>NW_028327187.1:94468177-95093177 GCF_987537825.1 Furipterus horrens | reverse complement strand
ATTTAGATGTGTTTTTGCTCATAAAGTAATTCTCACAACAGATTCATGAACTAAGAACTTTCGGTGTCATCTTATGGTTAAAAACATATGTTGCAGAGAACTTGTGTAATGAATCCATGGTTTAACAGCTCAGGAGTCATAGTGCCAAGTTTTCAAATTAGATCTTTGTAACTATACAGGCCATGCTTTTCTGATAGAATTACATTATGAAAACATATATATGTATATATATTTATATACACATATATGGTGATGTATAGAAGACAGACTGACATAGATATATGCATACATACATACATACATGCATAAATAATCTGCCCTAGGTCACATCTACTGCTTTTTCTTAGCATTGCCTGTGGTTGGGTTCAGATTACCATGGTGGCCAACTCTAGTGTATATACGGCAACGCTAACTGGAATAGACACTGAAAGCTGTGCAAATGGTGTCAGCTCATAACCAAGCAGTGATTTCATTTCAGAAAAATAAGTAGGAAGAAATTATTTTTTGTTAGTTACACACTTTAATGTTTGTTTTTGGCATCGTATATAATAATTTCAAAAGTTTTGGTGTTAAAAACATTTAAAATGTTTTACATATCCTACTTTATGCTCAAGTTGAGCACTGTTTATTCTCCAGAAGCTTTGATATACCATAATAATTGCCTTATTAAAGTTCATTTGAGTCAGAAAACCATGTCACCCGTTATGTTATTTTTTTCTTATTTGACATCTTATTTTATGTGTTAATGGACATTTAGGCTTTCTTCTTTTATTTTGTGCTGTGTATTTTATATATTAAATTATGAAATTAGATTCAGTAATTTAAAATTAAATTGAATAGTGAGTTTATAAATGCTTGTTTGACCTGCTATGATGCAAAGTGTCATTTGCAGATAAGGATCCCAGTCCTGTAAAGACTAGAGACAATACTTCACTTGCCCCTGAAAAACATATATTATCCTCTTGTGCTCCTTCTAAATGTAGTAATGCTGAGCCTGAGAAGTGATTATTTGTTGGTATGTGGCAAATATATAGCATACTGCTTCATCCAGTCTATAACATGATGCTTAATATTACTTAATTAAAAGCTTTGTTTTTTCAGGTAGTAAGAAATGCAAGAAGAAAACCGTGAACTTATAATTAGTTTTATTTTATTTTTTTAATATTTATTTATTTATTTGTTTGCTTGTTTGTTTTTATTTTTTTTTTATTTTTAGAGAGAGGGGGAAGCAGAAAGAGAGGGAGAGAAACATCACTGTGTGGTTGCCTCTCACTTGCGCCCCCAACTGGGGAGCTGATGTGCAACCTAGTCATGTGCCCTGACTGGGAATCGAACCAGCGACACTTGGCTCGCAGGCCGACGCTCAATCCACTGAGCCACAGCAGCCAGGGCTAATTAGTTTTAAGTGAGTCATCTGCTTTGGGACTTCTCTCCAATGATCTAAAGCAGAGATTCTCTAATGTTTTTGGTTTACAGTATTCTTAGTGTCTCAGTAATTTTCCCTTAGAACAAAAGATGTACTAAGCTATTCTGTTTATTAAATGCTTTGGTCCAAAAAACCTAAGAGTTGTAGTATATCTGATAGCCAATAGATGTTATAATGATATTTAACCCAAAAGCTGAATAACCTGCAGAGCCCCTGTGAATTTGTTGTTATATCCCAGGTACCGTCTGTCCACAGTTTGGGAACTGTTGGCCTAGGGGATTATCTTCTAATTACCCAGTTAGGATTTAATGTCACCTATCTTAGAAAGAGATGAGCACAGAAAAATATGTGAATATGATAACATTATTTGCAATTAACCATTCAAATATTATTTTTCTCTGGATATGAGTAGTACTGAAAATTTTTCATTTTGTTGAATGGACCAAACCAAATGAAATATTGTGAGGTTTTTAAAAGAGTTGTGCTTGTGCCCTTAAATAGGCAGATTTTTAAAAATATAATCAAATCATTGTATATTCTTAAAAATTTCTCAAGAATTAGCTCAAAATGTTTTGTTTTATTGAAGTGCTTCATTTGGATAGAAAGTTGCTTTGAATCTGAAGCCAATATTTTGTTTTTGTAAGTTTTCAGCTAAGGTTTAATTCTGTCTAACAAGTAAAGTTAAAGAATTGTTAAAATATTTTACATATGTAATAGAAAAGTGAAAGGTTCCATTTTGGGGAGTGTTTCACATACTATTATGGCAAGAAGAAAATTTAATGTTCCTTTTTCATTGTAATTCATCTATTTTTTTTTTCTCGTGGGCTTTTATTACCTTCAAAAGTCAATTCCAGTTCCTTGGGGCTTGTTGGTAACAACCAGAGCCCAAGCATGTCTCCTTTAGGCCTGACATTCCAGTCAAAGTCTTGGTCGACAAAACCTCTATTAACAACTGGTCTTATTAGTTTCATGCAAGGAATCTATGTCATTACTTACTTCTTTAGAATGCCAAATTCTGGAGGGATCAGGTAGGGAGAAAAATACACAGTGTGAAGGAAAATCTTTGTCCTTCTAATATTCACTAAAATTGCAGTTCCATACTTTACATTTTCTCTTGTTTACTTTCCTACATGTGAAGTTTTTTTCCCTGGGGGTTGGGATTTGTTGGCTCATTTATTTATTTTGCTTTCATTGTTTTTTTCCACTAAAAATTTTTGTTTGTTTTTCTATTACAGTTGTCCCACTGTAATTCATCTGTTTTTAAAGCATTTCTGTTGGGTATTTGAAAATAAATCTATTTTCTCTTTTTATTTTAAGATAAGAGTCAATTGGGTCAGAATTTTTTGAGAGCATAAAATAATTTGTAAAATGAGATCTATTTGTCTATCTACAAACTACAATAGCTGACAGAATATTTTACTCTATGGTCAAGTCCCTGTTTTTACAAAAATATGTGAATTTTAGAAATGGAAACATCATCTGAAATGTTGAAC
Source organism: Furipterus horrens (assembly GCF_987537825.1). Classification (NCBI taxonomy): domain Eukaryota; kingdom Metazoa; phylum Chordata; class Mammalia; order Chiroptera; family Furipteridae; genus Furipterus; species Furipterus horrens. The sequence goes on along the minus strand of NW_028327187.1, from coordinate 95,090,258 downwards.
TTGGACGAATGTGAACCATCAAAGGAAGAAGGTGATGAATCAATGGAAAAGGAGGAAAATAAACAGTTTCATCCTGAACCAGGAACAAAGGCATTTGACTTCTTTCAGAAGGTTGTATATGCAGCTCAGACTTGGTTCACCCTCTTTGGCTGGCCTGAAGGACCACATTGTTTTTCTATTCCAGAGACTATAAGAAGGTGACAATTGCATGTTTCTCTAAACTCCTTGTTATGTTTGTATCATATAATAAAGTAGTTACTTATTGGGGTCATTTTAAGTGAAATACAATATTGAATAATTTATTCTAAACTGATAAATCATAAGGCCTTTAAGAAAGATGCAAATATAAATTCTTGTTTTTTAAGATTTTATTTATTTAATTTTTAGAGACAGGGGAAGAGAGGGAGAAAGAGAGAAACATCGATGTATAAGACAAACATCAATCAATTGCCTCTTGCACACCCCCAATGGGGGACCTGGCCCATAACCCAGGCATGTGCCCTGACTGAGAACAGAACCTGCAACCTTTCACTTTGTGGGATGACACCCAACCAACTGCGACATACTGGTCAGGGCACTCCAGGGAATTCTTGAGAGAAGTTATTCTATTATAACTTTTCAGTTTTTTGCTTCGGTGTTTGTTCTACTGAAAAAATTTACCTATTTTGAGTACATTTTAATGATTTTTTTTCATTTTTTTTTTGTAAACTCAAGGAGGTATATTTTACTTAAATATCACTTTTATGACAAATGGATGTCAGATTCACTTGAGTAAGTGATAAGTATGACTACAAACACTAGTTTGTATTCTTTATGTTACCAATGCTAGTTACTTTTTCATTTTAATTAATTTTAAAGTTTATTAAGCTAACATTGGTTAATAAAGTTATATAGGTTTCAAGTGTACATTTCTACTAATACATCATCTGTGTATTGTATTGTGTGCCCACCACCCAAAGTCAAATCTTCCATCACTGTGTATTTGACCCCCTCTGCTCTTCACAATCCCTATCCCCCTTCCCTCTTGTAACCACCGTATCATTGTCTGTGTCTATAAGATTTTGTTTGTTTTTCTTGTTTGTTCATTTGTTGCTTTCAGTTTTATATCCCACATGAGTAAAATCATATGGTTCTTGACTTTTTCTGCCTGATTTATTTTACTTAGCATGATATTCTCAAGATCCATCCATGTTGTTGCAAATGACAGTATTTCATCTTTTCTTATGGCTGAGTAGTATTCTGTAGTATATATGTACCACATCTTCTTTATCCAATCATCTGTCAAAAGACACTTTGGTTGTTTCCAAGTCTTGGCCACTGTGAATAATGCTGCAATGAACATATGGCACATATAACTATTCAAATAAATGTTTTCAAATTTTAGGGGTAGACACCCAGAAGAGGGGTTGCTGGGTCATATGGTAAGTGGCAGAGTCAGGGTCTGAGCAGTGGTAACCACACCCTTACCTAAACCAGTGTTTTTTCTCCTGTAGTATACAATACAGACCTACTAGCTAGCAAACTGACAAACTGCCATTCCAAATGGTCCCTTGGGCACATTTATTTGTCACTCTAAGCTAATAACAGATTTGTGACTGATTGCTATCAAAAAAATAGTGTAGTATTAGTTATTTGATAAACTGTAGACAGCAAAATTGGTTGGAATTCTATGCTTCATTTAAAAATTAGCGTATATAACAACTTGGTGCAGAAAGTGTCAAGAAATAGAGATTTCATTGTCCTATTTAAAGAACAGAGAAATACATGGGAACAATAGATCTCTGGACTTTATCTTTAAAATGAGAATTTCTACTATGAGGCCAATGTACAAGATGTGCCCTTCTAAGTATTAAATACATATTGAGAAAATGTGTGTAAATTTGTGTATAAGCATGTGTGATGAATGTTTGAAATATACCTTGGAAACTATTATAGGCATTATTACCTTTAATTTATAGTACAAAAAATTGAGTTTAGTGAATTACACAGCAAGTAGGTGATGGATCCAGGATTTAAGGCCTATACTGTTTATCCAAAGCATTTACATTTTCTAATCACAATATAATCTTTCAGACACTTGACAATTGCAACAGTAGATAATTATATGTGTCTAAAACAAGATGCCGGAAAGCTCTGGGGTTATTTAAAAAATCTAATTTTTACTAACATAGTAGCTGAATAAATGAATTTTGTAATTTTTTATTGGTAATTTAGAATAGAACTTTATTTCATCGTTGACCGTTTTCTCCATAATGTAACATTTTGAGAGTGAAAGAAATTTTAAAAATTGTTTTCCTATAGGGATGTGAATAAAATGGAGATTTCCACATCAGACACAGCAGGTGATGACATTCCCAAAGCGAGTGGCTCTTTAAGATATAATAAAACAATTTATGATGTGATACTCCACTTGAGTGGGAAAATGCCTGATGGAATTAATCTTAGTCAGTCATTACCTGTGGATTCCACTGAAAGGGTGATTCAACTTTATAAACAACATTCCTCAGTTCTTAATTTTCTCAGGTAAGCACATGAATGTGCTAATTTAAAAATGTAATTATGGCTTAGATAGGTAGATAACTAAGTATAGATGGGTAGGTAGATAGCTAGATAGATTTTGACATTATATATTTGTTTTTTAAGAAAATATTTACTAAATTTCCACAATATATGTAACCCTGTAATATATAACTTGGAAAAATAATAGCAAATAAGCATTTTTTAAAAAGTATATTTTATTGATTATGTTGTTACAGTAAATCTAATGCAAATAAGCATTTTATCACTTATCAGATTTATAATGTAAGGCAATCATTCTCAAACTTTATCATCCATCCAAATAATTTGGATGACATGGTAAATATGTTCCTGGCCCTTACCCACAGAGATTATAATGCTAATTTGTATTCATAACAAGTTTCAAGTGATACTGATACTTCTGGTCTATGGCCTCATTTTGAGAATCCTATATATGTATATATAAGTCAAGTAGATAAATCCATCGAGCCCAAAAGAATGAAACCAATAATTTATTCATCAGATTAGTGTTAGTACAATCTCAAGTTATGGGCACTGTGAACTTTTAGTCTGCAGAGTTCAAGTCTTTTAATATTAAAATAATGGGCAGGTGAAATTTTCCATAAATGGTCAATAGAAAATATGGGAAAAATACTTGTCACCATAATGTCTGTGTTTCTCTGCAAAGATTAAATGGCAATTCGCCAAGAGATGGAAAAGCATTGCTCATTTAAACTGTAAGGGGGGTGTTGCTGAATATCCAGTGCTTCTTTTGCCTACATTTGCAGTGTCCTTGTCCACTAGAACTCCCTACATGCACAGACAGTGTTATTACTCCATTTTCCATGCTTCTGTATCACTAAAATAGTGTTTGTTACTTGCAGTTATTTATGTATTAGGGTTATTATATGTTGAGATATACTACTGTGTTTTTATATTTGGCTTACCTGTGTGTGGAATCAACCCCATAGTTGTACAGAGATATTCATCTCCCTTAATAGGATCAGGGATGGAGGGTAACAAGAGGACACTTATAGCAGGAATATAAATGGAAGACTTGGTGGTCGGTTTTTAAAATTTGTACATCAGACTTTTCAGTCCCTAGCAATACTATGGTCCTAAAAATTAGAAATAGTTCTGACCAAAATACAATAGCTTTTCTTCATTTCTGATATTGTCACTATCATGGTAATAGCCAAAACTAGCTTGAGTTTCCTGTCACTTGGAAAAGATCTAGAAGTTTCTAAGTCATTGAAGGTGATTGAATGATGACCAAGGCAGTCTGTTATAGGGGATGGATGCTGGGTTGGCCAATAAAGTGGTGGAAGGGTGATTGGCTCTCAAGTCACAATGTGAATGATAAATGTGTGAGAACTGGAGAGTGGCTGAGTCAGTTATGCGGGACGTGTTGGTCCTTGATGGAGCCAAGTGGTGAGATACAGGATCCCCAAATCAGGCCTCAGCAGCAGATGCCCACATGGCAACCAGGCTTCAGGCAGAGAGGGCACATTGCCAAAGAGACTGAGCATCCAGAGAACTAGTCACAGACCTTCATGTACAGATACAAGAGTCTCACCTGCCTCTCACCTGCCTCATGGAAGCCCAAATACAGGGATTATCCATGTCCTGAGATGCCATATACAATTTGGAGGTTCCTCCTTTATAAAATAATATCAAATTAAAAATACAAAAAATTAGATACATGGCTTTAAAAGGGACTCATGAAAGTGAGGAAACCTGAAGTTAAAGCTTTATTTACTCATCAATAAACCAAGCTCTTCCCACATGTCATCTGGCAGTGGGTAGAAGAGGTCAGAAATTTGAATTGTTTATCCCAAAGAATAGAATTACCATAAACACACTATTCTGGTCAAAAAGAGCCTAAGATATGTGAAGATTCAAGTCAATGCTTTCTATTCCTCCATACCCAATCTGGGGGCAGGGGGTGTGTGAGAAAAATTCTATCATTTAAGGAAAATAGCACACCTCTGACTCCTGCAGGAATCTCTGCACCTCACTAGTTTTTGAGCATGTGACCATGTGAGGGCCAGAACCACATCTTCTTCTGTCATCTCTTAACACCCAGTACCACTAATTGCCACAGAATGAGTCTAATGGTCTTTAAATATTTAGTAACATTTTCTTTCAGAGTTGTACTTTTTGAGCTCCTGTCCTAAAAAGAATAACACTTTAAAATTGAGTCTCAAAACAGTCTAATAGGAGCAAGGGAAATTTTGTGATATATAAAATTAAGGGATAAAGGAAGAAAAAGTAAGGCATTTGTATTCCAGGTGGGAAGAGGTAACCAGTGAGAGAATGAAGTTAGAGAACATTAGGGTGGGTACTATGACTGTATATTGAACTTTATAATATTAAACTACAAACCTTTTTTATGATACATTTTTATTATTTTATTTTTTTTTGTTTTTAGAGAGGGGAAAGGAGAAAGAGAGGGAGAGAAACATCACTGTGTGGTTGCCTCTCATGCACCCTCAACTGGGGACCTCATGTGCAACCTAGTCATATGCCCTGACTGTGAGTCGAACCAGCGACACTTGGTTCACAGGCTGACTGTCAATCCACTGAGCCACAGCAGCCAGGGCTTTTAAACTACAAACTCTTAAGAATGACTTTAACTATTGGGGTATTTATTCCATCATATCTATGTTAGTTTATGAGGGTCGTAACAAAATATCACAGACTGGATGGCCTAAACAATACAAATTTATTTATTTTTCACAGTTCTGAAGACTGGACATCCAAGATCAAGGTGCAGGTAGATTGGGTTCCTTCTGAGACCTCTCTGCTTGACTTACAGATGGCTGCCTTCTCTCCTGTCCTCACATAACATTTTCTCTATGTGTATGTACTCCTGGTGTCTTTCTGTGTGTCCAGATTTCATCTTCTTATAAGCACTAGTCAGATTGGATTAGGAACCATTCTAACGGCCCCATTTTACCTTAGTTACTGTCTTAAAGGCCTTAACTCCAAAAAGTCACATTCGGAAATACTGAGGGTTAGGGTTTCAACATATGACTTTAGGGGGACATAATTGATCTCATAACAATGCCATATGTGTTGTATTATTAAAAAAAATATTTTATTTGTGGGTATAGTTTACAATAAATTTTGTATTGTTATATGAAATAATATGCATAATATTTCTTGTGATTTGTGCCTGTTATGTACTGAATTGTGTTCCCCTAAAGTTCACATGCTGAAGTCCTAACCCTCAGTGTGACTGTTTTTGGAGATAGGACCATTCAGGATGTAATTACGTTAATGATGCCATGAAGGCTGATACCTAAGCCTATAAGACTGGTGCCTTTATAAAATGAGGAAGACACCAAAGATCTGTCTCTCCCCCTCTCTCTGTTGGAGCACAGAGAAAAGGTCATGTGAGGACACAACAAGAAGGCAGCTGTCTGCAAGCTGGAGGAAACTAGCAACCAAATTTTTGGGCATTTTGATCTTGGACTTTTTGCCTCCAGAAGTGTGAGAAAATAAATTTCTCTCATTTAACGTACCCAGTCTGTGGTACTCTATTATGGCAGCCTGAGCAAATTAATACACTATCTAGTATCCTCTGATATAATGTCATTTGATTATAACCAATAACTTTTTAATGATGTCATTGATTTCTGTTGAAAAAAACTTTGTAATTTATAATTTCCATAATGTAAAACCAAAACAGAAGTAGAATGTAAACACTGTGTACCCTACACTGAAACTATAAAATAGGATATTACCTAATATAAAACTACTATAACTCATATTTCTAATTCCATTGACTTGTTTTTTTTAATTGTTCATTTACCAAAATAAATGCACTTAGGAAAAAACAACTCACTTCCCTTTACAAGTAAATTAAATTCCATGTGTGATATTATAAAACTATACCTTCTTATTTATGCCTGTCCATTATGATGTCTTTTATAGTGGAATTGCAAAAATTCTAATGCCATTCTTATTTTAGAAAGTTAGTTGTGCTTTTAAAATCTATTGGAATATTAACTGTGAACAAAACGGGGAAGTTTGCATATTTAACTAGATCTTTATAGTTTGTACAATATAAAAATCAAATGCTTTTCTAATAGCATCATTAAACTCCATGATATTTGTGATTGTCATGCTATACTTGTAGCATTATTGTTTGCACAGCTCCAGTAGTGTTGACATTAACATGGGAGATTTCTGTCTTGACATTCTAAGGTATGAGGATGCAGGTATAGAAGAATGATTTTGGCATTAAAGCCAAGCCACTCAAATTTATTGCTTTTTTATCAGTAAATATGTGCCTATCAGGATATGTTGACTCTGATAAAATTCCTCAACATCCAGCATGTGGCAGTGTGGTTAATAAAATTGGGTCATTAATCCAAAATGTGTGCATATGTTTTATCATAGAAATAAAGGTATTCAAAATGATAATAAATTTTATTAGTTTCCCCATTTAAATTTGGTGACAGTGGGTGAGGAATTTGTACAAGTGAGATTATATTTATCTTGTGCAATTAATGAGAAATGCCATCATTTTGGGAGGTTAAGTTTAAAATTTAATAACACATTACATCTAATTTTATTTTGTTCTACTAATGGTAAACTTGGAAGAAATATGCAAATAGAAATCCTAGAATGTAAAAGTGTAATCAAATCAGTTGTGAAAGTCAACGCTATAAAACTTAATGACCAGACATAAACTATTGACAAAACATAATTGTAAATACTATCTGAGGGACTGATGAAGTTAGGCCTTAGGATTAGATGCTTAATGAAAAGAAAGAAACAATCCTCTTGTATGGGAAGAAAAATAAATTTTCCTCTTCCCTTCTAGATTCTTGTCTGTAATAAAAGACAGATTAGGAGAAAAAAAAACCAATTTAATTAGATGCCTAATTATGATAGTCCCACAAAGATATGAGACTCAAAAGCAGCCAGGAGATTGAGGTTTATATACCTAATTCCGAGAAAGCGAAAGGGGTAGGAGTCCAGGACCTGGAAAGATGGGGAGATGTAGGGAGCCTGAGAGGGAAAGAGGAAATGTTTGTTAAACATGAGTTGCTCTGCCAGGCAAGAAAGCGTCTCAGGTGAAAAGTTTTCTCCAGTAATAGCTCTCTTCCACGTGAGGGCTTCTTTTATAATGTAAATTTCCTTTATAAATGTAGATTTTCATTACAAGAGGGTAACTTCTACCCTGTTTTCAGAGCTTCTTCTGTGTCTGTAGTTTCTCAAAATCATCGAAATGCCAAAGAGGCATATTTTGGGGTGACCTATTCTAGTTTGTAACTAGCCCTATAGAAATAAGGTGATTAAAACAGGGGGAAATGATAGCAGGGCCCAGGTGTTAGAGTTTAGCCTTAATTGATAGGCTTAAGTAATTGAAGCTGTGACTGGATAGACTTTCTTTATCACCAAACCTTTGCTTCTGGAATTTTGCCTAGAGGGTGGTGGCAGGCAGCAGGACCCCAAATTGCTTTTCGGTAGCATAACTACTATTGAATCAAGATTAAAGCATTTCCATCTCCCTAAAAATTATCCTGTGTCTTGTTGTATCATCCTTTCCTCTAGCCCCATAGCCCAAGGCAACCAGTGATCTACTTTCTGTCTCTATAATTTTGCATTTTCTAGAACTTCATGTAGACTTTTATGCTTTGCTTCTTTCACTTAGCGTAATGCTTTTTGAGATTCATTTGTGTTGTTTTGTGTATCAGTATTTTGATCTTTTTTATTGCTGTGGATGTCTGTGACGCGATATTCTAGCGTCCGCATCGTTTAGAGCTGCAACTCAGAACATGGCGCGTTCCTAGAAGCCGCTTTCGGCATCAGTGGGCGGCGGCGCGTGGACTTGCAAGCGTGGGGCGCGGGACCAACCGACGCCACTTCGTGTTGGACAGTGGAAGCTGGAGAGCCGGGCTATTCGGACTGAGCCAATTGGTTTCCATGGATCTCAATAGTGCCAGCACTGTTGTTCTTCAAGTCTTAACTCAGGCCACCAGTCAGGATACTGCTGTGTTAAAGCCAGCTGAGGAGCAGTTGAAACAGTGGGAAACACAGCCAGGTTTTTAGTCAGTGTTGCTGGTAAGTTGCTTAAAAATAGTTATTATTTTTAATAAAATGAGACACTATTCTATTGTTTTAAAAACCTACTTGTGTTGGTGGTTTACTTAGTGAAACTGATCCAAATGTTTGGCTGCCATTGCACTGCCATTTACTAATTCGAGGCATGGCACTTGGAGGACATTTAAGAGATGTTTATTGTTGGGTGAGTATACCCAAGCAGGGTATTGGTAGTATCTGCTTAGAAGGTTACACTGCCAGTTTTCTATTTTAGCCTGTAAATGCTGCCCTCAAGACTGTAAAGGAGGAAAGAGGAAGGACATCTCTAAAATCAGAGAAGGAAAACTCTGACTCCAAAAAACCTCCGCTGCCTTGCGGCATACCTCTTCAGGGGAAAGGCTAAGGGAGTAAACCCCGACAGAAAATCCGGAGCCGGAGTCCCTAAGGCGGTTTGACATTGTAGTCAACACCGGCAACTCCTGCGGCGCACCTGAAGCCAAGCTGTATTGACTTTGTCTTTCCCTTGGACCCTTCAGCTGCGAAGAGAGGGGGGGTCTGCTGCATGGGCAACAGCAGACCCTCCATATCACCCTGCCCAGGCTCTGTAGCTTCAGTTTCACTTGAGAGGACACTCCAGCGTCATTGCAAGATGTCGACTCAACACGGGAGGAGACAGATACCGGTTATAAGCTCATCCGATTGGCGAAGGAAACGAGCGCCAGGGGTCTCCTCTGACGGTGGGAGAGGTCATCGCACCTCACTGGACAGCTACCGTCTCGCCATGGCTCGCCTGCCCCACTGGGTGCGTGGGGATCAGAGAGGCGCCTCTCGAAAAGTGGGCCACAAAACACCCGCACCTGTTAATTCCAAGCAAACAACAAGAAAGAAGCCTCCGGCTCTTCGCCTCGCTAGCTGGAACATCAGGACCATGTGCCCCGGACTTACTGCAGACCTTCCGTGGATCAAGGGTGCCAGGAAAACCGCTGTCATCGATAGGGAACTGGCACGACTAAACATCGACATTGCGGCTCTACAGGAGACCCGGTTGGCCGACAACGGAACTATCAGAGAAACCAACTACACCTTCTACTGGCAAGGGAAGTCTCCGGACCAACCAAGACAGCACGGTGTTGGGTTCGCTGTGAAGAACACGCTTGTTAACTCCATAGAGCCACCCACAGGAGGCACAGAGAGATTACTTACCCTCCGATTGTCAACAACTTTCGGCCCAGTCAGCATTCTTAGCGCGTATGCCCCAACCCTCTGCGCCACCACTGAAGAGAAAGAACAGTTCTACCATGCACTGGACGAAGCGTTATCCAAGATTCCCAGAAGTAACGCTCTCTATCTCCTTGGAGACTTCAACGCAAGAGTAGGAGCCGACCACATGGCCTGGCCCACCTGCCTCGGAAACTTTGGGAGAGGAAAGATCAATGAGAATGGTCAGCGACTGCTTGAGCTTTTGTGTCACCACGGCCTGTGCATGACAAACACATTCTTCAAGTGCAAAGAGATCCACCAGGTGTCATGGAGGCACCCCCGCTCCCGTCATTGGCACCAGCTTGACCTCGTCATCACCAGAAGAACGGATATTGGCAGCACCCTCCTCACCCGCAGCTACCACAGTGCAGACTGCGACACGGACCATGCCCTCGTGGTAAGCAAGGTGCGCATAATGCCGAAGAGGTTGCACCACTCCAAGATGAAGGGTCGCCCACGCATCAACACCAGTTGTGCCAGCAACCCAGTTAAGACCCAGCAATTCATCAACAAGATGGAAGATGCACTCGGCGAGGGAGTGGCGGCAGATGACATTATCGAATCCAATTGGCCACGTCTCCGCGACGCCATATACAACTCCGCCATTATTGCTTACGGGAAGAAAGAGCGGAAGAACGCTGACTGGTACGAGGCTCACTGGGAAGAAATGGAACCCGTGATCGAGGCTAAGAGGAAGGCCCTACTGGCTTACAAGGCCACGCCCACTCCCAGTACACTTCAAGCTCTACGGGCTGCCAGGAACAAAGTCCAGAAGACCGCCCGCCACTGTGCCAACACCTATTGGCTAAACCTGTGCAGAAGCATCCAGGAAGCCGCCGATATAGGCAACGCACGAGGAATGTATGAGGGTATCAAGAAGGCAACAGGCCCAATCCCCTCCAAGATCGCCCCCCTTAAGTCCAAGACAGGTGAGGTCATCACTGACCAGGAACAGCAAATGCGGCGGTGGACCGAGCACTACCTTGAGCTGTACGCAACGAAGAACACCGTAACAGACACTGCTCTTAAAGCCATCCCAGACCTACCAGTCATGGAGGAGCTAGACACCCCACCTACTGCGGCAGAGCTCGGCAAAGCCATCGACCGCCTTGCTTGCGGGAAAGCACCAGGAAGCGACGGAATCCCTCCAGAAATCCTAAAGAGCGGGAAACCAGTCCTGCTACAGCCGCTCCACCATCTACTCTGTCTCTGCTGGAAGGAGGGTTACATCCCCCAGGATATGAGAGACGCCAACATTATCACCATGTACAAGAACAAAGGAGACCGCAGTGACTGCAACAACTACCGGGGCATCTCTCTCCTCAGCGTCGTCGGCAAAGTATTCGCCCGGGTCGCTCTTGCCCGCCTGCAGACCCTTGCTTCCCGCGTCTACCCAGAGTCCCAGTGTGGCTTCAGAGCTGGCCGATCAACAGTGGACATGATCTTCTCCCTACGCCAGCTGCAGGAGAAGTGTCACGAGCAGCATAAACCACTCTACCTCGCCTTTATCGACCTCACGAAGGCGTTTGATCTGGTCAGTCGAAGCGGACTCTTCAGCTTGCTACGGAAGATTGGCTGTCCACCACATCTGCTTGCTGTGGTCATGTCCTTTCACGACAACATGCACAGCACGGTGTCCTACAACGGCGCAACCTCTGAGGCCTTCCCAGTCAGCAGCGGAGTAAAGCAGGGCTGCGTCCTCGCGCCTACGCTGTTCGGAATCTTCTTCTCCATGCTCCTCCAATACGCCTTTAAGGACTGCAGCGAGGGTGTCTTCATTCACACCAGATCCGATGGCAAGCTCTACAACCTGGCCCATCTACGAGCCAAGACCAAAGTCAAAGAGGTGCTCATCCGTGAGATGCTCTTCGCCGACGATGCAGCTTTGACATCACACTCCGAAGAGGGACTCCAGCAGCTAGTCACTTGCCTTTCCCACGCATGCAAGGAGTTCGGACTAGCCATCAGCCTGACGAAGACGAATGTTATGGCTCAAGGCACGGGGACTCCCCCATGCATCACCATCGACGGATACACCCTGGAGGTTGTCAACGACTTCACTTACCTCGGGTCCACCATCTCGAGCTCTCTGTCAGTCGACTTGGAGGTCAACCGGAGAATCGCCAGGGCAGCCACAGTTATGGCCAGACTGAACCGGCGAGCGTGGAACAATTCCAGCCTCACTGAGAAAACCAGACTGCGCATCTACCAAGCCTGCGTACTCAGCACTCTCCTCTATGGCAGCGAGACGTGGACCACCTACGCAAGGCACGAAAGGAAACTCAACAGCTTCCACATGAGGTGCCTGCGACGCGTCCTGCATGTCGCCTGGCAGGATAAGGTCCCCAACACTGAGGTGCTGAAGCGAGCCAATATGAGCAGTTTGCATGCAGTTCTTAGTGAGAGACGCCTCAGGTGGCTCGGCCATGTCAAAAGAATGGATGCAGGCCGTATCCCCAAAGACCTCCTCTACGGCGAGCTAGCAGAAGGCAAGAGGATGACAGGGTGCCCAAAACTGCGGTTCAAAGACATCTGCAAAAAGGACATGACACAATGCTCCATCAATCTCAACACATGGGAAGTTCAAGCAGACGACCGCCTAGCCTGGAGGCTCGCGGTCAGGCAAGGTATGTCACGCGCGGAGGCTGCGCGCAACGAGGAGGCGGTCCAGAAAAGATCGAGGCGGAAGCAGCGTCAGCAGCAGCAACAACAGCCATCTGCCTTCCCCTGTAACAAGTGCGGCAGGGATTGTCACTCCCGAGTCGGACTGCACAGCCATTCTCGGCGGTGCAGATAGACTCTCAAGAAGCTACGCCATCGTCTCTCGAGACGGACGGCTGCCGATGACGATTCTGCTCAACTTAATTTCATACTAGCATCTGTAAAATGCTGTTAAAGAACAAAATTCAGCTGAGTAAGTTTTATAGATCTGATTGGTTTTACTTGACGCTTTACACATCAGACAGCATCCAATCTAGCAGATGCGGAGGGGCTCCAAAGAGTTATACAAGGCAAGAGATTTTATAAGCAGAAGGGAGCATGATCAGGGAAGTTGTACTTAAGCAATGAAGGGGGGTGGAATGCACCGCCCCAAAATGTGCCCTTTGGCATATGAATTGTTTTGAACTGAAGGCAGTTGAGACCCAGTAGACTCGGTGAGTGCTTTCCTTTCTCTTAACTACCTCAAAGAATTTAGACAGGGTGCCAGGCCCAAAAAGAGAGTTATTACCAGAGATAACTTTTTATATCAGAAACACTTTATCTGCATGGTGGGGCAAACATTTGTTGACCAAATATCTGCTCTTCTCATCTTCCTGTGAATTGTCTTTCTCCCCTTTGAAGCCTCAGATCCTTACCTCCTTTGCCTCAATTACTTGACTGCCTGGGAGTTTCACATCTGTGCCGCTCCAGTAGGTCTATATTTAATTTGTTTTTCTCCTGTTAATCTGTCTTATGTCAGTTTGATTATTAGACCAGCCGATGAACCTAGAAAGAAGGAAGGGAAACACTTTCCACCCTTACAACACACAAAGTAGATTGGTTGTGGCAAGGGCACTTTCCTTTAGAGGGTTGCAGTGCTCTGCTACTGATTCAGAGAGATCTGATCAGATCACAGGGGAGGACTAGGGAATAGCAGTAGGAGGAGGTTGTCTGAGGCAACAGTAAACAGTCTTGGCTGAGAAGCTGAATGTCTCCAGAGTGCATGGAATTACGGGCTAGAAGATTTGAAATAAAAGAAGGGCTTTCAAGCTCTTGGGCTGGCTCTCTGCCCCCTCTCCTCCTCAATCTTGCTGCAGCTGCCTGCATTTCCCAACAGATGGCATTTTGTATGGGAAGGAACTCTGGATGCTACCTGGGATCGGGCTGGCCTGGCAGAGGGTGACAGGGTTATTCTTCTTTGGGTGTTCTAGAGGGGATGAGCTCTGAGGCAGAAGCCTGCTGTTCTTCCAAAATTGTGTAGCTTTTGTATCTTGTGTTGTTTTAGTTTGTAAACTAACCCTATAGAAATATAACAATTGAAAACTAAAGAGGAATGATAGGGAGAGCTCAGGTGTTAAAGAGTTTAGCTTTAATTAAAAGGCTTAGGTGACTAATGTGGAAAGCTGTTATTCCAAAATTGTATAGTTTTTGAATAAAAACTACCATATTTTTTGCTCCATAAGGTGCACTTTTTTCCCCTAAAAGTTGGGGGGAAATGTCTGTGCATCTTATGGAGTGAATATTGAGTCACAGACTGTGATGTGTATTACCTGACCTGTCAGTGGTGGCGACAGCTGTTAGAAGAGGAAGCGGTGGGCCCACGCGAAACCCCTGGGGATACTTAAATGTCCCAATTTACTGCTGAATCTCAAGGTGTCTGGTCAGTATGAAGATAGCGAAGAAAGTGATAGCAGTGATTGTGAGCAACTGAGCTTCATAAATTCTGACACTAGCGATGATGAGGTCTTGAGGTTCCCAGAAAACTAGAAGAGTACTTGAACCTTAAAGTCTCTCCTCATTTGTTAATGACAGTGATGATGGTTCTTAATACTGCTGTTGACTGCTGTTCACTTTACATGGTTCAAATATTATTCTGTTATATTTTATTAAATATTTTAGTACACCATTTGGTTCAGAATATTTTTTTTCTTTTTCTTCTCTAAACCTAGGTGCGTCTTATGGTCAGGTATGTCTTATAGAGCGAAAAATACGGTGCTTTCCTTTATCACCAAACCTTTGCCTCTGGATTTTTGCCTAGAGGGTGGAGGCAGGCAGCAGGAACCCACTTGATGTTTGGTGACACTGTCAAATAGCTGACCTGACTAGTGCTACTCAGACAACTCTGATTGAATGGTGTAAGATTCTATTTCCAGAAGAGCCAAAATTGTAATTAATTCTTGGCGTGGTGATGCGGGGCTTAACATGCATGACACCATTTTGGACCTGTTGTCTTGTCTTTACCAATGCAAAACTGCATTCTTACATTCTCAGCTTTTTACTGAGGGCTTACTCTCTGCTGGACACCATGGAATACTCGGATGAAGACCATGTGGTCTCTCTCCTCAAAATACTCTCAGATTAATGGTTCTCTGATAGGTTTCCTTAGGCTCTCAGTAGCATTTTATAGAAAATAAAGATCCTGTCTTGGATTTGGATGCAAGGAAGTATTCCAGGTTCTTCATATTTCTTTGTTTCACTCTCTAGGATTTCAACTTAAGGAGGCGTCATCTCATTGAGTTCTTACATAGGCCTTAGGTTGGTTCCTCCTGCTAAGAAGTTGCATTCCATTCAAATTAGATTTTATTTAAACATATAATAATTTGAATGTAATGAAGATTCATAAAAATAGGTAGATGCAGACAGGAAAAGTGTAAAAATCAAAGAGGAGGGATGATGTTTGACTTCCAAACAAAGGGACTTTATATGTGTGCAACACAATTTCCTCTACTACCTTAGACTGATCCAGTCCCACATGAAACTTAACAACTCTAGAACCATGTCCATGGCTCCCATCCGCACTAGGACTCCCTTCCTTACTTCTTTCTTCTTATGTCCATCTGTGCTGTCTTCAAGGTTTGAGCTTTCAGAATCATACTAAGCCTCCTTTCTGCTTTTTCTTTATCTTGCTTCTCAGTAGTTCCAGGACTGCAGACTGCTGAGGGTGTTACAGAGTTGAGTACTAGGTGAGGCATTCTTTTCTGGTAAATGTTTATGGTGAGTGGAGTTCTAGCTCAGTAAATGAGTTATACGTAAACACCCAAATGCCTTCTAGGAAACACTCCTGCCAAAACTGCATTAGATGTCTGTAGATTCTGTGGTGATGGACGTGCATATGAGAAGTTTGGATTAAAACAATTCAAGGAATTTCACAGTGAAAAAAGTGTAAAGCCTTAAATGTTATAAATATTTTTAAATGTATAAAATTATATAAATAGGTATTAGTTTTTGAATGTATCAAATAATAAAAATAGATATTTTATGGTTCAGCTATACTACTATAAGTTTATATAATCAAAGAGGCCACAAATTTTGGATATTCTCTTTGGAAAGATAAGTGATGAATTGTGTTATATTGGGGGTTATTTATATTCAGGATATTTTATGGTTCAGCTATACTACTATAAGTTTATATAATCAAAGAGGCCACAAATTTTGGATATTCTCTTTGGAAAGATAAGTGATGAATTGTGTTATATTGGGGGTTATTTATATTCAGGCATATGTGGTGATAGGCATTCCATGAACATTGGGTGACTAATGATCTAGTTATTAAGTATTTTACTGTATTCAGACTTTTTCCACATATTTTTCAATTTTATAATGTCATAACAAAAAATAGTGCTTTGATAATAGGGGCTAAATTATAACTCTATATCCCATTAACGTTTAAGGGTAGATGTGGATGATTAAAGACAGTAAGATCTTTCTCATTAATAAGTTCTCTAAGGAAGCATCATATACACATTTTATTGTTAAGGGAAACTTTAAAAATTAGTTATGTAATTTTTAAATATTAAGATTATAATTTAATAAACAAACTATATGGCATTGAAATTATTTAATTGAAGTTGAAATGCAAGTGATATACAAATTGTATTAAAACATAATAATTTGGATGTTTCTTTTTTAATTTTAGTTCTCGAGGAGCATGTATTCCTCATGTACTGCCAGAATTTCTGTTTGATCCAGATGATTATAAGAAGTGGATTACAGTGAGAGTAAGGAAATATAATTTTTGGAACAACTGTGTAGCTATTATTAAATTTACTGATTTTTGGTCTGTGCTTAAATATTTCATTTTAGAATCCTTGATTTTTTATTTATGAAGTATCCTAAAGATTATGGAATATATATACGTGTGTGTGTGTGTGTGTGTGTGTATGTATATATGTATATATTTTTATATTTGTTTAAAAATCTCTGGGAAGCGTAGGCAGAAATGATCACATGGTTTTCTTAAATATGTAAGTAATTGCTTCTTTTAGGGAATTTAGAAATGAAAAATGTTGTGTGCTTATATAAACTTTATCTTAAAATGAATTTTTAGAATATATATCTTCCAACGAAAGTACGTGTTTAATTTGCCCACCACTTCACATTTCCCTTCCTCAATTTTAGAGGAGAATAGGGAGAAATTAAGCAAGATATGCATAGTTTTTTTTCAAATTATGCAGTTCATTTTATGCAAATCTATTGAGAAAGGGGTATTGTTTTGAGCTGTATGGAGGCTTTGAGGCAACTCTAGCGGTGGTAGTTACTATACTCACCACATGATACTAGTAGCAGAGCCAGGGGCCTGTTCTTTGGCACTCTCCTGAGTCCTGTGGCTTAATTCACAGCATGGCTCTTAGAGGTTCAGAGTTCAGAATAACTTTGCCCTTCATTCTGCCACTTCTGCCCTAAAGCTAAATCTATGAATAAATCTATGACCTCAATAAAGGGCTATGAGTTCCAGAAGTTACCAGTGTTGATAGTTGCTATGACTGGCACATGGGGAATTAGAGGTCTTGATGAATGTATAAAAAGGACATGTAAAAGTTTTATTTAAAAGGAAAAAAACATATGCTAAGTAGTTAAATTTTTGAATTTACATTTGTCTTGCATTCTAACAATGTGATATTTTATTTGTTAAAGTCTCACCTTGATACCTTGCTGCCATGTCCACCTATACCAAAGGAAAAGCATTCTCTTGTTATAGATATGACTGAGTTTGAAGTCTGGAGTAAACGGGCATGGACAGATGTATTCCTTCAGATATACAAGGTACCATTTACCCTCTTGTTCATCGCTGGACTTTTTGTTTAATTTACGTAGATAATGTGTTAGTAAAAGCATAGGTAATACAACCGTAAAAGATTTAAAACGACAGTGGCTCAAATAAGATAGAATTTTTATTTTTTTTCTCATGGAACTGTGGAGAAGTGAGTGGTTTAGAGGTAGTAGGGTGTCTTTTTCATCCTCAGTACTGGGCTTTCATGTCTGGGTCAATTTCTCAGAATAAGGAAGAACAGAAAAAGGAGTAAGAAGACAAGTAAATACCTTGTAAGGATGTTGCCTAGAAAATGCATCATTTCCCTTTCACATTCCGTTGAGTAGAATTTAGTCATATGACTGCACCCAGCTTTAAAGGAAGTTGAGAAATATAGTCTAAAATTGATAACTACGTGCATTTTCCAGTATTGAAAGGAAGGATTAAAGAATGGATATTGGTGAAAAGTATGGTCTTCACCTCTAATGCATAGTAGTCTCTTGTAATTCTGGAGAGATGTTCACTAGGAATCATGTAACTATAGGCAAGACCAGGTGTTGATGAGATTCTCCAGCTGACCTCATGCCAAGGTGCATGTGCTGGTAAGATATCATGTAAATTGTACCTTCACAACCTATATTTTTTATTGCTTAAACAAGTACTGGTTTCAGTCCTGAAATCATTTCCTTGCATTCCAAAAGCAGCATGATAGGTCTTGCTCACTAAGACCAATGGAGGCTTCTGCTCCATCCTCACTCACAGCCAGGGTGAGCTGCAGGGCAGGGAGTTAAAAGGAAAAAGAAATTAAGTTAAATAGAAGCAGCATTTAGTGTCTCAAAGGAAAGGACAAAATTAAAAGCTACATAGTATTATATGTCACAAAATGCTTTTTAAAATGTGATCTTGTTTAGTCTTCACAACCAGTACTCGCCAGTGTATAAATGAGGAAACTAGGGTTCTCATACCTACTTTCTTCCAAGATCACCTGATTTTGGCCATATAAAACTTTCTGATGTAGGAAACGTTTATTTCTTCTTTGTTGCTCTCTGCCAGGGCCCAGGAGCACAGGCCGTCTTGCTGCTCTCAGGCCACTGAAAGCTTTCACTGCAGCCAGCCACCCAGGCCTATCTTTTGCAGAGTTCTTCTGCTACATGATTCCTTCTTCTCTTCTATTCACCTCAACCTGCCCTGTTTCTCTTGCTCGATTTCAAGAGAAGAAATCCTGCTTTTCCTTGATTAATTCCCAGAAGAATGTATGAAGGTGTTTGTAACTTTCAGCCAAATTTAGAATTGTGAAAAGACATTTTCTCCTTTTCTGAACTCCAGTCTGCATCATCTCTAATTCTGCCCAGTGATAAGAGGAGCAAGTCCAAAACAGAAGAGCAGCACATGCCTTAATGTAGGGGCAAACTAGTCCTAATCTTGTTTGTGGACTTTATTCACACACTTATTCATTTATGCATGCATTTGTATATATGTTTGTTCATTTATTAGTCTGTCTTCCCTGACCTATTCGTGTATGAATTTAGAAACCAAGTATGACTTGTAAACTTCATAGAGTGTCATCCACATAGTAGATGCTCAACAAATACTTGTTGAATGAATTTATTGAACAATTATTATGTTTCAGGTACTATACTAGGCTTTAGGAGTGTAACAGTAAACTAGATATAGTCTGTCTCCTAGAGACTTTTGTGTCCTGGAGTATATAAAAACTAGGTATATATAATTACAAGGAAGTATGACAAAGGCTATGACAAGGGAAGCCCAAAGGACTAAGGATGAGTGCTCATAGAGAGAAACCTAACTTTCCTGTGGCTAAGGAAAGGTTTCCAGGAAGAAGATGAATTTAAACAGAACCCTGAGAAATGACAAGATGTTTGCCAGGCAAGGTAGGGCATAGTTGAGAGAGAGAGAGAGAGAGAGAGAGAGAGAGAGAGAGAGAGAGAGAGAGAGAGAGAGAACAATTTGTGTGAAGGAGGTGTTAGATGAGTTTCATTGCAAGAAAGTTGTGCGGGGTGGGGGTAGCGTTTTTTAAGACAAAGGGAATTCAGTGTGGAAATACTCAAGGTTAGATCGAGCATGGTGCATTTTGAGGAGTGAACACAGTATGGCTGTGGGTAAGAGCAGTGGACTGTGACCCCAGTCAGAAATTGGTTGACTTCATAAGCCAAACCAAGGAATCTGGATTTTATGGACTTTAGCACAAGGTCAGTACAGAGCTATTGAAGGCTTGTAAACATAAGGTTGATATAATCAGCTGTGCATTTTAGAGAAATCACTGTGGTACATTGTAGAAACTGTTCAGGGATGTATTTCAATGTCTGGTGCTAGGAATGTTGTTGGTAGTAGGAAAGATGAGAAAGGGACAGCTTTCATAAATATTAGAAGTAGAACTCAGTAGGACTTGTGAATGACTGCATCTTGGGAGTGAAAGAAACAGAGAGGTCAAGGATGACAGTGGAGTTCTTGTTGGGTGATTGAATAGAATTTGTCACTGAAATAGAAGACATGGGATAATAACAGTATTTTGTTGGGGGTAGAGGGTGGATCAGGATAATAAGAGGACATGATAAATTAATTTTGGTCCTGCTGTATTATAGTAGTGCCTGATATGATTACTGAGTGGGTGGGTATATCCTTTAGTCAGGAAAGGGATCTGAGTGGCAACACACATTTGGAATTCTTTACTGATGCCATTATAAAGTCATAGAAATGGATAAGATTGCCCAGTTAGATCATCTGCAGAGCTGTTCTTCATATATTGTGTCTATAGCATGGGTAGCTGTTCTATTAAATCAGAAGTGAACTGGTAATTTCACTTGAAAAGCAATCAGTGTTGTTGAGATGAGTTAACAAGTTAGGAATAAAAGACTGTAATTTTCACACAAATTTCTTTATGTTCTTATTGTTGAATTCTTGGAGGCCATGCATGCACTTTGAGACTGCCTCTGTCAGTTCTTCTTGCTAATAACTTAGATAAGAAGGTATAGTTTGTCATATTTTTATGTCACTTGATTGTTCTTGCTTGTTAAATCTGCATGATTAATTGTTGCTCTTTTCTTGTATTATATTCCCAATTCAAAAAAATGTTCACAAAAATGACTAACAAGTGGGTCATTGAAGCATAAAAGAGGCAAAACACAGTAACAAACACTCAAACTCAGAATGCTGTTTGTTCTAAATGTGAATTATACATAGGGGTCTCATGTGGATATAAAGGATGAATCTGTATGTACTGAAAAAAGTGAACATGATGTTTTTACAGAAGAACCTGGAAGAGGAAAAGGTGATCAGAAAGAAATATTTGATTAATAATCTTAATTAACTCTTTATTCTTTTGTTCCCAATGTACTACCATAAAGATTCTTTTTAGAATAGTGGCACAATTCTGTCAAGTATTTTGATATTTTTAAAGAAAGAGCAGTGATCTTTCTGGTTAATTAAACATACTTTCCCTGAACCACTTCAATTCTCTCTATAATAAAATTGGAGTATTTGTTGCTGAAGGTAGGCGAGACCCCAGTTCTACTTAGGCATTATTCAGAATTGCAAGCCTCAGATGGCACAAGTGGTTATATTTCTGAGGAATATTTAAAAGTGCTTCAATAAAATATTATTGGAGAGAAGTAGAATTGGTGAAATTATTTTATTAAATGGCTTTGCAGTATGCTTCATAATGTCAGTGACATCAATGTGGAAAATCAGTTATTCTCATGGGTGATAACATGCGTGCACAAAATATTGCATATTTTGGTTGGATATAACCATGTATAGGGAACATATGAATAACTCTGCATATGTGTGATAAATATATGTGAATGAAGTATATGATGTCACTTTATTCTCTTTATCAGTGAGAGCCCAGGCTTTAGGAGGTGTGATTCTTTGTCACTGAAAGGTTAATTTTTAATGTAGACTGAAGAAAACCCATTGGTGATATATACCAATACAGAATGAGCCGTTAGTCACAACAAATGAACACTTATTCATAGGGAAAGAAATGTCAGTGACTAAAATATATGCTCCTGTTGTGAATCCAACGTTAAAGGAAATAGAAAAAATGTAAATACTGTCAAAGTGAAGCTACTGTGTTACATAATTTTATTGTGATCTCTGTGAATTCAAGATTATATTTTTAATATCAAGGTGTGCTAGTTGTGAATGGAAGGTCCCTCTCACATGAATTTTTCCAGTTGGAGTGGGATTAAAAATATCTTCATAGCATTGGTGTTTTTCTGTATATCATTTCCATTATTTTAAGTGGCTACCTCAAATAATAACATCAAATGATGCTCTATCCATGTCTTGTATACACTGGACATCGACCTATAGGATTTGAATATCATGATTTTTAATGTGGTCCAATCCACTAAAGTGTCAAAAGCTTGGGGTTTTCCCAAGATTTATTAGAGGAAAAAAATTATCTAGTTGTTAAATGGACAGAAAAGATGAATATTATTGTATAGTTTCTGCACAGCTGAGTCGATGATTGGATGCTAAAACCCAGCCTACGTGCTGCGTGCTAAGGATAGAGATCCTCATCCAAGCTGCACCTCACCAGAGTTAATGGGGCCTTTTACTTTAAATAAGGTCACCATCAGGACAACATTTTCTTGGAGAGAATGCCATGTTGTAATTGGCACAGAGGCACTATATAGGTTTATTGTTATTTATTTTGCAATTAATTTTTTATTTTTAGTTTTGGGGGGTCCCTGCTCTGTAACAATTCCCCCTTCTCAGACTTAAGACCGTTTATGACCTTATAAAGGACAATGAACAAAGGTCTCGAGCTCCTCTAGCTGCTTCAAGCTGGACATGGTCGTCGTCCTACCTATCCTTGGGTCCAGAAAACCCTAATAATAGTGCGGGTGTGGAGGGGAGGGTGGCCTTCCCACATGGGGAAGGTTCTTGCAGACTCCAGGTCAGTGGGCTGTCCCTGGACCATGGCGTGCTTGGTTTAACAAGCTGGCGTCCTTGTATTCTGGGGGCAACAGATTTGGCAAGAGCGTTAAAAGGCATCATTAAAACCCTAACCACTAGATGACAAAAGGCAGGGATGGTTCCCAGGAAGACAAGAAGGCCTGGTATCTAGTACAGGAGAAGGGATAAGGGATGCTCAGTCATTGCAGCTGCAGAGAAGGAAGAAAAGTGAGTGCAGATGCACGTCCTTTGGACACCTGGTAGGACGCTGCAGTGCTCTCATTAAGATGTCAATCCATTTGCTCTTTGAAGTTGAGATAAGGGATCTTCTCAGAAAAGCTAGCATGTAGGCTGTGGAGGAGGGAGGTTTGATAAAGAGGATTGAGAAGCCACGCGCCAGGGATCATGGGAGTGAGAAGACAAGGGAAACAGAATTCTGGGCCTGCAAACTTTATCTTTAAATTAGGAACAGGTACATCTCAGGTTTCTTGGAACTCCTGGCAGTGATCCCCATGGAAAATGTTCTCAGTGCTTTAGAACTGTGATCAGGTTTTATGTTGTTGGCTTTTAAACTTTTTTCTAATTTTTAAATTTTTTTTCAATTACAGTTTACATTTAATATTATTTTGTATCAGTTTCAGGTGTACATCATAGCAGTTAGACAGTCACATACTTCACAAAGTGTTTTCCTTGCTATTTACAGTACCTAATGGACATTATACATAGTTATTGCAATATTATTGACTGTATTTCCTATGCTGTACTTTACATCCCATGACTATTGTGTAGCTACTCATCTGTTCTTCTCAATCCCTTCATTTTGTTTTTACACAGTCCCTCAATGCCCCTCCCCTCTGACAGGCATCGGTCTGTTCTCTGTATGTATGAGTCTGTTTCTGTTTTGTTTGATCAATTATATTGTTCTTTAGATTCCGCATATAAATGAAATCATAGAGTATTTTGTCTTTCTCTGACTAACTTATTTCAACTAGCATAACACCCTCTAGGTCCATCCATGCTGTTGTAGATGGTAATATTTCATTATTTTTCATGGCTGATAAATATTTCATTGTGTTTATTTAACACACCTTTTTTATCCACTTGTCTCTTGATGGGCATCCAGACTCCCCTGTAGCCTTACTTTCTTCCTAGAGCTTTTTCTCCACCTCCTGTCTTAATTGAAGCTTGTATCGTCAACCCCAAATCAGTTCCATTGTAGTGTCTTTGCTAGGGGCTGTTGATGAACACGCTTGAATGTTTCTTTTCAATTTTGCATTCTTTCTTCCATCCTGTCTTTATTATTTATTTATTTATTTAAAAATATTATTTATTTTTTTGTTTGTTTATTTATTTTTAGAGAGAGGGGAAAGGAGAAAGAGAGGGAGAGAAACATCACTGTGTGGTTGCCTCTCCCTCGCGCCCCCAACTGGGGACCTGACGTGCAACCTAGTCATGTGCCCTGACTGGGAATTGAACCAGCGACACTTGGCTCACAGGCCAACGCTCAGTCCACTGAGCCACAGCAGCCAGGGCCTGTCTTTATTTTTTAACTTTCCACCCCTTTTCATAATTCTTACCCTGTGGAATTAAATTATATTCTCTTTACAACACATTTGTGATCTTGATAATATTTAGACATAAATGACTGCAATAAGTTTTGTAGTGATACACATTTATAGTATGTTTGAACAATATTTATTACTTATGTTTTTCCACTTAATCTAATTAATGGAAATGTAAGTTTCTAAAAATTAAATGTAGTCTGACTTTTGCTCATTACTACTTAAATTGCTTGTGCTTTTTATGCCAATTGGAAAATTAGATTAAAATAACACATAATTT
Organism: Furipterus horrens; assembly: GCF_987537825.1. Lineage (NCBI taxonomy): Eukaryota > Metazoa > Chordata > Mammalia > Chiroptera > Furipteridae > Furipterus > Furipterus horrens. Next base: position 95,065,930 of record NW_028327187.1, on the reverse strand, counting down.
TAAAAATCTGTCATTGAAAAACAAATATAATAGCAAAATTCAGGTGGAACTGGAAGTGCATATGATAGTGATTGGATAACACTCAATACATGTGATATTGTGACTTATAGTAAGAAATATACATTTTGTCTTTATTCCCGTTTCTGGCATAGAGCTTCTAAAACCCTTTGGCATTTTTAAGGGATGAGAGTGATCAAGGTATCTTATGTTAATTAGGTGGCTTTTGGAAAGCATCTAATTATGGGGGCTGATTATCAGAAGAGCCAACCATATGATTAGAGGGTTAGAATTTTGTTTTACCCCCTGACCTGGAATGGGAGAGGGCCTGGAGATTGAACCAATTGCTAATGACTAATGATTTAATCAATGAGTTTTTAATAAAACCTCCATGAAAACTCAGAAGGGACAGGGTTTGGAGAGCTTCCAGGTTGGTGAACATGTGGAGATTTGGGGAGAATGGTGTGCCTGGAGAGGACATGGAAGCTCCATGCCCTTTCCTCATACATCTCTTCCATCTGTCTGTTCCTGGGTTATATTGTTTTATAATAAACCAGTGATCCAGGAAATAAAATGTTTCTCTAAGTTCTGTGAGCAAATTAATGGAACCCAACCAGGGGTCATAGAAACCTCTGATTTATAGCTAGTTGGTCAAAAGTATAGGTTAACAATCTGGATTTGTGACTAGTGTCTTAATTTAGTTACCAAGGAAGGGGTCATTGAAACCTCCAGTGGATAGTTGGTGGGTAACAGCTTAGGGTTTTGGTTTGCATATGAAGTAGTTAGGGGGGTATAGTCTTGTAGGACTGAACCCTTAATCTGTGGAATGTGATGCTGTCTCTGGGTAGATAGTGTCAGAACTGAATTGAATTGTTGGAGGCTGTGCTGATCTTGGAGAATTGTTTGGTGGCATGGGGATGGGGATTTCCCCCACCCCCATGCACACACTGGAAATTGGTGGTCAGAATCCTTAGTAATAAGCTGCTCCTTGTAAATTACATAGTGTGGTACCTTATAGATTAGGTGCTATAGAAGCAAAAAGTTGGGAATTTAAAATGGGCATTAGAGGTCATCTTAACCTTTTATTCTTGAATGGATTTAATTAAGCAGAAAATACTGATGTCTTCCTTTATTTATTTACCTGACTTTTTAAAAATTTAGTCTTCAAATTTTTATTTCATCATTCAGGTCTAGTAAATGTTATTTTTCTCTCTTCAATTTTAGATTCTGATACTACCCCACGTTGTACGACATACTGGTAAAGATATGCTACCTGTATATATGCATAATTCACCAAAAGTCAATCCTAGTTTTATATTCAACAATGTATATTCTAATTCGGAAAGAATTCTGCTTAGTTGGATGAACACACATTATGAGAATACCCGACATATTATATGGGAAAAATCCAACAGCGGTAAGAAATTTTTTTCTTTAGATAAATCATCACAAGTTGTAGTATGACAGTGTAGAAGGAGGTATGGTTTGGACTGAGAATTCATGGGTTTTAGACATGGCTGCAACATTTATGCTCTGTTTTGCAAAAAAAAAAAAAAATGTCTTCCTTAACATCTTTAAGATCAATTTTTTACATGTAAAATAGAAATAATAAACGATGCTTCTCCAATTTATTTTGAATAATTGATAAAAATTACATATAAATGCTCCAGAAATGAAAGGTAGCCTTAATATAATTGATTGCATTTTCAGCTCTATGAAGTATTAACTTTAGCTGACTGCTCAAAGCTTGTGTGTAATTAGCTGACATCCAGTGAAAATTGACTAGACAACATCTTACATTTTGTTATGACAATCATGTTGGAAATCACTAAGTCCAATAGTGCTTCATGGGTAGGGCATATGAGGTCCATACAAGGTGGGGCAAAAGAAGGTTCACAGCTATGAGTATTTGAGAAACACAGAGTTTATTCTTGTTTCATTACTTGCTAATTATTGTGTTATTTTCCATATGAACAACTGTAAACCTACTTTTCTCCCACTCTGTATACTGAGAAAAGAGTGTGTTCATAGACAGACCTGCTTCAGTGTTTAGGTAGGTACTTGGTGCTGCCTCTTTAGGAGGAATAAGGCTCTAAATGTTTCTACCCCAAGAGCATTAAACTCTTTGAAAAAGATCCAATTTGCTAGTATAACAGTATTTGTTTTTATTCATCATAAGCATTGATTATCACGAGGAGGATGGTATTCATGTTGGTTGTTTCTTTGACTTCAATTCAGCTCCCCTCTTCCAAGTACATACAATCCTGCTATACTCAGAATGGGTTGTATTTTAACATATAATAATTAAGTTTATATTTTATACGGAACCCTTGGACTTTATTCCAAGGTTTAGAAGTAGAGAAGGTTAAAAGTATAATTTAAAATGAGACTTTGAATTACAGTTACTCTTAACTTAAAGCCATTAGTGAGGCAAACAGTGACATCAGTCTTGAAATAGATACATTGATATATTGGTATTAGAGAACAGTACATATGGAATATTTTATTACCTTCTAGTTGAGGTGCTAATTATATCAAACAATTTGACTTGAAACTGTAATTTAAAAGGATTCATATCTTATAAAAATGTATTCAACCCATTAAAAACTATAAAAAAACAGGGTGCACTCATCTACTGATGGGTACTCGGGCTGCTTCCAAGTCTTCGCTACTGTAACTAGTGCTGCAGTGGACATAGGAGTGTGTATATTCTTTCAAATCAGTGTTTCAGGTTTCTTTGGATAAATCCCCAGAAGAGGAATTGCTGGGTCATAAGGCAGTTCCATTTTTAATTTTTTGAGGAAACTCCATACTGTTTTCCATAGTGGCTGCACCAGTCTGCATTCCCACCAACAGTGCAGTAGGGTTCCCGTTTCTCCACATCCTCGCCAGCACTTGTTGTTTGTTGATTTGTTGATGATGGCCATTCTGACAGGTGTAAAGTGGTATCTCATTGTGGTTTTTATTTGCATCTCTCTGATAATTCGTGATGTTGAGTATCCTTTCATATGTCTGTTGGACATCTGTATATCTTCTTTACATAAGTGTCTATTCAGGCCCTCTGCCCACTTTTAAATTGGATTTTTTTTTTAATGATGAGTTGTGTGAGTTCCTTATATGTTTAGCGTATTATCCTGTTATTGGATATATCATTTGTGAATATCTTCTCTCATTCAGTAGGCTGTTTTTTTTAGCATATTATCCTGTTATTGGATACATAAGTACCCCTTATATGTCATTTCTTTGCACTTGTTGCTTCAAATGCTGCCTTTCATTGCTAATGGAAATTTTATCATTCTGTAATCACCTGGTAATTTTGAGAGTGGCAAAGGATAATTTTATAATATAAATTTAATTTCTGACAAGACTAAATACTTCATTTGACTATACTTTTAACAAAATTCCAAAATTGGAGCATTTTGAATTGTCTGTTGAAAGGAGCTCTATTCTACAAATAATGCCTTTTTAACTTATGCTTATTTCAACATTTTTTAATGAAGTAACAATTGTTATTATGAATGAAGAATACTGTTTTTCTTTTCTGTTTTCTTTAATGGAACAGAGTTATAAGTATGTTTAGCAAGATTTATCTTTTATTTTATGTACTGTTAAAAGATTCCCCTAATTTTATTTATTATATAAGTGTTTGTTCAAGTAAACAATGTTCAATATACGTTTGGGAGATTGTATTGGTCTTTTAATTTGTTATCTATTCTTAAAGTTAATGTGGTGTTGAGGTCTTACATTTGTATGCATCGCTTGTTTCAAATATGTCTAATTTTCACCTTCATTAAACCAAAAAATTGTCATTATTTACAAAGCACATTATATATTTTTTCCAGAAGTTCTAAATTTGCCCTTTAATGCTTAAGATTAAGTACTTTTCATGAGTGTTTCAAAATGCAAATGCACATAGACAACAGAAATGGTATAATCTGACATTTTAATGTTACATCAATGTTTTACTTTGGGAAGGTGACTGTTAGTCTGTATCGTAGAAGTTATGATTACTGGGAAGCTCAACAGTAAATTGTACAAAATGCCAAGCAGTCAAACAAATGTGATAATAGAAAGGTAAACCACTTCCAATGGATTAACAGTGTGGTTTAATAAGTCAGGATGAACCAAGGCAGTAGTCATGTGTGTTGGGAAACAGAGGATGTAAACCCCCGCCCCCCGCTGTCGGATCACATTTTTTTCTCTCTCATATATATACCACTAAGTGTCAATGCCTTCCAGCCACAGACCACTAGAGCACGTCTCTAGTTGACTAAATTCCTTTTAGTGCTCATTATAAAGAGGGAGACCACCCTGGGCTGTCTCACAATAAAGGATATTATGAAAGATGATATGAGATGGTATAGGCACTTGGGCCTGAGAATGGAAAAATACATGGTGGCCAGGAAGCTAAGTTAAGACCATGTGGCCAGAAGAATAAGCTGACTGCAAGAATGTCACCACCCCTCTACCCCTGTTAAAAAAAAAAAAAAAATAAGGCAGATTTTTATCTCCCTTCTACCTGCTTGCTTTTCCTAACCTGACATGGAAACTTCCACAAACCATTTTCAAAAAGCCAATTTTTTCATTCAAGTTCACCTTGTCCCCAGTTTACAAAAGGAGCCAAGCAAAACTAGTCAGCTTAGAAGCTCTTCCTTCCTTGTTCTTGGGCATAAGCTTAATAAAATCTGTCTGGAAATTTCTCTGGGGTTTCCTTATGATTTCTATCTTGGGGAACTCAAGAGCTCCAACACCGGTGACAGTTACAGGGTTTGTGTATTGACTAGGTAAATTTGGGAAAGGTTCAAGGACAGGGATTCACCTTGATTGCATGCTGTTAGGGACAGTGGTAATCCTAGGGTTGAATATTTAACAAATCTTCTCTGTAGGAAAGAGGACTATAGTGAGGCTATTGTTTTAATTTGTAAATAAGCAGTAGTCACTCCTTAGCCAGGACACGGGGATGTTTGGTATTTTGTGATTTATGCGGTGAGCTTGCTTTTGTCCGTGCTTAGTCAGCATTCTGAAATGCTCATGTTTTGTCTCACTTCATCACAGTGGCAAAGTGACCTCGTATGATATCGGTGTTTTATGAGACTGTTTGTGTCCAATAACATGACCTAGCTGTGAGAACATCATGCAAAATCACAGATGTCATGGGCTGTTTTTCTCTTTTTTACTTGCTAAACAGAAAACCATAGGCCACAAATGGTATCACTCCTGCTAAAAGCCCATGATGCCAAACCTAGATTTAATACCTTATCTACTTGCAATTTCAACCTCTCCCAGAAACATAATCTTAATTAACCAGTCTGGAATTTTCTGTCAACACCTGAGGTAATTTGTCAGGTGGGCCTTCCCCATCCTCTAGAGAGAAGGGGCTTATCTGCATGATAAAACCCCTTCTGGTTCTCTCACCCCCTTGAAAAGACCACCTGGTCCCACAATAATCTTTTATTTTCTTCTGTTAATAGCTCCCTTGCCTCACCCTTCTTCCATTTTGTACAACCCCTCTGAGCGCCTTTCTAGATGCTAGATGGATACGGCCTGATTCATGAATCACTTAATAAAGCCAATTAGATCTTTGAATTTACTCAGTTGAATTTTTTAACACACCAGAATTACCAAATAGAATGTATTGAGAATTACACTTAAAACTTTATCTGAAATGAAACATTAGGATCTTTAAGAAATGATAGATTTTTGCATTAATTACTGCTAACATTTTGTGGATGAGGGCTGGTTGCCAGGAGAACCAGGCCTGTGATAGGAGGGGTGAAACTTTCAGTGCTACCCCCTGACCTGAGATGGGAGCAGGCCTGGAGGGCTAATTGAATCACCGGTGTCTAAGGATTTAGTCAGTCATGCCTATCTAATGAAGCTTCCTGCCCTTCCCACCTACCTTGCCCTATGCATCTCTTCCATCTGCATGTTCAGCTGCATCCTTTATCAAATCTTTTTATAATAAACTGGAAAACGTGTTTTCCTGAGTTCTGTGGTTCACTCTAACTGATTAATCGAATCTGAAGGCAGAGAAGTTCATAGGAACCTCTGATTTATAGCCATTTGGTCCGAAGTAAAGGTCTAACAACCTGGATTTGTGACTGGCATCCGAAGTGCAAGGAGGGTTCCTTGGAAATTCCAGTCTGTTGCCAGCTGGTCAGAAGAACAGGTCTTCAGCTGGGCTTGTGATTGGCCTCGGAAGTGGAGGATGATCTTGTGGGACTGAGCCTTTTACCTGTGGAATCTGATGGTGTCTTTGGGTAGAATGTGTCAGAATTGAGTTGACATAGAATGCGCAGCTGGTGTCCCGAGCATTGTTTGGTGGTGTGTGTGTGAGAAGGGGAACGGGGGGAGGACACAGTCCTTTGCTGCACATCTGAATTGGTCTCATAATCAGTTTACATTTGTAAACGGATGAGAGCATATATATTTTTAAATTATTTATTTATTTGTTTGTTTATTTATTGTTAGAGAGAGGGGAAAGGAGAAAGAGAGGGAGAGAAACATCACTGTGTGGTTGCCTCTCCCTCGCGCCCCCAACTGGGGACCTGACATGCAACCTAGTTATGTGCCCTGACTGGGAATCGAATCAGCGACTCTTGGCTCGCAGGCTGATGCTCAATCCACTGAGCCACAGCAGCCAGGGCTTGAGAGTATATATTTTTAAGAGCATTGATTAACAACCAGTATTTCCTAGCCTTTACTTAGCTTAAAGAATCAATATTACAGTCTGTTTGCTAATAGTTTACAACTTAATTATTTCCACATTGTGGCAGTGGAGCACATAAACGTAGCCAGTATTGGTCTGTCTGACTCAATGTTGAGTCAATATTGACTGACCCAGTATTGACCGTGGACTTAAAGGTCAGGAACCATGAAATCAGTGTCAAGTTCCTTACAAATATAAAAGGGTTGATAAATTAAAGCACAGAACAAAGAGAAGAAACTTCTTTTTTCTTTTTGGAGAGAAGAGAGTTGTTGGACTTGACTTTGTTGAATTTGGTGAATCTTTATGAATTTATTTTGCATATTTTATAATTTATTTTTCTTTGCATGATAGACATTTGTGTTGTTTCTATTTTGTGGCTATTATGAGTAAAGTCTGTGAACATTTATATACAAGTCTTTCACAGACATATGTTTCCCTTTTTCAGAGGTGGAATCGCTGAGTTGTATAAGTATATTTTTAATGGTTTATTGAGATATACTTCCAGTTTTATAAAATCTCTCCATTTAAAGTGTATTATTTAATGGCCTTCAATGTGTTGATAGAATTGTGGAACCATCATCACAATCTAATTTTAGAACATTTTCATCATCCCCATATGGATAGAGGGTACCTATTAGAAGTCACTTCTCACTCCCCCAGCACCAGGAAAATATTAATCAACATTGTATCTCTATGGATTCATCTATTCTGAATGTATATGGAGTCATATAATATCTTTGAGAGTCTTTTTTTTTCACTTATTCAATGTTCATACATTGACTAATTATATTCCTTTGTATGGCTATACCACATTTTGTTCATCATTTGATGAATAGTGTTTCTTGGGATATAATCCCAGAATTGAGATCACTGAGTCAAAAGGCAGATCCATTTTTTGAGGTATCTCCATACTGCTTTCCACAGTGGCTGTGCCAATCTGCATTACCAATAACATTTTTATTATACTTTAATATGTAGTAATACATGATCCTCTTACCTCTGTCCACCATCATGTTTTTCTAAAATTAGATGCTTGATTCACTTGCTGTGTTTCTAGGGTTGCATTATAATAATAAAAAAAATTTAAAATATAACAGAGAAAAAGTTAAAGAAAATATATTGCACAGAAAAATATTAAATAATTAGTATTATTTACTATTAAAATATTTAAAGAATCATAATATTTACAGTTGCATCAAACATAACAGGGAACTCATAACAATGAAAGTATACAATAGATTTAGTATGATGAATGTGACATTTCAAAGTTCATAATAAATATTAGTTTATTCAGTAAATAGAGCTAGGTCAATTAACTGACATTTTTAAAATTAAGGTAAAGTTAACTCAGTACTCCAAACCATATACCAAAAATAAATTCTAAATGTATGAAAAATTATTAAGTATAAAAACAAATACTATAAAATAACTTGAGTAAAGAATAATATAATCTTTATCTGAGTTTGGTATGATGATTGATTTTTAAAAATTCTAATGAGAACAGAATCTACTAACAGAAATCATTTTTTAAACAAGTAATTATTAAGCGCCAATTTATATGCTTGGCACTGTTTTAGGGATTAGAGGTGCAGCAGAGAACAAAAGGGCCCAAATCCCTACTATTATGTCGGTTACATTCTAATAGAAAGAAGGAAATTGGCTGCTTGGGCCTTAGCAATAAGCCTAGTCTTTCTAACCACTATGCTGTGCACCTGAAACTAATACAAGATAATATTGAATGTAAACTGTAATTGAAAAAATAAAATTAAAAAAAGTAATGAGCCTTGTTTTTGAGTTGCAGATGGGAATTTTTTTTTTAATCACTCACAACATCTTCACAAGTTGATTGATTAAAGCACTTTTTTTCTCCGTGGTTAGAACCCTTAGTTGCTCACTGAACTGAAAAAATAGTTTAACAAATAGAATCATAAACATCTATACACATATGCACATAATTTAGCATTTTAAAAACATAGAACAAGTACATAAGTAAATATACATTAATTCACCAACCATTTTATCAGCATTTGCATTCCAGTGATCTCCTATTCACTTTTCTTCTGTTTCTGTCTCCATCATCAGGACAAAACTGTCACCATTTCTAATGGTCTGAGAAGTACCAGTGCTTATGATATCACTGTAAACAAGAAATTAAGGAATAAGGCAGACAGCCAACCATCATATTCAATAATGCCCAGAGTTATTGTATAGACAATTCCTTTTTGGAAAGTTCTAATATTTTTAATGTGCTTTCTAAAATTTCATAATTTTGGCTGTAGCATTATAGTGACCTTCAAATGGTACTAGACATTAAGCATCCCATGTGAATTTTTCTAATATTTTGCTTTCTTTCAAAATGCTTAAAAAACATTCACAAATATTATTCAGTTCTTTGAAAGCAGAGAGACTCAAGATTACTTCCTAAAATAGTAATGAATGTTCATCTTTGTGGAAGGAAATGGTGTCTAGAATAGGGCTAAATGAAGAATAGATTCAATTATCTATTAAGTACCATTATGTGATGCTGTTTCCTCAAAACATTAATTCATCTTTAAGTCAGATCTGTGCAATTCTTACAAACTATTTTCTGATATCCAGAGAGATGTCTTACTTCCTCTTTCATCTACTGTGGTGGTTTTTCAAATCTGGATGCCCACTAGAATCACCTGGAGAATTTTTAAAAAAATATCTGGTGCCCCACTCCAGACCAATTGAAATGCAATCTCTGGGGCATTGCGCGTACACACTCAGCTTTTAAAAGCTCTTTAGGTGATTCTGTTGCACAGGACGAAGGTAAAAAACTCTAACGTGTGAATATAGAAATAGAGAATAAGACTAAATAGTGCAGAACTATCAGGTAAGATAAATATTTGCCCACCACAAGAAATGTTTCCTAAAATATGTCTCATGTTTCAAAGAAGAAATTTATAAAATAGCATTATACTTTCTGAGGCTTTTTCGGTTTTGTTTTGATTTTACAGAGCATTTATATAGTCATTTGATAGGACAGGTGAGGTAATTATTACTCTTATTTCCTCTTCTTTTTCTGCCTCAGTGTCGTCATTTTGTTAGGTTTTTTATGGCTCCATTGTCAGTACTTAGAACACTCATATTCTAGTCTGTCAGTGCTCACCGATGTGTCATTTTGCCTGGATTCTCTGTTTTTAATTATTTTTATTTAGTTATTAAATAGCTGGATTTCATAATTATTTTGTTTGTCTAATTATCATTTCAAGGGACTCTAGCCTCTGAGCTCTCTTTGTAACTATCTTCAGTTTATTTGTGTGTGAATGGCATTTTGACTGAGAATCAAATTTGGGCATCACCCTTTATTTTTCTCTGACTCTGTGGACAGTACTCTGTCATGTTGTGCCTGTAAAATAGCTTTGAAAAACTGAGATTGGTCTGATAACACCTCCCCTGGAAGTAAGTTATCTTGTTTGGCTTTAGACTTTTTTATAATCTCAAAGTGGGTGAGGTGTTTGAGTGTGAAGCCTGGTCTGATACATTTCTAATACATGTCCTTGGTAAATTTGGCATATAAGGTAATTTTTTGTCCTCTGTTTGAAGCCTAAGCTATTGAGTGAAATTGAGACATGAAGACATGAGGCTTTTTCTAACCTTGAATCAACATAGAAAATCATGCATTATGCCTGATCCTTTTCATACTTACTCCTAAACAGAACACATTCACTATTTCATCATTAACTTTGATATTTACTATAGAATTATTTTTTATTTTATCTTCATTATATTCTGAAATTTAAATTCTCTCTGTAGTTTTCTAGGAATTTTTATGGATACTATTGAATTTATGTATTTAATATGGTAAGTTAAATTAATTTTTTAATGCAAACTAACTTTGTAGTCTTGGCACAAATTCACTTGTGCCACAGTAGCAAGATATTTTAAGAAATACCTTGCTAAAATTAGTTTACTAAATTTTAATTTTTTGCTTCTGTTTACATGAGTGATACTTTATAACTATTTTCTGTACTTTTTAGTTGTTTTGTTTTAATTTTATGCAAACCTCAGCAAGTACTTGGGGAACATTCTCTTTTTTGTAGACTTTGAAGGAGTTTCTATGAGTGAATAAAATGATTTTGTTTTATGTTTAACAGCCATATCTCAAATTTATAATGCTATTTAAGACCACCATTTTTATTAATGTCTTTATATTTATGACTATTTGAAGTGAAATAACATAAAACAGATAAAAAATATAATTCCCAAATTAAAATTTAAAAAAATCTCTGAAGCAGTACTTGAATTTCCTGATTCCTAACAAATGAGGACTGGATTAGACTGCTGGTTGTCTTTCTGAAAAACAACCCTAGATCAATCCTTTTCAGACAGTAATGTGAATTGAAATCACTTGGAGATTTTGTTAAACTGTTTTTATGTTTCACTAGGTGTTGATTTGGGCCTGAAATTCTTGGTTCTCAACAAGCTTCCAGTTGAAGGTGCTGCTGATTCATATAGCACACTGTGGGTAGCAAAATCTTAGAAGGGGCATATAGAATAGCCTAGATCAAAGGAGCTTACATTAAAACAGAAAAGATCCTTGACATACCTAAGGCTGTGGTATGAATGGCAGGATACAGGCCTGGAATCAGAGGTTAGAGAAGAGCTTTGAAGTTTGGTTCATGCCTCTTCCGATCATTGTTCTGGAGCACTGTTGCCATCCTGTTCACGCTGAGAGCCATGTTTGAGCAGCAATAGCCCGTGCCACCTAGTGTTTGATAAGTAGTATCAGAGGAGTTCCAAAACTGTGATGCGTGGAACAAAAATTTGTGGGTGCCACTGATTCCTCTCAGGGATGTAGAAGACTGGAAAGAGGTTTTTGTTTTTTTTTTTGTCTGTTTCTTTGTTTGTTTTCTTGGCTGTTTTACAACAGCAGAAGCCATATCAACAGTAAATTCTCTGTGATTTAAAGCTCTCCTAGGAGTGTGAAGCTGTAGGCCAACAAAGTGGCCCAAAGTCTAATAAGGAGTAGGTGCTTATAGGAAGAAATGGGATGATAACAACTGTCTACTTGTGGTTGAAACAACTAGACAGTGAAGAGAAGTGTTGAGTTAGGGTGTTTAATAAATTGGTAGAGGCCAAGTGTACACCAGTAAGAGAGCATGAAGCCCTGGGGGGGGTCATTGTTATTGGGGGAGACTGTGTTCTCTTGCAGGTTTTTTACTCCACAAACCTCATTGGTTGCTCACAGAAGTGACTGGAGTATCTGGAGATTATGCCTCCTATAATGCAGACCCGGGGAAGGAGCAAGCATTTGGTGCAGACTCCTATATTTCCTATAAAACAAATACTTTAATCTATGGGGAGAAGGACAACACATACTGTCATCCTTAGGACCATGGTGAAAACTCATTGCAGCTGCGAAAAGAAACAGAAACACACACAGACACACTTATACCACCTCTACCTCTGGGAAAGGGGCTGGGATTTGCCATGACAGTTAAGTAGAAAACCCCAAGCAATCCACAAAAATGCTCCTAGAACTAGTAGGTGAGTTTATCAAGGTTGTAGGATATATGATCAATATACAAAAGTAAATTCTATTTCTATATAATGACAGTAAACAATTAAAATTAAAAATTAATATATGCATATAATTTAACGTATAAAATGCTTAAGTATAAAGCTAACAAAATATGTGCAGGATATATGTGCTGAACATTACAAAACACTGATGAAACACATCAAGGGGAAGTAAATAAATAGAGAAATATCTCATACACATAGAGTTGAATACTATTGTTGAGATTTCAAAATGATATTACTCCAATGACTATCCCACCACACTTTTTTTGGTAAATATCGATATGTTGACCTAAAATGCACATGGGCATTTTGGGGCTGGAGGGTGATGAAACTTTTCTATGGGATTGTGGTGGTAAATACATGACAATATATATCTCAAAATCCTAGAAGCTACACTCCAAAGAGTGAATGAATGTTAGTATATGCGTTTTTAAAACATCAAAGACATGGACGTAATCCAGGATGGAATACAGACTGTGACAAATGAATGCGACAAATGACAAATGTAACTGCATTACAAATGTTTGACCACTCACTGAATGTAATGAAAAAGAAAGGAGCTGACTTAATTATCATTTGAAAACAATATCATGACTGCATAACAGAACTAAAGACAAAAACACAAACTGTACCTACACATTACTTTCTTGCAGGGGTATGGGTGTGCAATTCTGAAAGTACTTTCTGTGTTTACTAGTATTCAACAAATAAGTAAATATATTGTGCATAGGGAGAACTAGGTTTTTAACTGTTGAAGAAGCTAGAAATGAGGAAATGAGTAAAGTCATAACAGATCCTGTGACACTGGATTGCAGTTGGTGGAGTTAGTTGATAGTAACAGCTTAACACTTAGTTTTTGCTATATTGTTATCTGTTCATTAGCTTCTAGTTAGGGAGATTTTTCATTAGTTGTTTCTCTTTATAGGTGTGACCATAGTTGTTAAACTCCTTCCAGGGAATTTCTATCCTTTCTCTAATGTTGGTACAAGATGAGGATGGATACTTATAGGACATGGTCTATATCTCCTGCTATCTGACTGATTCATCATCAACTTAAAAGACTAGAAAATTGCCTTTTTCAGATGAAACTTAGAATTGCTTCTAGTTCATAGAAAAAAGACTATTGGCTACAAAATTGAGACCCTTTGCTTTTCTTAGAATACATGAGTGGTAAATATACATTAATAGAAGCACATTTAGGTTATAATTATATAGCCAATTAGAAATGTGCACTTTAAAATTATTACTTTGATGCACCACATTTTATATCATATAGAATTATTTAGAGGTTTGTATCAGGAAAAAATACTTTGAAAAATATAGTGCAGAATGTTGTTTGTTACTTATTAGTTGAAATTTCCTAATGATCTTTGTTTGCTAAGCTGATTTTGCAATAATATGCTGTAGAAATCTAATAGAAACATTCAGTGTTATAGCATCTCAGGTGAAAGAGTACTGGGCATTGTTTCTATGAATTATCAGCACATCTGTGGTTTCAGAGAAAACTGAGTCTCCCAGATCAGATATAAAGCAGTCCTAGTTTGTAGAATTAATGTACATGTCACGAACATATCTTGTCATGATTTGTTCTTTACAGAAAATGAGAATTAAGGGATTTGAGGGAATTATGAAGATCACCAAATTTTTTCCCTTGTTTTCAGACAAGAAATCATCTCAATCCAGTAATAATCTAGGTCCTTTTGGAAACACTTTCAAAAAGGAAATGTTGTGTCCAATGTAGCTGTAATTTCCAACGTCTAAAGTACCCCCTCTCTCCCTAATGTAGGACAGTCTTTCAGATACAGTATTCCCTCACTTATCACGGGTATTACGTTCTAGACACCCCCACGATAGGTGAAAATCTGCGAAATAGGAACCTTACATTTATTTTAGTATTTATATATATTTTAAGGCTTTATAAACCCTTTCCATACACTTATAAACCGTTCCTAGTCCATTATTAACCTTTCCCACTCCCTTATTAACCTTTTCCACTCTTTTATAAACACTGCTTACATTCTTTTTTTTTTTTTTTTTTTCAGATTTAATGTGTTTTATTGATTAAAATATTACATTTGTGCCAATTTCCCTTCCCTCTGCTCCCCTCCACCCGGTGGCCCCCCTCCCTCCAGTTGTCCCCCCCTTTTAGATTATGTCCATTAGTTGTGCATACAGTTCCTCCCAACCTCTCTCCGTCTATTCCATTCCCTCCTACCTTGATCCCCAATTCCTATATCATCTCCCTCCCTTTCCCCATTCCCCCTCCCTGTTGACCTCCCCCCAATATGCTTCCCGTACCCACAGTTCCTTTTCCACTCTCGTTGCCTATTTAGTTTGCCTTTGTTTCATCTCCCTAGCTTCTGTTTTTTTAAACCAGTCCCTTTAACATCTCATATAACAGTGGTTTGGATCTAATGAACTCTTTCAGTTTTATTTTGTCCTGGAAACACTTTCTCTGTCCTTCTATTCTGAATGACAATTTCGCTGGATAGAGTATTCGTGGTTGTAGGTTTTGGATTTTCATTACTTTGAATATTTCTTGCCAGTTTCTTCTTGCCTGTAGGGTTTCCCTTGAGAAGTCAGCTGATAGTCTAATTGGGACCCCTTTGTACATAATTCTTTTCCTCTCTCTTGCTGCTTTTAAGATTCTCTCTTTATCTTTAATTTTTGACATTTTGATTATAATGTGTCTTGGAGTGGTTCTCCCTGGGTCCAGTCTCTTGGGAACTCTCCTTGCTTCCTGGACCTGCAAGTCTATTCCCTTCCCCAAGTCTGGGAAGTTCTCCTTTATTATATTTTCACTCAGTTTTTCAAGTTCTAGTTCATCTTCCTCACTCTCTGGCAAACCAATGATTCTTATGTTGGGCCTTTTATAGCTGTCCCAGAGGTTTCTGATCCTCTCATTGTTGCTTCCCATTTCCTCTCGCTGCATTGGTTGACTGCTTGTTCCTTCTCCATATTCCAGTTTGTTGAAATGAACTCTGGATTTTTTCTCACCTTCTATCTCGTATGCGGTTTTGTTCCTTTCGTTATGAAATTTTTTCGCTTCTTTCTTATCTTTTTCCCGCTCTTTTGTGAATTCTGTAAGCCACCTGATAACAATGGCCCAGAACTGAGCCTCTGACAGGTTTCTTATCTGTTCATCTGTCAGGTTCTCTATCTGCTGTCTGGTGAGTTGTGTCACCGGGATTTCTATAGTTGTCTGCCTCATTTTGACAGATGCGTTTTGTTTTCTTGGGCCGGCTGTCCGGGGCAGTGCCTGTGTACTCGTAATGACCCAGCGACCGGCGCCGTTTGGCGTCACACGGCGCCTGCCTGTCCGCGACCTATTTCGCTGCCCTGTGGTGCTTTCTTTGGGGGCGGGGGTCCAAGATGGATTCACACAGTTATTCAGCTAGGAGACCGGGATCCGTCCTCCCGCCCCCCTGGGCCTCACTGTTCAAGGCAATGCGGCGGCCGCTCTCCCCAGCGCCGGAGTCGCGCACCGCCAGGGGCTTGCACAGCTGGGATTCCTCGCTGCCCCGCCGCTGTCCAGGTGCAACCGCAAACAGCACTGCCCTCTTTAACTCTTACCTGCCCAAATGGCACCGCTGGTTTATAACTTCATATGTTGGACTTCCGTGTAGTTTTATTTTCTGGAATTTCTAGTTATCCTTTGTTTTGAAGTAGATGTATTCCTCTCTAGTTGTAGAGGGAGACCTAGCGTGTCCGTCTAAGCCTCCATCTTGGCCGGAAGTCTGCTTACATTCTTAAACATATTCTACACTCTTAAACCTACGTAACTTTAACAACATATGTATACAGTACTGCAAGATCCCACAATATAGCGAAAAACCCTTGATAAATAATTAAATATAATATTTTGAAAAATCCCGCGATACAGTGAGGCCACGATAACTGAACTGCGATATGGAGAGGGACTACTGTATTTATGCAGTGTCCTGATACTTTGTCTTTTGTTCTGGTTTCAGTGTAGTGGTCATTTTTGTAACTGAGAAGTGCTTTGATTGCTCCTCAATCTTATGTTATCTTTCATAGGTCAGTTATGGCTTTGTTTAAGCCACAAATCTCCAACCCCGTCCACATACCCTACTTGAGGAGGAATTTCTGCAACAAATAGGGAACCTGTCACTAAAACTTTAGAGTTACAAGTAACTCCATGTCATGCTGATGATCATGATCAAACACTTGAACTCCAAGGTCCTCTACAGAATGAGTAATTTTGAAATCCCAGATTCTTCTCCCATTGCTACATGATAGTATATTCTTCAAAGTGACTCAAGTGTAAATAAAGGAGACAGCTTTTGTAGTAGCTTATAAAACCTTATAGATTTACTTCCTGGTATTAAGCTTCTGAGGTTTAAGTTTTGTTTTTATTTCCAAAATATATGATTTTTCTTTTCTAAGCAAAGGCAAATGTTTCTTTGAATATTGCTCAAATTTCTGTCAGATATCTTTTTAGAGAAGTAAAGCTATTATTATATTTGCTCTTTCCTTTTTGGAACAGGTGTTATTCCTGTTGAAAGATGGATAGTAAATTTTGACAAAGACCTTGTAGATGGCCTTGTTTTTGCCACAGTGTTGGGAGCCTATTGCCCATTTCTGGTAAGAGTTATTTTTATGCATAATGGTCCTCTGTTATTTAAAATAACTTAGTAATTAAAATTTGAAGTATTTTCTGATGACTGATTCTTGTAAATGTTTTGATTTTAGTAACATCAGAATCTGTATGGCCAGCATTCCCTTTTTGTTTATTCTCATGTTTGAGTGCAGCCGTCTACTATAGTAAAATGTAATATTTAAACAATTCTATGCTGAATTACAGAGAACAGTTAAAAAGCAGTCATTTTTATTCTATTACAGAAAAGTTGGATTGTTGTCTTTTTCAGATTGAGCCTCATTTTGTGAATATGTACACACAACCAAGAAGTCCTGAGCAATATTTTCACAATTGCCTTATTATTGTGAGTAGTCTTCGTGAAATTGACCTTAGCATGGACATACAGGTGAGCACCTTTATATTATACATTATATAAATATTTTATGAGGATCTTTTTTTCTTATTTCCCAGCTTTATTACGTATGATTGGCAAATGAAAATAATAAATATTTAGTTTGGATGATGTGATCTTTTTTTACATGTATAACATCATGAAGTTAAATATATATATATATATATATATATATATATATATAAAATATGAAATAATTACCACAATCAAGTTAATTAAAACATCCATCACCCCACATAGTCACTGTTTTTTGAGTGTGTGGTGAGAGCACTTAAGCATTACTCTCTTCACAAATTTCAAGTATGCGATCCACTCTTAATAACTATAATGACCATACTTTACATTACATTCCCAGAACTTATTCATCTTATAACTGAAAGTTTCTATCCTCTGATGAACATCTTGCCATTTCCCCCATCCCCACCCCCTGGCAAATACCATTTCTACCCTCTGGTTCTGTGAGTTTGACTTGTTAGGTTACACATATAATTGATATCATACAATACTTGTCTTTCTGTGTCTGGCTTATTTCACTTAGCATTATACCTTCCAGATTCATCCATGTTGTCACAATGGCAGAATTTTCTTTCTTTATGACTAAGTAATATTCCATTATAAGTATGGCCCACATTTTCTTTATCCATTCATCAGACACTTAGCTCTTTCCATATCTTGACTATTGTGAATCTGCAATTGAACATGGGAATGCAGTTAAGTCCATAATACATACTGATTTCATATCCTTTGAATATATACCTAAAAGTGGGATTACTGAACTGTATGGTAGTTCTGTTTTTAATTTTTTGTGGAACCTCCATACTCTTTTCCATAGTGGCTGTACCATCCCTACCCACAAGTGCACAAGGTTGCCCTTTTTCTCCACATCCTTTCCAACACTTGATATTTCTTGTCTTTTTGATAATAGCCATTCTCACAGGTATGAGCTGATATCTCACTGTGGTTTTGATTTATATTCCCTCATGATTAGTGATGTTGAGCACCTTTTTGGATACCTGTTGGCCATTAGTATATCTTCTTTGGAGAAATGTTAATTGACTCCTTAATAATATCCCTTTCCTCACAAATTTTAAATCTAAAATAAAAGACTTTTCATAAGATATTGATAAAATGTAAAAATTGAAATATGTCTCCATAGGATTCTACTGGATATTTTTTTGATGTGTATAATTGTGTACATTCAACTATACATAAGAAAGCTTTAGTGATGGGTCCAGTTTTCTTAAACCACAGTAATGAATGCTTTATTAACCTTACTGAACTCAAAGCATCAATTAAAGGAACAGAGTGGTTTGAATATAAGTATTCTACTATTGTCTTCTAATTTAGTAGCAGAAAGGAAAATATTTCATTTTGGTTTCAAAATAAGTATTCATGTAGAGATCACAATGGCAATATATATTTTTATTATATTTGGACCTCCAAGTTATAATTCCATCTAGCTTTTCACATTAAGTCCTCAGTAGTAACTATCAAAAATTTACTGTATGCTTAACATCTTTGAGCCCTTTGTTTGTTACTTTAGAGAAATGAAATAGTATAATAACTCATTGAATTATCAAGATATATGCATGTTATGCATTCATTGGTTGCTTTTTATATGTGCCCTGATACACTAACGTTGTGGATTCGATTCCCAGTTAGGACACATATAAAAAACAACCAGTGAATGCATAAGTAAGTGGAACAACAAATCGATGTTCCTCTCTCTCTCTTCCCCTCTGTCTCTATAAAATCAATTAAAAAACAAAATATAATTCATCGTTATGATTCCCTCTTTTGCTTTTTTATTTCCTCAGATATATTGACTCAAAATGTTTAATTGTATAGCTAAAAATATTTTAAAATTAATCTACTAAAAAATGCAGATGTCCAAGATTTGATAAATGGTGAATGGGGAAATTGACAATTAACTTAGCAGATAATTACCAGTCTTTTACCAGCAAGCTCCAATCCGCTAACTTTTAATCAGCCTGGAATTACCAACCACATTAAATGACAGAGTTTAAAAGTATCACCCTTAAATTAACTTAGCCATAATGAATTAGTGCCGATGCCTAGTACTGGTCCACAATTGAATCCTGTGAAATTCCGTACTGGATTTATTTATTACTGTTACATTTCCTATTTTTTATGTCTTTTGCAACTGTTGAATCAGCTAGATAAGTTTCTAAGCCAATGTCATGTCCTGTTGTGGAATCTTGTAAGCTGGAGTATACAATTATTACATAGTCTCCCTTTCATGACATGCTTTTTATTTAAAGCAAAAATATTCTGAGAATTGTTTGGACTCAGCATAGAATGTATTTTCATTTCCATATGCAGATGGATGTAAAATAGATATAATTAACATTTATAGAGGTTATACTATATATGATTCACTGAGTAATGAGGAGAACTAATGGTGAATATAGATAATCTAACTTTTCTCTTAATATTTTGTTTGTTTTTTTTATTAATTAATTTATTTTTTAACAAGGTTACTTCTATTATTATTTTTATTTTATTTATCCATTTTGGAGAGAGGGGAAAGAAGAGAGAGAGGGGAAAGGAGAATGTGTTGTTGCCTCTCACATGCCCCCAACTGGGGACCTGGCATGCAACCTAGTCATGTGCCCTGACTGGGAAGTGAACCAGCGACACTTGGTTCACAGGCTGACACTCAATCCATTGAGCCACACCAGCCAGGGCTTTGTTTGTTTGTTTCAATCAGTTAGGATGTTTCAACCTTAAAGTAACATAATTAATGAGTAAAAGTGGTTTAAAAATAAAGAAATTCAATATTTTGCATAAGATAAAGTCAGACAGAAGAATATCATAAGGGTAGTTGTTCAGTTTTTGAACAACGTTTTCAGAGATTCATTTTGTCTCAACCCTTCTCAACTTATTAGCTTATATGTGCACTTATTCCTACTAAAATTCCCACATAGTACCATCACACAGCTCTGCTTGGGGCTGGTAGAGTAGCACCCTTTTATTGTGCTTTTTCCTTAAGTTAAACCTTTCTCAGTGGTCCCACAGCATAGTTTCCATTGCATATCATTGAACAGAATTGCATTCCATTCTTACAGCTGAAGCAGTGTTTGATAAAGTTAATGGGACTCTCACAGAAATTGGGTTTCTTAGTAAAGAAGAAAGGAGAAAATTGCTGTTTGGAAGGCAGTCAGCAGTGTTCTCTGTGGGGTTACAGTCTGTCAGTGGATACTACTAGTTATGGTTGATGTCTGGTTTGAAAGCTGGGGATGATATCTTGAAGTCACAGCAAATGAAATAAATCCACCAGGAAGCTCAGTACCATCTCACCTCTTCTTGTTACTGATGAGGAAACTGAGGCCTAATAAAACTCATTGATTTAGTTAAGATCATGGCACTGTATAGTTGTAGGACTAAATTTTAGTTTAGCAGATTTCTAGTCCACCATCCTTCTTTATTATGATGTTTTGTTTGTTTAATTCCTTATCGTTTGTTAGTCGAGTAGGAAATACTGTCATCAGGGTAAAAATAGATCAATATGATCAAAGTTCTTCTTAGTTAGACCTTTATAGAGAAAATAATGATTATGTCTTTGAAAGATAGTTCACATGAAAAATATTGTTTTAAGAAAACCTAACTTTACATTTGGCCTTTGAAACCTAGAAATGCCTAAAGTGTAGCTGTGAAACTTATACTAAAATGTAAAGTGTAATTTATTTTCATTGAAATTTATCATGAAGAAAGGTAAGAATACTCTTTTCTCTGGTTTTCCAGTATAATAGCTTAATTATCAAATCTATTTTTCCACTAAGATAAGTATATTTTTTCATTTCCAAGTTTTCAAATATGAGCTTTTGGAATAATGTTTATATTTCTATCTGTATTTTTTATATTGTTGTCACTAAAACAATGTTCAGAAGACTTTTGTTGACCTCAGACTTGAGCCCAGAGTGTGCTGCCACTGGTGTTCTCCTTCCCCAGCAAACACATTCCTGCCCCCCCCCATCACCCCCCCAGACAGCCTATCACACAGGGCCCAGCAGGGCCATGCTCTTTACTTTGTGGACATTAAACTCTCTATTTAATTTTTTAGTTTATTCTTATTTTAAATAACTTTCCCACATCTATTGACTACCATTGTCTTTATTGAAGAAATGTGGAACCACAGATTACTGAGTAGAAACCTTGGGATTTTGCTATCTTTCTGTTTTTCTCAAATCATACTCCCTTGCAACTTTCTACCTTTATTTTTTTTACTAACAGCTCCCTCTGCAGTAAACCTTACTGCTTATTGACAAAACAAGAAAGAATAAACTCTTTTCTATTTCCAAAATAGGTAAATAATATTTTTGGAAATGTGAATTAGCAGATAGTCAGATGGCCTGTAAATTAGTCTCTGGTAACTGCTGCCAAATTTTAGAGTCAAGTGCCTTAGTTCTACATAGAGTGAGTAGTCCTCCCCTTATCCACCAGATATATGTTCTAAGACCCCCCAGTGGATGCCCGAGACCACAGAAGCCTGAACACTCTATATACTATGTATATATACCATATACTATCTTTTTCCTATACATACACACTTACGATAAAGTTTAGTTTCTAGATTAGGCATAGTAAGAGATTAACAACAACAATAATAAAATAGAGCAATTATAATAATATACCATAATAAAAGTTACGTAAATATTGTCTCTCTCAGCTGACTAGCAGGGATTTCTTTTTCCTTCTTAACAATTACATGAATAGATTCATTCTTATGGTAGATCTAAGCAGCCTCAGCATACAATTTTTTTTTCCTTATAAATTTGAGAACTTTTACCTTTTCACTTAAAGATAGCACTTTACGGCTTCTGTTTGGCATATTCAACCTAACCAGCATCACTGCTCTTATGGTTTGGGGACAAGTACTAAGTGAAGTAAGGGTGACTTGAGCACAAGCACTGTGGTACTGCGGCAGTTGATATGGTATCTGAGACAACTGCTACGTGACTAAAGGGCGGGTGGCGCATACAGCTTGGAGTTACTGAACAACGGGATTATTCACATTCTAGACAGACTGAGTGCGATTTCATTACACTACTGAGAACAGCACACAATTTACAACTTATGCATGGTTTCTCGAATTTTCCAACTGCACTCGACCGTGGGTAACTGAAACTGTGGAAAGTGAAACAGTGGATAAGGGGGCCTATTATAGCACTTTATATTTCCTTAGCTCTAGCACTACTTGCATTTCTAGGCCAGGCCCAGGTCATTTCCAGTTGCTAACTTGAATGTATGTCATTAGGCATGCTATGATCTTCATTTTATGGAAGTGTAGTGAGCTCCTCGTACATTGAGAATGGCTGAGTTGCTTGTCTATCGGTGGTATTTTATATATCTTTGAATCCTTTCCTCAGACCAATCCCAATTCCTCTTTGTTATGAATAATAATCCCCCACTGCCTCCACCTTGTTCTAGAAGACCAGAGACACTACATAAACTGATAGAAAGAATTCTTCCTCCTTCTGCTCCTGACTCTACTTTTTAGTTTCAATGTGCATTCTGGCTATATTGATGGTCTCTGCTGTTATTCCTCTGTAGTCTGGATTTTACCTCAGATCTATTCCAAAAACAATCACTAATTTATCTTGTCTCTCACTCTAATTACATTTTCTGCCTTATTATAATTTGTCTGTTCCAGGAAAGGTACTTCCCCAACCACCTGCTACTTGATCTGCTTGAATTGTTGCTCTTGTGTTCTTTCTTGTTCAGAAATCATCCCTCACTCTGGCATCCATTCCCTCCACAATGTAGTTCTTGCATTGCTCAGTCTGTTCTTTCAGTGCCTATCCCTTCTCACCTTATGCATGATTCAAATTGTGCTTCTTCCTCCAAATGAACACTACTCCCTCTATTTTTGCTCAATAGTTATTTGTCTTTCTGATAGAATATACCCTATACCTCACACCAAATACAACCTATTTGATGTCCACACAGCCCTCAAGTTCGTCTCATGTGTTACCTCCTCCCTTGGGCTTTTGCTTGAAAATCTCTTGCCATCTTTTACCTAAGTATTTTGCTTACTTCTCAAGTTTTCTTTTACTGCATTCTATAATACTTTAATAACTCAGGGATGATGACTTAGTCACATTGGTCAGTATTTCTAGTGCATAGTATTTTTATGGCCTCTGACTAGGTTTTATGGGCTCTTTGAGGCTCTGAGGCCATTGTTATACTTAGAACACATCTAATTCATCTTTTTTTTAAATGTTTTTTATTGATTATATTGTTACAACAGTTCCAATTTTCTCCCCCTTGCTCCCCTCCACCCAGCACCCCCCTCCCCCAGCAATCCCCCCCAAGTCCATACCCCTGGTTTGTAAAAATTAACTATCCCCCCCCCTCTCAAATATTAGGACCCTTTGTAATCTTGTAAAGGACAATGGGCGAAGGTCTCAAGCTCCTCTAGCTGCTTCAAGCTGGACATGGTCGTCGTCCTACCTACCCTTGGGTCCAGAAAACCCTAATTAATTCATCTTTTAACAATTATGTCAAGCTCTTCTGATTAACAACAATATTTTCTTTATTGTGTCTGCATTTCAGTATCATTCCCAGTGAGTAACGTTTGAAAACGTTTTAAAGCATTTCAACAACTGATTACTGTGCTTTAGCTCTAGTTACATATTTTATCTGTATATCCTCTTATTTATATTTCTCCTCTTCAAAACAAGGCCCATGACATCTGTGACCCAAATCCAATACTGATGCTCATGCTTTGTGTCTACTTGTATGGAAGACTCCCTGCATGTATCCCCAAGGAATTGGTGACCTTACGTTGTGCTCTACATGACAGTGTGATGAGACAGGTAAGGATTATTTAGGGCCAAAGTATACAAAGTAAACATTTAAGAGGGGTTTTAGATATTCCCTTCCCAACCTCAAATTAAGAGAAGCATCGATATGATACAATAAGCCTCAGCAAATGCTGCTCCTTCTAAACCAAAAGTACAGTATTCCCTCACTTATCGTGGGTATTATGTTCCACACCCCCCTGCGAAGTAGGAACCTTACATTTATTCTACACTCTTAAACCTACGTAACTTTAACAACATACGTATGCAGTACCGCAAAATCCCACAATATAGTGAAAAATCCATGATAAATAATTAAATATAATATTTTAAAAATCCCGTGATACAGTGAACCGTGATATAGTGAGGGACTACCGTATAGCAGAGTAAAAGGGACAATTTTGCTTAACGATAATCACTACCAGCAAGAAAATGATGACTCTTTCATGCAATTGAGGCATAAGGGTTGGGGATGTGGAAGATGAAGATTATGCACTTTGAAGGGCTAGTCCTTTCAGGAAACTGGAAATCCATTTCATGTACAAGAAGACTGATGCCCTAAGTGAAAACTTGTGACCTGAATGTGCTTGGCTCTCCTTTAAGGAACAGTTTATACACCCACATGAATTTTGTTCAAATGAGGATATAGAGAAGGAAGTAATAATGTTCCTGACATGGGCCACCTAATTCCCACCAAATGATATTATATATGGCTGGAGGTACTAAATGTGTAGTAGTGGATTCTTTCATTTCCAGAAAAAAATTGAAAATGGAATTTCAAGTCCTATGACAATAACAAGTGTTCTCTTTGAGAAACTATCTTATCAGGAATAATTGACCTCAATTTCAAACAATTTGTTTCACATGAACACTTGTGAAATTTCTTTTGCCATGCAATTTTAAATTGCTTATATTTCTCTAAGATTGTTTTCATAAAATCTTTAACCAGATTTATAAGTGGTCTCCTCGCTTCTTTCTCAGGACACTGTGGGCTGATAAAATCTTATTTTGTGCAAGTTATTTTATTGCTTTTGGTCAGATCATGTTTATTTCTTTTCCTCAGGCTGTTTTATGTATTCCTCCCCATATTTGTGGCTGGGGGGTTAATTTTGTACTTCCAATGCAAAACTTGTCCATATTTGGTCTTCAAAATATATGTTCTGGTGATATTTGATTTGTAGTTGTAACCACTTTGAAAAAATAACTGTGTAGCCTCTGTGCCAATATAAGTGATGGTTGGTAAGATTCAGTTAAAAATCAGGGAAAAACTCAGGTTCTTGTCTCAAAGTGTAAAGGGATAAATTTAGGGAAAAGAAAGTCACTCCTTGTGATCTTTTTGTTAGCAAATATTGAGATACAATCCCTGTTATTTAATTTTATTCCTTTCCCATTTTTGTCAGCAAAAGAAATATCAAAATGTTTAGAGAATTTTTTTCAGTTGTGTTTACTATGCTAATTCTCTAACTGCAATGATATTCAAGGGCCTTGGGTACTAACTACCCTAGAGTTATAATTATATTGGAGAAGACTTCTGACTTCAAAATAAAATTTATGAACAGTTAGAAATGTTTTGCTTAGGCCTACAGGAGATAGTAGGAGTCTGAATTAGATTAAACATTGATTTATTACAGTTAAGTATTATTAACAATTCTTTAACTCTGACCACATGTTTATATTTCTTTATGACATTTAATTGTTATTTTTAAAAAGTATTTAATAACACAAGCTCATATTTAAACATAAATTTTGTGATGGTAAAAATCAAATACACATTAAAATGGAAATATAACTTCTTTCTAATTTAACTCTTTATTAGAAATATTGTTCATACCTTAAGATTAAAGGTGACATTGTATAGACACAACTTTTATTTTTCACAAATGCAAGCTACATCTTTTGAAGGAAACAATTAAAATTAAATATGAATGAAAAAATACATCAATTACAGCAAGCTTTGATATTAAATTTCACTTAAGAAAAGTCATTAATTTGGAAGTTGCTGAGAAACTTAGACATAGTTTGCCCCTGTGCATCAACACCAGAAATGGCAGTGGCTAAGTCATTCAATATCATTCTTATCAACCCTTTCAATCTTTCAGAGTAAAGAAAAATCTCAGGAAATAGCTACTACAATTTAAAACATATTTCTGGAGCTGTATGAGTGTCTCAAATAGAAATATAGAATCGTCGTCGGCAGCCATCCGTCTCGAGAGACGATGGTGTAGCTTCTTAAGAGTCTATCTGCACCGCCGAGAATGGCTGTGCAGTCCGACTCGGGAGTGACACGGTATCTGTCTCCTCCCGTGTTGAATCGACATCTTGCGATGACGCTGGAGTGTCCTCTCCAGTGAAGCTGAAGCTACAGAGCCTGGGCAGGGTGATATGGAGGGTCTGCTGTTGCCCATGCAGCAGACCCCCCCTCTCTTCGCAGCTGAAGGGTCCAAGGGAAAGACGGAGTCAATACAGCTTGGCTTCAGGTGCGCCGCAGGAGTTGCCGGTGTTGACTACAACGTCAAACCGCCTTAGGGACTCCGGCTCCGGATTTTCTGTCGGGGTTTACTCCCTTAGCCTTTCCCCTGAAGAGGTATGCCGCAAGGCAGCGGAGGTTTTTTGGAGTCAGAGTTTTCCTTCTCTGATGTACCCTGACTGGAAGATCGAACCAGCGACACTTAGCTCGCAGGCCGACGCTCAATCCACTGAGCCAAACCAGCCAGGGGCATCTGTTTTTTTTTTAGAATATTGTAACCATTAAATCATATGGTGATCAATGAAAAAATGTAGGGTGCAGTGATTTTCTGAGACAATTTTTTAAGCTCTTGAACCCTCCCCTTTTTGAAACAATCCCCCCTTTTTGAAACAAACTTCACACTGAACAGTTGTTAAAGACTGACCATCACCACAAAATGGGAATTGTGGCTCCAAAGTTGTCTTTCCTTCCCTTCACCAGCTTTTGTTTCTCCCCATGGACCACTCACCACCTCTACATAAAATCATAGAGTTACATGGAATACTCTGACTACAGATGAGCCCAGTGACTTTGTGTCATACATAGGACATGGCAATGAAAATGGATGTCTTCCTTAAGATCTTTGGACTGGTTATAGAAGTTACAGGACTATAAACCAATAACACTGCATCGTGAATTTATCATTATTTTAAACCTTTTCTTCCAGAAAATAGAAATTAGCTCTCTGGGACTTAAAATCACTTGGTCTATTAATTAATTCTTTAGGTGCTATAAGTAGGTAAGCAACATGAGATCCCCACATCTTTGGGCTAAGTGAATGTATGAACTCTGCAGCAACAATGTACTTGTCCTGGTAGTTACCAAAGTTTTCACTGAAATTTGAAAGTAGTTAACTTGTTATCTTTCAACAAATCTCTACCATATTCCTTACGATTCACTATAATCACACATAGTGCTAATTATTAACTCTTCAGTATCTGTGACTACAGTTCCCAGACTGCTTAAGCGCAGTTACCTCACCTTCACTGTAATGTGGCCAATTTTCCATTTGCCCCAGGTCTTCTCCCTCTTTTGGGTCAGTACTTTCCATGATAACCTAATGTCTTCCTAATGTGTATGTGTTTTCTGAATCCCCATTATATTGGACACAAGGGCTCATATACTTAAGTTTTCATGCAATCCTCTTTCTAAAAATGCAGTAACTCATTCTGCAGATCTCCACATCTCCACATCTCAGCATCAGGAGGGAAGGGGCAGCCAAACCCTAGCTACACAATTGCTTCTAGACAAAGCCACTGTTTCCAGCTTGGACCTCTGATTTTAAACCTACACTATTTATAACTTTCTACACTGAGCAGGCAGAGTATTCTTTTTGTAAATTGGACTGTGTAAGTTCTGTGTTTAAAATTCCCCAGAGATTTCCCTTTGCAATAAGAATACAATCCAGGTTGCTAACTTTGGACTTCAAATCTTTGTGTCATTTCCTTGCTTGAAAGCTCCTTCTCCCTGCCCACTTTTGCTAACCTATATATATGCTGTCTTCAAATACAAAGTCTGTTTTCCTCCAGTTAGTGCACATTAGGAACAGATATTTTCATGATGAAAATGTATAACTCTCTTTGATAAAAGTAAGAAATTTTAAGGTGTATATTTTTAAAAATTCATGATCTTGTTTTTACTCTCTTATTCTACAACATAGATTCTAGTGAAAAATTCAAGCTCTAAAACTATAGCATATAAAGTTATAATTATTGGAAGAGATGCTGCTGACTTCTCCCTTTACCGGACAAGAAATATTGTGACAATTCCTCCAAAGTAAGTGTTTTTCTTTAAATTTTTCTTCTTTGAATGTATCAGCCCTAGAGATTTAATGTGTGTTTTAATTATAAAAAAGCAATTTGTTTTTAGTAGATGTATATAAATGAAAAGACCATTACTCACACATAGATAAACTATTCATATGCTGCTGAGGTTCCTTATCAATTTTGTTAAAAATTTTTCTAACAACATAAATCAGCTATATTTTATGTATACATTTAACTTTAGTTTATTTTTCATGTACATTGGCTCTAGAGATTAAACAATAAATTCTTTATATAGTACAGTTCTTCTTCCTGCAGAAAATGGGAAGCAGTATGTGCTAAATTTATACATATATTTCTATGTATAGCATTATATTTTATATATAGTTGTTTCTGATTATAAAATTGCTATGTGCTTATTGTATAAACTTCAGAAACTATGAAAGTATAAAGACAAAAAGGAAGTGACTGATAATCATACCTGAAAGATACCCCAGTGTTCCCATTTTCTCTATCCCTAGTCATTGTTTATGTATACATAGACAGATAGATAATCTCATATATTATATAAAAGCACTTTCTTTTTTTGAGTATCTGTTTAATAGCATCATGTTCTTAATTTGAGGTTACAGTAGCTTCCTAAATGTCTCTGACTTTTATATTATCATCTATTACCTGTATTATTTTCATTTTCTTTGAGGTGAGTTGTTACATTTGTTTCTCTTGGTCCCCATGTTTCACGTTGAAGGATTTGCTCTAATGACTTGTGATACTTGTTTATCCACTCATAGGTAGTAAAATGGCAATAGAAAAATAAATTGTGAGTCAGTAAATGCACAGGTTTGCCAATCAGCAGATTTCACTTTAGGGTGAGAACATTCTGCTTTCATGCCCAATTGCCTGGCATTCTGTACTGGCTTTGGGAAGAGGAGGCCTGTCTGAACCCCATTGTGCCTTCTCTGAAACTAGGCATTTCTGGAAATGGCTTCTCCAGGAGTCTTACAGGGCAGCTTTGTTTCCTTTATTAGCCTCTATTCAGATGTCCCTCAATGGCTCCCTCTAACTAGCACTTTTTAAAGAAAAATTGCTTTATTATAATTTTAATGAGATAATTTGAGTTTCTGATGCCATCGTGCCCTAGCTCTTCTATCATGTCATTTAACAAATGCTAGGCTTTGATACTGACATGTACAGGCTCTGTGATCCAGCCTCATTTTTCCAATTTTATTTGGAAAATGTGTATCAGAATATTTACTCACAGTGTTGTCAGTAACAAATGTAGTTGTATAGGCAAAACACCTAGTAC
This sequence comes from Furipterus horrens, assembly GCF_987537825.1. NCBI lineage: Eukaryota > Metazoa > Chordata > Mammalia > Chiroptera > Furipteridae > Furipterus > Furipterus horrens. The sequence continues at coordinate 95,036,263 of NW_028327187.1, read as the reverse complement.
TGTAACTGGAACTTATAGGAAGCAATCAATGAGTATTTGCACCCCCACCCCAATTCAAAGTGCTGGTGATTTATAGATGAAAACATCAACACTATTTACTGTGTTTACAGTCTAGCAGAGTACCATATAAGCAAATATACAATGAGGATATAATTTGATAGTAGTTTTATTTCTGATGTATGTATAGAATCAGAGGACAATGGAAAAAAGAAGGCACTTAAGCGTTCTTGGGGAAACCACAGAAAAGTTCTCTAATGCTTAATTCTCCATGTATGTGGGAAACAATTATTCACTCTTCTGGATGCATTTTATTTTGTAGGCTTGAATAGTGTTACTAGGTGGTTCTTTAAGTATCTGTTTAGCTAGACTGAATAATTTTATAGTTTTTGGTTTTTATGAGTAAGATTCAGAAACTGTTTTGTTTTCTTAAACCAACAAACAAAACCACTTGTGGCTTTATCATGATCAGATATTATATAATTATCTATGTGTACCACATCCTGTCTTAGCTTCTGTCTGAATCACAATTAATAATAGCTCTTTCTGCCAGCTGTGGATTTAAATTCCCAGAGATATAATTTATATAGAAAGATTAAACAGCTACGCCAACATATAAACAAACATATTTATTTCTGCATCTAACTTCATGACTAAATTTAGCTATAGCCATACAATGACTCGTAAAAGTGATAGTTTAGTTTCAGAAAACCATTCTGTTTCTTTTTTCCCTCATTATTCTTTATTGAGCCATATGGGCCCTGACATTGATGTGTTGTATATTTATTCTTTATCTTTTCCAAAATCCAAGTTGAAGTAGCTTATGAGGTACATATAACATAAAGGAGATTATTTTTAAATGAGGAGAGAGGCAATAGAAACAAAAGAAAATAAAAGGTAAGAAAATTAGGATAAAATCTATAATTATGATATACATACCTACAGACCTAAGATATGACAAGAAGCTAACCACCCATTTGATTCTGAACTTTCTAACACATTCAGGAAGGAATACTGGTCATTTACATTCTTCAATATTACAAAATTTTTATAACAGGAGTGCCTATACTCAAGAGAAGCTCAAATTTTCATGGTTCTAAAACCAATCATTGACCTCATAAAAAGGATACTGTATTTTAAGATGTGTTTCATAGGTCCTGACCAGTGTGGCTCAGTTGGTTGGGTGTTTTCCTGCAAACATAAAGGTTGCTAGTTTGGTTCCCTGTCAAGGCACATGTCTGCGTTGTGGGTTCGATCCCCAGTCGGGGTGAATACAAGAGACAACTGATTGGTGTTTCTGTCTCACATAGATGTTCCTCTTGATCTCTTTCTCCCTCTCTTCCCCTTTCTCTAAAAATAAATAAATAAAATCTTTAAAAAATGTGTTTCATAGGACTTAAGTATAGATTCATAAATTCATGTACTAAGTGCATATTATTTGGAATATGGTCATTCTTGAACACCTTTTTCCATAACTTCCATGGAAATCCAATACATTACCTAGTGCTATTTATTTTTACCATATGTATCTTAAATTTATCATCTTTTCCTTTTATCTACATCTTACATTCTAATTTAATGTACCATCATCTTTAATCTGGACTGTTACAATGGACTCCTAAAAGGTTGCCCTTCAATCCATCCTCTATATCAGAATGGCAATAAGTTTTTAAAATGCAAATTTGACCATGTTACTCTTTAACTTAAAATATCCCTTTGGCTTCCCATCACAACTCTGACATAGACTGAACATCTCAACATGGTCCATGTGGCTTTCATGGCAGGCTCTTCACTATATCTTGCATCACTAATATATATATACCTTTCAGATTATAACACAGTCCCCATTATGTGCTCTCATACCACTTGATAGCACACGCAATTTGTAGTTTTCACATTTATTTTGTGATAACACATTGTCTGTCATGTTCTATAAAATGGATGAGCCAGGAGATCAGAATAGTGTTTTCTTTTTAAAAAATATTGATTCTAGACAGAGGGGAAGGGAGAGAGAAAGAGAAACATCAATGTGCCTGCACCAGACCAAGAAGTGAACCAGCAACCCAGGCATGTACCCTGTCAGGGAATTGAGCCAACTGAGCCACACCAGCCAGGGCAATAGTGTTTTTTTTTTCTTCTAATTCCTTTGTCCTAAAAATGTAAAACAGTCCTTGGTATATTATTAATTCTCTTTGGATATCAATTGAATGAATGGATAGGTTTATGTAATGATTTTCAAATGTCTGGAAAAATTCTGAATCACTCACAGGTACTGAACACAGAGTTTGAGCCTATTATACCCAGAAAAAGATCACAAGGACAAATACTCTTTGTTCTCAATCAAATTCAAGTCTGTGATCTCATAACAGCCAAGAAAATGTCATTTTTCACAAATTGAGATTAGCGATGACATATCTGGATAAAAATCGCTTCCACTCTTGCTCCGATGTGAGTTGTCATTTTCCCTAAAAAGCTATTTTGAGAATGTTTCTATTGATCTGAAAGCCCGCATTCATTTTATTCTGCTGCTCTCTAAACTTACCCATTCAACAGTAATTTCTCAGTCATTCTAGGGAAATTATGCCAAATTTTGACACTCAGAGAATCTATTCCCATCTCAATTTCCAGTTATGTGTATCCTAAGGGAAAGTGATCAGAGATAGTTTGTACAAAAAATAACTGTGATATGATGTATAATGCTAAATATGCTAAAAGCCAGAGCAAAAGCAAAGATAAAATTTCCCTAAGATTTATCACCCACAGTTGTGGCCAGCCAAGACATGGCTGAAAGATTCAGCAAATAAAGAAACAACAAAAACCATTTTTTACTTGAAGAATTATCTATTTACATAAGCAGTGAAAGCAAAAGTAATCAATGGGCTAGGTCCCATGTCCTTGTGCAGCACACCACCAAAACAAAAGGGGCCAGGTGACAGCAACATGCACACTAGGACACTACACGCTATTGCTAGCAGTCACTTTCATGCTGCAACCAAGTAGTTTTATAGCCCCTAACTCTACCTTGAAGGGGTCTAGTTAGCAAGCTACAGACCTCATCAGAAACTGGTGACAGTTTCTCAGGGCAGTAGGGAGGCAAGTGAGAAATGTTCTTGTAGAAGCCCTTCATCAGCCTCCATGCTCTTATGTTATGGGAAGATCATAGAACATTCTGCCGAAACTTAACATCCACTGTAGTTAAGACTTGCATATGTGGCTTTTGTGTTGTCATGCAGGGTTTCCAGGATGCCATGACTCAGTCATTCCTCTACAAATTAGAAAGTGAGATCTCCAAGGCCATAGATTCTTTACCTTTTTACTGTGTTTTACAATGGAAGTTGAAGAGTAAGGGAGATGAATATGTTTTCTTTATTCCTTCTTCTAATTACACATGTCTTGTAAATAAATGTCATGTTACTTATATACCATTAGTTTCATTTGAGATTTGAATTTTTAAAAATATTCCTTATTGATTATGCTGTTACAGTTGTCCCAATTTCTTTTCCCTTTATTCCCTTCCACCCAGTGACCCCCTCCCTCCAGTTGTGCCCCCCCTTATCCATGCCCATTGGCTTTGCATATAGTTCTTCTCAACATCCTCCTATCTACTCCACTCCCTCTTACTATGCTTCTTAATTCCTGTACCATCTCCCTCCATTTCCCCCCTTCCCCCTCCCTGCTGACCTCCCCCCATAATGTTCTGCATACCTATAATTCTTTTCAAACTCTCGTTGCCTACTTAGTTTGCCTTTGTTTTGGTTCCCTAGCTTCTATTGTTGGTTGTTGTGATTCAGTTTTCATTTTAATGTTTATAGTTTTGATCCTCTTTCTCCTAAACAAGTCCCTTTAACATCTCATATAACAGTGGTTTGGATCTAATGAACTCCTTCAGTTTTACTTTGTCCTGGAAGCACTTTCTCTGCCCTTCTATTCTGAATGACAGCTTTGCTGGATAGAGTAATCGTGGGTGTAAGTTTTTGCTTTTCATTGCTTTGAATATTTCTTGCCAGTCTCTTCTTGATTGCAGAGTTTCTTTTGAGAAATCAGCTGAGTCTTATTGAGACCCCTTTGTATGTAATTCTCTTCTTCTCTCTTGCTGCTTGTAAGATTTTCTCTTTATCCTTAATTTTTGACATTTTGATTATAATGTGTCTTGGTGTGGATCTTCCTGGGTCCAGTTTTTTTGGAACTCTCTGTGCTTCCTGGACCTGTAAGTCTATTTCTTTCCCCAAGTTAGGGATGTTCTGCTTCATTATTTTTTCACATAATTTTTCCATTTCTAGTTCTTCTTCACCTTCTGGCAACCCTGTGATTTAGATGTTGGCCCACTTATAGCTGTCCAATAGGTTTCTGAGCCTCTCCTCATTTTCCTCACTTTTCATTTCCTCTTTCTGCACTGGTTGACTGTTTGTTCCTTCCCTATGTTCCAATTTGTTGATTTGATCCGTGGTTTTCTTTCCCTCACCACTAGTTTTGTATGTGTTTTTGTTCATTTCAGCAGGACCAGCCTTCATTCCTTCCCTGTCTTGTTTAAGATCTGCTGTTAGGTCTGTAAGCATTTTTATAACCAAAGCTCTGAACTGTGCCTCAGAAAGATTCCCTATATGCTGAGCCATTAGATTAGATATTTGCTGTCTGGTCAGCTGTGTTACTGGGATCTCTATCATGATCTGTGCCATCCTGACAGTTTTATGTTTACCTTTGCTTCCTGGGTGGGGCTGTCACACCTCCTACGCTATAGGGGGTGGGGACCCATGCACTTGTCATAACCAGGTGACCCTTCTCACCATGCTGTAGCGTTTTCTGTGGGGGTGGGGGTCCAATATGGATTCCTGCAGTTCACTCTCTGCTGAGAGACCAGGAGCCTCCTCCTATGTTCTCACGCCCTTCTGCTGTCACAGTCCAAGGCAATGGGGGCCTGCCTTCCCCGGCATTGGAATCGCAAGCTGACGTGTCTGGTCTGCAGCCGGGGGTGCTCCCCAGGCACTTCTTGCCTCCCCTTAAATATAGGTGTCTGTGCTTACTGCCATCCTGCCACCATTGTTGCTGCTGCCACTGCCAGCACAGCTTGACCTCTCCACCCCAGATTCACCCCTCCTATCCGTGCAGATGAGAACCACTTCTTTATAACTTCATATGTTGGACTTCCATCTATTTTTTTTTCTTCTGGTTTTGTAGTAGTTGTATTCTTTCTTAATTGTGGAGGGAGATGGAGCGTGTCAGTCTAGGCCTCCATCTTGGCCAGAAGTCTCCCGTGAGTGTTTGTCTCTGTGTCTTAGGTAGAGCTGTAACTTGAGATTTGAATTTTATTTTCAACCACAGTTTCAAGTAATTTTTGAATTCTTATTCTTTCTCATTTTTTTTCCTCCATGTGACCAAAAATCATGACATGACTAAACATTTGCGTGAACAGTAGCACCGACAGTTCTATGAAATTCATACAAAAAATATATGATTTTCTTTGCCTAGCTGTTAGAAACTCTAATATTTGGTAAATTATATGTATTTTTGGAAGTTAACCTTAGATTTTATAGACTGGACCAAGATGTTTTCTTTTTTAATTAATGTTTTTTCCAATTGCAGTTGACATACAATATTATGTTAGTTTCAGGTGTACAACATAGTGGTTAGACATTTATATCACTTACAAAGGGATCACCCCAATAAGTCTAGTACTGATCTGACACCATACATGGTTATTACAATATTATTGACTGTATTCCCTATGTTGTACTTTACATCCCTGGGACTGTTTTTATAACTGGCAGTTTGTACTTAATCCCTTTCATCTTTTCTACCCAGCCTCCAATCTGATGACCATTGATTTGTTCTCTGTATCTATGAGTTTGTTTCTGTTTTGTTGTTTGTTTGTTTTGTTTTTCAGATTCCACAGGTAAGTGAAATCATATATTTGTCTTTCTCTAAGTGACTTATTTCACTTAGTGTAATACCCTCTAGGTCTATTCATGCTGTTGTAAATGGCAAGATTTTTTTCTTTTTTATGGGGGAGTAATAGATATATGAATTATTTTTTATCCATTTGTCTACCGATGGACACTTAGATTGCTTTGATAGCTTGGCTATTGTTAATAATGCTGCAAAGAAGACAGGAGGGCATATCTCTTTTTGAATTAGTGTTTTGGATTTCTTCAGTTAAATACTCAGAAGTAGAATTGCTGGATCACATGGTAGTTCTATTTTTAATTTTTTAAGGAACCTCCATACTATTTTCCATAGTGGCTGCACCAATTTGGAATCCCACCAACAGTGCACGAGGGTTCCCTTTTCTCTGAATTCTCACTAGCACTTGTTATTTGTTGATTTATTGATGATGGTCACTCTGACAGGTGTGAGGTAATTATCTCATTGTGGCTTTAATTTGTATTTCCCTGATGCTTAGTTATGTTGAGCATCTTTTCATATGTCTGTTGATAAGTGGTTATGTATATAAGGAACTCATACAAGTGAACACCACAAAAACAGATGATTCAATTAAAAATGGGCAGAAAAGACTTTTCTCCAAAGAGGGCATACAGGTGGATCAAGATATTTTAACTGATGACAATAACTAGACTGTAGAGTTCCTCAAACTGGCAACAGTCTTGAATTTTATTGTAGAAGTGAAAATATTGCAGAGTGTAGACACTGGGCACATGATCTACCCTAAATATATGGCTGTTAGTTGTCTTTTTTCAATAAAATATTTTCTTGTATCTTCTATTAAATAGCGATGAGATTAATATTACAGTGCTGTTCACCAGTCGCTTCCTCTATCCTGCTGAAGCCTCACTGATGTTAATTTCAAAATATAAGCATGAAGTAGACGGCAGTACATTGAGTTTTGCTCTTAGAGGTGAAGTCAACAAATTTAATCCCATGGTAAGTAAATTTTACCTATTTTGTATGTCTTCATTTCTCGGGCAGTTGTCTATCCTAAGCATAGCTGTTATCTCTAGTTCTCTCCTGGCAGCTCTTGTTCCTCGAGGTCCTGTGTGTATGTACTTACATGTGCCCAAATTTTGGCCTCTGCATCTCTGATAGTCTTCCTATGATACTTGTTCTGTGAAAATACGTCGCTAGTTTCATAATAGAATTTGAAATGACTTGTACGGAGTGTTATTTTAAGATCAGGTTTTTAGGATGAGTGTACATTTGTGCTTCTCATGAAGGAGTCATCCACTATACATGTGGCAACTTACATACCCTCTGCCATGGAGACTTGTGATTGAAGGTAAAGCAGTTCCTGGGCCTCTTGCTGCTTTCATTTGAATTAGGCATTGGTGGTTTACACAGCAAAGAAAATGTTTCTCTTCTCCAGTTGGAACATTCATCAACTTATTTTCAGTGCCCTTTGGATTAAATCCATTAAAAATATAATTTCAGGACTAGTATTGAGAGCTGATGATGTTCCAGAATTCTGTTTATATCTCCAAAGATGAGGGAGAAGGATATTTTAAATTTCTAGAAAATAATTGTGACATTGCTATGATTAATTTTTTATAGTCTTCATTTTGGCTAAATATTATTTTCTAACATGGACATATGGTAAAGAAGAAGTAAGTTTATGTTGTTACATTTCCACATGGATTATGAAGAATTTTAGGTATACAGTGGAATGAGTAGAAAGTAAATAGAATGACTCTAGTAATGGTGAGCTGTGTAAGGGAAGCATTAAGATGTTCACATGGACAGACTGGCTTATTCGATAATGACACCCAGAATAGGAAGCAGGCATTTGATTGTCACTGAGACGTGTATTATGATCTTCTGATTTTCTCGTGAATAATGAACTCTTATACTTCCCAATCCTTTCACACAAATTCTCTGACACAAAACATCATGTCTCCACACATGTCTAAGAGACATGGATATTTTTTTCAGCCTGTCATTAACATGACTCTGGGCCAGAAAAGCTGGCACTTGAAACTCATGTGGTCTCTGTTTACTTCTCCATCTGACTACCCATGGTCTTAGTCACCAGGAGGTAGAGGGGGTAATGGAGAAATAAAAGAAGGTAAGAACACGATCAGTCAGAAAATGTAGAATTCCTAGAATCTTTTCCTCTATGGAAATCCACTAATTTGAATTTAAAATTTTATATTTGTGCTTTTATTATAGTAAAAATGTGTCAGGGTAGCCACTGCATACATAGTAAACACTGATATGTCACACTAACAAATTTTCATGCCCTCACACACCTGTGTGCACACACACACACACCTGCCTCTCCCTTATGTCATGTTATTAGGTATATATAATTAATTAATTAGGTATATATAATTAATTAATTAGGTATATATAATTAATTAATTGCAAATGTGAAATGCTTAGTACTTAACAAAAAAAATTTAAGGACATCTATTTGGGAGACAATATGTGACACATTTTCAGTTGTTAGCATAGTATTAGGGATTGGTGATGACGTTCAGTAATGAAATATGTTTTTATTTCTTCCCAGATTTTTGCAGTACACTGTTTCTGGGAAAAGGGGAATTATATAAATTAATGTCATTGTAATATTTAAATGAACATGTTTTTAGATACTTTAAGCTTATATTTTATAATTCAGGTTATTCTTTCTTTGTTATTACCATTTAGTATGTCTTTTTTTATTTACTTTTTACCTTAGAAAATTATAAAACTCAAATGCCCATGTTATGAATGGAAAGAAGTCTCTGTGAATGTTACAAGCCCCTTCAGTACTGCTGGCAACTTCAGGTAAGTTATTGTTTTGGTTTAAATTCATTACAGTTAGCCATATCCAGTCTTAAGGGAAATATGTAATTTTCCTTCAACATGAACTATTTTGAAGAGAAATGTTTTCTATTCATATTGTTATAAGTTTATAAGCATTATCAGATAAAATAGAAGAGCTGATGAAGGTAAATCAGTTTTCCTTGAAATGCTGTTGATCTATACAAAGCTATACCTGATAATATCAAATTCATGAATTTTGGGCATAAGCTTTCTGTTTGTCGAGATGTACTGTTCTTTCCATTTCAAATATTTATAATAGACTTTTTATTTGTAATTTTATTTCATCTGTTAATTTCCAAAAGTGAGATATCTATTCAAGCAGAAAAGTTATTTTTACATAAGGCATCTTTGATTGATTGAAACTGCACATTAAGTGTGTATTTGTGCATCTTAAGATTAACAAGAATAGCAATAACATGGATTTGATATGAAAATACAATAAAGTGTTTAATTATTGTTTAAGTTTACAGTAGAAAAATATCTTGCTGTATACTTACATGTTGAGGGAGAAGATGGACGATGATACTTTATGTACTGCTTAAATTATGAACTCTTTCCACCAGCTTTAGAAATCAGATCCTCACATCAATACTTGTGTTGATGCCATAAGTTGTATGTATGCTTATTAATATTTGATAATTTTCAGTTTTTAAAATCATTGTATGTGTATGCTTTTGATAGTTTCTTATTAACAATATCATGTATTGTTAACAAAACAGAAATTCTTCTGTTTAACAGTTATTGGTGAATTTATGGTTCCCAAGTTCACTGAGGGAGAATTTTATTTACTATAATTTTATTAAAGTATTATATCAGAATGTAAGGAACATAAAATGTCAGAAAATGTGACTCTAGAATTAAAATAGCCCTTAAATGAACCAAATGACTGACTGCAGGTCTTTAGAAAAAATCAGGATTAAACATATTTAGCCTTGCATTTTAGTCGTAAAGCTGAAAGAAAATCTCAAAGTCCCAGGAATTGGTAGAATATACTAGTCATATGTTCTCAAAAAAATCATAATATTTCATTGTTACTTTATGGTTTATCTCAGATCATGTTAAAATTGTTACTTCTTGTGTAGGGTGCATGGTTTGGTAGAGGACAAGTTTGTTAATTGGGGTAATTTGACTCCCTCTTCCCTTGTATGAATATACTCCTTAAACTTAGATAAAATTTAAAAACTCAAAATTTAAAAACCAATCATAACATTTGTAAAATCCATATTTTATAGTAGGCTTAATTACTTTTCAAATTTTAAAGTAGTAAAATAGCTGAGAAAAGAAATTAATTAATTTATAGAGACTATTTTTATGTTATAAATAGAGTAACAATAAAATGACCTTTCTTTTTTTTTTAACTTTTGGAACTTTATTTTATTTTATTTCAAAAAAATAATTTTATTGTTGACGCTATTATAGATGTCCTCCACATTTCCCCCCTCCCCACCACCACCTTCACTCAGCCCCTGCCATTCCTTCTGTCCTTCATCATGTTGTTCTCTGTGTCCAGGAGTTATGCATATATGTGTTTTTTTGGCTCATGTGTTTCAGTAGTTTCCACCACCTTCACTGTAAGATCTGTCAGTCTGTTCGATACACCCATACCTCTTGTTTCATTTAGATTTTCAGTTTATTTTATTTATTAGATTCCACATATATGTGAGATCATATAATACTTGTCTTTCTCTGACTAGCTTACTTTATTTATTTTTTATCTTTTATTTTTTGGTTTTTCACTTATAGTTGTCCCATTTTTCCCCCATTGCTCCCCCCCCACCCAGCCCACTCCTTTTCCCACAATCATATCCCTCCCCGTTGTCCATGTCCATGAGTCTTTTATACACGTTCCCTGACTAAACCCTTCCCTTACTTATCCCCCTTCTCTCCCTCCCCCCTCCCCTCTATTGACTGGCAAAGAAAGAAAAATACCATATGATATCACCTAATACAGGAAACTAAAGAACAACACAAACAAACAAACTAAATAGAACAAAGAGCAGAATAGCAGTCAAAATGACCTAATTTTTGCTATTACACGTACAGAATGATCAGGATCTAGTTCTTATTAATAATCTCATACTAAATATATTTTAAAATAAAATAAAATTTTTTATATATTTTCCCCAGAATTATATGTAGCACAGTGACCAGATTTGATCTTTTTTAAAATCAAAATTTAACATCACTTTTAACAAAAAAGTTGACCCAGTCTAGATTTAACAGAGACAGGGTTAGCACCCATGCCCTTGCCTACCAGATCAATGGTTCTCAAATTGTTTGTAGAATGCAACTATTATCTGCTCTGTAACACTTTTTTTTTTACATGTAGTGAGATTTAGTTTGCTAGTGTCTTGCATTTATAATCAAAGGATTTAGTAGTGTAATTCCCTTTTCTCGTGATGTCTTTATCTGTTTCGTTTTGTTTTTGTATCATTAACATTAGCCTTGGAGAATGATTTGGGAAATGGTTCTTTCTACTTTTGAAGAGTTTGTGAAAGATTGCTATTCTTTTAACATTTGTTAGAATTCACAACTAAAATGATCTGGCCCTGAGCTTTGCTTTGTGGGAAGTTTGTTTCATTACTTAATTTCATCTCTTTTCTTGTATTTTTTTTAATGTGTGTGTGCGTTGTAAGAATGATTAATATGAGATTTACCCTCTTAACCAATGTTTAAGTACACAATACCATGTTTTTAACTCTAGGCACTATGTTGCATAGCATATCTTTGATACTGATTTGTCTTGAATAACAAACGTTATAAATAAACTTCGCATTTCATCCTCCTCCCCACCCCTCGTAACTACCATTCTATTCTCTGCTTTATGAGTGACTATTTTAGATTCCCCATATAAATGGAATCATACAGTATTTGTCCTTCTGAGACTGGCTTACTTCATTTAGTCCCCAAGGTTTATTCATGTTGTCACATATTGCAAGATTTTATCCTTTTCTAAGAATGAATAATATTCCACTGTAATATGCACATACACCACCATATTTCCTTTATCTATTCATCTGTTGATGCACATTTGGGTGATTGAATTTTTCTATATCTTGGCTGTTGTGAATAATGCTGTAGTGAACATGAGTGGAGATATCTCACTGAGATCCTGATTTCAATTCCTTTGGGTAAATACCTAGAAGTGGGATTGTTAGATCCTATGGTAGTTCTGTTTTTGATTTTGTGAGGAACCTCCATACTGTTTCCCATAATGGCTGTACTGATTCACATCCCTACCAACAGCATGCCAGTGTTCTCCTTTCCCAATAGACTCACCAATATTTGTTATCTCTTATTATTTTGATAGTATGCATTCCTAACAGGTATGAGGTGATATCTAATTACAGTTCTGATTTGCATTTCCCTGATAATTAGGGATTTAGAGCAAGACCTTTTTAGATGCCTGCTGGTAATCTGTATGACTTCTTTGGAGAAATATCTATTCAAGTTCTTTTACCATTTCTTAACTGGATTATTTGTTTTGTTTTTGTAACTATAGAAGTATAGGAGTTTCTTATGTATTTTACGTATTATCTCCTTAAGAGATAATAGCTTATAAGAATATTCTGTCCAATTCTATAGGTTACCTTTCCATTCTTTTGATTGTTTCCTTTGTTGTACAGAAGCTTTTTAATCTGATGTAGTCCTACTTGTCTCTTTTTGTTTTTGTTTCTTGTGGTTTTAGTCTTGTATCCAAGAAGTTATACCTAAGACCAGTGTCCAGATACTTTTTCCATATGTTTTCTTCTAGGAGATTTATAGTTTCATGTATTAAATTTAAGTCTGGTCCATTTTGAGTTGATTTTTTGTATGACTTAACAGAGCCTGATTTTATCCTTTTGCACGTGGTTAACCTGTTTTCCCAACATCATTCATTGAAGGGACTATCCTTTTCCATTCTGTAGTCTTGGCAGTCTTGTTGAAGATCACTTGACAGTTTATTTTTGGGCTCTCTATCTATTCTTCTATGTGGCTGTCTTTATACCAGTACCATACTCTTTTAATTATTGTATCTTTATAATATATTTTGAAATCAGGACATGTGATGTCTTCATCTTTGTTCTTTTTCAAGATCCCTTTGGTGATTCTGGTTCCATATGAATTTTAGGATTGTTTTTTTCTATATGTGTAAAGCATGTCACTGGGATTTCACTTTGTTGTATAACACATCTCTAGTACTTATCTTGCATAAATGAAACTTTATACTACAACTCCCAAGTTTATCCTCCTGTTACTATAGACATTTCACTTAGCATAATGCCCTTGAGTAGTTTCATCTGTGTTGTCACAAATGGCAAGATACTTTTTTTTTTTTACTCTTTTCACCCCACTCCCCTTTGGCAACCATCAGCTTATTCTCTATGTTTATGGATCTGCTTCTGTTTTGTTTTGTTTATTCATTTTTTTTTAGATTCCACATATAAGTAAATTAATTAATAAGGTATTTATCTCTCTCCATCTGACATATTTCTCTTACCATAATACCTTCTGGTTATATTCATATAGCAGATTGCAAGATTTTATTTCTTTTCATTATGGAATAATAGTCCATTGTGTATATATACACAATTTTTTTACCTGTTTCATATCTTGGCAATTGTAAATAATGCTGCAATGAACAAAGCATACAGATATCTTTTGGAATGAGTGTTTTTGTTTTCTTTGGGTAAATACTCTGAAGTGGTATTATTGGTCATATGGAAGCTGTATATTTAATTTTTTGAGGAAACTTCATACTGTTTTTTTATAATAGCACCATTTTACAATCCCACCAACAACATACAAGGGTTCCCTTTTTCTCTACATCCTGACTAGCATTGGTTATTTCTTGATTTTTTGAAAATAGCCATTCTAACTGGTGTGATTTTGATTTGCATTTCCCTAATGATTAGTGATATACCTTTTGGCCATCTGTATGTCTTCTTTGGAAAAAATGTTTATTTAGATCTGTCCATTTTTTATTGAGTTGTATGAATTCTTTTTATATTTGGATATTAGTTCCTTATTAGATATATAATTACAAATATTTTCTTCCATCCTGTTGGTTGTCTTTTCATTTTCTTGATGGTTCCTTTGCTGTGCAGAAGCTTTTTAGTTGGATATAAACCCACTTGTTTATTTTTGCTTTTGCAGTTTTTGATTTTGGTGTCAGATTCAAAAAATCTTTGCCAAGAACTATGCCAAGGAGCTTTCCATCTACGTTTTCTTCTAACATTTTCATGCTTTCAGGTTTTATGTTCAAGTGTTTCATCCATTTTGAGTTAATTTTTGTGTATGGTGTAAGATAGTGGTCAAGTTTCATTGTTTTGCATGTGGCTGTCCAGTTTTTCCCATGCCATTTATTTTAGACATTTTTCCCCATTGTATATTCTTGACTACTTTGTCTTAAATTAATTGACCATATATGCGTGGTTTTATTTCTGGGCTCTCCACTCTGTTCCATTGATCTATGTGTCTGTTTTATTTTTTTTCTCATACCATACTGTTTTAATTACTATAGCTTTTTAATACAGTTTGAAATCAGATAGTGTAATGGCTCCATCTTTGTTCACCCACCTCTTTTTTTCAAACTGCTTTTTCTTCCCTTCTCTCTCTTTTTTTCTTCTGGCAATTCCATTACACATCTTGTAGTTAATTTAATGATGTACCATATGCGTTTGAGACTGCTGTGTTTATTTTTTTCTTTCTTCTTCAGGTTACATGTCTATCAACCTTCAAGTTCGTTAATTCTTTACCAGCCAGTTCAAGTTCACTGTTGAGCCTCTTTAATGATTTTTTATCATATCTTTTGTTGTAGTTTCCAACTCCAAATTTCCATTTGGTTCTGCTATTAATTTCAATCTCTTTTTTAAGAGATGTTCTGAATTTCATGCTTTTCTGTTCTTTAGAATTAATCATTTTCCCCCTGGCTGGTTTGGCTCAGTGGATTGAGCGTCGGCCTGCGAGCTAAGTGTCGCTGGTTCGATCTTCCAGTCAGGGCACATCAGAGAAGGAAAACTCTGACTCCAAAAAACCTCCGCTGCCTTGCGGCATACCTCTTCAGGGGAAAGGCTAAGGGAGTAAACCCCGACAGAAAATCCGGAGCCGGAGTCCCTAAGGCGGTTCGACGTTGTAGTCAACACCGGCAACTCCTGCGGCGCACCTGAAGCCAAGCTGTATTGACTCCGTCTTTCCCTTGGACCCTTCAGCTGCGAAGAGAGGGGGGGTCTGCTGCATGGGCAACAGCAGACCCTCCATATCACCCTGCCCAGGCTGTGTAGCTTCAGCTTCACTGGAGAGGACACTCCAGCGTCATCGCAAGATGTCGATTCAACACGGGAGGAGACAAATACCGTGTTACTCCCGAGTCGGACTGCACAGCCATTCTCGGCGGTGCAGATAGACTCTTAAGAAGCTACACCATCGTCTCTTGAGACGGACGGCTGCCGACGACGATGACGATGAGAATTAATCATTTTACTTGACCTATTTTCATGTGCACTGATTCTTTTACCACCTCAGACCTGCTGTTGAGTCCCTGTAGTGATTTTTAAAAAAAATTTCAGGTCGTTTACCTTTTAAGTACAGAATTCACAATTGGTTATTTTGTATAACTTCTCTTTATTGATATTCTTTATTTGGTGAGACAGAACTGTCTCTCATAGTGGAGTCGAAGATCTTTGACATATTTTGGGGCTCTAGCAGGCTACTGCAACCCTGCATATGGGCATATTGTCCCCCAGATCTTCCTTTAGGTTTTGCAGGCTCATATTTGTTTTAACTGGTATAGCAGCCTCAGGTAAAATTGCTACTGATTGTCTTCAACAAACATTCTGGGGATATCTATTTTCCTTTGAGTCAGGTCAAATAAAGGCCACATTGAGTAAATTGAGTTTTTCCAGGGAGCTGCAAGACAGGTAAAACAATAACCGTGCTCAGTGGTGGGACTTCTTTGAGGTGCTCCAATCTCAGCCTGTTGCCTCATGTGCCTACTCCCAAAAGAAACATTTCTGTTTTTTGGAAATGAAATTAGAAATTATTAAATGTATATAGCTCTCACAATGCATTAAGGCTAATTGTGATTTACTCTTTGCTTTTGGAATAGAATTTGGGTGGTCATTTATTTTTTAAATTTCCTTGCTATGGGAACTTAGTGTTTCCTTTCAATATAAAAGAGTAATATTTTTTCATATATTTCCATTCTTTCTAACATACATGTTTTGAGTTGTAGAACGAGAACTCTTGGACTTTTTAAACTGTAATCTATTATGATTATAATTCTATTTTATGAAAGATGGAAAAAATTTAAAAGAATGTTTTGTGGTCATCTGAATTTTGTTATAGTAGAATCCAAAATAATGCTTTTATTTTTTTATTTTAGTATCATTTTAGTGGAATCATCAACATTTATCTCCTTGACATCCAAATTAAATTCATCTAGACAATACATTAACAAAAGGAAATGGAGGTAAATATCTATACATTTTATGATAATAGTTATCTGAGGAAAAATTCTGAGAAATTTATTTAAACTTATATAATTCCATAATAGTGAAATATTCAATTAATATTATATATATAATTTATATTATGCTTATTCTCTTATCTGGGTCAGGTTTATGTGCATGAAATTTAAATAAATATGTACATGATTAAGTACAGTGGATTCTCATTAATCATGGTAGTTATGATCTATAAAATTGTTGCAAACATTCATCTGGTGAATACTGAACTATTACTTCTAGGAGAAATATATCTAAACACAGATTATAATTATAAATTGTAAAAAAAAAAACCCATCCTTATAGATTCTACTTTCTTTACACAAAGAAACCTTTAGAAGTGTTAAATAACTTGCCTGAGGCCAAGCCACTAACAGGAATGGTGTCAAACCTGTCCAACTGGTCCCAGGGCTGGAGCGCCTTACACTTCTGTACTGCCCTCTGGTCTCCAGTGCTCTGGTCATCTACATATGAGAACAGAAACAAAAAGGCCCATCTTGAAACTTGTGTGACCAGTGACTGGAAATTTTTGCCACTCTGCACATGCCTGCAGACAACTTTGAAAGTACCATGAGTATTGATTTTGGAGTTACAAATCAATTTTAGCAAGGAAATGAATTTGCAATTAATGGAATTCATTGATAATGAAGATCGACTGTATTTAAGCTTATTCAACCTATGTTATTATTTTATGAGGTCTGTATTTAGTTTAGAAAGAAACCTTGACTTCTGAATAGAGAAGCAGAATTTTTTAAAGTTAGATTGCTTTATATTTCTCATATGTTAACTACAATTGAATCTTCAACAACTGGATTTGAACAGTGTGGGTCCACTTATACACAGATTAAAAATAAATAAATACTGTAAATGTACTTTCTCTTCTTTATGATTTTCTTAATTATATTTTCCTTTCTCTAGCCTACTTTATTGTAAGAATACTGTAACTATATATAACACAAAATATGTGTCAATCAATTGTTTATGTTAATGGTAAGGCTTCCAGGCAATAGGCTACTAGTAATTTTTTCTTAATTTTTATTTAATATGCTTTATTGATTATGCTGTTACAGTTGCCCCAATTTCTTTTCCCTTTGTTCCCCTCCACCCAGTGACATCCCTCCCTCCAGTTGTCCGCCCCCCTTTAGTCCATGCCCATTGGTTGTGCATATAGTTCTTCTCAACATCTTCCTGTCTACTCCACTCCCTCCTACTATGCTTCCTAATTCCTGTACCATCTCCCTCCATTTTCCACCTTCCCCCTCTCTGCTGACCTCCCCCCATAATGTTGCCCATACCTATAGTTCTTTTCCCACTCTCGTTGCCTACTTAGTTTGCCTTTGTTTCGGTTCCCTAGCTTCTGTTGCTGGTTGTTGTGAAATAGCTTTCATTTTAATGTTCATAGCTTTGATCCTTTCTCCTAAACAAGTCCCTTTAATATTTCATATAACAGTGGTTTGGATCTGATGAACTCCTTCAGTTTTACTTTGTCCTGGAAGCACTTTCTCTGCCCTTCTATTCTGAATGACAGCTTCGCTGGATAGAGTAATCGTGGTTGTAGGTTTTTGCTTTGCATTACTTTGAATATTTCTTGCCAGTCCCTTCTTGCCTGCAGAGTTTCTTTTGAGAAATCAGCTGACAGTCATATTGGGACGCCTTTGTATGTAATTCTGTTCTTCTCTCACTGCTCTTAAGATTCTCTCTTTATCCTTTATTTTTGACATTTTGATTATAATGTGTCTTGGTGTGGTTCTCCCTGGGTCCAGTATTTTTGGAATTCTCTGTGCTTCCTGGACCTGTAAGTCTATTTCCTTTCCCCAAGTTTGGGAAGTTCTGCTTCATTATTTTTTCACATAATTTTTCAATTTCTAGTTCTTCTTCTTCATCCTCTGGTAACCCTATGATTCGGATGTTGGCCTGCTTATAGCTGTCCCATAGATTTCTGAGCCTCTCCTCATTTTCCTCACTTCTCGTTTCCTCTTTCTGCACTGGTTGACTGTTTGTTCCTTCCCTATGTTCCGATTTGTTGATTTGATCCCTGATTTTCTTTCCCTCACCACTAGTTTCATATGTGTTTTTGTTCATTTCAGCAGGACTAGCCTTCATTCCTTCTCTGTCTTGTTTAAGATCTGCTGTTAGGTCTGTAAGCGCTTTTACAAGCAAAGTTCTGAACTGAGCCTCAGAAAGATTTTCTATCTACTGCTTTGTTAGATTAGAAATTTGTTGTCTGGTCAGCTGTGTCACTGGGATTTCTTTCATGATCTGTGCCATCCTGACCGTTTTGTGTTTACCTTTGCTTCCTGGGCAGGGCTGTCACACCTCTTACGCTATAGAGTGGGGGGAGCACTGTGCACTCGTCACTACTGGGCGTTTTCTGCAGGGGTGGGGGTCCAAGATGAATTCCTGCCATTCAATCTCGGCTGAGAGACTGGGAGCCTCCTCCTCCGTCCCCACCCCCACCGGGCCTAACAGTCCAAGGCAATGGGGGTCTGCCTTCCCTGGCTTTGGAATTGCAAGCTGACAGGTCTGGTCTTCAGCCGGGGGTGCTCCCCAGGCGCTTCTTGCTTCCCCTTAAATACAGGTGTCTGTATTTACCGCTGTCCTGCCACCGTCACTGCTGCTGCCACTGCCAGCACAGCTTGACCCCTCCTCCGTGGCTTTGCCCCTCCTACCTGTCCAGATGAGCACCACTTCTTTATAACTTCATACATTGGACTTTCATTTATTTTCTGGAACTTCTGGTTATTTCTGGTTTTGCAGTAATTTTATTTCTTCTTAGTTGTGGAGGGAGATGGGGTGTGTCAGTCTAGGCCTCCATCTTGCCTGGAAGTCTCCTATGTTTTTTGTTTCCGTAACCCAGGTAGAGCTGTTGCTCCTGTTACATTGTAAGGGGCAGAGCCTTAGGGATTCGTCAGTAATGGGCCACCTGTTTCACCACGTTGTTGCGCTATATGCGGGGGAGGCGTCTGAGAAGGAACAATGTCGCTTGCTTAGCACTCACCCCTCTTCCAGGCACTTCTCCCACTTCTGCACCGGACTGCACCCCTCTAGCTGCTGCCCTGGCCATCGTTCCCAGAGTGGGTGGGTCTGCGGATGTTCTAGGACTGTGGGGGCCCTTTAAACAAGCGGACTCTGCTGAGACTGGCAGTTTCTACCTCTGTCTCAACCCCCTCTGGTCTGCACAGTCAAAAGCAATGAGGCTTGGTTTTCCCTGGTGCTGGGACAGTGTGCTTTGAGGTCTGGTGAGGAGCAGGGAATGCTCCCCAGGTGTCCCTTCTGACTTTTTAAAACGTGTGACTGCGCTTTCTGCCGGCCTGCCACTGCAGCCACTGCTGCCACCACCATGCCGTGTCCTCTCTGCCCCAGCTCCGCCCCTCCTACCTGTCTGGATGAGTATTTCTTCTTTATATCCTTGTTTGCTTGATTTCCATGTACTTTGATTTTCTGGAACTTCTGTTTTTTTTCTAGTTTTGAGGTAGTTGTATTCCTTCTTAGTGGTGGAGAGAGACGCAGCATGTCTGTCTACGCCTCCATCTTGACTGGAAGTCTAGTAATTAAGTTTTGGGGAAGTCAGAAGTTACATGTGGATTTTCAACTGCACAGGGCATGGTGGGTGGCACCCCTAACTATTCTACCATGTTGTTTGAGGATCAATTGTATAGAATAAGTATTTAAAGTGAAGTAGAATAAAAACAATGTTACCATGATTAATGAAAGTCAGGCTGAAATTTTTAAAATACTGCAAATGTCTATTAATGAAATACATGTACCTTTGTCTCTGTAATACTTGAGAGCATCATTGTCACTCTTTTAGATGCAAAAACATCTCAGGAGGCAAGAATTCAGCTATGTTGATACCATAAGAATTCCAATGTTAAAGTTATCAGAAAACATTAAAGTGATTATGCAGATCTTGTTTAGATTAAAATGAATATAGATTATTTTTCAAAAGTGAATTGTATTTAAGCTAATAATTTAAATTATAAGAATTGAATGTATTAGAAAATATTCATTTCTTTATTGGTTTTTCTGTGAGAAAATTGTGACAGGAAATTTCACTTTTGTCTTATTGCATTTGTTTTATTGAATGCTGAGTTCATGCTTAACTAAGACACTCAGAGTCTTCCTTTCACATTTTGCTGTTGTGAACAATAAAATATGAATTAATACATTAAACTATAAGATAATATATTTATAGATATAAAAATAGAGTACCATGGGCATTTTATGTTAATTCTTTTGTAGTATGAAATGCTAGTATTGATTTAAAAAACTTCAGTAAACACTTCTCCTAGATTTTAATCTTTTTAGTCCCTTGTTTCTTGATTAAGAAGCTGTGTTGTGATCACAGACTTTTCCTGAATCGCCTTGAAATAATTTCTTCACATTAATTGCAAGTAATTTACAGTATTACATATTAAGCTATAGTCATATCTCAAAACATTGCTATAAGTATCTGTGAGCACAATTAACTCAAGGTTGAATCAGTTCAATGAACAGCAAAATTGAGTCTACTTTCACAATTTAGAATGCAGTATACAAATTCTGTATCCCAAATTTTAACATGATTTTTCTTCATATAATATTCTGCAATGGTTTTGATTGCACCCAAAATTCTAAAATTATTGAAGCCATCCACTCTGAAGCTGTAGATAAAATACATTTTATTTTTGTTATGCTTCTCAAATCAAAACAAAGTGGGATGAACAAGAACAAGTCTGAAAGCATTTATAATTTAATTTTAGAAGGAAAAGAAGTTTTGGAAATATTCAAAATGATTGCCAATTTAGGATGAAGTGCAACTTAAGAAGTGTGTTTACCATGGTCTCAAGCATTATTGATCATTATTTCTCATATAGTCTATTCCATTTGTATCTATAACACTACACTTTCTTAGTTCTCCTGTCAAACCTTTCTGTGAGGAAAACAAAAACAAAAACAAAGATGCGGTGATGCTGAGTGTTGCATCAGGGAGAACATGATGTGACATAGAGCAGGCAGGCTTCTGCAGATTAGCTCTCAAAGAATAACTGAGAGCCATTAAATTAAATGATTGAGGGCTTCACTCCTGTGCACCTCTGGGAATACTGTCTCCCACATGAAAGGCAAGGTTAGGACTTATAAAGGCAAAGACCACACAGTTTTTCAAGGAGAAGGTCGGGTCCTTGGGTCATTTCAGCATTGGCGTGGGCTGAATAGTGAGCCCCTAGTCCATATGCCGAGTTGAGATAGAACAGTCTCAAGTTCATCGAAAAGGCTATGTTTCTTTTTTTTTCTGATCATTTAAAGAGATTTATTAGAAGTAGTTAATGTGGCTCCTTTTTCTGGGGTCCTGGCTACTCGCTGCATAACACTTCCAGGCTGCAGTTCATAGAGTGGGTGTGTCTTTATCATTTCCTCAAGGATCAGCTAAAATATCCAGAACTCCAAAAATCAAATACAGTTTGTAGGCAGCAGAACAGAGGAAGCAGAAGAAGAGTGTCCCTTTCTCTCTTCAGGAAGCTTCCCAGAAACACCACACAGTAATTGTGCTTGTAGCCCATTGGCTACTCTTTATCAAGTGAATGAACCTAGCTCAAAGGAAGACCAAGAAATCACCCTTCTCCACATTTGCATCAAAATAAAATGAGGGGTTTGTCAATGAGGGGGAAAGGGCCAGTGGTTATTTGGATTGGCAACCAACAATTTCCACCAGGAGGAGACACAAAAGAGACTCATTTTATCTCCAGATAGCACATAGTTATCTAGTATTTTATCAACCTGGCTTTGTTGGCATAATGATGTCATTTGATATTTCAATGTCTTAGTAAAATAATACTTAGTAATATTAAACATCCTGTTTTTCTTAAAGCTCTCCCTAATCTTTGTCTTGCATACATTTCCAGACACAAATAAAATTTAAGGACATGCATTTTAAATTATGACCAGAATGGAAGTGTGGTGTACTACGTCTGTGATTAACTTTTGTTTGTAATAGTCCATATAATAAGCATTCCATTGTCTTAATAAAACTCTGGTTTTCTCTCTAGGTTTAATTAGGAAGGTAACATAATAGAACAAGAAAGGTTTTCTAAAATCTCCTTAAGCTAGCTGTGTTTTAAATCTTTTCACAGATATCCCTATTTTCCTCTTTTTAGGCATGTGGTAATATTATACTTCCCCAGTCATATTGAACTTAATGTGAGGCCAACGTCATGACTGTCTTTTCCAAGTAGTATTGAGACCCACTGAGCAATTATTCTTATTCCCTTTCCTTGTCACAATTATTAGAGAATCATATACAGAAATGGAGCCTTCCTTGCCAAGGATCTCTGAGTGCATCCTGTCCATCTAAGGGTGGACATGCAATATGACAAGAAATGAACTATTGTGCTAATTCACTGAGATATGGGTTTGTTACTGCAGCATGACCTAGCTTACACTAATACTCCTCCTCAGAGTCACTTCAGTCAATATCTCCCAAATAATAACTTTTTTCTTCTAATGAGCAGTAAAGTGCTTATATTATATTCCAGGTAGTGTAAAATGATTAGAGTCTCCTATTACAAAATAAAAATGACTCTATAAACTACTCTTCTTAAGTACCAAATATATATCAAACAACAATTTGAAATCACATGGATGGTTTTACTGTGGGAGCACAATCCATGAGCATAAGCCAGGAGTAGTTATGATATTTTTATTCCATTTAAATTCAAAGGATTATCAAAAAAGGATCAGGAGATGGGAATGATTTTAGCCACACTTTAAAATTGAATGACTGATCTGCAGTGCTCAGATATAAGCACTTTGTAAATAATTTCCTACAGTAATATGACTTGCTCTTTTTTCCAACAATATTGAATTATTTATTATTCAATAAATTCTTACCAAGTGTCATTGCAAACACTGTTCTTAATACTGGAGAAGATACATAAGTCACAGATCTGTTCCTCAAGGAGCCAGCCTTCAAGTAGAGAAGGAAAAAAAAAATCTACAAAAATGTAGGCAGTTGTTTGGAGAAGAATACTTTTAGTAGTATATGGTATTTTAAAAAATGCTCTGAGCTAATTGGCAAGGAATATCACTATTTAGATATTATAGGAATATTCACAGAAGAGAAAACATTTAAAGGAAATAATGAGATAGGAAGCACGTTTCTTTTCCTTGCATACACTATACTCTGGTGTTCCTCTTTATCACATACAAATTTAAATTCACAGATCCACTCTATTTTTGTACTCCAGGTTAGTGCTCCTTGCTTTGGAGACTTCTCAATTGCTTAGGGGCCAGAGGGGTACAAAAACCAGCAAACATCCCATTTTTACTGCACTCCAGATTGCCACCAGGCCCGTTTGTTATTTAAAGAACTCCTGGACACATGGAGGATGGAAGGAATCTAAAACTCAGTCCCTTATATTTTTTCCCATGATGCATAAAAACTGGACTTGAACCTGGTAATTTGCTATTTGGTTTAAACACAGCCCTGAATGCTGGCCCAGGAGTAGCTTCAAGAAGGCTTATAATAAAGATCTCTATTCCTTACTGGGAATGGCTTGAATAGGAAGTCATTCTGGGGATGATTTATTCATGCTCTGAATTGAACCAGTTCCATGTCATTTTGATCATTCTTCGTGGAAAGAGCTGCATGCCACCACTGCAGAGGAAAAGGGAATGTCATTCCTTCACACCTCCTAAGTAGGTCCCACTCCCTGACTTTGGCCCACTGCTAAATTAGCAGAACATATTCCACTGCTTAATCTACAGTACTTTTGTATAATCTTAACTTCTTTTGAGGCTGTTTCTTCCTAAGACCAAGGGTTTCAACATGCTCCCTCTGCCATGGCTTCAACAGTAATCAATGGGCATCTAGGGAAACAATAGCCTGGACCAAGATGCAGAGAGTAACAAAAAGTAAATGAGTTGTTTCTGTTCTGCCTTTGGACCATGCATGATACTGATTTTGTATACAAGTCGAGTTGATCACTGAAAAATCTAAACTCAAGAACATTGATTAGGTAAATTAGAAATTTCCTGAGCCAAATTATTTTATTAAATTACTTTTTTGACATCTCTGAGTTAATCATGGTAACTGTTAGCTTTATGAGGAAGTCAATAAAATTTCTAGGGTGCATATTTTTTCTGTTCATCTTTCCTATAAATAATACAGCTAACTCAGTTTTTCTGGGTTGGAGAGTCTCCTCTGAGGATGAGGCACCTCTTTGATTTATTCTACAGGCACTCTCATTAGCTGTTATCTAACAAAATATGTAAAGGGAAGAAAAAGCAGATGAAGCTCAAATTGCTAGGCTTTTCTATTCACTATGAAAAAAAAAAAATGACCAAAAGGTTATAAGTTGCAAGTATTGAACACAATGAGGTTTGGAGATTATCTGAGGATTTTAATCAGGCGTTCTATCTACCCAGAGCTCCATCATCAAAGAGATGGCAGTGGAGCTCTGCATAGTGTCCATTATAAATGCTGAAATATTCATCTATCTATGATAGCCTTAAAATATCTATCAAGTGTTCAAATGACACAAAATATTAAATGTTCTTTACTTTTTAAAAAAGATATTACACCTGTGTGACTTGGTGGGTTGGACATCATCCTGAAAAGCAAAAGGTCACTGGTTCAATTCCCTTTCAGGACACATGCCTCAGTTGCAGACCTCATCTCTGGTTGGGGCGTGCATGAAAGGCAACTATTCAATGTTGCTCTCCCTCTCTTTCTCCTTCCCTTTCCCTCTCTCTAAAAATAAATAAATAAAATCTTTAAAAATGTATATTACTTAATCTGCTACTCAGAATGCCTGTGAAGTAGAAGTAAAGCACAGAATAATTAGAAGATGTGGTAAATTGCCTTATTAAGAATGTGATGTAAAGAAAAGACAGCATTTGGAGAAATGGCCTGGATATTTGTAGAAGAACTTTACTTGAAAATAGTCAATATATTTTTACAGTATTAAATTTAGGCAAAAGCAGATGACAAGTTGAGAAAATATGAGGTTGTTTTTTTGTTTGTTTTTTGTTTTTTGTGTTTTTTTTTTTTTTTTTTTTTTTGTATTCTCAGAAAAAAATCAGGCAAACAATATCTGAGAGTCCAGATACTAATTGGTAGCTTGCTGAGCGAAGTATCTTGAATACTAAGAGAAAAGCAATTTGGGGAAAATTGATGGGTTCTGGAAGAGTGGAGCCTTTCATGGGAGACAGTTGCTTCAGGCTGTGAGCTGCTAATTAATTTTCAAAAATGCAAGCAGAGATTAAACAGCCTACCTTTATTGAGAAAGAAGGAAATGTGGAAGCAATAAGCTGAAGGAAGAGAATTTTTCAAGACGTCAAGTTCCTGAACCACTTTTGTAGAGAGTACCTATGTAGTTCTCAGTTGAGATCACCCACTTTTGAGTCTTGGGATTTGGGTTTTTATTATTATCATCAAATACTTGTCTACTGTATTTGAAAGTAATCAACAATTGTTTTTACCATATTTTTAAAAATAGTGGTGGAAATATGGGTGGTTGCTATTTTCCTTTTTTGCATTTTTCTTATTTTTAAAATTTCTAAAACAGTATAAACATAAGAATGAGACATGGAATAAATATGTGGTCTTTGCACGTCATACTGTAGGTAGCTGTGGTTTTAGAAATCCTTGAGATTAAATTAAGATAAAGAATTTTTTTTGAGTTTCGGCTGTGTTGTTGATGTTGTTTTTCTATTCACTCATCGCTATGATGCTGGGAGCAGCTGTGAAGATGATACTGCTGAGGACTGCTCTTGGACCCCCCAAATCTTAAAAACCTGTGAGTACCTCAAATAATGGTTTGGTCAAAAAGTCCATTTATTTTTTTCCATAAAATAAGACACATTTTTCATTTTCACCAATAATTTCATTGATTTGGATATTTTGAGTATGCCGGCTATCTCCCTCATGGTAGAACGTTGATTGTTCTCAATCCATGTCTCGATTTGATCGCTATTAACTTCAACTGGTCTACCCCACTGTGGAGCATTGCCCAGTGGGAAATCCTCAGCACAAAACTTCACAAACCGCTTTTGACACATTTGATCAGTCACAGCACCTTCTCCATACACTGCACAAATCTTTTCTTTTTTCATTTCAGTTGTGTGTCTACCTTTCTTGAAATAATAAAGCGTAATATGCCAAAAATGCTGCTTATTTTTTTCCATCTTCAATATTAAAATGGCTGCACAAAAATTCACCAATTTTGATAAGTTGTTTTAAATGCACGCTGATATAACAGCTGTCACAGTACAATCTGACAAAATTATTTCAGATAAAGACAGCTAAGCACTACTAGAGCTATCTTAGGAAAAAACACAAATGAACTTTTTTAGCCAATCAAATAAAAACTTTTGTTTTTGTGTATTATTTTTCTGCACAGAGCATGCTATGAAATGAAACTATAGATAGAATGGCAAACCTTGGGGATTGAAGTCTGTATGGGAGGCCGAAGTGTTGGTCCTCCGCCTTTTTAGGAGCCTTTGGGGAACTCTGCTGCCATTTTTCCTTTCACTGCTGGGTCTTAGTTTCTCACCTGTATAAAGAATGTATTTAGATAAATGACTTTTCTGTTTCTTTTGGCTTTTTCTGAGCTGCCGAAACTTATTTTAGGGGATAGGTATCATCACCATGTTTTAAATTATGAGGAGAACACAGATTACATTGTTTTATGAAATAGATAATAGATTTAGACAATATGAGTAGAATCATAAATGGGAAAATGGAAATAGGAATGTTCTGGTTATGTATAGCTACTGATAAACCACCCCAAATGTAGTGGCATTAAACAATAAAAACGTAATATGATTAGTATCTCTCACACTTCTGGGGTGAATGGCCTCTGCTAGGTGAACTTGCAGTTGCACTCGGATCGTGGCTGGGGCTTGAGTCATCCCAAAAGCTGCTTCACTCACATGTCTGATGATGAATGCCTTTCATCTGGGATCAGGTGGGGCTATTGGCCTGGGCACTTACATGTGGCCACTCCATGTGGCCTAGGCTTCTTCACAGGATAACAACTCGATTCAAAAGCAAGTGAACCAAGAAAGAGAGATAATTAAGAAATGGTATTACCTTTTCTGACCTGGTGTCAGGAGTCACACTGCTTGGCTTTTGCTACTTTCTCTCATACTGTTGATTGGGATCAAATCACTAAGACTGGCCTACAGTATCACCACATTCAAGGCAATGTTGAAGAATTTGTGCACGTTGGAAAACCAGCAGTTCAAGTTGTCTGTTACTACCTATAATGCAAACCATTATTACATAGCCGCCCCCCCCATTTTAAAGATTCTTTGATGACCGCTTTGCTGTCTATATGTGTCTGTCAAGCTAATTTTAAATAGTAATTAAGTTCCTTTTTAAAGAAATTATTTATTAAGACATCTTTAATAGTGCATCACAATTATACTGCTAGGGTCACCAGCACTGTTATTAGCAAATATATATATAATCTTCTGAATTTGTGTTCTAATGCTTTGCATTTTGTTATTCATCCCAAAACTTGAATCACTAATTGAAACAGCTGCTTTATTGGAACAGCACTTATGCAGACATATCTAAACAAACTCTGCTTCATGTTTTGGCAGCAATTAGGTCCAGTTTCATCAGAGAGTTCTTCTGCCCCTCAACTCTCCACCTAGGAGTGAAAGGGACTTCCAGCTTGCCACTCTCCTTTGTCCCCTTTGACATGGAGACACGCTACTGCGTCATGATCTTCACCAACACAAAGGTGAGGACGAAACTGTGGTGTGTGCTTTCATCTTAGCCTGCCCCTTTAACAGAATGACTAATACAGGTGACTTGATGGCAGCTGAAGACTTTAGAAATGTAGATAAAGAATTGCAGTCCTCTAGTAGCTAAACAAAGAGCTTATCCTCAGGAATAAGCAGAGTTGCACTAGTTGTGGGTCTGTTTTATAATGGCTGCATAAAGAAGTTTCTTGGAAGCAGAGTGGAGGCATGCCTAACCTTGCTGTAGCCCTATCTGTATTAATCTATGGTTGCATAGCAAATTACCAAACACTAAGAGTCTTAAAACAGCACATAAATTTTATGTCACTTTTTTTTAGAGTTTATTTACTTATTTTTAGAGAGAGGAGAAGGAAGGGAGAAAGAGAGGGAGAGAAACATAGATGTATGAGAGAAATATTGATTGGTTACCTCTTGTACGTGCCCTGACCCAGGACCAAACCCACAACCCAGGCATAGGTCCTGACTGGGAATCAAACTTACAACCTTTTGGTTTGCAGGATGATGCCCAACCAACTGAGCCACACAGGTCAGGGCATTATGTCACATTTTTAATGGATCAGAGCCCCACACATGACCTAGATGGGTTCTCTGCTTAAGGCCTGTCAAGTTTTCAAGAAGGGATTGGTCAGTACTGGGTTCTCCAAGAGGTGCATTTGAGAAAGGCGATGCTTCCAACTTCTCACAAGTTGTTGGCAGAATTACTTTCCTAGTGGACCAGGGATCCATGTGTCTTGCTTCTTTAAAGGCAACAAAGGAGACAGACTAAGAGACAGAAAGGAGGAAGGGAAGGAGGGAGACACAGAAAGAGAGAGACTGAGAGGTGGACTGGGGAGGGAAGGAGGGAGGGGGCAGGGGGGAGAGAGAGAGTGAGAGAGAGAGAGAGAGAGAGAGAGAGAGAGATTGTCCATAGAGGAATAGTTTATGGCATTATCCCTTTCCAGAAAGACACTGCCATATGTTAACCTGAGGAAGGAATTTAAAATGCCCAGAATATAGCCCGAAATGTATTAATTATGTATCAATGATTTACTATATTGAATGTATATGCAATGAAATAATGGTAATTGGAAAGAGGTATTGCATTTACCTGGAGTGTATGGTATCATTTACATGTGAAATACCATATGACCTGTGAAATATGTAAAATAGTCTAGTTTATAGTTAAAATTACCACTTAAGAATAAAAAATGCTGTTTTATAGTAATGCTGAATCTTGTTTTTTATTTCATTTAAAGGAGTTCAAGATTTAACTGAATTCGTTTTTATAAAAATTTGTGGAAAATAGTAGTTTGGTCACACGTTTTACAATCTTTTTTCTTAAATATGTTTTATTGATTATACTGTTACAGTTGTCCCAATTTCCCTTCCCTCTGGTCCCCTCCACCTGGTGGCCCCCCTCCCTCCAGTTGTCCCCCCCTTTTAGTCCATGTCCATTAGTTGTACATATAGTTCTTCTCAGTCTCTTCCTGTCTATTCCATTCCCTCCTACTATGCTTCTTAATTCCTGTATCATCTGCCTCCCTTACCCCCTTACCCCTCCCTGCTGACCTCCCCCCCAGTATGTTCCCCATACTTATAGTTCTTTTTCCACTCTCATTGCCTATTTAGTTTGCCTTTGTTTCAATTCCCTAGCTTCTGTTGTTGGTTGTTGTGATACAGTTTTCATTTTAATGTTCATAGTTTTGATCCTCCTCCTTCTAAACAAGTCCCTTCAACATTTCATATAACAGTGGTTTGGATCTAATGAACTCCTTCAGTTTTACTTTGTCCTGGAAGCACATTCTCTGCCCTTCTATTCTGAATGACAGCTTCGCTGGATAGAGTATTTGTGGTTGTAGGTTTTGGATTTTCATTACTTTGAATATTTCTTGCCAGTCCCTTCTTGCCTGCAGGGTCTCCCTTGAGAAGTCAGCTGATAGTCTCATTGGGACCCCTTTGTACATGATTCTTTTCTTCTCTCTTGCTGCTTTTAAGATTCTCTCTTTATCTTTAACTTTTGACATTTTGATTATAATGTGCCTTGGAGTGGTTCTCCCTGGGTCCAGTTTTTCTGGAACTCTCTGTGCTTCCTGGACCTGTAAGTCTCTTTCCCAAGTTTGGGAAGTTCTGCTTTATTACATTTTCACTTAATTTTTCAATTTCTAGTTCTTCTTCTTCTCCCTCTGGCAATTATTCTTATGTTCGGTCCCTTATAGCCGTCCCAGAGGTTTCTGATCCTCTCCTCATTTTCCTTGCTTCCTGTTTCCTTTCTCTGCACTGGTTGACTGTTTGTTCCTCCTCTATGTTCCGGTTTGTTGATTTGAACTCTGGATTTTATTTCCTCACCATCTGTCTCGTATGTGGTTTTGTTCCTTTCAGTATGAGTGTTTTTTGATTCTTTCTCATCTTTTTCCAGATCTTTTGTTAATTCTGTAAGCCACCTGATAACAATGGCCCTGAACTGAGTCTCTGACAGGTTTCTTATTTGTTCATCTGTCAGATTCCTCATCTGTTGCCTGGTGAGCTGCACCACCAGGATTTCTATAGTTGTCTGCCTCATTTTGACAGATGTGTTTTGCTTTTTTGGGCCGGCTATAGGGGGCAGTGCCTGTGTACTCATCACAACCCAGCGACCAGCGGCAATCCGCAACCTTTTTCGCGGCGCTGTGGCGCTTTGTGTGGGGGCGGGGGTCCAGGATAGATTCCTGCCATTACTCTCTGCTGGGAGACTGGGGTCTGTCCTCCCACCCTCTGGGCCTCACCTTCTGAGGCAATGCGGGGGCTGCTTTTCCCAGCCTTGGGGTCGGGAGTTGCTGGGGCTCGACTGCAGCCAGGATTGCTCTCCCTGCCGCTGTCCCTGGTGCTACGACAAACGGCACTGCCCACCTTCGCTCCTCTTACCTGCCCGACTAGCACTGCTAGTTTATAACTTCATACGTTGGGCTTCTGTGTAGTTTTATTTTCTGGAATATCTAATTATCTTTTGTTTTGAGGTAGTTGTATTCCTCTCTAGTTGTAGAGGGAGACTGAGCGTGTCCATCTAAGCCTCTATCTTGGCCAGAAGTCCCTACAATCTTTTTTTATATCAATTTATAATATACCCTTAGAAAACTGCTAGGGTTAATTCTCAATAGTAGAGTAAGGAGGTTGATTTTATTCCTTAAATTAGACTATTAGAATATTAATATTTGCCTCCATAAATTTTACCTAAATTAATCAAAATAGAATTACACTTGGCATCTCAATTTATTAAAACATGACTTTTGATTACATATAATTTGTTCTTGTTAGAAAAATATTAAGAAAAATAATCATAAAGTTCCATTGCTATCAATTGGGTAATAATGCTCTTAATGTAAAGGATTGCATTGAATTACAATTACTTATGTGAGTAAAACACATCTATTAATTTACACGTTCAATTTTATTGCTAATTATATTGAAAAGTGCAATTACACGCTTAAATAGATAATCAAATATCCAAGTCCACCTAGTTAGCTCCTGTTCTTATTAAATGTGTGATAACTGCTTTGCCATTAAGAACCACCTGTTGAAAACTGTGAAGTAATTAGGTCTCAATTTGATAGCTTTCCATGTATAAAACAGAAATATTTCTGCTAACAGTGTTATCAAGGAAAAGCCATTTGTTTTACTTTGACTGGTTCCTTCGAACTTTCAAATAAAAAATGAAATGAGTTATATAGCAGCTGTTTGGAAGTAGAAATCATTTTATAAACCTTCCCATCAGTGTTCGTAGAATTTCTTACTTTAGGGGGAAACCTACTAAAGCCCTAGAAATTCATGCTATCAAATGCCAGAAATCCAAAGAAATGAGTGCGCCGTGTGGATGGGGCACATTAAATCATGACCCACCTAGTCCCTGAGAAACTGCACCTGCTTGGAGGAGTGGTTGAGAGACCCCCACACAAGGCACACAAACACTGCAAAGTACAAGGAAATGTCTTGACACAACCCTGGGTCTGTGTGTTCACAGTGGTGCCCATGTGAATATCTCCTCTGTGTAGTCCTAGGTTCCCAAATAGGAAGCCATCTGGCCTTGCTGGGATCATCCATGTAAAAAAGGCAGTGGCATCAAACAGGGATCCTTGACATGGAGCCTGGGTAAGATTGAGTTCCAGTTGTAGCCTTTTGCTGTGGCCTAGCCATCCCTCTCCCACCAACCGTGAGCCTTTTTATTGACCCAAACCAGATGTCTCTCTCCCCTGGTAGATTCATCTTCCAGTCCTTCATTGTCCTTTTCTATAAAAATTGGTCAGAACAAATTGAAACCCATGTCCAGATACTGGTGACTCAAGCAAGTCAAATGGGAGTCAGCTTCTCTGAACAACTTGTACCAATTGGTCCAGTCCCACACCAGGGCCCCAAGTCCCAGTGACCAGTTGTTAAATATCTTGTATGGCACGTTAGGCATTTCCTTTCTATTTGTGTAGATAAATATAATAGAATCACTCATCTGACTTTTTGCACTATCACTCATTCCATTCTCCTTGAGTCTATTATATATGTTTTAAAATATTCTACAATTAATTTGCAACCTTCTTCAATCATTACTAATGTACAGACTTTAATAATAATAATATTTGCTTATTTTATTAAATAAACTAGGTAAAAGCATTGAATTATATTATGGTAAAATCTTTATGTAATTTTACACTTAGGCAAACTATCTTCAGCTTATGAAAGTTATTTCTATAGCTGGGGGGATTGAGTATTACTTGAGGGTAGTTTATGTTATTTTTCATGCTTTTTAATAGTAAACCACGTTGAATTTTCCCTCAACAAGATGTCCTTGCAAGACCTAATCTCTCCTTGTGTACATGGTATCTTAATTAGTGGAACACATCCACTAATTTCTATAACATAGCCAGACAGCTTGTGACCATTTCTCGAGCAGAGGGAAGAATGTATTTTTATTTGATAGAACAGCAGAAATAATTGACTAATAGAACAGTTTGGTCAAGGAGGATGAGTCAAAATTTGCTAGTAAAACAGCATATTTTGGGCTGGGGAGAAGTGTGCTCAGAAAATTCAAGGAAGCACATGACACAAAACAGCTAAGCATGAAATTCATGGACGCTTGAATCACCATTTCTGAGAATGGTTTGTTGGAAATGACTGAAAATGGGTTGGATGCATAAGTCAGGCTGATAAAGAGGGAGGAGGGCAGTGAATTTAAAATTCAATAACTTAATTTTATTATTTTTATTATTGTTGAAAGCAGAAAGATATTGAGCATGGACATGATCTGATTTCATCTTTGCTTTAGAAAGCACCTCTGGAGTCAAAACAGTCGATTAAGAGTTGGAGATAGAAACTGGAGACTGAGACTGGCTAGGAGACTTGCAATCTATTACACTGCTCCACACGCCACTGTTTTATATTGCTCTCTGCTCTTCTCTGCTTTTCATTTACCAGCAGTAAAGACAGAAAATGATTGAAAAACAATGGTGAAAGAAGAGGTGATGATTGATGTTGGATTTGGGGGAAGGAAGAAGGGGACAAGAGAGAACTGTAAAGGGAGATATTGATATAAAAATCAATTTTAAAAAATTTATATTTTTATTGATATTAGAGAGAAAGAGGAGGAAGAGGAGGAAGGGTGGGATGGGGGGAGAGAGAGAGAGAGAGAGACATCCATGTGAAAGAGAAACATACATGCTCCAACTGGGGATTGAACCCACAACCTAGGTATGTGCTCCAACTGGGAACTGAACCCACAGCCTTTGGTGTAGAGGATGACACTCCAGCCAACTGAGCCACACCAGCCAGGGCATAAAGATCAATCTTAATGACAATTTGAGTAATGTTCACACTTGAAGGGAAGTAGATTTTCATTTAGTTGCTGAGCGAAATGGTAACAAAATTTTGTATTCAAAAACTATTTTTGAAAAACGTGGCAATAAAGCAGAAGAGAGATTGTTAATTTTCATTGCCACAATGACTTCTAGAGTCTAGGCCCAGCTTCCTGTTATAGAATGAAGTGTTTTCCCATAACGTAGTATATATTTTTATTAAAAAATCAATTTATATTTTATGCCATTTAAATATATGTTGCCTTCTTGATATGTCTGCAGAATAATCTCTCTGGCATGCAATTAAGATTGTGTTAAAATTGTATTAAGAAAGTTAAAGTTTGTAGTGCAGCCATATAAATCTTTTTATACTTCTTATTCTTACTGAGCCTCCTAGCTCAATCATTCTATGATAAATAGTATTTTAAAAGAACAGTGATTATTCTTATTGGTCAGTTTCATATTTTAATTATGGCAGAGTCAAATACTCATCTGCAGTGATTAATGATCCCTCTCTAGTGTAAGGAATTTAACATTTTAGAATTTTAGCTTAGCTCTCATGTGCCTGTTAAGCCATCAAAATAATATAATGTCGTTCAGCCAATTCAAACATATAAATTATAAGACCTAGTAAGAGCTAGGTCCAAGACAAAGAAAAAGTACGTGGAATTTAAGACCCATGGAACAACGAATGATTTTTTGTCTAGAAATTGTTTTTTTTTTTAAGACTCAGGTTATTTGTATCTGGAGGGCATCCATGACCTGTACAAGGTTACCCAGCTAATTAGTGACAGAGCTGGAATTAAAATGTACCTTCTGATTCAGTTTTTGTGTTCCTTCTTTCTGGGTCATTAACAGCTGGTCTTGTAATGTTGCATGTAAGTGTGTTACTTGAGGTCTTCATTTAACTAGATACACAAGAAGAACAAAATATATTTTATGAGGGTTTTTTTATAATTAGCCATGGGCTGTGGTTTCTTCCTGGAAAATATAATAATAGAAAACCAAGTGAACATACCAACTGGTAAATATAAATTAAGAACAGAAAGGGAATGTAGTGAGGTGACTATTAGAATAGCTGTTAGGTGTCAGATAATTTTATTTCTCATGTCACAGCCTCCAAATTTGGAATGTATGGGACTTCTCTATTTTAAAAGAGTTCTTTGTTGCATTTGTATTTATTTCCTGGTCTGATTTTATTTCACGAAAAGTAGAGGGAACGAATAAACAGCAATACAGATTACGTTCCAGAGTAATTTTTTGACACAGGCAAAACATGTATTATTTTATTACTTTCATCAAAAAATAAAAATAACATATTGAAAATGAACAAGTTAGAAAAATAATTTTTTGAGAGCTGCTAATACATTGTCTGTGTAATATGTAAATTTAAATGGAATTGAATGGACTCTTAGTTACTGAGAGTTCCATTAGCTAATTGAAGGCTAAGAAGCTATTTATAATTTACATTTAAGACAAATATTCTGGCAAATAGCAGTTTGTTCCTTTTGTATCAACTCCCATGGGTTGGTATTCATTTTCATGGAGTAGACAAGCTATAGATCAGGTTTCATTCAGGCACAAATTTATAAAAAAAGTGCAATACTCCTTGAGTCTGATTTCTTATGAATATTATGTTTTAGGTAAAGCAACTGATTTTTAGATAAAAATAAGGTGAGGAAAAGGTAAAAATAAAAGTAAATATATATATTGTTTTCTCCAGTCTCTGTTGAACTTATGCATATATACTCTTCTTGAATTATCACTGAAAACTTTACATCAATATTGATCACTCAGTTGTATTTGTAGTAACACACAAACACATAACATGGTTCAGATTGCTAGCTTGGGTTTATGTTTACAAAGAACATAGCTGTTTACGAAAAATTACCATGTGACAATTATATATAATGTACTAGTTATTACAAGGAATGCACAGATTTAAATGCTAAACAATCTAGAACATTCAGAGTTTTCCAGATTTTATCAGCATGAACTGAAGGTAATTATGAATCACAAAAATAAAATTTTATGGAATATTATCATATGAGAGTGGGTAATGAAATTAATTTTATTATAAACAAATCTCAATTGGGAGCAATAATGAAGCTATAAATAAATTGACCTTACAATCAGAAATTGTTTATACTTCTGTTTCGATATTTTCAGTTTTTGCCATTTCACTTATGTAAGATATTCACAGTATTTTAGAATATATATTTTTATGATGTGATGATATTCATCCATTGTGATTGTGTGATATGTTTTTTGAGGTTCCCTCTCTCCCCCTTCTTTTCATTTAATCTCTTGGACCCTAAAATGAAAGAATATTGTTCATCTTATTTTACAGAGGAAGAACCCAGAACACAGAGCATTAGTAAACTTACCTCAGACTTAATAGCTAATAAATGACAGTGCCAGGATTAGAAGTAGGTTTGTCCACCTCTATTAATCTTTCCCTGTATTGTGTTGCGGCCTTCTTGTTGACCCCACTTTTATTTTCACTCTCTCTGTTTAGACTTTTGTTCTTTTTGCCTAATTGTTTATTCTAAAATATCCTCAGACCATCAATGCTCATTTTGAAAACCTGTACTTAGTTTTTTTAATTAAAGTTTTTTTGGTGACATTGGTTAATAACATTATATAAATTTCAGATGTACAATTTAGTAATACACAATATTCCATTGTGTGCTCACTACCCAGTCTAGTCTCCCTCCATTATCTTGTGTTTGACCCACTTGATCCTCCCCACAACGCTCTTCCCTCCTAGTAACCACAGTTCTGTTGTCTGTATCTATGAGTTTGTTTTGTCTGTCTGTCTGTTTGTTGCTTTCTGTTTTATATCCTACATATGAGTGAAATCACATAGTTCTTTTAATCTTATTTATGTTAGCATGATGCTCTCAAGATCCATCCATGTTGTTACAAATGGCAGTATGTATTTCATCCTCTGTTACAGCTGAGTAGTATCCATTGTATACTGCTCAGTTTTCTTTATTACAGCACATTCTCTTCATCCAATCAAAGGACACTTAGAAAACCCATACTTTAAAATATAGACTCTTGGGGACTCAAGATACCCTGCAAAAATGATGCTACTCCTCTCCAATAATAAGTTACACATTGAAAAGAAAAAAAAATTCTTGCTGATTTGATCATTTATTTGTTTTAAACTAGCAGTCTGCAATGGATATTTGTAGCTATAAAGATCAACTGCTGTCAGTGTCATCCTGGGATGTTCTTAAGTCACCTCCGTGTTCTGTTGCATAGAGTTTCTCCCACACTATAGTAGAGCTGTATTTAAGCCTTACATTTTCCCATGCATTGAGGGCATATGTTGCTTTAAAATGCACAATGCAATGATATTTTTATAACATGCCGATTTTTTTCTTTGCAGCTGATAGATTTATCCTAATTTCTAAGCATTTAGAAGTTAATATTATTGTGTGGTTGTGTTTTAGATTGGAGAATTAGTATACATTGCAGAAGGAAAAGTTATGATCCCATTGCCTTCCAGCCTATCTATGGTGACTTCCCCATTTTCACATCCAACTGCGTGCCAAAATTCTTCTGAAGGTAGAGTATTCATATGTTTTATTTCATTTATGATGTTGTAGGGTGGGACTCTTTCTCCTATAGTTACCTAAGCATCCTCATAGCAAGTTTTTCCACTATATAATTAGATTTTAACTTTATTATGCCAGTCATATAACATTCTACTTTAAAGTATAAGGTTGTTAGTGAAAGAAAATGAGTTCATGCCAGTCCTTGACTGATGTCTTTCTTTACATTTATTTCTACTCCCCCTGCTGCTAATCCCTGATAGGAGCACAGTGGTCACTGAAGTTTTGATCATGTTCATGATGTTTCTATGAAAGAACAGTTTGACTGGATCTCTTTTTAGAGAGTACCGGGAAGATATCTTAGTTCCTGAAGACTCATTCCTGAATTACTGAATTAGTACTCCTAGAAATGTGTTACCAATTTATTTTCACTCTGTTTAACGACAGGCAGAACTGCAGTTTTATATTTCAAACTTGCCAAATCCGTCAAGGGGATAAAGGATCAACAAAGTCATGAATGTTTTTGCTTCCCATAGAGTTTAGTGAGGAAGATCCAGTTCTGTATTTGAAATGCCAATGCAGGGAAACGTTGCATATGGACCTGATATTGCCACTGACTAACGACGCCAAGGAAAAGGCATTGGCCTTCGCGGCACAGAAGCAGATGTCAGATGTGGAGTATCAGCGAAGGTTGACCGCAGGCACCCTGGAGAGCAGTAGCATCCGCGTGGCCATCGCCCTCCTGGGGCTGACCAGGGTCGAGGTAGGAGTGGACAGATGATGCACCTGAATTATTCTCCCTTTAAAAGTAAACAGAGCTGTTACTTAATCATAATGTTTATACGTAGAAAAAAAATAAGGGTGAATGCTGGTTTGCTCCAGAAAGACAGCTCAGTAGCTTTTTGTCTTTTTTACCTCATTAATTATTAAAAACAAATCTCTGGAAGGGAATGGGTGAGGACACATTCTACAAGGTGCTCAGGATATTTCTGTTGCGAGTGCAGAGAGGAATCATCCCTGGCATCAGATGACCAGGCTGAGAATTTAGACTTTAACACTGTCTACCTGTATGACTGTGGGCTGGTTAATCATCAAACTCCAATTTTTATATTTTTAATCTAGATATAATGACAATTTATGGGAAATAAGTGAGATAATTATGTAAAATACTTAGCATAATACTTGGTATATAATAAGTGCACTTTCTATATATGGCATTGTTATTATTACTACTGTTACTATAGACTCTGTTATTATAGCTTGAACTCTATTTTATAATGGAAATAAGATACATTCTAGTCACCACAGAGCTGTCAAAACAATTCTTCTAAACTGTGAACCTGTTCATGTTGCTCCTCTACTGCCTTGCCAGTTCATATCAGAATAAAAACCAAACCCTTAAGATGGTCTTCAGGACCCTCCCGATCAGTCTCAGCTCCTTCCCTGATCTCAACATTTCCTCTGGGACCAATGAACTCAGTCACGCCCTCCATACAGGCCTCCTTACTGTTCTTCAGATGCCCCAGGTATGCTCCCCAAGGCCCATGCACTCCCTTCATTACCTTTTTCTAGATATTAGAGGCTACCTCCCTCATTTACTTCAGGTCTGCTCGAATGCTATCTGTGAGATTCTTCTTTGCGAACCTACATTTTAAAAAAGCATCACTTACCTCTTTGAGGTACTCTCCGTATCCTAAATTTCCTTCAGTTTTCTTTTTGGATAGAATTTATCACCTGGGAATTTGTGACAAGATATCTGTTTAATTAACTCTCCCACCACCAGTGCCTAGAAAAGTGTGTGCCCTGCCAAAGGTA
Source organism: Furipterus horrens (assembly GCF_987537825.1). Lineage (NCBI taxonomy): Eukaryota > Metazoa > Chordata > Mammalia > Chiroptera > Furipteridae > Furipterus > Furipterus horrens. Next base: position 94,997,107 of record NW_028327187.1, on the reverse strand, counting down.
GTCACAGAATCTTTGTTCAATGAAGGAATAAATGATAAGTGTTTTCATCCTTGTTTAAGAATTACCTCCATTTACATAAATTATGAAAAAATACTCAGAATTGTAGGGATGATTATTTTTAGTCAGGATGCTATAACCAATACAGTCTAATGACAGATTTTTAACAGTGATGCTTATGTTATGGATGAGCTGGATTTTAAAGTTCTGATTAACTCAGAAACAGAAAAGCCTAAGTCTGTGATGCCTTCTGTACCGACTCATCCACACTGTGCATCTAAGAATCTGATGGCTCCCTTCAGCTCATACCCAAATGCTTCCTTCTGCTATAGAACAGTGAACATGGGACAGTTTGTGTGCAACTTTTACAACACTATTACAATAAGAATGTTCACTATGTGGCCTTTTTAAACTTGAAGCCTATTGAATTGCTCATGTACTCTTTCTTTTTCCTTTTAAATTCATTCTCTTGTCAAAACATTTTATTTAAATGAAAAATGCTTGAAGGAGATGGATCTTGCCCATGAATCTTCTTTCTATTATTTATACATGTATATGGTTTCTTTCTCTTCTTTTAGCTTTTTTTTTCTGCAACCCAGCACACCTTTTGTTTTCATTATTATATTTATCAAATCGTGTTTTGTACAAGATTTATTTTTATATATATTGGATTCTCTAGGATGTGAATTCCTAGAAATCTAAAAACTTCTGTTACATGTTTTTGTTTACCCTTTAATGAATTTGTGTGAGAGGTGCTGTCGTTGTTGCATTGAATTGAACATGAGCTTGAACAAACAAATGGCACTTTAAACCTTAAGTCTTCATTGTATAGTGTGATGTTCCTCCAGGTTGCCTCATAGCCTGATTTTTCACAGAATTGTTCACTTATGCTTATTTTCCTCCCCCATTCACAGGATGATTATCTGTATCTATACATGTGAACTTCTCTGAATTTGTTGGTAGGAATAGTATAGATAATGATAATAGTTTATGAATAACCTTTTGCTTTTTAAAAATTAAATTAGAAATGTTTTAAGTGGTCTCTAAAATTTTAAATTGAAAGCTTTTTTCACCTGAAGATTATTATTTTCATTTAATTTTCTAAATACCATTTATTCTTTGTTTCAGCAGAAACTCTCTAAGAGTAGAAAATAACTAGCGAAGGGTTGAATGTGTCAATTTAAGAAAACCAGCTACTCCAGATCACAACTTAAAGACACATCTTACGGTGTTTACATAAATCTGGTCATAAAGGTTTCTTTTCAAGTCAAGTGTACTCTTGAAATACAATAATGCTAATATGTATTTTTTTTTGCAGCAGAACAATAAACAAGATACTTTTTTTTCCAAAATCTTTCTATGTGTACTTTTCAACTTATTTAGATGACCCCATGGAGAAATTTGGAACAGATAGGCTTGCACTTAAATGCAAAGAAACGGAGTGAGTGAGGCATAAAAAGACCTAAGTTGCTCTCAGTGACTGGGCAGAGGTTACAACTCAGTTCAGGGCAGAAACATTATTGTATTTTAAAGCTGAAAAACAAATCAAAGGCACTCAGAGACACATCGTCCAACCTCTTACTCTTACAGACCTGTAAGCTGGGACCCCAAAATAGTAAGATAGTGCCCTAAGTTCATATCAGTGATCGGTGGCAGAATAAAAATGGGCCCAGGTTTTCACTTCCCAGTTCAATATTCTTTTCCTTGCCCTGTATAGCCTCCAGATCCTATGTTCACTTCTTAGTCTACTCACACAAGCTTGTGCAATGCAATAAATGAAAGCCTAGAATGCTCTGCTATAGCATAAAATAACTGCATAACAAATAAAATCTAAAATCAATCTCAACATATATTTGTTCAAAACTAAATCTAATTGAATATATGTAGAAAATTGACATGTATTACACAACAGTGTGAAATTTGAATTTTGAAATAGTTATAGGGTAATAGCCACATGGTGTCTTTATGTACTGTAAGACAGGGGTCCCCTACCTCCAGGCTGCAGACCAGTACTGGTCCTGGCCTGTTAGGAACCAGGCTGCACAGCAGGAAGTGAGTTTGAATCACCCTCAAACCATCCCCCTACCTGCCAGTCTGTAGAACAATTGTCTTCCACGAAACTGGTCCCTGGTGCCAAAAATGTTGGGAACTGCTGCTGTAAGAGAAAGGATCTTTTGTCAGGAGCATGAATTTCTGACATTTCACTTAGCACTCATTTATTGAATTCACATTCTCTGGCCATAAATAAGACAACTCTAATGATATATTCAGTGAAACTAGAAATATTCAGGGCCTACAGGGAAGGTTTCTAATATTTTCTGTTAGCTTCCTCATGTTTGTTTTAGAACCCATGCTATGTACTCTGGGATAAATGACAGGAAAAATCATAGGAATTTTGAAATTTGATATCTTCTAAAAAGGAAAGATGTCCTTGGTGAGGATTCAAAGGGGTAAAGAAGAAGTGTTTCTGTATTTGTATAATTCCAGTGTGCCTCAAATCATGAAGTAATCCTATTGATATTGTGAAAGATGAAACTGAGCGCTAGTTAAAGTAATAGGGGATAGAGTTTATTCAGTAACTATTGCAGCAGGGAGGGGGATCCAGCACGAAATGAACTCAGAACTTCAATTTGTGCGGCAGTGACTGGGAGTCTTAAAGCAGGGATGAGAGAAAGTTAAGGAGGGAGAATGACTAGGGGCTTGAGCAGATTCACTGAAGTGAACGTTTACAAGAAGGGAGAGGAGAGTTGATGGATGAGATCTGGATTTGTTAATTGATGCTTATCTGCAGGGAAACAAATAAATGGAATCTTTATGCCCAAAGGTAGTGATACAAGTTGCAACAAGGTACCCAGCTGGCTGGGAGCATTATCTCCAGGGAGGTTTGCATTTTAAAGAGAGGGTTCTGAGTTCCTTAAGAAGACAGTTATGGGCAATAGAAGATTTCTCAGGGAGGAGAGAAATGATTTATAATTGCAAGCTTGTAAAGTACCTGTAGCTAAGCATCCATTAACAAATCCAGATCCCATCCATCAGTCCCCTCTTACTTCTTGTACCTGTCTACTTCTGTGACTGCAGTTGTTTGTATGTCAAGACTGAAGCCTAGTTGAGAAGAGGGCTTCCAGGAGCAGGACTTGTGTTTGATCAAGAAGAGAGTCTGTGTTGATATATATTATTTTGAATGACTTGAAGAATCTAGAAGGCATATAATATGTATTAAGGATAATGAGTTAGTTGCTGATATGAATAGATTATTTACTCACAATGACTAGAAAAATGAACCAAACCCAAACATTGATAAATGTTCAATTGAATTAATTTAAATTTCTGCATTAACATGATTTGAATTGCTAAAATAAGGTAGGTAGAAAATGTGACTGAAAAAAATTCTTGTGGATTTTATAGATCATGAACCCAGTGAATGAGATAATTGCTAAAGTTGCTAACATTTCTTTTTGGTGAATAATGATATCATGACTATGATCATGTTGGTGATGATGACGATGACAGTGATCATAATGATAGCCAACATTTATTGAATTCTTAAAATATGTTCCAAGCACCTGGCATTAGTTTACACTTTAAATACACTGGGGGTAGGCAGCGTATACTATTATCATCCGTGATTTACAAATAAAGATTTGTGGCTTTGGTTAATAACCAAGCATCATAGCATATAAACACGGGTAGTCAGGCTCCAAAAATGTGCTTAGTCTAACTATTGGGCTGTACTATGTTGTACTATGTAGAGCACCCAGATCAAAATAGATGATTATCTACCTCTGTGCTCTGCATTGCTTGGTTCACATGTGCAGAGCTGTGTTTTGCTTCAGTGTTCTATTTTTGGAAGCACAATATTGAACTCAATTGTGGCTTGAGGAGCATATGCACGGGGGTGAGTTGTAACCTACATTATATAAGTAATGGTTGAAAGCAGTAAAAATATCAAACTTATTTAAAAGGCATATTTGGAGGTTTGTAGAGGGGCAGGATCTAGTTTGTGTGTGTGTGTGTGTGTGTGTGTTCTGTTTTTTATTCCTCCACAAAATTGTTATTAGCAAAATGAAGGGGACTAACTGTACTGATAATGAGACCTAGAACTGATGGGTAGGTGTTAAGGTGCGCAGGGTTCAACTTAAGCAGGGAAGCACTTTCTCAATACTGTTCACCAATGCAATGGTTACTTTTTTCCCATTTTTTATTTTTGTTCTATTACAGTTGTCCCACCTTTTCCCCCCTGTTGCTCTTCTCTGCCCCGCCCACCCACCCCCTGCTCCCACAGTCAATCCCACCCTGTTGTCCATGTCCATGGGTCATTTATACTAGTTCCCTAACTAGACCCTTCCCCTTCTCTTCCCCCTTCTCCCCCTCCCTGCTCCCCTCTCTCTGTGAGGCAACAACTGCCTCAACACTGAAAGGATCAGAAACAGGGATTAGAGGATGGCTCCATTAATTCCTTGAAACGCCTCAGTGTTGTCTCCTACCAATGAAAAAATAATGTGTCTTAAAGAAATGAACAGATTCAGTTCCTCAGTGGATTTTCCCCCAAATATGGAGTCTAAATACCTAACACTCTCTTGTGTTTTAGAGTTAAAGGGTAAGAAAACTACATTCCAATTTTTCTTTCTGTTTATTTGCAGACTTCTAAGCTCTTTGAAACCTCAGAGTTAAAGAAGCCTAAGTACATTTTATACACAACAGAAGTGAGCCTTCCAGGATATTTTCAGGTCCCCAAAGAAATCCGCATTCCTCAGTATCCGGAAATTCTAGGTGAAGGACTTAGACCTCCAAGTAAAAAAGGTAGGCAGTAATGTGTGGATTGCAATATCTAGCACTGTTGCAGGCACTGTGAAATAATAAAATACAAAAGAACAGATTATCTCTACTAAAAGGATATTCATAATATATTTGAAAAGATACCAATTACTGAATAGTAGTTTGTGTTATAAATACCCAACAAATTGCATAACACTAATCCAAGTTAACTACCAAGTTTAAGTGCTTAATTACTGGTATTGAAATTTGCAGACCTGTCTTTGTTAAAGAATACTTATATGATAAAGACAATAAGTGCACTTTGAGAAAAGTGAGCTCTTGCTTTGACAGTGAATCTGGTTACAAAAGTTGTGCTGGAGTTGTGGCTTGGGCTGACTGAAGGAGAGAGAGAATGTTGAAGTCAAGGGCATATTAGAGGAGAGCAATGCCACTTATGAGTAATTTATCTCTGATATGGACTAGGCCCTTTATTAGTTGGGTACTTACTGTTGGTCTCCTGGTATCCCTTTATTTTGATTTGTTTTTAGGAAGAACCAACCCAGATTTAATAGAATATTAATACATAACATTATTAAGTACAAGTGATAAGATATAAAGAATGTGATGAAATAGTATAAAGTATTAAAATTAATTTTCATTTTTCTTTTATTTCCAAGTCAATGAATAATAATAACAGGAATTTTTTTTTAAATTATGGCTAATACTACAATGTACCATGTTTTAAGGATTCTAAGTTATGTTATTGTTAATCATGGTTTTGTTAAGTTTTCATCTGATATTTTCCTATGGCTTTGTGTTAACTATAAACTATTTCTATATCTAAAATGATGGCTAAAATTATAAGGAACAGTATAACCTGTTCACTTTGTCCTCCTGGGAGATCTGAGATGTTGAGCATCTTTCCATGTCCTTATTGGCCATCTTATAAATATCTGTTCAGATCATTTTCCCATTTTTTAAAGTTGAGTTTTCTTTTTATTATAGAGCTGCAACTGTTCTGTCTATATTTTAAGTATAATGCCCTCTCAGATAGATGATTTTCAAAGATTTTTTTTCTCATTCTGTTGGTTGTCTTTTCCCTGTCTTGACAATATCCTTTAAAGCACAAAAAATTTTTTAATTCTTACGAAGACCAATTTATCTATTTTTGTTGTTCTTATTATTTTTGCTTTTGATATTGATCCATGACTCTATTGCCAAATTCAAGATCATGAAAGTTTAAATCTCTGTTTTCTTCTGAGATCTTTATAGCTTTAGTTCTGGCACTTAGGTCTTTGATTTATTTTTAGCTTTGAGTATTTTCTGAAGTAAGGGTCTAACTGCATTTTTTTGCATGTGGCTATGTGGTGGTCTCCTCACCATTGTTGAAAACACTATTCTTTGTGTGTTTAATGATCTTGGCACCCTTATTGAAAATCAGTTGGCCATAGATACATTGTTTATTTCTGAATTCTCAATTGTATCCTATAGATCTATATGTCTCTATCCACATGACACTGTTTAAATTGCTATTGCTATTGCATTCCTTCTTTCCACCATTATCCCCTCGTTGCTCCCCCCTCAGGTCACTGTCAGTCTGTTCCATGTTTCCATGTCTCTGGTTCTATTTTGCTCATTAGTTGATTTTGTTCATTAAATTCCTCTTTATAAGTGAGATCATAAAGTATTTTCTAATTTCCCAAGTATTTTTTTAACCCATTGAGTGTATTACCAATAACAATAGATGTTTGGGAGGCAGGTTGAAATATTATGAAGCACACCATATATAAATTAGATAAATGTAAAACTTATCTTTTCAAAACTAGAGAAGATGCTCTAGAATTTTGCTTGCCCTTCCCCACCTCCTATTGTATCCCAACCTCCTATTGTATCTCCAGCAGTGGTTCATAAAGCAGATTCTCATAAGCTTTGGGCTCTGATGAATACAGCTTGAAAGCCACTGATTTATTTCAAATTCCACATTTTATAGATGAAGAAAATGAAACAGAGAGGGGTTAATCAAATGAACTAGAATTAAGTAGTTAGTGGCAGAATTCTGTCCTGAACATATATCTCCAGCCCTTTTGATTAAGATAGCAGATGACAGGATACTTGATTCAACAAATATTTATTGAGAGCTTACTGTGTGCAGGCAATGTTTAGGCTCCAGATATAGAGCAGTGAACACAATAGAAAAGGTCCTTGTCTTAGAAATTTCATGGTGGAAAATAGTTCCTAGTTTTTGATGGCTATATTGGGGCATATGGTTTGAATGGTTCCCACACTTCTGTGGCTCATTCTTTCATTCCATCTTGTGACCCAATTTATTACTTTCTTGATAACTAGCTAGTTAGATGTACTAAAAGTGGTTGTAAGGTAGATGACTGTGACTAGCCACATGAGAACGTATCCCAAATTTTGACTTCAGTAATGTTGTTTCAGTAAACAGGGTTCAGCTCCAGTTTTTAATTTCAAATGGTCTACAAATTATTAGTGACTAGGTTGACATGCAAGATGTGTAGAATTATCAGTTTTGTTCATAACTCTCAGTCATTTATATTTTAAATCAATTGTTTCTACCTACATAATATATGATTAAAATAATCACATGGTCTTCTTCCCCTGTTTGATCACTTTTTCTTCTAATACCTGAAGGTTTTGGTATAATAGCCACTATTTATTTTTCAGAAAAAATAAAATAAAGGTGCACTTTTATTTTATGAATACATTCTGTATTTTAGTGCATGGGAGTTCAAAATGGGTTTTACTTAATGTATATTAAATTTAATGCACAGCACTTCAGAATACTGAAACTTAGAAAGTCCTTGAAAGTAACTAGGAAAATTAATTGTACTTATATAGTTTGAAAATCTGATCTTGCTTGTTGTCACTGCTATGTCATTTAATTTTTTGTTGAACAGAGTATGAAACTTACTTTCATTTTTAAAAATATGTCAGTAGAAAAATAGCTTCAAATAGGACTTTGTTTTTAGTCTGTAGGCAATTGTAATACTCCTTTGAATGCGTGAATGTTAACTAGGGACTCATTCTGTTGTAATATTATGCACAGGTGCAGTAAAACACAATGATAATACTTGAAGTCACCTTATTTTCATCATTAGCCTATGATTTTTTTTTTCTTTTACAGCCTAGGCTTTCACACCTAGGTTTATTGAGAAAAGTAAGGAAAGGGGTTAGGGGTTAGAGAGGTAAGATGATGAGAGCTCATAGAAGCAAGGGAAGGGGTAGAGAATAAAGGAGGAAGAGAAGAAAGAGAAAGAGGAAGGGGGAAAAAGGGGGAAGAAGAGAATAGTGGAGACTCCCAGTCACCCAAAAGGAACCAGCCTATGATTATTTACCATTCATACATTAGTAAGTTTCTCTATTTTACCATTAAAATTCGAATCTTAGAGAACTTTTATTTTCTATTTCATGTTTAAAACATTTTGATTTTTGTCTTTTGTGTTTTAATAAGAAAAGGGTCCTAAAAGATATTGTGATGATAGCTCATTTTTTATTTTATTGATTTTTTAGAGAGAGAGAAAGAAAGACATTCATTTGTTGTTCCACTTATTTATGCGTTCATTGGTTGATTCTTGCATGTGGCCTACCAGGGGATCAATCCCACAACCTTAGTGTATGAAGACGATGCTCTAACAACCTGAGCTACCTGGCCAGGGCTGTGATGATGGTTCTTGTGAAAGGAAATAATAATCCTGTCTTCCCTCAGAGAGGCGCCTCCTGATACTGGAGGGCTGCCCCAATTGCACCTCACCATTGGTGCCCCAATTGCACCTCACCATTGGATTTCATGTAGAAGCATATTGGGACGTAATATTAGGAAAAGGGAGGTCTGGTGATGAAGTGAAGAGTGATGTTAGTTTCAGTGGTTAGTAGATAAACAAGCACTTAAAAAATAAACCATGAATAACTTAAATACAAATTCCAAGGCCTGACCATTGATATTTAGATTTCATTGATTACTGGGCTTTCTGTAATGCTTTGTATCCCACTCTCAGTGATTGATATCAATCAGCTTTGGAGAATGTATTTTTGGGCAATAAATGAATCCTGTGCCCTCCTTCCCTAATCACACGTCTAGGTGCAGGGTCCTGTCCTATTGATAAAAGGATTGTCCTCAATCGACAATGACATCTCATGTCACTGCTCACAGATTCCTTGACTGAGTCAGAACATTGAGTCACATGCACTTGTGATCTGGCCTCAGCCCAAGTAACCTGTAAGGTGGCCAAATGATTGAGCTGGTAAAACTGTCACTCCCATCTCTTTCCATTTCAAGATAACTTCTTCACCCCCCCCCACATATGGGGGTTATAACTCAGTTATAACACTGAGTTTCTCCCTTCTGTCTGAAATCCCTAATAGAAATGTCATGTTTTCCTTCTCATTTCATTTCCAGTCAACAACATTGGTGCTTCTCAGAAAAATAGATCTTAGACTTGTAGTTAACATTGTGATTTTTGAGATGAATGTTATACAATATGTAAATCTTTACCAGAATAATTGAGCTGTAATTGTTTATTTTAATATGCTTTATTGATTATGCTGTTACAGTTGTCCCAATTTCTTTTCCCTTTGTTCCCCTCCACCCAGTCACCCCCTCCCTCCTGTTTTCCCCCACCTTAGTCCATGTCCATTGGTTGTGCATATAGTTCTTCTCAACATCTTCCTGTCTATTCCATTCCCTCCTACTACGCTTCTTAATTCCTGTACCATCTCCCTCCATTTCCCCCTTCCCCCTCCCTGCTAACCTTTCCCCAAAATGCTCCCCATACCTATAATTCTTTTTCCACTCTCGTCGCCTACCTAGTTTGCCTTTGTTTCGATTCCCTAGCTTCTGTTGTTGGTTGTTGTGATGCAGTTTTCATTTTAATGTGTATAGCTTTGATCCTTTCTCCTAAATAAGTCCCTTTAATATTTCATATAATGGTGGTTTAGATCTGATGAACTCCTTCAGTTTTACTTTGTCCTGGAAGCACTTTCTCTGCCCTTCTATTCTGAATGACAGCTTTGCTGGATAGAGTAATTGTGGTTGTAGGTTTTTGCATTGCATTACTTTGAATATTTCTTGCCAGTCCCTTCTTGCCTGCAGAGTTTCTTTTGAGAAATCAGCTGACAGTCTTATTGGGACACCTTTGTATGTAATTCTCTTCTTCTCTCTTGCTGCTTTTAAGATTCGCTTTATCCTTAATTTTTGACATTCTGATTATAATATGTCTTGGTGTGGCTCTCCCTGGGTCCATTGTTTTTGGAACTCTCTGTGCTTCCTGGACCTGTAAGTCTTTATCTCCTTCCCCAAGTTAGGGAAGTTCTGCTTCATTATTTTTTCACATAATTTTTCAGTTTCTAGTTCTTCTTCTTCACCTTCTGGCAACCCTGTGATTCAGATGTTGGCCCACTTATAGCTGTCCCATAGGTTTCTGAGCCTCTCCTCATTTTCCTCACTTTTCGTTTCCTCTTTCTGGACTGGTCGACTGTTTGTTCCTTCCCTATGTTCTGATTGGTTGATTTGATCCGTGGTTTTCTTTCCCTCACCACTAGTTTCGTATCTGTTTTTGTTCATTTCAGCAGGACTAGCCTTCATTCCTTCCCCATCTTGTTTAAGATCTGCTGTCATGTCTGTAAGCATTCATATAACCAAAGCTCTGAACTGAGCCTGAGAAAGATTCCCTATCTGCTGATCTGTTAGATCAGATATTTGCTGGCTGGTCAGCTGTGTTACTGGGATCTCTATCATGATCTGTGCCATCCTGACAGTTTTATGTTTAAGTTTGCTTCCTGGGCGGGGCTGTCACACCTCCTAAGCTATAGGGGGTGGGGTCCCATGTACTTGTCACAACCAGGCGACCCTTCCCACCATGCTGTGGCATTTTCTGTGGGGATGGGGGTCCAAGATGGATTCCTGTCATTCACTCTCCGATGAGAGACTGGGAGCCGCCTCCTCCGTCCCTACCACCTCCAGGCCTCACAGTCCAAGGCAATGGAGCTCTGCCTTCCCTGGCATTGGAATCGCAAACTGACGGGTCTGGTCTACAGCCGGGGGTGCTCCCCAGGTGCTCCTCGCCTCCCCTTAAATACGGGTGTCTATGCTTACCGCTCTCCTGCCTCCATTGCTGCTGCTGCCGTGGACAGCACAGCTTGACCTCTCTGCCCCAGCTTCACCCCTCCTACCTGTCCGGACAAGCACCACTTATTTATAACTTCATACGTTGGACTTCCATTTATTTTCTGGAACTTTTTTTTTTCTTCTGGTTTTGTGGTAGTTGTATTCCTTCTTAGTTGTGGAGGGAGATGGAGCGTGTCAGTTTAGGCCTCCATGTTGGCTGGAAGTCTCCTGTCTGTGTTTGCCTCTGTGTCTTAGGTAGAGCTATCACTCCTGTTACATTGTAAGGGGTGGAGCTTTAGGGATTCATCCGTACAGGGTGACCTGTTTCACCATGTTGTGGCGTTGTATGCGGGGGAGGGTCTGAGAAGGAACAATGCCGCCTGCCCAGCACTCGCCCCCTTTCCAGGCACTTTTCCCACTTCCGTATGGGACTGGTGCCCCTCTAGCTGTTGCCCTGGCTGTCATTCCCAGACAGAGTGGGTGGGTCTGCAGACATTCTAGAACTGCGGGGTCCCTTTAAACAAGCAGACTCTGCTGAGAGACCAGCAGTTTCTGCCTCTGCCCCAACCCCCACTGGTTTGCATAGTCAAAAGCAATGAGGCTTGATTTTCCCTGGTGCTGGGACCACGAGCTCAGTGGTCTGATAAGGAGCTGGGAACACTCCCCAGGTGTCCCTCCTGACTTTTTGAAATGTGTAACTGTGCTTTACACCGGCCTGCCGCTGCCGCTGCTGCTGCCACTATCACACCGTGTCCTCTCTCCCTCAGCTCCACCCCTCCTACCTGTCTGTATGGGTGTTTCTTCTTTATATCTTTGTTTGTTGGACTTCCATGCAGTTTGATTTTCTGGACCTTCTGGTTGTTTCTAGTTTTAAGGTAGTTATATTCCTTAGTTGTGCAGGGAGATGCAGCATGTCTGTCTGTGCCTCTGTCTTGGCCAGAAGTCTCCTGTAATTGTTTGATTCTGATGAATCTAAATACAGACACAAAGAACTGGAAGTGCTTACTGGAAAAGTTAGGAGAAAACTTCTGTGGAGTATTGATAGCTTGGATTGACTTTTCTGGGCATACTATATGTAATCTCATGTATAAAAATAATTTAGTTGATGCTCTGTATCCATATCTAAACTATATCACATTCCACTTAATTATTTGTCCTAAAAATTACTTGTTTAAATGTAATATTTGTGCCTCTTCCATTCTCCATGTTTTGTTACTTGTTAAAACATACTTGTTAGAAACTTTATTTTATCTTTTATTGAAGATTAAAAAGTGTTTCATTCAGTCATATTTGTTTTTAAAGGATTTAAATGAATGAAGAAATCAGATCAAGTTCTTGTCTTCAGGAAGTTTATAGTCTAGTGGAAGTAGCAGCATTGGGCCCATAATAATCCTGATCTTCAAGGCCAACTGCTAAGCGCTTGTCTGCTTACCTTTCAGATCAGTGAGGTGTTATTCACGTGGTTACAGAAATTGTGTCAGGGTTTGAATCGACCATAATTGATTCAGGGAGAGTAAGGCTTGGCAGTTTTGCTGGCATTTTGGGCAAGGGGTGGCTTTTTTTTTCCTGCCAGGTTGGCTAAGATGATAGGATAAGCAAGAGTAAACAAGAAGAGTCTCCAAGAATGAGGTCAGCACAGAGAAAAGCCAAGTCAAAAAGGCAGAGAAAGAAAGAAGAAATCTCATGATTTCTAGAAGCTGTCAATGTAAAGGTGGTCTCTCCCTTTGCACCTGCCAATTACTACATCAGCAAATTGCATCTATGGCTCCTGCTTGTTTAGTGGGGCTTCAGATACTTCCAAATGAAAGTGGTTCCAGAAGTATGGAATTGAAAGCCTGTGTACTTTCCACATTGTCAGGGTTTGCTAATCCTGGCTGTATGTGCTCCAGTGGCACCTGAGTACCTTTGACAAAGTACAGATTCTAAGCCTGCTCAAGACTTGGTGAGTCATCCCAGGTTGGAAGAGATTGAGGAACCCGTAAAAGTTCCCTCCAGATTAGGGCTGTAGTTAATCCCCATATTCCCAGTTGGGGAAAGCCCTGCTGCCCAGCATAAAGCCAGCACTGTATGTCTCCATTTTACAGCGGGAGAAAGTCAAGCCCAGAAAATTTAAGTCCCTTCAGGATGCCATGAAAGAGGTCACATCAAGTCTCCTGAGTAAGCGCTGAAGTTTACTAAATATTTTGTCTATTGCAGTTTGCATTATGCCATGCTGCAAAAATCATCATGCTGTCCTTTATTGTTAGGTTAGTCATTGTCTTGGTTTGAGTCCCTTAAAAAATGAAACCTGAGGCTGGAAGGAAATAGTAATGCTTTACTCGGGAGGTGCAGCATATTCAGGGCAATGAGTGAGAAAAGTAGAACAAGGAAGTGGACAAAGGGAAGCAAAGCAGTGAGTCATGCATGAGCAGCTGCTTCAGCGTCTGCTACTCGCCACCCTGAATGGCACATGCTGCAACAGGTCATTCATCGGGTGTGGGTGTCAATTTTGAAAAGCTATTTGAAAAGAAAGGTCCCCAAGCAATCAATATGAGAGAGGAAGGAAAAGAATTTTACCTGTATGCTCACCTTTTGTCCCCTATTCTTGTTTGCCAGATTTTACTCCATGGGAGTTAATGGTCCTAGGCTTCAGGGTGGCATTCCCTGGCCCCCATAGAATGCAGCTTCCATGCCCTACCATGGCAGGTGGAGCCAGCAATTCTCTACCTGTCTGTAGTGCAGCAGCCAAGGGGTGGGCTCCGTTCGTTCTACTGGAAGTTGCAGGTCATCCTCAGGCAGAGAGGATCGTGGAGGGTAGGATAAGCAGTTGAGGTTGCTGGAGGTGGTGGAACCAAGGGACTTTTCAGGAAGCGTGTACAATGTATCCCATACGGCAATGTTGTCTTATGTTAATACTTTGAAGAATTCTACTAGTGACACTGTCAGCAGATTTCAAGATAATGTCCAGTTTCTTTCCCTTACCCCTTTCCTCTGTGCTGATGTTACTGAGCAAAAAGGGGCTCTTTCACGTGTGCCTTGGTGTAAAACCCAACAATTAGTGTTGAGGAAAACAGGTCTTTATTTACAATATTCCAAGAGGGGGTGGGGGTGCTGTGAGCACTCCTGCTCAGAGCCCTGTTCTCCCACAGGACCCAGCACTTCCCTTGCTCCCCAAAAGGCTATAAACCAAAACCATGCCCAATAGTTCCCCATCCCTTATCTGTCAGCTCTCCTTCAGGGTCTGGGATATGCTGTTATCAGCTACCGTATAACAGTCCAGGAAAGCGTGTGCCATGTTACAGTGGATAATGGTAAAGTCCAGTAAGGGCACAAGTCCCAAGAAGATCCTTGCCATATGTCCCGAGTTTCAAAAGTTCACGATTCCAGGCTTTGGAGTCCGCTGGAGTTGGCATGATTAAAGCAGCAGCAGGCTGGCTTTCTTACTAGCCCAGGCTGCATAGCCTGCCTTTCCTTCTTTCAGACTGCATGGCCCTGTACCCTTTCAAAGCCACAAGGTTCTCCCTTCCATTTCAAAACCACATGGTTCTCCGCATGCCCTCTTGCAAACTGCATGGTTATCCCCTTGCAAACTGCATGGTTCTCCCCCTGCAAATAGCTGCTGCCTTATTTTTAAATCCCCAACCGTGGCCTGTGATGCAGTGGGTGTGGTAACTGGTTCTGACAATTCACAGAACCTTGCACAGGCCCGTATGCTCTTTCTTCACCATTCTATAGTCAAAACCCCTCCCATTTCCTTGGGGCCTTGGCAGAACCAACACCACTTGCATAACTAAGACACTAGCTACCAGCCATAGATATGCAAAGGTATCCCCTAGGAAACATAACTGTGCTGTACTGAGTCCCATCCTCCCCTACCCTAACGTGGACTCTGGTGAATTTTAGGGACCCCTGTATTTAACACTGAGATGCCTCATCCCAGGCCCTGGGCCAGTTCTCACTGCAGACCTGTAGTCTAGGAGCCCATCTGTGCTGACCCCCTCTCTTCTGTGACATCCCTGCACTCTGAGTACCATTCCAGTGTTAAATCTGACAGTGCTGGCTCCTTATTCACATGCTCCCTCACTTGTGTTGTGTCTCCCTCTGTCCTGTGCGGTCCAGTAGAGGCATAGGATTCTATTTGATTTCTCAAAACCCAAGCTTGTTGTGGCCAGAGTCCCTCCCTGGGAACTAGTGTGCTCTTCCTGTCACCTACCTGTTGTAGGCAGCCCAAGGCCCGTCCAACAGGAATCTTGCCCCTGAACTTAGGATCCTGGGGCTTTTCTTGACTGTGGCATTAGCCGCTGGCATCCACCTGACCTACATCCCCTTTTCTCCAGGCCACGTACCTGATTATAATATGACTTCTGACTTTCGAAAATCAAAGACATAACTGCTGTCTCATTGATATCTCTTTCTCATCTTGCTGCGCTCCCCTGAGTGTCCTCCCACCATCAAGAGTTTACAGCTTGTTCAGTGACCAGTTTGTGTCCTGTCCTAACATTTGAGGGTTTTGGTTGTTTTTGTTTTGTTTTGTTTTTCTGCCAGTTCCAGGTCCTTTCTATGCTGCACTTTGCAATAATGAGACATGATTGTGTCCAGTATTATCAAACAAAATATGCTTTAAGTCAAATAATTTTCTATAACATAGTCAACATAATTGTAATATCCAAGACTTGTGTATATTCTTTACCCTCATAATTTTAATATGACATTTTTAGTTAGATAAACATCTTACTTTGACTTTATCACTTTATATCTATGGAGATAGAACCTGCCAGCCGAAAAAAAAGTGAGCTTTCACCAGTGTCTTATTCATTCTATAGCTCTTCAAAGGTGAACATACACTAGGCAACAATATATTTAAGGAGGCAATTAATAAAACATTGTATAAGCCTTTCCCCCTAGTTTAAGTCCTAGAGAATGTGCTGTTTATTGGCTTGCTAATAGCTCATTCAAACGAATTTGCACACTTAGTAAATCAATCTATAATGCCTTAAAAATCAACTCCTCAACACATTTTATTCTTACTATAAGACAGTTAGAGAAAGTTTATGGTATTCAGACTTGAAAACGCAAAAACACGAAGTTAATTTGCTTTCAGCAATCCCTTGCTTCCTTCCCCATGGAGGGGTTAATTAGAAAGTGAAATCTTATTTCAGTTCTTTTCTTTTGGAAATCTTATCTTGTTAAAAAATTTTATGAAAATGAAAACTTCTTAGTTAAAATACTGTCAAGCTACAACTCCATGGTAGGCTCTCTGTTAATTTTCCATTAAATAATCCATGAAGATGTATAAAAATTCAAAAATTCAATAGCAATGGAAAGAAAAGATAACAGCCACCCATTTACATAAATTCTATGAGGAATTTCCAATAATTATTGAGCTATTGTGGCCTGATTGGAAAACACATTTAATAGCATCTGCTGACTCATATGCAATTAAAACATAATTTTGCTATAAAGAGCAAACCATTTAGTCCCATGATGTGTCTTTTTCTCAGAAATTTATTATCTACACTTACCAGAAAACTAAGAAAAAGGTGCCTCCTTATTGCATGCCTCCTGGTATATAGTAGGAATTTAAAAATATTTTTGTAATGAATGAATATATGTGAACTAAGTTCTAAGGTGTCCCTTTATTACTTGTTTATTTGTATCCCTCTTGAAAAGACAATACCCCTGGACTTCAAGTGACTATAACTGGAAGGAAAAATGTGGAGGAACATCATTCTACCAAGGCTGTGTGGGATCTGGTGCTGGTGGCAGAGATGGGAAGTCCAAGTTTTTTGCAGTGGATGTTATTATTGGTGGGAATAGAGTTTATCCATTCACAGGAAGTTAATGAAATTTTCTGAAATGTAAATTTTCCCCTAGGTTATTTGAAAACTGCTAGTTGGATGTCAGAAAAATATTCTGCTTACATATAATAAATATATACATTTCCATACAGGAAATTGTCCCATGGGTATGTGCATTGAGCTATGTCCACATTTAGACCTAAGAGATCATTGCAAAGTGATAGAGGAATAGAACCCTGTACAGGTGACCATCTAGGAAAGATAACCCTCTACTATTTATAGGAACTAGGGAGAAAAGAAAAGGCAGAAGCAATTTTTTTTTAATGCTGGAAGATAAAAGAGTGACATCTAAATGGGTTATAATGTAACAATAGAATGACAAAGACATGAAATTGTGAAAAACAACAAGAGAAAAAGACATTTTCAACGGAACAAAAATTATACTTAAAGCAGTAACAATGGAAACCAGAAGAGAATGAAATTATACTGCTGAAGCAAATTAACTGTCACTGTAGAATTTTAAATCCCAGTAAACTATCACTCAAGAGAACAGTTGAAATAAAAATATTTTCAACCCAACAATGAAATTGAGAGGATTTAAAACTCACAGATACTTGCTAGGTAAAACAAATGGAGGATCTACTTATGGGTGAAGGAAATTGAATTCAGAAGAAAGAATTGGGATCCGAGAGCAGTGGTTAATAAAATAATTGGTAAATGTGGGTAAATTTCAGTGAGCATTGGCTATGAAAATAATAAAAACAAATAATTCAGGTAGTATAAAAACAAAGAAAACTCAACCACTAGACAGTAATATTAATTTTATAGGGAGTGGGTTATTGCCATTATGGGCATGTAAAATTCTCATATTTGGAGGGAACAGGTCTGAGCTATTTTAAGACATTTTATATAAAGTATGAATGCTAAAAATTTGGGAAAATCAAAAAATATGAAAAAAGAATGTATAGTTTCTAAACCAGTAAAATACATAAAAGGAAATAAAACTTGACGAGCCCAATAGAATAAAAAATAGAGAGTAACTAAAGAAAAGATAGATATAAAAGGCGATATTAAACACAAATATGTCATTAATCAAGATAAATATAAACCAACTAAACTATAAAAGTTGATATTTTCTCAATATAAAGTAATGCAGCTTTATGCTGTTTAAAAAATTACCTGGTAAGATATCCAAAAACATATACTAAGTATTTACAAATCAAAACATAGCTGACATAAATATATTAATATTTGAATAAATAGACTTTAGGCAAATAAACATAATGCAAAAATGAATAACCCAATGTTCAGGAAAATTTTGGACTTTTTTCACTGAACCACATAATTTCAAAAGGTATAAAGCAAAAATTGGCAAATATGGAAGAGAAAATGAATATATCCACAATTAGAGTGAGAGATTTAATTATACATCTCTCAATAACTGAGAGATCCAGCAGACAGAACATTATTAGTAAGTCCCTACTAGACCTGACCAACAAAATAAGATTAGGTTTTCCTGTACTTTTTACGGCTAACTTGGCTGTGTTGGGGAAGAAAAAAAGGTAATTCTTGCCCTTTGTTTACTTTAGTACTTTGATGCCTTTCTGTGGCCTTTTTCCTGTGCTTTAGGCCACCTGTGAGGATATACAGGTACTGCCATTCAGCAAAATCTGACACGGAACCAACCACAGAGCAGTCTTCTCTGCTTGCAGATAATTAGACATTTCATGGGGTGAGAAATCCAGTGGTCTGAGCCACTGGGAGCTGGTCAAGGACAAAAGGTCACATGCCATTCTCTTAACATCTCCCAAACTCTCCTTTTCCTTCTTTGATTCCTACTTCCTTCCTTTATTTTGATGCTCCTTCCTTCTTTTTTTTCTTTATCCCTTTCCCAACCTTTTCCTTTCTTTCACCCTTCAATATTATATTATTTTAGATATTCCTGGTGCTAGAAAAATAAAGTAGTTTAGCCTTTTTTGAAGTGATAAATTCCATTTTAGCCAATATCTCAAAAATTGAACCTATCTGTAATTAGTATGGGTCTTTATCATTTTAAATTATTGTTATTTTATTGAGTAGTACAATAAATTTGACAATATAAGCAGCTCACCCATTTTCAGAAAATGGTTTTTGGGAGTAGATGATATTATAATACACTTCTACTAATGAAAACATTTCATAAAATAAATCAAACACACCCAAATATTTGTAATTGCTGAAAGCATTTTTTTACAATATGAAATCTATGGCACACTTCACATTTTTTATATTACATGAAGAAACTCAATAATGAGCAGTTGTTAGTATACAATGAATCTATCACTCTCTTTACCAGAGTATTTGTGAGGCAGATGTGCTGATCAGAATATAGTAAAGTAACTAAAATGGGTAAAATTCCACCTAACATGTGTTTGTCTTTTTACTTGTAAAATAGAAAAAAACATCTAGTCTAAAACTTTGCAATACTAGATGGGAAGTGGGATTGGCAAATAAGCTAATAAAGTCTCTGAAAATATAATTACTCATACATGAATTTAGAACATATAAATATTATAAATTCATTTCTATAAGTGAATTCATATAAATATACCTATTCACTCTCTTGATACCTCATCTTCTGAATTAAGAGCTTCTGACTGTTGTTTGCCAATAATATACTTAAATAAGTAATTATAGAAGTTAATGATCAATTCACTATATATATTTAGTCACTTCCACATTTCTGGTGCACAAAGAAACCTAAGAGATCAATTAATCAAATTATATTCTATGGAGCCCTAACATTCTTTTAAAGTACTTTGGTTTGGCTATAGGGGGTTTGTGGATGTAAATTGAAGCTTCCAGTTTCTCATCCTACTTCAACCAGATCAACTCTACATTAATTTGTTTTATATGTTGAGATTCTGTCTTAGGTGTGGTTCATACACAAGACCCCCAAACCAAAAAATAAAGTGCTTGAAAGCTACTAATTCAATCTCACTCTTTGACTTTTAACAGATTAAGAAATTGCATTCTTTAGAAAAAAAAGTTCTAGCCATGAACAATGTGGCTTAGCTGGTTGGGCATTCTCCTGAAGAGCTAAAGGTCACCTGTTCGATTCCGGGTCAGGGCACAAGCCTGGGTTGTGGGTTGGGACATGTATGAAAGGCAACTGATTAATGTTTCTCTCTCACATCGATATTTCTCTCCCTCTCTTTCTCCCTCCCTTCCCCTCTCTCTAAAAAGTAAATAAACAAACAAACAAAATCTTTTTAAAAAATGTCTAGGTTCTTTGCCTAAGGTCACACAGTGCAGGAGAGGAACTACAACTAGAAAACAGGATTTTAAACTCTCAGTAGATTGCTTCTTTCACCCTACCATTTTCATACATGTATCTTCCTTTGTAGTTAAGAGGTAGATTGTTTCAGTAAAAGCCCAAGTGGATGGTGTCTGCCTGTATGCATTTTTTATGTAGTCTTTCCTCCTTTGCTGACCTTGGTTTTGGCTGCATGACGTGCTTTGATCAATGGATTATTAAGGAATGTGAAGGAAACAGATATTTGATAACCACTTGTATATTAGAGCTCTCCTTCTTTTGCTACTGGTAATTCTTCTGTACTATATGAAAAATACTAGGCTCATCTTATAGAAGTTTAGAGAGCTTATGGACAGCATTTCCAGTTGACATCCCAATTCATGAGTGAGTCCATCTTATACCACATGAAGCAGATAAGCTTTCCCAGATGAGGTGAGGTCACAGAATCATGGGCAAATAAATTGCTCTTTCTGTAAACCAATAAGTTTTGATATAGTTTGTTATGCAGGGAGGGATAGCTGACCAAAATAGCAGTATTGACATTGTTATAACCGTGACCTATTCTATGATCTGAGTATAGCATGTTTTTAAGAGTTGTTTCAAAAACTGTAGATTACCGTGACTTCTTCTAGCTAATGTTATGTAAAATTAAGTATTCTTTCATTAGAGAGATTCTCTCTTATGTTCCTCTATTTTCCTCAGTGACTGTAATCTGATAAATTTAGATATAGAGTCATACCTCGGTTCTAGCTGGCTTCCAAACTTGACAAACCCTGTACTCATTGCATTTTGACAAGAAAAAAATATTTCAGTGCTTGGCGCTTACTCAGGACTCATTGCATGTGCTAGAACTTCTCTAGTCATGACACTACCCCACGAGAGAAAATGATTAATCATTCAGTACTTGTCTGTTTTGGCATTCCTCATAAGTTCTGGAGGGAATTAGCGACAGATACTGAGGTACCACTGTAATTGGTTATTTTTTATTACAGAACCCTGGCAACTGCCACAGTTACCAGAACCACCTATAAAGAAAAGTCCCCAGGTGAACTACATCTGAGGAGAGTAGGGATGGAAGGGACAGGTCCAGAATGTCTTTAGTATTTGTGATGCCCAGGTCAAAAGTGTATATGGAAGCCCACATACCATATGTCTAAATTTTAAAAATAATAAATCAGACTAAGAAAAAGTTAAATAGAATACATTCTATTATTTCACATTGACAAATGTTGTCTTACACGAAACTGAAAGAGCCAAGTTTGAATTTAGAATTATTGGTCTCCTCATAGTTTTGCACTAGAATATGACAGCACCAACTAGCTTTACCCTGGCCCAGTGCTCATCCTGTTTTCTTCTTTCTTTCAACTCTGACATGTGCTATAATGACTCTTGTGTACAAATGTGTGGGTACCTCAGTTCTCTATTGGTCCACACCTTCCCCTTAATAGTCACCTCTTAGTTACCCTTCAATTCCAGGAGTCTCACATTGGGAAGAGTCTTGTGCAAGCACTAGAAATGGGATCAAAGCACTTTGAAGTGTGAATAATGGTATCCCATGAACTTGGAACATGGATGGGACTGGGGTCCATGTAGGCCTGCCCCATTGTGCTTATGTACTCCTTGCACATGTAGAGAGACAATGTCAGAGAGGATTCAGAGTAAGGCCTTAGAAAGCATGAAGCCCAGGACAGGAAGCTTTCTTTCCTGTATTTAAGGTTGTATGTTGGGTTGGGGCACCCCATACTCTGATACCACATCTTGGGATTGGTAGTTTGAGAAGTGATCCCAGTAACTTTGAGAAAGCAAGAGACAGCAAAGAGATGCAGCCAATTCAGAGAGTGTAAATGAATAGTTGCCAAAGGGGAGCTCTAGGAGTTAGTGGAGCATTCACTTGAGTTATTCTAACCAAAAGACAAAGAAGCTGGGTTAATTTTTTCACCAATAAGATATGTTATTTGTTGAGGACTGCAGCTGTAGGCATTAATGGTCACTTCTGGCCTGATACGTGTGAGCTCCCTCCTGTAACCATTGTAAATCCTCAAGAAGAATGTCACAGGTTTCCATAAAGCTGTTGACCTGCAGGGAGGATTTAAATGAAAGAGGACATGGCAGGTCATGGATAGCATCTGTTATAGTGCTGAATTGGAAAGGACTTTGAGAAAATATGTTCCTAAAAGAGAACAATACTGTGGTGGCACCATGTGGCCAGTACAATTTCTAAGTTTCTAAAAATCAAGACAGTTTCTGCCTCTACTATTTTACATCTAAGAGAATGTGGATGCCAGCTGATGTATACCTTCATCTAGAAGCCACTTCTGTTGAGAATATATGATAGTATTCCTACTGATGTTTCTGGCATGACTCAAATTATATCATCTGTTTAAGAAAAACAAACAAATACTGTTTTTATCAATATATCTTCAATATAGAACAGTCTTTTCTATGAATTCCACTTTATGATAGATTTGTTTTTGGACTTGTAAGAGAGAGGGGCCAGCACTGTGCATTCCTAGGGTCTTTGCTCATGAACATATCATGAGTTAGAAAATGTACACTTAAAAATCTCCTGTTAACAAATTTTACATACCAAGAGCTCACTGGATCCAAATGTACAAAGGGAAGATGTTTGAAGTATCATGGAAAAGTGCAGAAATAAAATAGAATTGGTAAATGAAGAAAAAGAAGAATGTCCTTGACTTTCACTTTTGACTCAATATCATTAGGAAATGAACATTTTTAGGAAAAAGGGAACAGGGTATAACTTAAAGCTTTTGACAGAAGCTTTACACTCTAACTTGTGCATTTCAATTATTGTTTATTATTAACTGGCTACTTATTCTTTATTTTTGATGAAAATAATAATTACTGTTAAATTGCTTAAATTTCCTATTCTAAGCAGTTTAATTTTCTTTAAATGACCTAATCTAAGAATTTTCATGAAAAAATGAGGTTTCATTATTTCTGTAACAAAACAACAGATCATTTTTATCAAATCATTATCTCACCTGTTTTGTTCTAATAATATTGCCACAACTCAAATACTTCTTCCAGAGTGAAAGTAATCAGTGAATAACAGATGATAAAATGTGCCTGGAGTCCTTATGACAAAAGGAGATTTTATTCTAAAATTTTATTTGTACTTGAAAAGTATGGAATAAAAGCAACAACATTCTGATGGACTTATTTCCTCCTTAGACCAGCTGAGAATCTTGCAGTTTGGTTAGATGTAACATCAATTTCCAACATGATCCATCAACGGTGTGTTTTTATATACAATATATAACATTATATATAACATACAATACATGGCATACAGCAATATACAATATGCACTATATGCTATATAATTAATATATTTTATAATGTATAGAACATGTAACATGTAACACACACATAAATCTTCAATTTATTTGAAAAACGATTTAAAGCAGTTATTATTCTTTCAGAGCTGCTGATTTTCTTGGTGTACAAACTTCAGTGTGTTTGAAAACAAGTTTGCCATTTTTAACACTTGTGGAATTAAGTGTGGGTCAATGAAAATTATAATGAATTAATGTCATAATAATTGCCTGGCCCATTGGTTGATAAGCTTTATTTCTTGGTTTGAGATAACGTCTTTGCAGAATTAGGCTTTTAAAAAATAATTCGTGTTTCATCTACTACGTAAGTACTTTGGCATTAGCAGTGAAATTTGTGTTATATTCTTATATTGCATCCTGCTCTAGCATTGAGAGATTTTTATAACTGCTTTCTCATTTTATGGAGAATAAGAAAGTGCTGATCTTCTGAGAAAAGTAGTATTGCTTGGAAGGTAAGGACGAACAGAGATAGCATACCCATCATAAGAAATAATATTAGCTGTTAATGTAAATGGTACAACAAGGTGATATGAAAAGTATTAATTGGACATGTCTCTTTGTCCTACCCTTGGTTATCAACTAAGAAAAAAATTATTTCTGTTGGTCAAGTTGCAAATTATTTTGATTGTTATGGGACAGAGTACCTGTAGGTCATAGAAACCTTGGAAAAATAATGCTTGCCAAATATTCCATATATCTATCTTCTTTCTTAGCCCCCATTTAGTTAGATAGAGCCATGTAACTGGTTCTGGCCAACTAAATGTAATGTGTGATATTTTGGGGCTAAGCATTGAAAAGTGAGTCCTTGAGCAAAGTTCTAGCCACCCTACTTCCACTGACCTGTTGGAGAAGGAGGAGAGGTATTTTTGATGGTACATCTTCCACAATGTGGGTCCCTGAGTGACATTATGGAGCAGACCCTCCTCTGACCTATGAATGACCTGTCTGTCACTGACAAATAAACTTGCTTGTTATGCCCTGAAGATTTGAGGTAGTGTGTTACCTTGGCATAAACTAGCCTCTTCTAGGTTATACAATTAAATACAATAATATTAAATATTGCTTTACCCCAAAATTAATTTTAGGATTTATGCCATTAAAGTAATTAAACTATTTTTAAATTATTTTCATAGTTCCAGGTGGATCTTTTCCAGTTCCTTTACAATTTGCTCCTCTCTATTCTGGACGCTACCCTTGTAAAATTTTGTTGATATCAAAGTATGATGTGCGTCTGTATTACGTTGAAGGTGTGGTGAGTGATGAAAATCCAGAGGCTGGATTTAATTTTGAAACACCTGCATTTAAAGAGCTTATCCAGGAAATTCCAATAGTAAGCATAAACATTTTTTTTGTATTTTTCTTAATTTCCACTGCCACCATCTTAATTAAAGTCCTTCAAACTCTCATCTTGAACTATTACTGATTTCTAAATGCATTATCTCTTGCTGTTTGTTTCTCTACATTGATGTCAGAGTTTTATGCCTGAATATAAATGTAATGTGTTACTCACCTGATTAATCACTTTGTGTAAAAAAAATTAACTGAATCTCTTTGTGCAAAGAAAGTAACTTTAACTTCCTTAACTTGTCATCAAATTCCCACTCAAAAGCTATGCTTTCTGGCTCCACCAAGCAGAGTTATGGTCTCTCTGATCACTCTGCTCCAAATTCAGTTGTGATCTTGACCTTATTAAGGTGATTTCATGGGATCTAAGAACAATGTATGTAGCTTGGCTATCTATTACTCAAAGTGATCATATAGCATAGAATAAGGTAATTTAATTGTAAAGAACTTTGTATTTTTTGACTGATAAGTTGTCTTTTGTTGTTTTTTTTTAATTATTAAAGATATAACAGAAGTCTGCTTAAAGCACAAAAATTTGCTCTGATGAGATATGTAACCTTTTCTATGTAAGCAATCTAGCAGTTAGAACACGTTTTATCACCCATTATTAGGAGTAAAATGTGTAACCCCGAGACCATTTTATCATTTAAACCATTAGTAAGTCCAACACTGGAATATTTCGTTAGATATTAATTAATCCACAGATCTACCTGTTAGGCAATGCTCCTGTATGAAACTGAAAGAACATATAGTCATCCTTGTGCCTTATAGTCACACTTTTGATAGTTTTCCTTAACAAATATGACTTTCAAATGGTGATCCTTAAAAAATGGAATTAAAAAGACAATATATAATTTTATGAAAAGTACCAAGAATATGTAATTCAACTTCATAAATATTATCTTTCTGATATTTCTCTGCCTCTTTTATGCTTTTTAGACTAATAATACCAAGAAGGAATGCAAATACCGAGCAACTATAAAAGGAGAAGGTTTTAGTGGACCTTCTGATGTGTCTATTGAGCCAGGTGAAACTTCAAACTATCCTCTCAAATTCAAACCTGTTTTTCAAGGAGACGTTACGGTATGAACTTTTTTTTTAAAGATTTTATTTATTTATTTTTAGAGAGAGGGGAAGGAAGGGAGAAGGAAAGGGGACACAGCAGCAACCCAGGCATATGCCCTAACTGGGAATCAAACCAGTGACCTTGCGGTTCTCAGGCCGGTGCTTAACCCACTGAGCCACACTAACCAGGGCATGGTATAAACTTCTTGATTATCTTTACCCAGTATTAATGTGTCAATAAAACAGTGTATGATATTAACCTATATAATTTATGGTAAATCTTTTTTCAGATAAGTTATATTTTCATGAATTTGATCATTTGTGTTCACTCTGCTAGAAACTCTAATAAGTGTTTTAACTTGAGGGATAAACATTCTGAAAATTGCAATGCCTTGGCTGCCATTACTTATATCTGGATTACTTTTATATAAAATGCTTAACAAAGTAAAATCATTGCTCCTGTTGTTCTTATTCACTAAGGAAGTTGGGATTTCAGAAATTATTTCCTGAAGACATGTTTATTTAACAAGGATATAAACACACATATACTTGCTATGTAAGAGAATGCCTATCTAAACTCTATATTTAGAAAAAGTAAAGGAAATAATGAGGTTTTCACAGGAAATTCATCTTATTTCTTCAGTGGAGGTATTGTACATTACCTGGAAGAGTCAATGGCTGATAACCCCTTGAATGCTTATTTCATTAATGAAATTCAAGATTAATAGGATAGTAGAGGTTGTATGGCATTCAACTGTGACTCCTGTAGAGCTGAAATTTGGTTCATTTGTCACAGGGCACACTTACTCTACAAAGTAAAAGAGATGGTGCGGAGCATATCATTGCCTTGAGAGGCGTTGGCAAAAAACCCGTGGCCTTGGAGCACATCGTTGCAAACTGTAAAGTGGGGATCCCAGAAGATAGAACCATAATTGTGCCCAATTTTACAAAGGACATTGTTACATATGAGGTAAGATTATTTTTTAGTAGGAGTATACTGAGTTATATGAAAAGGTGAAGCAATGATTCTAGAGAATGTTTAAAATTCTACTTTTTATTAATCTAACAGCTGTTGAATTTCTTTGCAATTATAAAGCTGAAATAGTTCTATCAAGTTTTATTTCTAAGTATTAGTATGTAATCATAAGACATATTCAAATCTTATTTGGATCACATGTATTTTCACTTGAAGAAATTGTACATGATAATAAAAGGTATTTTTAAAAGGATTCTAAAGAGGTTTTGAAATTTTAATGTGAAACATATAAACACATTTAAAACATGTATTCTATCATTTATCAGAATGAATGATGATGAGAATGTGAAGAAATGCCTACTTATTTGCGTGTTTCTTTTTATGAAGTTTTGCACTTAGCTTTCCTGGCTTGATTTGTTTCAGCCAATCACAAAATAAATTTTCCACTCTCCACTCCGATATTTATCTACAAATTGTTGTGTGCTCAATAGAGTCCTTAAAAGAAGTTTCAAATATCTATCCATCACAGGTGCCTGAATTCAGTTTTAGAGGTTACTGTCAAAGTTCGGAAATTCTCTGGATTTACCTTCTTCTTTTTTTTATAATCTTGAAAAATATGTGCTTTGGTATTTGTCTTCCTTTTTTGCTGGATTCCAGATGGAGTAATATTATGAACACAAATCTTTTTGTCACTCTTCTGTTATAACTTCAGTGTCATCTCTTCCCTTCCAAGATGCAGTACATATTCCTCGAAGTGTCTTTTACTGTCCTTCAGAAGCTTATCTACTCAGCGTCATCTCTTGCCACTTTTGGTTCCAGCAACACTTAGGCCTGTGTATACAACATTTCCTTTTGCTACCATTGGAAATCTCAATCCAACTCCCTACCTTCCATGTCCCTGGGTTTGTATAACTCCTTTTCATTGTCTAGGGCAAGCCCTAGATGCCACTTTTCCAAGAACCCTTCCCTAATCCCATAAACCTGGAATAGATGCCTTCTGTACCTGTCTCACCATTATACATGCCTCATATTGCTATTGCCTATTGTTTATTCTCCACTACATTATAAACTGTGAGAAAAGGGCATGCCTCTCTTATCCATATCTTTATAACTAACATAAATCATAGTATCAAACACATAGTAGTTTTTAAGGAAGTTTTATTTAATGAGCAGTTGCAAGTGTAATATATGACATTTAAAACTGGAAGGAGAGAGGGAAGGAAGGAAGGAAAGGAGGAAAGTAGGAAGGAAGAAAGGAAGGAAGGAAGGAAGGAAGGAAGGAAGGAAAAATCATGACCTTTGGATTTACTGTTTAAAAATCAGAAAAAAAATTATTTTTCTACCACTCCTTTTCCCCTTCCAGAATTTACTGGTGAGCAAGATTTTGATGAAAACAGGTTAAAGAAAAATCTGCAATTTCATAATATTGGCTATTTCATTTTGTTGCTATGGTGGAGATGATGTCTATAGGTTTTTGATACTTTATTCTTCAGAATGTAGAATGTAGGCTTTTAGAAGTAACAATCATGCTATATTAACTGTATCTAATTAAATGTAGAAGTGGGATTCTATTCATAACAAAATTATTCTCAGAAACAGCAATAATTAAGGTCTGTATTTCTATTACAAATAAGGCTGAAGAACCTGGTTATTTTACTTATAGAGTGTAACTTTTTAGTGAAGTTTTTTCTGTAATTAAAGATATTGTCTATTAAATTAATTAAATTTTATTTCATTGAAGTATCGATAATACTGTTCATGTGTTCTGAGTCTTCCTAATATTTTTGTATTTCTATCCTCAGGACATTTGCCAAAACTATTCAACATGTAGATAAATGGACTAAAATAGAATAGAATGTCTGGAAATAAATATTATAATAATAGTTAATTGATTTTTGACAAAGATACCAGGAGAATTCAGTGAAACAGAAAAGTGTTTTTAAAAAATAGTGCTGAGATAATTGCATAGTCATATACAAAAGAATGAATTTGGACCCCTAATTCATACCATGTGCAAAAGTAAACTAAAAATGAATCATAGATCAAAATTTAATAGATAAAATTAAAAATAATAGGAGAAAATATAGCAGTAAATCTTCATAACCTTGGGTTAAGCTAGGCAATTATTTTTTAGATATGACAGCAAAAGCACAAGTGACAAAACAATGAGTAAATTGTACTTCAAAGTTAGAATGATTGTGCTTCAAATGATGCCTTGAAGAAACTGAAACATCAAACCAGATAGTGAGAGAAAATATCCACATGCTATATAGCTGATAAGAGCTTTATTTCTAGAGTATGTAAAGATCAATAATAAAATAATAAGTAATACAGTTTGTAAAATGTGCAAAGAATTTGAATAGACATTTCTACAGATACTATGCAAATGAGCAATAAGCAGGTGAAAAGATATTCCACATTATTAGTCATTAAGGAAATGTAAATGAAAATCACAATGAGATACCACTTCACTAGGATGGCTATAATCAAAGTAACAGACAATAAACTTTGAGAGAATATGTAAAAAGAAAAGTAAGAATCATCATGTGTTGTTGATGAGAAAGAAATGCTATAGCCATTTTGGAAACCAATTTTGGAAGGCAGTAACTTAAAAGGTTAAACATTTGAGTTATCATATGCCTGAGCAATTCCACTCCAAGATGTATGTCCATAAGTAATGAAAACCTATGTCCACTAAAAAACTTGTACGTATTTTCATAACAGCGTTGTTCATAATAGACAAAAATGGAAACAACCCAAACTTTTATCAACTTATGAATGGATACACAAAATGTACCATATCATACAATATAATACCATTCATCAGTAAAAGAAGTGATGTATTGATATATATCACAACATAGATGAACCTTGAAAACATTATGCTAAGTGGAAAAAGCCAGTCACAAAAGACCACATATTGTATGATATTTCTTTTCTATGGATTGTTCAGACTAGGCAAATTTATAGAGACACAAAATAGATTAGCGTTTGACTGGCCAGTGGAGGGGGCATGATATAAATATTCAGTATGCTGAAAGTTGGGTTTAACTAGAGTTGTGGACATGTGTTGCTTAAATATTCTTTATATGCTCTATTCATATTGATGTAGAAATTCAATGAAATGCTTCATTCTTTGTGCATCAAATTGCATAAAGAAATGGCCTGTAAAAGACACTCAGATTGTCTAAGCATCAATGATATTGCTACAAGTAGCCACAGAAAATAAACATTGTTCTCTTTGTAAGAATCTCTTCTATTTTTTCATAGGTCTCAGATTTTTCTTTTACTGTATGTAGCATTTTTGGCTTGCTTTTTATTTAAAAGTGAAGAGTTTTAATGAAAGTGTTTAAATTTCATTTTTTTCTGTTCTTTGGCTTGTTACACTGATTTCATGTAAATGCTGGTATATAATTCTTGATATTGAATTCTCTTTTCCAGGTATCTTCAGATATTCCAATACTGTGGGGAAATCGATACATCACCATAAAGCCTGATAGTGTATGTCCATATATTCTACACATAAGCTCTTGGAAACGTGGTGTATTCAAAGGTAACCAAACCATTAATAGAATATTTTTAATGATCACACAAGTCCAGAAACATGAAGAGAAGAAATTTTAAAATGTAATTTACCTTTTCCCTTTCTAATAAATGACCCAGAGGGAAATTTAGTTTTCCATTCCAGTCATTACCTCTCTAAATGATCAGAGTTCTGGGGACACATTTTATGTCTAGGGCTATACTCTCTTGACCGTTTATTTGAATTTATTTGTGGGACAAATTCCTAGAAGTAGAAATATTTAATTGAGGGATTTTACATTTAAAATTGTGATATTTTCAAATAGTTATACCAGTTTATGAACCAGACTACATCCTATGAGAATTTCTTTTTATAGGACTAGGAATAATAAAAACATACATGCACTTAATTGATACATGAACAATAGGTTAAAATCTTTGGTTTGTATGAAGTTTTCTTAACTCTGTGTCTTCCAAAGCATTCATTTATACAAATTACCCTGGTGGTCCCTGAATAGAATTGCTTGCTTGGGAATGAGGGTAAAGGTTAATCTTACAAGCTTTTTCGGGAAGTGTGGTGAAAAGTGTGAACAAGAGTAATATGGAAGAACAGAGGCTGTGATTCATCAAAGGAGTAAGTTATCCTATTTGGAAGAAAATTAAGTGCCCCATGGTGGTTAGATCCTGCTGAGGAAATTATCGTAATGTAGGTGGATACTAGTTAGAGGTGTAGAAAGCATACACCTAGTAGCAATCTTGTGTGCCCTGAAAGTACAGTACTGACCTCTCATCCCTGCTTGCCTCAATAAAGAATGTTTTAGGAAAGGGTCTCTACCTAGCATAGAAGTTATAGAAAGCTGCACCAAAGAAGAAAGTATAGAGTAGAATGGATGCTGATCCCATTAACAAGCAGAAGGAAACTTTCAGAATGGCAAACAATGATCCAATTAGTACCACTGTAATAGAATGTGCTGTGAAGGAAGAGCCAGCCTGCCCATCCCCACTCTCTGCTTGACCTCATATATAACCACCATCATGGTCATTAGCATCTTCTGAAATCTTCCCATTACTTTGCAGACATTTGGCTTTACAAAGCCCATTAATAATTCTCCATGTGATAGTAGATTTTGAGCTATAGTGAACATATTCCAAGCATTCCAATAATACCATATTTTGCTATTTTTGTGTAATTCAGAAGATTAAAATTGATTTTAAGAAATATAAATTTTAGTTTTATTTTAATCATCAAATGATAGTTCTAATGGTAGCTTTTTTTAAGTTTTAGAATTTTAACTTATTTGCCATTATTTTTTATAAACATAATAAATCTAAGTTTCGTGTTGTATAAAAGGCAGTGAGTTCTATGTCTGAGAAGGAATGTAAGAGGAACTTGAAACTGTGAAACATTGTTGAATTAGCAATACTTATGACTCCCTTAAATTTAAAAAAAAAACCCTAGTCTCTGAGTCAGACTCTTAAAGTTATAGAAATGAAGCTAAGAAAAATTAAATAATCATATTTAATGTCTTTCTATAGTCATTTTTGTTGGATTTGGCAGCATTTCTGAGACCATAATATTTCTTCTTTTTTATTTTGTATTTTTAAGTACATTTTATTGATTATATTGTTACAATAGTTCCAATTTTTTTCCCTTTTGCGCCCCTCTGCCCAGTACCCCCTTCCCCAGCAATCCCACCCCTGCCCCCCAGTTCATGCCCATGGGTCGTATATACAAGTTCTCTGGCTTCACCCTTTCCTATTTTATTCTTTTTTAATAACAATAAAAAATAACACACACCCCCCCATACTTAAGACTCTTTATAATCTTATAAAGGACAATTGGCGAAGGTCTTGAGCTCCTCTAGCTGCTTCAAGCTGGGTATGGTGAGACCATAATATTTCAATACATATTTTCACTAATCAGATATGGACTCTTAATGCATTGGTTTGAAGTACTTTAGCAGGAATTAGGGGATATGAAAGGAAACTCAGGGTATACTGTAAAGTGAGGATGAATTAATAAATGTCACTGGTTACACAAGAGGTTTTGCAGGCTTCATAATTTTGAAAAATATTTGCAAGACATGATCATGATCATTCTTTCCAGTGTGATCCCTTAGAATTGTGTTTTAGAAAGAGAAATCTGGAGGTAATACCTAAGACAGATAGGAGGGACAAGAGAAGGCAATGAAATCTGAGACATCATTTTGCAGCCTTTAACAATATTCTATTTGATCAATTCTTAATATTAGTTTGTGTCTTTTCCCAAAAGCAAAGCCCAAGGAAAGGATTTAATTACAAGCAGTTAATTTGAGAGATGATCCCAGGAACCCTATGACATAATGATGAAGTACAGCATGTCCTCAAATAGCATGTTTTCATTCAATGTCAGTCCTTCTATTATAACATTGATGGGCTGCCGTAAGAACATCCGTCGGCAGCCGTCCGTCTCGAGAGACGATGGTGTAGCTTCTTAAGAGTCCATCTGCACCGCCGAGAATGGCTGTGCAGTCCGACTTGGGAGTGACACGGTATCTGTCTCCTCCCGTGTTGAATCGACATCTTGCGATGACGCTGGAGTGTCCTCTCCAGTGAAGCTGAAGCTACAGAGCCTGGGCAGGGTGATATGGAGGGTCTGCTGTTGCCCATGCAGCAGACCCCCCCTCTCTTCGCAGCTGAAGGGTCCAAGGGAAAGACGGAGTCAATACAGCTTGGCTTCAGGTGCGCCGCAGGAGTTGCCGGTGTTGACTACACGTCAAACCGCCTTAGGGACTCCGGCTCCGGATTTTCTGTTGGGGTTTACTCCCTTAGCCTTTCCCCTGAAGAGGTATGCCGCAAGGCAGCGGAGGTTTTTTGGAGTCAGAGTTTTCCTTCTCTGATGTGCCCTGACTGGAAGATCAGACCAGCGACACTTAGCTCGCAGGCCGACGCTCAATCCACTGAGCCAAACCAGCCAGGGCAACGTAAGAACATATTGCTTGTTTATATCAATTAGCCTATGATAATATTGGTTTTGTTATATGTCATTTCACTTAAAGTCACAGGACCTATCAATGGCATTAAATGACAACTTATTGTAAGATGCTGAAGGGAGAAAGTCAATAAACAGTAATCCAGGTGTCAGATTACCCCTGAGATGTGGGGAACCTCACTGGGAACCTTCTGAGAGAATTGTCACACTGAAGGGCAAGGAGGTTGGTGTATTTGTTCACTAACTGCTATCCATCATTGATAAAATTTGCTCTTCAGGCAGTGAATCCCCACTGAAAAAGGATTGTACAGAACCACTGTGTGTAAAGGATCTCTCTGCAGAGGGGATTTTCACAGGACACTGAGAATATATACTACAGTGGGTGGGATAGAGTACTGATTAGTAGGTAGAAGTTTTAAGAAATGGATGGATTTGGGATTTTCGCATCAGCCGGCAGTGAGCTACAATTGTGTTTAAGTGTTCCTTTGTGGAAGTTCAAATCAAATGCCCATTTGGCCATGGACCCAAAAGTTAGGACTGACCATTCTTACATGGGAACAGGGGAAGACCAAATTAAGCCAGTGATAGTGGATTAAAAAATAGAGGAGTACTTTCAAGAGAAATAAAAAGGGAAAACGACGCTTGAACAGCTTGGATTTCCAGGGAATCAAACTCTTAGATGGGAGATTAGCATTCAGGTCATTAACAAAATGTGTTGTGGTCAACACTTGTGGAAGGAAAGGTAGAGAAAGTATGTTGGCCACAGAGGGAAGTTGAGCTCAATACGAGCCAGTGAAGGGTTCAGTCAACTCATCAGGGCCTCTCAAGCTAAGATGGCCTTTCAGAATTCTCCCAAGTTGGGAGAAGATGACTGGGCCTTTATACTGCTGTGTTGATCAGTCACTGAGAGTGGGATACATGTGGAACAGGTCTGACCTTGGACAAGGCTTTATTTTATTCAAGCAAGGCAATGACTAAAGAGGGCTGACCTAATTTCTGGTCTTCTTCCAGCATCATTCCCAGTAGCTACAGAAATAAGTCCTTCATTTCTGAAAACAGATGATAGGACTGATGCCACAAAATGTCCACTGCAGCTGCACTTGATGAAAGTTGGATATGAAGAAATAAGGGACAAAAAAAGGAGTCAAATGTGCAATACTTTTGATACTAAACAACTGCAAGGCAGGTGATACCATTAACTGTGAGAGAGAAACAATTAGAAGGATAGATTTACTAGTTAGGGAGGCAAAGCCCAGTTCTACCTTGATTTCAATATTATATTTTTATGTCAAGAAATTTTAGAAAAATAGAAAAATAGTGAATTAATCAGCCTGAATATGAAAATATAGAACCTTAAAGGGAAACACAAATAAAAACACTGTGTGGTAGAAATAATGTCTTAATGACTGAATGCATTAAAACATGATGACACATTTTCTCCTTAATAACCAGAAAGTGATCCCTCTGTTCTGGATAAATATTAGAATGCAAAAAGCTAATATTACTCCCCATCATTACAGGATTAGTAAGTAACAAATTATACAACTGTATAATGGCATTTTGCTTATTTGTAGTAGTGAAATGTGCAATGAAATTTCCTTTTGTCTGAAGTAGAAGCTTTATTTTTTGCACAAGACTAATATTGAGGCAAAGATGGTTAGGCCTTAGTGATTAGCATATACTTTAGTAGCTTATGGCCTAGAACAAGGTCACTGAAGTGATTCCTGCTTGCTCTGTTTGTATGTGTGTTTAACTTAAATTTTCAGTTGGGAGACCATTCTCTGAACATTTCTTCCAAACTATTGTAGAAATGGGAATCCCTAAAGTTTTTAAATTATGTTTTCTCTCATTGTTAACTAGTGCAGTAATTTTTTAAAAGATAAGTATGGGGCTTCATAATTGTCCCATAATTGCTCCTACTTGTGAACAACAAGTACACTTCTATCTCCAAGGAAGAAACCTTTACAAATTCTTATAATCATTAATGACATTTATGGCACCTAAAAACGGGGGGAAGAAGAAAGGGAAACTCAGATAATTGAATATCTTACTTTTGTCCATAGAAGTGATGGAAACACAATAGGAAAAGCCAATAGCAAGGATAATTTATTGACTCATGAGTCATTTAAATGTATGAACAAATATACGGGTGAAATAATTTAATATGCTGATCATGGCCTGGGGGCCTAAATGATGCCCAAACTTTATACAAGAATATTTTTACACTTAAAACTAAAACAATACTATATGTCAACTATATCTCAATTAAAATGTTTGTTTTTATTTTAAATGGAATTTTTCATATACATTTGCAAAGTGTCAAGTGTTTAGATAGCGATTTTCAACCGGTGTGCTATGGCACACTGGTGTGCTGCAAGAATTGTTAAAACATGCAACACCTGACTATTTAGTCAGGGGCACTGACCTCTTTTCCCTTAGATGGTCAAATAAAGCAAGGACAACAGCCAACACAACAATAGCTGTTTGGTGTGGCTGAATCAAAATTATACTTTTTTTTTTTTTAGTCAGACTGGCAAAAAATATATTTTTGGTGTGCCACAGAATTTTAGTGATTAGTTTATGTGTACCAAAAATAACTGCTTTAGATGATATAGAATGCTTCATGGACACAGTCCCACAGTCACCAAGGTGCCTGAACTGTTGTTTCCATGTTAGAAGACTAAATTTTGAGAACCCATATTTAAGGTGGTTTCCAGTGATATTAGTTAGCTTACTGTCTACTTGGAACATTTATGATAGAGTAGTCTGAATGTCTCTTACTGTTCATGACCTTTGGTAAGCTGGTAACTCCAGAAAGTAGGAAACAATGATCAGTGTTGATATAGCCAAGAACTACCTTGTATTTTTTTTAACAGCACTCAAAAGTGCTTTTTACTTGCTGGAAAGTGTTGGTATTCATTCAGTTCAACACAACTGTGAGATATAGCTAAGATTTATTTCTGCACATTTGCAATTTGGAAGTTCATGCACTGAAATGAGATCTGTGACACTAGCACAGGAAAGCCTCGTCCAAACAGTTGCAATCAAGTGTTTTTGTCAGCTTTTCTAAAGGCCTTTTAAAATGTATTTTCAATAAACTTTTGCTTAATGTCAAAACAAAATGTTTAATGTGCGTACAATTAAGTTTTTATGTTAGGCCTATGTTTAAACAAGATAGAATGGTTTTCATAGTTGACATCCTGCTACTTTCTGAAATAATACACTATCTAGAAACATATGTGGTACCAGTTGCTATCTTGGAAACACAGATTTAGTGCAGAATTTTATTTCTGGTATTGTATATGATGAGAAGCATTGCCTGTTACGTTATTTTCAGAATGTAATGCTGAGCGAGAGTAGCACTATTTCGAATTTTCATTTTCCATTTAAGCCTTGGCCAGTATATTCATGCAAACCACCACATTGCAATGGCAACATTGTACATCTTTTACTTTGCTATTTCCTTTTTTACTGCTATTAGGTTGCAAGGGAATACATTCAGAAGTCAAATATTACTTTGACCTCTAATTATATCATAATCTGGTTGTGTAGCTTTGGTAGTGCAATTAACCTTAGTGAATGTCAGATTTCTTACATGTAAAATATAGTAGATAATATTTAACCTTTCAGGGTGGTTATGGGCATTAAATGGGAATATATGAAAAGTGCTTATGTAGTAGGTGCTAAATTAATGTTTATCGCTCTTATTTAGTACACTAGTTCCCATGTTTTAAAATTTCCTAATATGAGATGGACACATGGTGGTGGGGTTTGGGGATTCTTTTGTCCCCACTCTGTCCTGGTTTGTCTCAATGAAAATACCAGAGAAGGTGCCATCAAAAGCTTGGCCGAAACTAAATTAGAATCTTGCTGGCTTATCCCCACCATCATTGTGGACTGCGGCAGAGTTGTGGTGGCGTAAAAACCAGTCAGATGCCACTGGCTTTTCCAAACAACTATTGGTGGCTGTAAAGCATCTTCATTCTTTTTTTGGGTGAATGAAATGGATTGCAAAATCAGGGCCTTGAGGCACTGTGAAGAGAACAAATTAGTTTTGCTTGGCTCCTCTCATACTTCTTTGGGCTCTTCTCTTTGCTTTTACCATCTGCTTTCCCAAGTAGCCTGTGCTCTGATGTTCCCTCTCAGCTTTAGCCATCTGCATGGTGGTACCCTTGAGGGCTTGTGAGTACTAGATCTTTTCTTCTTGCCCCTGCCCTCCAATCAGAATAGGTATTAATTCTGTTCTCAAGTCGCACTCAGATGATTGGCTGGACATAAATTCAATTGTGTTAACAGTGAGTGATGACGTTTACTGCATTTTTTGCCTTTATACAAGGGTAATCTGCCCTTTGACTGCTGGGCCAGCATTGACGTCCAGACCAACACCTGGCATATAGCAGCAGGTATCCAGTCAGTATTGAATGGAAGAAGCTATATATTACAAAAATAAAATTGTTTCTAAAATATTTTTTAAATTAGTAGTGCAATGATAGGTGTGCAGCCTAGGAAGATTTACAAGCTTGGAGGAAAGCAAGCATTAAAGCTGCCTGTGCTCTATTAAGCTGGAGGAAGGCACTCCTGCGATTCCAGTGTTTGCCACGAGGCCCACATTCAATCGGCACAGCACAGACTTGAAATTCTTGAATATATGTTAGTGATGTAGTTCTCCCTGGGAGTGCAAGGCAGGCTGTAGATGCTCTATTAAAGATAAATTCAGGTTGGTTTTGAAAGAAGGGTCTAGTGGCTGATTAATCCACCTATAATATTCTGGTTAAAATCTTTATATTTGAAAGTTGCACTACCCAAGATATAGATAGCATTGTTATTGGGAAGGTAAAACTTTTATGTCTCTATTCCTCCCCACCTCTCCTCTCCCCTCTCTCTTGGATTTTTGTCTGTGATCAGCACTCCAAACCTCCATATTGTTCAAGGGTCCTTTGTGTACATTTTATTATAAAAGTTAGGAGGTTAAAAAAAATGGGAGATGAGCTATATGATACACAGAATAAAGACAGATGTGGCCACAACGCTGCGTTTTCTTTTTTTAATCTCAGTTCTTTATCATTTACATAATTTTGTTTTTCCACTTTGCCTTTGAAGGGGAAATAAAGCAAAAGAAAGTGAGTTAGAATTAAGGTGAAAGAAATAAAAAAGATAGAAGAGGAGTGTTAGCCAAAGATTCCTTAGACTTTCATCTTCAGTCTTGCTACTCAGATTTTATAGGGCAGTATATTAGAGACACAAAACAATGAAAATCCATATGATCGTGTGTAAGGTACGTAGAGCAAATACTTATGAAAAAAAACCTTTTTGATGGAATTAATGTGCCTCCAAGAAATTCACATGTTGGACAAAATCTCAGCCCTGCAGATATTTTACTTGACAGTGTTCCTCATTAGGTATAGGAAGTGGTGAAGCATGAAGCCAGTGTGAGGAACAGGGTGGGTGTGAGGGGCCCAGTGCAAAGAGGTCAAAACTTTGCCAAGTTTAACTGTTGCCATGGAAACTTGCTTTGGGAGGTTTTCTAAGGGATAATTTAGGTGATCATTGAGCAGTATCGGAGACCTATTGCTTTTGATCAAAATAAATGTTTTGGAAGTATATGAGTAATTCTGCTATTTTGACAATCAGAAGTCCATTTATTCTGTGGTATAGTTGGTGATATTTAGGCATGACTTAATGTACCATTTCCCATGCCCTATGTCAGGAAAATATATATGCCCTTGCCACCTGTGTGTCCTGGAGTAAGGTTACCAACTTTCTGTACAGCCCAGGTTGCTCAGGTTTAAAATAAGTCTAATCACAGATTAACTCTTACCTATGAAAGTAGTTAAATAGGTAATGAATGAGAGGCTTTTCGCATATGCTGAAAATAGTTGAGCATTCATTAAATGGTTTCTCATTATTTTCCAAAGAAAAACCACTAATATAAAATAACATCGCTTAGTCTTTAAACTTGAGACTGATATTTACATTTCACAATATGAAATTAGAGAAAATCAATTCCTAATTTTAGAAAATGACTTGTGTACTGAAAAATGTTTATTTTCTTAATTTTTAAAACAGCATTTTGAAAAATCAGCCATTTAGAATGTTTAGCAGATTAAAAAAACTCCATTTGTCAGAATAAAAGCTTATGCTATTGAAAGTATAATTGCTTTAATTATTATTCCTCTTCGATTTTTTTGGTAACTCTTCAGACAAACTGAGAATCTTCGTTAAATCAATGATGCTGTACCTTAGATAGCTGCTTTTGCTCACCACTGTTATTTCTGTTGTACCTATAGTGTTCCCAAAGTCATCTAATATTTTCCTGTCACTCTGATAAACTCAGGTGCCAACCATCAAGCTTTTATTTATGTTTGTTCCCTTTTGGATCAGCTGTCCAGAACAGAGGAGTATAGGGAACAAAGTAATCACATGTACATATACTGTGGAAAAATTATCATCTTTTGAAGCACATATTCTTCTCAAAGTCAGTATTTACTGCATTTGGTTTGACGGTTCATTGCTGGCAGTCAGGTTGCTAAGTCTAATGTTGTTTTTTTTTTTTTAAAGGATTTTGACTACTTTTGTCTTCTGTAGCTGATTAATAACCAAAAGTAAAGATGCAATTTAGAAATGTAATTGTTTAGAAGTAAAATTAATATTCCATTGCCAAGAAAAATGTTTTTCTCAAGAAAACAATAGGTAAAAATTAGCGGCTAATTCTAGGGTGCATTGTTTAAAAGTGTCCTTTCAATGAAAACATAAACTACTAAATAGACCTGTAACTGCTTCCATAGTTCCTGTCATCCATTTCCTTTTTTTAAAGACACATATTTAATTTCTCATTTTGGTCTGTAATATATGGTCTTACTATACTCATATAAGCTTTTGAATTGTTTTACAGATGCTTGTCCAATTTCTCTTTGTTAAAAAGTAATAAAAATGTAATAACGTTATGTGTGAAAGAAAAAATATTCTGAGTAAATAAATGGACTGAAATAAGAAACAATAGAAAATGTAGTTTTAATTCTTGAGAGTATATCTTAGTATTTGAAGTATTGATAAGGTTTCCTTATTATTCTGTGTACATATATGGTTTAATATATGCAGGTTTATCTAAATAACAGTTTTATTTAACAGGATTGTTTTCTTAGTTTCCTTTCAAATTGTTCATTGCTCATATATAGGAACTTAACAGATTTTGTGTGTTGATTTTATATCCTGCATATTACATTGCTGAATGCATTTATTCTATTTTTTGTGTGTGTAGAATCATCTTGAAAAATTTTTCTTGAACTTCCTACCAAATTGTTCTGTACGACTATCAAATTTAATTCTGATACTAAAATCTAGAATTTATGTTTGACTTTGTATTTATTAGTTTCAGGCTAGAGCAACTTTAAGATCTGAAACTGATCTTTCATTTTAGAAATCAAATCCCTGGTTGATCTGACATCTTGTATTTATGTGTTGTAGGTAAACTTTCATTTTTCCTTAAAAGCAGTCAGGATGATGATTCCGAGAGTGACTCAGAACAAGATCAAGATCAACAGCAACAGCTAATTCAAAATCAATTTGTAGTACCTATTTCTCGGAAAACAATGTCAGAATTATACCACAGGCTTGATAAGGAAGAGTCAGGTAAATTTATTATTATGGAGAGTTTCATGACTGGTATTCATAAACTGGTTTATGAGTAGCTACTTTACATTGATAACATATACAAATGTGAGTTACCTATATTTGTCAGAATTTAATTGTATTATTTCAGTATTAAGTTTATGTAGTTTAATGTCTGGATTTGTTTTGCTAGTAACATTAATAGATTATAATCCTTCAGCTTGAAAACTGCCTACTCTTTCATAAGTGGACAACTTTATATATATTTCTGTTATTAAACAAAAAACAGTATATATCTGATGCAATATTAATGAGTGTATTATTTTAACAGTGTAATATGCTTTTCTTCAACATAGGATGTGATAGCAATCTTCCTCATGCAAAAGTACATGCTATTACTTTTCCTCCCTGTATTATAAAACTTTATTTGTGTGTTATTAAACATCATATATTTTTAGTAGAAATTAAAGGGAAAAATGGTGGAGTATGGGAATAGACAGGGCAATTTCCTGGAGAATGGGGAGAGTGAGTTTTCTCATGTGTGAGTAGCAGGGACATACGAGAGCACTAGAGAAGAGTAGGTCGACAGGAGCAAAGCTGTGGAGAAAAAGGCATTCCAAAGAAGAAATCTTTATTAAATGAATTTGTATTTAGTCAGATTCTTCAGAGAAACAGATACTGTCATAATATTATATTGTAATATAATGCAATGTATTATAAATAGGGATATTTTAAGGAATTGGCTAACATGATGGTGGGGATGGGCAATTCCAACATCTGTAGGGCAAAGGAGCAGGGTAGAAAATTAGGTAAGAGTTGCTGTTTATTATTGTATCCAAATTCCACAGGGCAGGCCGGGCAGGCTGGAAGGTCAAGCAGGTTTTCCATGTTACAGTCTTAACCAAGACCTTGGTTAAGGTAACCTTGGTTTTTGCTCTGAGTGCCTCCAGCTGAATGGAGGAGGCCCACCCAAGTTATTCCGGGTAATCTACTTTACTCAAAGTCTATTGATGTAAGTTTTCATCACATTAAAAAAATACTTTCACAGCAGCATCTAGACTGGTGTTTAACCAAACAACTGGGCACCATAGCCCAGCCAAATTGACACATAAAATTACCCATCACAGAGTATATGGATTGAGAGTGATATTTAGGCAATATTCAAAATGGCTTTGAAAGGCAAAAGCAGTTGGAGCCAGGTAGACTGCTGCAACAGCAAATGGTTTTGAAGTGAAGAGAACAGTGACTTTTATGGTAGTGACGTGGATAGAGAAATACCACTGAACATGGAAAACATTTAGAAACTAGTATTAGATGACTTTCTTGAGAAAAGAGGTATAAAGAGAGGATTGATTCCAAAATATAACAAAGTTTGTATCATGGTGAATCAAAAAATACTCAGATGGAAATTTAGAGGTGTTTTGATTTTGTTAAATTAACATTTGTTAAGTAGAGCCGCAGAGTGTGAGATGGTGGTGAGTCAGAGTTCAACAAAAGACTGCAAAGGAAAGTGAAATAGAGAAGTT
Source organism: Furipterus horrens (assembly GCF_987537825.1). Classification (NCBI taxonomy): domain Eukaryota; kingdom Metazoa; phylum Chordata; class Mammalia; order Chiroptera; family Furipteridae; genus Furipterus; species Furipterus horrens. The sequence continues at coordinate 94,954,785 of NW_028327187.1, read as the reverse complement.
TGTTAGTCACAGGTCCTGGAAGGGGTATTCTAGAGGCCTCTAGGGGCTACAAGGGGAGATCAAGGCAGGATGCATGCAGAGAGGAAGGAAGGACCTGGGTACATGCCTTTATCAGGGTCTTTGGGTGGAATGCTTTGGGGTTCCCAGGCTAAAGCCAGATTAGTGGAGCCTTTGCTTGTGTGTCTCAGTTGGTTGGGCGTCCTCCATGATGTAAAAGGTTGCCGGTTCAATTCCTAGTCCTGGCACATGCCAGTGTTGTGGGCCTGATCCCAGGTCGGGGGAGTGCGAGAGGCAACCAATTGATGTTTCTCTCTCATATCAATGTTTCTCTCCCTCTCTTTCTCCCTCCCTTTCCCTCTCTCTAAAAGTGAATAAATAAAATCTTTAAAAATCTTACAAAGCCAGATTGGTTGATTCAAACCAAAACGTGGGGTTTTGGTAAGCTTCATAGGAGGTCTTATCTAAGGTGCACAAAAGGAGAAGGTTTTGGGAGGCTGGGGAGAGTACTCAGCACACAGGTGGTTGTAGGAGTCGTATTACGAGCTGGGCTGTTTTCTAGGTCATGCACTTGTGGAAGGGGCTACTGTCAAATCAAGGCCCCTGCGGGCTGCTTGACCACACAAAATAGATGCAGAGGCAATAATATTATGGAGTAGTTTAGTTAAACTCAACAAAAAGAAATAAGTCTGGGAGATTATAATGCTTAGCACAGTTTCGTATTCCCTGATTTTAATGTGATAGGAAGCCATTTACATGGCAATAGTCAGTCATCAATTGAATATTTTGAACTGAGACAAGGTGGAAAAGGTTTCTTCGGTTGAAATCATGCAGGTGAGGCAAAGACAGAAAGAAGCCTGTTGTGGATGAATTATGCTAAGAGTTAAACCCTTATCAAAATCTAAGGCAGAAAAACTGTGAAGGCAAACCAGACAAACGTGCTTAGAGGAGTTTGAAAGAGAATCAGAATATTGTCATGTCATGTGAATGGATTCAAATGGAATGCTGTCTACTTTTAAAACTAAGCTGCATGATGACAGGTTACAAGGTAGATTAAGACCTAGGAAAAATGCATCTAGTAACATTACATTATCCTCAGCTCTTCACACAGGTTTTCCCATATCACTAACTACTCAGACACGATTAGCCTTTCTATTACCTATAATAACAAGGCTGTCTTTCTCACAAATTGCTCAGCAGTATATTTCTTTTCAGTTAGGGAAGTTTCAGTTATGCAAAATGAGTAGTAAGTTGTGGAGATCTGGTGTACAACATTGTGATTGTAACTAACAATATGATAATGTATGCTTGAAATTTGCTTAGAAGGTAGATCTTAAATATCTTCACCTCCCCCAACTAAAAGAAATGGTCACTATGTAAGATGATGGATATGTTAATTAGTTTGAATGTGGTGATTTTTTCAAAATTATATCAAATCAAATGGTACACCTTACATATATACCATTTTTAAGTCATATTTCAGTAAAGCTAGGACAAAAAAATAAATGAAAATAACTAAATAAGAATTTTTTAACCTTCCAAATAAGGAAATATGAAAAATAATGGTAACACCCAGTTATTAATGATGGTCAGGCCTAAAGAGATAATCTTATGCATTGTAATGGGAATTTGAATTGATAAAAATTTGAGGAGGACATTTACAATATGTTTAAAACTTGTAAGAATTGTTTATCTCTTTTGCTCCAATAATTTCAGTGTAAGAAATTTTTTGGAATAAAATAATTAAAGATATGCACAAATATTTTTATATAAACGTGTTCCTTATGGCCCTGGTTGGGTAGCTCAGTTGGTTGGAGCATTGTCTTGATACACAAAGGTTGTGGGTTTGAGCTCCGTCAGGGCACATAAAAGAATCAACCAATGAGTGCATGAATAAGTGGAACGATAAAATGTCTCTCTCCCTCTCTCTGTTTCTCTCTCCCCTTTCCTCTTGGTCTCTCAAAAATCAATTAAAAAAGAATGTTTCTTATGTAATTTATTATGTTGAATAATCAAAACTTATTTTTTAACTTTATTTTAAATGTTTTTGAATAGACATTATCTGTACCTAAATTTTTTTTGCAGTTTTATTGAGAAATAACCGACATATACCACTGTATAAGTTTAAGGCATAAAGCATGATAGTTTGATTGACTGCCTGTATTGTGAAATGACCACAATAGGCTCCACTAAAATTCATCTTCTCATGTAGATACAATAAAAAAAAAAAAAAAAAAGAGAAGAATGAACAGAGGGAAAAAATCCCTTGTGATTAGAACTCTTAGGACTTACTCTCTTAACAACTTTCCTGTATACTATACACCAGCGTTAACTTCAGTAACCATGTTGTACATTATATCCCTAGTACTTACTTATCTTATAATTGGAAATTTATACTTTTGACCACCTCTATCCATTTCTCCCACCCTTCACCTCTGGTATCCATAGGTTTGATCTCTTTTTCTATAAGTGTTGTGGGTTTTTTGTTTGCTTGTTTTTTAGATGTTTGTCTTTCTCTGTGTGACTTAATTTACTTAGCATAATGTCTTAAAGGTCCATCCATGTTGTCGTGAATTAGAGGATTTCCTCATTTTTTTCTACTTTATTTTACAATATTCTGTTACTTGTATATGCCACAACATCTTTATCCATTCATTCATGATGGGCACATAGGTTGTTTCCATGTCTTGGCTATGGTAAATAAAGCCTCTCTGAACATGGGGGGGCAGATATCTTTTTGAGTGAGTGTTTTTGTTTCCTTTGGACATGTTCCCAGAAGTGGAATTTTTGGATCCACATGGTAGTTCCATTTTACATTTTTTTGAGGATCCTCCATACTGTTTGCCATAGTAGCTGTACAATTTACAGTCCTACCAGCAGTGCACAAGGGTTTTCTTTTCTCCACATGTACACAAGCCTTTGTTGTATATTGCCCTTTGGGTAATGACCATTTAACAGGTGTAAGGTGATACTGCATTATGATGTTAATTTGCATTTCCCTAATGACTATTGATGAAAGTTAAATTTTAACAGTGAATAGTCTCTGATAGAAATGTGTTAGCTCACATATAAATATATCAATTATATATAATTTGTACATCCCAGTATGTATATGTGTGTGAATCTTTATTGATATGTAAAGGCTGAAATTCTATACATAAAAATGAAATAGTGTAGTCTTGGTTATGGGATGATGAATAATTTTCATATTCTTTAGCTTTTCTTGAATTTCTCAAATTACTGTAGTGAATGTTACTGATTTTATAATTATAAAAAAAGTTTTAGTATACTTAAGCCCTGCAGTTGAACATTTTTATCTCATCAATAAATCATCACTAATCCCACTCTAACCAATAAATTCCTATCTGATGTACATTTTTAACATTGTAGGCATTAAATCAGCTTCATAACAACTTTGCTTTATGTGATAGTCACAGCAATTACAAATAGTTGGTATTATTATCCCTGTGGTAGTTAATTTTATGTGTCAACTTAGCTGGGCCACAGTGCCCAGATATTAGGTCAGACATTACTCTGGATGTTTCTGTAAATATGATTTTGGGTGAGAATTACATTTAATCTGTGTACTTTGACTAAAGCAGATTGCCCTCCATAATGTGGGTGGGTCTTATCCCATACGTTGAAGGTCATTATGAAACAAAGGCTGACCTCCCCTGAGCCAGAAGAAATTCTGTCAGTAGAGTACCTTTGGACTCAAACTACAACTCTTCCTTGAGTCTCCAGCCTGCTAGCTTATCTTATAGATTTTTGGACTTCCCAAGTCAATTAAGTGAACCATGTGAACCATTTACAAAAAGTATGCGCACGCGTGCGCACACACACACACACACACACACACACACACACACACACATCCTGACTAATAGTCCTCAGAGATGGGCAGACTATTTTACTGCTCTTTGCACTAATCCAGAGTCATGGAACATTTGGTCTTTTTAGTTATAGACACCCTTTCTTTCCAAAATTATTTTCTCTGTGAGTTCAATGTGGACCAAAGTACTGGAAAAATTCTTAAAACATACATGAAAGGGAAAGACTTTTCATTTTAAGAACTTTGGTTTGTTGTGGGATGTCACATTTAAACGTCTTAAAAGCATTTAAAGCCATTTCATAGAATTGAAGGAGCAGCCAATGACAAACATGACCAGTGGTTTTCTCAGTAATCTAACAACAGTATACATTTGGTAACTTATTCTTTGTACATTAATGGTTTTAAGGTCATTAATTGGTGTCTAAAATAAATAAGCACAGGAAGCAATTTAAAATGTGGAGTAAGTTTTCCTGCAAGAACTTCTTACAGACATTTATAATAAGTGCTCACCTACATCTCCTCTCTTCCTCTCACTAGCTGATTGCTCTGAATGTCTGAATTGTTCTCAGCTCCACTAATTCTCTGCTTCTTGATTGCTAAAGTATTGGAATGAGTCAATATACAATATAATGCAATACAATATGAGACAAAACAGTGAAGTGCTGTATAATATGATACAATGCCATATACTACATTATATCACAATGGCATTCAATGGTTTACAATTCTTACAATATAATACAATACAGTACAGTACAGTACAGTACAATACAATACAATGCAATGCAATGCAAACAGATACGCTCAGAAGAGAGAGACTGAGAATTCCCTAGTCTGGGCCTCTTATTTTATAGATGAGGAAAATGAGGCCCAGAGAGGCTATTGATTTATGTATTAATTTAGTCAAACATATTAGTTCTTGGAATCTTTATTTTTTAAATATTTTTATTTTTAAAAGATTTTATTTATTTATTTTTAGAGAACAGGGAAGGGATGGAGAAAGGGAGAGAAACATCAATGTGTGGTTGCTTCTCGCATGCCCCCAACTGGGGACCTGGCCCATAACCCAGGCATATGCCCTGACTGGGAATCAAACCGGCAACCTTTTGGTTCTCAGGCCGGCGCTCAGTCCACGGAGCCACACCAGCCAGGGAAGTTCTTGGAATCTGTCAAGGATGACAATACTGATATGAAAAGGCATATGATTAACTGAAACTGGAGGATGTCTCAAACTGCAAACTAGGTTAATGCTGAAGAATAAAGAATATCAAAGTGAGAAGCTGAACGGATTAGAACAAATGAAAAGAACCTGGGTTCGATGCTGTTACAAACCCCGTTCCTCCAGGCTGTTGCGGTAGAGCAGGGTTCTGGGTTCTGGATTTAGAAATATGACTTGGGGCATTGCCACAAACAGAAATAACTGCTTTTAAACAATATTGGGAAGCCAGTTATAAACATCACTTTCTCTCCACACAGTCCATACCCCATTGCGCTTTCTTTGGGTTAAATTGCTAGGATCCTTTTAACTATCCCCCAAAACCTTGAAGTATTTCTGACTTTATCTTTAGACTAGATTCTTAGGGTACTGCAAATATACCATCGAGAATGGTAATACCATATTTGGACATTTCTGCATACAATATATGAGTGCTTTGGCAATTATGGTGAAAGAGAACATTGTTTCTTTTGAAATATTAATCCTTAACTTAAAAGTAAAACATTTATGTTTATTTTAATGGGGAACTAAAGTTAGTGGGGCAGGCACCAGGCAGGGAGCCTTTGCTGAACATTCTTTTGGGTAGCCATGCAGGACAGGACTTTTAACGCTCCTAAGTGGTGATGAAATTGCCTTGTCACCCTCCCCTTGGGACTCTTGACAAATGAGTTCATCAAAAAGAGTTTGAAATTGGTATCTGTTCATGTGTCTCAATTTTTTTTGTTATGTATAGTATTCTGAAGTCTATATTAAGAAATGATTTTTTTTTCAGATGATGGTAAAAATTTACGAGTCTGGTATAATCTTGAGATCAATATACATCCTGGGGAACCTGCACACACTTTTGAAATGGAATGTATTTGTATGGTAAGAGTCCATTCAATGTTCATAGAGTTTGCCTTTTTGCAGAAAGAGCTTTTTGTTGTATACTTAAATTGCTATCCCTAAAAAAAAAAATCCATATTAATTACTCACATGGGGATAAATTATTCAAGTTGTAGCAATTTTATTTTTAAATCCAGTCATATGGATTGAAAGCTTATGGAAAAGATTTTTTAGTTCTATAGTACCTTATTGTGACTGTATTGATTAGCATTCTACCTGGATGTTTCAACAGTTACTAGAGTAAACCTAACCTTCACCTTCATGCCTGCCCTCACACGTATGATAAAAGCAGCATTGTGTCTCTAGACTTTTTCAGTACTGATTCTGCCTAGTTGCTATAGCAGGTCTTTCACTTTGAAACATATTTAGAGCAACTGATGTAGATTTAGGGTTTTAAATAATAGTAACTAAGAATAGAATTGTCTTATATGATTTGTTAAAGTGTTACTAACTCCATGTCCAGGATTATTTAAGAGTCAAATATTGAGTCCTTTTTTAAATGAAAAACGAAGACAGTATTAATTGCTATTAATTATGTTTTCATTCAATTTAATTTCCTTATTAATACTCAAATATTTAAATCTATGATGAAGGTTATTTTCATTTTTTAATGTGAAGATAGATTTCTTTGTATGATTGATTATTTGGAATGTTGAACTTCTGCCCCATCACATAGAAAATAAGAAAAGACCTAAAAAACTATGTCTATAAATCAATTATTTGCCTTTCTGATTTCTGGGTAAATTTCTATTGAGGCATAGAAAATGGATGATTAAACTATTGAAGTGCACTCAAGTATAGATCGCAAAAGCAATCTCTCCTACTAAGTGGAAAATTACTTAATGTGATCATGGTAGGGTCATTTCACTCAATGAAAATGTCCTATTTCTGTGACACTGTTATCACTGCAGAATAAAATCTTTCTAAAGACTATTTAAAAAAAATTTTCAGCAACAATTGTGCCTCAGATAAACCTCATTGGCTATGAATGCCACTACGCAAAGCTTAAAGGCTATTTTAAAATGATATAACTTTAGTTATGAAACCACTTGCTGTGGAAAATGATTACTAGATTAAAAATCATCTCTTTATCAGGACACAAGAGAAAAAAAATTTTAATGGGTTCAGGAGAAACTAGGACCATGAGACGGTACCTCAAAAAGAGGAAGACATTGGCTTCCTTATTAACCATATGTTTAAAATAGGGAAGGAGATGAGTAGAAATACACAACACAAACTAGCAAATATAGATGCAACTCTTAAAATTACAAGCAACTGTTGCATCTTCTCATTAAATGGTACATAAAGCGCCCCCTTTTGGAGACAGCATTGTTAACCCTTCAAGAATGTACTGTTACAAAATTGAGATTTTTATAACTCTCAACTCTGCATGGTGAAGATTGTCACACAGGTTGAGAAACCTGCACCATCAGGGCCCCTTATGCGGATACATAAGAAGACTGAGCAAAAAGCAAAAGGGAGCCATCACTTGTCTCTTTAATGTACTTAAGTATGTTTTCATTTTTAAAATTAAGATATGTATATACTCTTCTGGGAATACATTGTCTTCATGAATAATGTACTTTCAAATGGACCCTTCTCAATTTTTCATAAAGGACCTCCCCCTCCCCATGCAGCAAAGTCCATTATTATTACTTAACCCTAATTTAATACCACAGTGGGAGACCTATAACTTTTCTTATTCATATATTATTTCAGATTATTATGAATTATCCTATTGCTTTTATTTTTCATTGTGAATAGTTAACATGGTTATTCCAGAAAGACATTGGAATAATATCCTCTCAAGGTCTACTTGAAAACGCAAGTTTTGACCCCATTCTATTGAATCGTTTTATATTACAATGCAGGAGCAAAACTTAGCACCATCAGCTGCTACATTGCTCTCTTTGTCACTATAGACAGATACTCTGTACTAATTAAATGTTCGCTTTCAACTGAGTTTGGTGGAGAAGTGGAGTCTTTTTCCACTAACTCTATCCACATAACAGTGATACTTTTGCCAAGATATTAAGCTTTCCCACCTTTCTAATAGTAATTGCCTAAGGTACAAATTTAGGAGCTATTAATTCATGGACATGGAGGTTTATTTAGTTGGTAGAGATAGTATGGGTTATTTTAAATAAGCCCATCAAATAAACTTTTATGCACTTCTTGAAGAAAATGCTTTCTGAATACTTTCTGAAGTACACTAAAACTGTTATCCTTAACTACATATTGTTCCCTAGTATACTTGAGTACAGTTGCTGTTTTTGCAAAACTTTTGAGAAATGTTTTACTTAAGCCTTAGATCATCAGATGTGGCAAGGGAGCTTTCAAGATACTAAGCCATCTCTGATTTCCTACCTGCTTCTCAAGCTTTTGTTACATTGAACCCAATTTCCACATTTTCTCTAGAGATGAATGAATGATTAGAATCTTTCTAAAATGGGGTTTGTGTAAGAAAAATGATAGTTAGACACTCAAGGCACATAAATTTGTTTACTTCTTATAGCAGCTTTCAAAGATCAGGTTATATTCACAATAAACAATAATTGGTTGTTAGTAGTGATTCATTATCTGTTGGGGTAAAGTATTTAGGATTTTCTTGGAAATTTTACTGTGGAATATCTGCTGTCCCATTTTGTTTAAACTCAAAAATATCTTGTATGTCATTTAGCCTGACTGTGGGAGAATGATAAGCATAATCCACCATCTTCCCACTGACAATAATTCCAGTATACAGCATAGCAGTTTGCTGTATTTTCTGAAAACAAAGCTTAAGTGTGTGAATAAAATTTTATATGCTTTAAGTTTCAGGTCAGTGATAGCCTTCAAAATATTTGATCTGTTGTCAATGGTAATTGCATGACTATTTCTTTACTTATATTTTCATTCTATAGTCAAGTTTCAATTAAATTCACTCTCTTGTTAGTGGTGAGACCCAGAAATCTCCCACAAGCTAGTAAGAGGGGAGCATAGTTAAAGAACTGTTAATCCACATAGTGTCAAATATAAAAAGCATTAATACAAAACAATGTATATGAGTTGCCAACCATTTTCAATAAGGTTTGAGTTTAAAATTTTAGCTTTCATAATATGAAAAATATATTTTCAGGTACTCATTTTGTTATGTATTTTTTCTTTCCTTTATATTTTTATATTTGTTTTTTCTGGGTGAAAAATCATATATCATGAGAGTTGTACATGATACTGAAATATGTCTTTCTCCGGAAATGTTAAGGTAGGAAAAATAAATGTTCTGGTTTGAATTTACCTTGAAAAGTTGTGAAAAATTCTTAAATTGGATTTTTAAAAAGTATCTCTCAGACTCTTTTATGTTAAATCACAAAATATATGTACTGCTATGCTATAGATACATAGATCTATATATGTTTGTGTGTGTATATGTATACGTGTGCCTGTGCATGCACACACACACATAAAGAGAGAACACACCTATAACTTACATTAAAGAACTAAAGAAGAATGTAATTCCTTGGGATTGGTTCCTGCAATTAGACATCTTTCTATTGTCACTTTCTTTCATAGTCACTCCCCCACCCTCCGCCACAACGTTATGGGAAATGTCAGAGTACACGTGAACAAACCTATGGACGCTACAGGAGTCCCTGAGTGTTTCATAACACCTCAGTGCCTATAGATGCATCCTCATCCCCACCTCAACCCCTACCCCCCAATCTTGCATTAGCAGCCACCCCTGCATTTCATATGTCTCAGCTTGAATGTCGGATAGAGGGGGTGGGAAGCATGACTTCAGTAGTTACAGTGACATTCATGTGGCAGTAGCAGAGCAATGGCAATGCTGTTTCTAATTTGTAATTACAGACCTGGTTCCTCTGAGTTCTAAACTGTTGGCACTGACTTTGCAGTTTAGGAAAATTATTGAGACAACTTAAAGTTAGCACTTCCTCCAAATTACATGGTACATTTCAAAATACCCTTTGGGACAGTTTATTCATTGACTTTCTAATGTTTTCAAATTGAATAAAGTTAAAATTGAAGATTTCCTCATAATATATCTTAATTAAATGAGTTTTATTGTGTGTTCTGGACCTCAGAAAGAATGCTTTTATAATGAACTCAATGATTATTTTCTCGGAGACAATATGGTGAGAAATACTTCCTGCTGGTGCATGTTGAATTGTCATTGATGCAACTTAAGCTTTATGAGCCAACACATAATCTTTATTTACTTAGACCCATTGACAATAGGAAGTATGAAGTTTTCAGTGCAAATACTCAGTGAATTAAATTTTTCCTGCTCAGAGGCTATGTGACTGTAACATTTAGCCACTCATTTATTTATATTGGGGTAATCAACCAAATGTCTGCTCCATGGACAAAGCTGCAGAGTCTATGTTGAAGATATGTTTTGTGAATCACTAACTCTCTCCTCATCAGCACCAGTCCCTATCAGCTTAGTGTCAGGTTTTGTTTTTCTGTTTTTTTGTTTTTTGCCAATCCTATAATATTATTTGATAAATTTCAAAAAAGCCTCATGTACTAAAGAACATCCATGACCAATTTTTAAATTGTGACTGAAATATTCAATATTCTCCTTTTAATCAGGTTAAGGCATTATAGACAACTAGTCTTTGTTAAGATTGAGGTATGTCCTACCTGTTGCTCACTTTTGACACATTTGCTTCCCTTAATGGCTTTCACTTTTGTGGAAATTGTGGCTGTCAGGGGATGAAATATAAATTATTAGCCAGCATGGGTCAGAATGAGGATCAAGAAATGTCCTGGAACTTGAAGAGTGCCTTCTAGGACTGAGCGTGTAGCTGGGGTGGGGGGAAGGGGGAGAGGCAGGACAAGAGAAACCAGAAAACAGGCATCTAAACAGGAAGGTAGTCACATCATCAGTATAATTTGACTTCTTAGTTCAAATTGTCCTTACTGTATGATGCTAATGTAGAGGTACTTAAAGTCTGTCCTCTAGATCAGCAGCAGCAGCTACAATGTTTTAGAAATACAAGTTTTTAGGCACTATCCAAAATCTACTGAATCATAATCTTTGGAGTAGGGGGCCAATAATCTATGCTTTAGCAACCTCTGCAGGTGATTCCTGTGCATGCTGAAGCTTGAGTATTGATACTGCAGCTAGAGAAAGTTGACAAATGGACCTCATATTAATAATGGTACTAAGTGAAATGTATTTTAAGTGTAATTTTCCAGCATCCTTAGCATTTAGCTAGAAAGAACTTTTGGACTACTTGCCGAAAAAAAAAAAGTTACCATTCACCAAGACTAATCAAGGAAAACAAAAGATTAAGAGCAAGTGAGATACGTTCAGTAGTGGATCAAGGAGAAAAATAAAACAAATAACCTTATATTGTATCACAATTTTCTTTGTCTTTGCTCTTATAGAACAATGACTGTGTACAGACCTGTAAGAGCTGATTACATTTGTTCCGTAATTCTAGGAGAGTGTTTGGTTTGACATACCTCTGCAAAATGTAGAAGAGCAAAGTCTTCACATGGAAGTGCTGTTTTCAACTCCTGCCCTTACTGGACCCCAAAGAATTTTGCTGAATCCACTTCAGTCTGTTGACTATACTGTATGCTATACTCCATCAGCTACAGGCTGTATAGATGAAAGGTATGGTTTCAGTACGGCATTATATTTTATTGTTCATTTTTTGAAATTAAGCTTTTAGAATGATTATTTTCATACTATACTAATTTAGATTACGCTTGCTCATAGCTTTAGCTTTATTTAATACCATTCATTTATAAAATGTACCGATGTAGAGTTAGCATTGTTTTCTCCAATGTGAAAATACTTATTGGAATATAAAATTAAGTCACTTCTAAATTGCTTTTTATATATCTTCTTTCAGAACACTTTTCACTAATCATTTTTTTCTAGGTGCAAAAACTTGAGTCAAATGAAAATGATTACACAAGGATTAGGGGTTAAACTTTCAATTTTCTTGATGAAATTAATTTATATTTTATATTCTAAATTAAGTACAGATCATACTCTTGGAATACATAGAGAATATTAATTAAGAGTATTATACTATGATGAATATATACACAGATGGTTCTTGACTTAAGAGAGTTATGTCCCCATGAACCCATTCTAAATTGAAAGTATCATAACTCAAAAATACTTTTAATACACCTAACCTACCAAACATTATAGCTTAGTCTAGATTACCTTGAATGTGCTCAGAACACTGCATTAGCTTACAGTTGGGAAAATCATCTAACACAGTGAATACATTGTAGAGTATCAGTTGTAGTCCAGGAAAAGGTCAAAATTCCAAATTAGATTTACAGTATTGACTGAATGCATATCACTTTTGCACCATTGTAAAGTTGAAAGATGGTAAGTATAAACATTTACGTTGAACCATCATAAGTCAGATACTGTATGTATACACACACACATCATAAACATGCACCAATATACATACATATATTAGTACAATGATAAGTGTTTTTATAACATGATAATTATGAAAAACTTAGTACAGTATACTCACCTACATGCACACACAAACACAATCTATGTTCATGATCAACTTAATTAGTTTATAGTAAAATAATCAGCTTTATTTGTTTCAAAGTAAAATGCCACTTATTTATTATATTTATAAACACTAGACTTAGTATTGGTATGTGTAACAAAATGCATCCATTATTTCATGAAAATGCCTTTTGTTAGCTCATATGTTCTTTCAAAGTTAGACTAATTCTTGTTTTAATGAATGATGAATAAATGTATTTGTGAAATTTTAGAGGATAAAAATTTTTGTAATGTGAAGCATGATAATAACATAACAAATTATAAAAGACACTAATTTGATAGATTACTATTATAAATGTCAGCTATCCTTCTCTCCCCAGTGTGATTGTAGAGGCTTTGTGAACAGACTAAATCTTGAATTTCTTTATCAGCATACATTAGAAGACATAATTTGAGGTAATACTTACTGACTGCTTCCTCTACTCTCATCACTGAGGCATATATGTTACATTCATACACACATAAAATTCTCAAAGCAACCATGAGAGAGAAGCAAGAGTAATTGCTCCCATTTTATAAGTGATGAAATTGAAGCTAAACATGTTAGGTGACTCGTTCGAGGCCACACAAATAAAAGATGAAAGAGCTGGGATACCAGCCCAGTTATACTTAAAGACTGTCACCTGCTCTGTCTCTGTCTCCCCCAGAGACGAGCATATACTGGTTATGAAGGGAGCTCTCCAGGGCTGTATGCCACTTCACAGCCTTCACAGGAAAATGTACATGTGTTTAATTCAACAAGGTAAATTTGATTTAATCACAGGTTGAAAGCAAAACTTTTTTTGGTATACTCATTCAAGGTATTTGAATTATTTAGCTTTAAGCATTTTTCATTGACTTAACAAGCATATATTAAACAGATATTAATACCAGCACTGTTTTGGTTTATTTTTTTTTTTTTTGAATAATGAGGTGATTTTCTCACACAAAAAAAGAAAAATTTAAAAATTCACCTACAGTAAGAGTAGAATGTGTCACAGAGCCATTGTCAAATATTGTATTTGAGATATTTTTTTCTGCCAAATGTATTATACAAACTAAAATGACTGATAAGAGTTTGTATATTCTCTCCACCAGCATTGTTTTTCAGCCTTATAAGGTTCTAGAGTTCTGGTATTTACTGAGACTTACTGTCAAATTACCAAGACCAACAACAATGCGAGAACTGCAGTGTGACCTTGGAAAGTAAGTTCTATTTTATAGATAAAATTATTTTATGAAAGAAAAAGAGTTTGTCTAAAAGAGCAGTGTTATAATGTATTTAACATTTTTAAATAACACATGAATATGTTTTCAATTGATTTTCTTTTCCAGGGAAGGGTTGCTATTTAAACTACTCCATGGAACACTTATGTGAAAGAAAAACAAGTCAGGACTTAGTATGGAGAAGCTTTTACTAGAAATGATTATTGTAAGAGAGGGAAAGGGACTATAGAAATAGTGGAAGGGGCTAGCGTGGTAGAGAGAATGCTCTGATTTCAGAAATGTGCAAGCATCTCAAAATGAAATAGAAGAAGCTTTTTTACTTTATAAGGTGAAGGAGGGACAAACAGAGAGAACAAAGCAGCATCTTCAAAAGGACTAGACAAGGAAGGGAAAAATGACCTGTGGGAACTGATCAGAAAAGTGTCTTGCTGGGATAATCTGATTTCCAGGAAAAGCCAGGAAGGGAGGCATGTTCTCCTTTTTTTGTGTTTGCTCAGGCTTGGAGACAAGCACAGTTCAGGACACTGTTGGAAAAAGAGAAGGCTGACTGAAGTTTGCAAGGCAAATCAGAGGGTAAGCAATAGGCAACTGGGAGTACTTTGGTCATTTCGTTAATACCATATTCACTTGAGATATGACCATTTATATTTAGGTGGTTGAGCTCTTATTACATGTGGTGTTACTACATAGGGATGGAGAACCAAGTCACAATTGATGCTAGTGGGCAAATGAATGCCTTTTCATTAATTTCTCTCCCTTAGCACACCAAAAGGCTATTGAATTCTCCTAATTCCAGATCTTGAGCCAAAACATCACTGCAAGTGATTTCTTAAAGAAGTGATCCCAGCTAGAAAAAATCAGTAAGATAATAAGGGAAGCAGGATAAGAAACAGGAAGAAGCTAAGCAAGGGTATGATTTCAGGTACAGTCCCAGACTTGATCTGATCCTGCAGAAAGCTCTGGAGCATAAATTACATCTCCGAAGTGGTCTTGTCTTGATGCCATGTTGCTGGGCTTTTGAACTCCAGTAGTCACTAAATATATTAGTATATGAAAACTATATATATGTATAAATAATTATGAATAATTTCATGAAAATATTTGGCTCAAACAGTTTTAAAATGATTTTTTCATTCCAATGGATGTGGGGTTGTGGGGATCGAGCATAAAACAAAAAAGAGAGAAAGAACTCATGGACATGGACAACTGGCTGGTGATTACAGGGGTGAGGAGGGTGGTTGGAGGCGGAAGCAGGTATAGGAGGAATGAATGGTAATGGAAAAATATAATAAAAAATGTGAAATATTTAAAAAATATACTAGCTCTTTTTCTTTTTAGCTTCTTGTTATTTTTGAATATGGTTTTTTTTAAAACTTGATTTGTTTTTATCTAAGTCATACACTGTACAGTTAAAGGACCTAATATTTAAACATACTTGGTAGTAACTATTTTTTTAACCAGCCTTTTCTTGGACCCTTGTCCTCTTTGAAGTGTTCAATTTAAATTCTTAAAATGTTGATGTGGCTCTGTTTCCATACAGTTTTCTAGGTAGTTGAGGCCTCTTTCAGTATGGAAACAAATGACTTAGCGTTCTGGAAGTCTTGAATTATGCCATTTCTCTATTGTCTCTCTTCTCTCTTGCTTTATCTATGTTTTGGCTTTAGAACCTGGGGCCTATTTCAATAATTGTCTTACTTTTTATTGCCTCCCCCCCCACAACATTTGTATTTTTCACTTAGATTCACTCAGTTTTATATTTCAATGTTTTATTGAATTTTTATGTCAGCTATCAACATCCAAGACTTTTTGTTTTTATTTGGATATGTCTTTTGTTTGTTTTTAAAAATAATAATGTTCTGTTCTTTTTTCATGTTTGTAATATTTCCTCTCATATCCCTTAACATATGAATGGTCATTTTAAAAAGCCATGGTCTTTGTCTTAATGTTTTTGGTCTTTCCTATTAGAAACTTTCTCTGATGCTTGTTTTACTCATGTTTACATGTGAGGCTCTAAATTGATAGTTGGGCCTTACTGACCCATTCATGTTGTTCTGTGTGCTGTTGTTCATTTACTTTCTTTGCTACCAAAAAATATTCCTTTTTATTGTTGATGAACCTTTTTTTCCAGGTTTCGTAGATTATGAAAAATATCATTTATTACATAGTATATGTTTTTGTTATTCATTTGTGCTCATTTCTATTGTGCATAAACTGGGAATATAATATCACTTAAATTTAGTGGATAATGACAAAGAATTCAACAATTGGTTGCACCTTTTTACACTCCTACCAGTCCTACATGAATTGTTTTTGCCTCACATCCTCAGAAACATAGGTACTGTAAGGCTACTTTTAACAATTCTGGTGTGTGTGAAGTGGTACCTTAATGTACTTTTAATTTATATTTCCCTCATGACTAATGAGGTTAACTGTTGTTATATGTTTATAGGCCATTTGATAGTCCTTTCTTATCCAATTACAGTTTACATTCACTGTTATTTTGTGTTAGTTTCAGGTGTACAGTATAGTGGTTAAATAGCACTGGTTTTCATAGTGTCTACCAATTCACATTCCCTTCAACAGTATGCCACTAATCCCTTTCCTCCACATTTTTACTGATACTTTTTAAATTTAATTGTTATTGTATTTTTTTCTATTACCATTTAGTCCCCTTATGTGCTCCTCCCCCCAGCAGTCTCCACACTGTTGTCCTGGCCCATGAGTCCTTTATCCTTTTTGCTCAATCCCTCCACCCCCTCACCTCCTCCTAACTAGCTGTCATCTGCTCTCTATGAATCTGTCCCCATTTTCCTTGTTAGATTAATTTGTTCATTAGATTCCACATGTGAGTGAAATCATATGGTATTTGTCTTTCTCTGACTGGCTTATTTCACGTAGCATAATGTTCTCCAGGTCCATCCATACTGTTGCAAAGGGTAAAATTTTTTTCTCACAGCTGAGTAGTATTCCACTCTATATGTACCATAGTTGTTTTATTGATTCATCTATTGATGGACACTTGAACCGTTTTCATATCTTGGCAATGGTAAATAACACTGCAATGAACATAGGGGTGCTTATGTTTTTTCAAAATAGTATTTTGGGTTCCTTCAGATACTATTCCCAGAAGTGGGATTGGTAGGTCAAAAGGCAGATCCATTTTTACTTTTTTGAGGTATCTTCACACTGCTTTCCACAGTAGCTGCACCAGTCTGCATTCTCACCAACAGTACAGAAGGGTTCCCCTTTTGCCACATCCTCACCAGCACTAGTCTGTTGATTTACTGATGATGGTCATTCTGACAGGTGTGAGATGGTATCTCATTTTGGTTTTAATTTGCATTTGTTTGATGATTAATGATGTTGAGCATCTTTTCACATGTCTATTGGCCATCTGTATGTCCTCTTTGGAGAAGTGTCTATTGAGGTCCTTTGCGCATTTTTTAATTGGGCTGTTTGTGTTTTTTGGTGTTGAGTTTTGTAAGTACTTTATAAATGTTGGATATTAACCCCTTATCGGATGTATCAGCAAATATCTTCTCCCATTCAGTGCATTTTCTTTTTGTTTTGTTGATGTTTTCCTTTGCTGTGCAAAAACTTTTTAGTTTGATATAGTCCCATTTGTTTATTTTTTTATTTTGTTTCCCTTGCCTGGGGCGATATATCCAATAAAATATTGCTACAAGCAATGTCCGAGATTTTGCTGCCTATGTTTTCTTCTAGGATTTTTATGGTTTCAGGTCTAACATTAAAGTCATTGATCCATTTAGAATTTATTATTGTGTGTGGTAGGAGGCGGTCTAGTTTCATTTTTCTGCATGTATCTGTCCAATTTTCCCAACACCATTTATTGAATAAACTATTTTAGCCCATTGTATGTGCTTGCTTCCTATCAAATATTAATTGACTATAAAGGTGTGGGTTTATTTCTGGGCTCTCTATTCTGTTCCATTGATCTGTGTGCCTGTTTTTTTTTTGCCAGTATCAGGCTGTTTTGATTACTACGGCCTTGTGGTATAGTTTAATATTGGGATATTCTCAGTATTGCTGTGCTATGCAGGGCCTTTTGTACTTCCATATAAATTTTTTGAAATATTTGTTCTAGTTCTGGGAAATATATCATTGGAATCTTGATAGGAATTGTGTTGAATCTATAGATTACTTTGGGCAGTATGGACATTTTAATGATGTTAGTTCTCCCTGTGCATGAACACAGTATGTGCTTCTATTTATTTGTATCTTCTTCAGTTTGTTTTTTCAGTGTCCTGTAATTTTCTGTGTACAGGTCTTTTACATCCTTGGTTAGGTTTATTCCTAGGTATTTTATTCTTTTTGAAGCGATTGTAAATGGATTGTTTTCTTAATTTCCCTTTCTGTTAGTTTGTTATTGGTGTATAAAAATGTAACTGATTTCTGGATATTAATTTTGTATCCTGCCATTTTGCTGAATTCTTTTATCAGCTCTAGTAGTTTCCTGTTGGAATCTTTGTGGTTCTCTATTCATGTCATCTGCAAATAAAGACAGTTTTACTTCTCACTTTTCAATTTAGATGCCCTTTATTTCTTCTTTTCGTCTGATTGCTGTGGCTAGGACTTCCAGTACTATGTTGAATAAGGGAGGTGAAAGCAGACATCCCTGTCTTGTTCCCGTCACCAATACTTATCTTACATTAAAAAACGAAGTCAGCTCTGGCTTCTGTGGCTCAGTGGATTGAGCATCGGCCTGCAAGCCAAGTGTCGCTGGTTCGATTCCCAGTCAGGGCACATGACTAGGTTGCACGTCAGGTCCGCAGTTGGGGTTGCGAGTGAGAGGCAACCTACACAGTGATGTTTCTCTCCCTCTCTTTCTCCTTTCCCCTCTCTCTAAAAATAAAATAAATAAACAAACAAACAAATAAGTTATTTTTAAAAAACGTCATCCTAACAGGCATGGGGTGATATCTCAGTATGGTTTTGATTTGCATTGCTACAGGATTCTAATTTTGATACTGTATACCAAATGGCATTAGAAACTATGGTGGAGCCCAGCTGGTGTGGGTCAGTGGATTGAGTGCCGGCCTGCGAACCAAAAGGTCACTGGTTCAGTTCCCACAGGGCACATGCCTTGGTTGTGGGCCAGGTCCCCAGTTGGGGATGTGTGAGAGGCAACCGATTAATGTATCTCTCACACATGGATGTTTTTCTTCCTCTATTTCTCATTCCCTTCCCCGTTCTCTAAAAAGTAAATAAATAAAATCTTAAAAAAAAAGAAATGATGATGGAATAAGAATTTTGAATGCTCTTGATTATTCTTTGCTTTGACCAACTATACCAGCCACATTTGGGGGGCAGGGGGCCAGTTTACTCCTTCATCATCAGTTTGAATCTTCCTGATGTAATGGGCATAGCTTTGTTAATTTATTACTCTTTGTTATTTCTAGACTATGTTAACTTTTTGGTCTGAATTTAGCAGTTATAAAATAATTGGTAAACATTTCTCCTAAAACTGGGATATGTTCTAGTACCCAATGTATAATATCATTGATGTCAAAAATAGAGAATCAGGGATTATTTAATTTAGCAAAATGTCATTAGTTCATATGATTCTTATTTTGAAACTCATACAAGTCCTTGTATTAGTTTCATAGGCCTGCCATAATAAGTATCATAAACTGAGTGGCTTGAAACAACGTAAGTTTATTGTCTCACAGTTCTGGAGGCTATAAGATTGAAATCAAGGTTTCAGCAGGACCATGCTTCTTCTGAATCCAATAAAGGAGAATCTTGCCTTGCCTTTTCTCTCTTCTGGTGCTTGCATGCAATTCTTGATGTTCCTTGCCTTATGGATGTATTGCTCCAATTCTCTACCTCCACTGTCATGTGGCCATCTTCTCATGTGTCTTTATATCATCTTCATATACGGATGCCAGTCATATTGGAATAAGGACCACCCTACTCCAATATGATCTCATTTTAACTACTAACATCTGCAACAACCCTATTTCCAAGTAAGGTCACACTCTGAGGTGTTGGGAGTTAGGACTTCAGTTTATCTTTTTGCAGGATGCAATTCAACCCATAATAGTCATCAAGTTTATAAGATTAACACTGAACAAGGTTATGAACAAGTTTACTAGCTTTGTTTTTCCTTTTAGGTATGTCACTCAAGTCATTTATTTATTCAATTCTACACATGAAACCTTAAAATTGCAAGTAAAAAACAGTAATCCTGATAATTTTATCCTGGATCCAAACAAACCACTGGTAAGTATATTCAGAAAGCCAAGTATTCTATCACTACTAGAGCGTTTTCCAATTCTGATTTTGGGACATTGTGGAATATTAACATTTAATTATTAATAAGGTATCAGATGTCTAAAATTTAAAAATAGAGTTTATGTAATTATAATATATATCCCCAATGGTAATTTATAAAAAAACAAATATAATATTCATATAAATTTTTGAAATTATATATGCTAGATTCATGTTCATTGTCACTGAATTCTAAATAGACTCTGCTTTATTTCTGACCATTTTGGTAATCACTCTTTATGGTAGGTTCCCAGTAATATGATTTTGACCGAACACTCATGCTGTGTTTCCAGGGTCCCAAGAGGCCAGTTCTTTTCCAGCCCTTTGTGAGTTCCTGCGCTACACCTCTGCCCCACTTCTGGACAGTGCTGTAGCTCTGCTCGTCTCTCCTCCTTCCTGGGTTCCATTTTCTCCTTCCTTAGTCCCTGGCAGAGAGTAGAGGCTGTCAATGGGGCGCAATCACTTTTCTCCTCCCTCACCAAAATAAGATCTGAAGGTTCAGCATCAGTCTGTTTCCAAAGCATATATCAAGTAAGTTAGTGAATGTCAAAACCAAGCATTCAGGTAAATTTCAAAATAACAATTGCACGAGATTTTTTCTCTTCAGAGGACCTCACAGTAAATCATGAAGGCCTACTAAGTAGATAGTTATTTAAATAAAGGCTTTTACTGTTTGCCTTTTAAAGATTGCTAAAATACCTACAATGTGATTTCTTTATATCTTAATACCTGTCTCTTGTCAATCGCTCATTTCCAACTGACGATATCATGATATGAAATTAATTATTGACTGCTATGTGTCAAAGTAGATATCACTATTATATTGCTAAAATTGATACATATAGTGTAATCTTTAAAAAGTTATGTTAAAATATACACATATTACTTAACACTATATTTTCCATAAATTGAAATGGAATGTGATGTTCAGGATATAGTTTACAAATAACTTAAATTTATCATAATACTTTATAGCACTACTTTTGCAGAACAATGTAAACTGTGGTCTAAGGGAAAACAAATACAGTATATTGCAGATGCCAACTTATATTATGTAATGAAGAATATAGACTCTGCTTTCATATTTCCAACTATGTCTTTTACTCTATTCTTTTATACATTTATCAAATGTTAAGTATGAAATAATTAACTTAAATGTTATGAAATAACTCAAAATAAATTTATAGATTATTACAAATAATATTATATATTGTGGAACAAATTAGGAGAACACATTAATGTAATGATAGCAAGTGGAAAGAATATATGCACATAAAACTTTACTTATGGTTTTGGTACATATTGCTCATGTTTACATAAGTAAGGATTTTAAAATATTGATTATTACACATAACTGCTTCAATGAATAAGCATAGGTTGATTACCAAGGCAAAGAATGATATAAAAAATTTGCTTCACTCCAATGATACATTATGAAGAATTTCAAAAAGATACAAAAATTGAAAGAATAATACAGTGTACAAACTTATACATTCTACTTTGGTTCTTGTATTAATGGTTTGCCACATTTCTCTTTCTTTGTTACATTTTTTTTCTTTACTCTTATTTGGGTTTTTTTTAATTGTTATTTTTCAATTATGGTTTACTTTCAATATGTATCGGTTTCAGGTGTACATCATAGTGGTTAGATAGTCATATACTTTACATAGTGATCCCCCCAGTATATTCAGTAACCACCTGTCACCGTACATTGTTATTGCAATATTATTGATTATATTCCCTATGCTGTACTTTATTTACACCTTTTTTTTGTAACTACCTATTTGTACTTCTTAATACCTTCACTTTTCAATTTTAAGGTAAGTTGTATCATGCTATTTCAACAACAAATACTTCAGTTTATAACACACACACACACACACACACACACACACACAATATTGAATTACACTAAACCAGTAGGTTTACTGCAGTTAAATTCTTCCCCATCATTCTTTCCCTGAGAATATGGGGAATGCATTTTTCGGTAAACTTTAGGTGGAAATAAAGAAATTTTATTGAATTACTACTTTGTTGTATGTACCACTTCAATCTTCAACACATATCATTATAGAAAAGGAATTTGAAGGGAGAAAGGCTAAAATAACTTAAGCTACATGCTTAGCAAGTCATAGTACTAGAATTAAAATAAGATTTAATGAAGTAGTATATTGTTTTCCCAATGAAATAATTATGTACTTCATATATATGTATATCTTTTGTACATATAGAAACTTTTTTACATATTTGCTAAATTTAAAGAATATATGAAATGCAACTTTTTCCCTAAGGTTGATACTGAAATTAATGTACATTCCTTAAATGTGCATTAACTAATAACCTCAAAATATTTGAGGTATCAGAGAACCAGTCTGAGATAAAAATATTTGCTGTAGATAAACCATGCATACATAATAAGGATGTCATGCAGTTCTAAATATTAAGTCTGTATTTGTATTTCATTGTCATCAGAGTTTATTGAGAAACAACTGGTATATTTAACAAGGATTGAATGGCACTGCTAAATAGCAATTTCACTTTTTCAAAAGTTATCTGGCAAAATTAATTAGTGAAAACATAATTGTTTTATTTTTTAGATACATTCCACTCTTTCTATTATTCTCAATGTGTTGATATTAAATATTTTATTGTTCACCATATAGCATTTTCATTACATGGGATACTCAAATCCTCAATATATTGTGATGAAGTTGCTGGCTTACAATCTCTAAGGAAATAACAAACTAATACTCCTCAGAATCAAGTTATTTGATCAAGTCACATCTTGAGTGTATATGTGATAGGGCAAGGAGGAAAACTTCATGTTACACTAAAGAAGGATGACTTACATCTATGCCTAGAATCAGTTCATTTCTTTTGACCTCACCAAGGCTACAGGTTAGGTTCCCAGCATTTGCCTTGTAGCTTAGAATAATGGACAATAATGTATAGGTTCTTAAGTAAAATGCATATCTCTATTATGAGAGACTGAAAATCAGATTTAAAACTTAATTTCGATTTCCCTCTATAGAGTGACTAACTCCATGTGGTCATAGTCTGGGGAAAGAACATGGCCTGAGCATGACTGAACACTGTTTATGCCAGCTGTTTTACTGATATTCATCAAGCAGGCTTACTGAGATTGGATACGTATATAAGGCAACATGTTAATCACACAAACATCAGCAGAGCGTATACGTTGTACAAAAGATGCTGACTCAAACAAAAGTACTGATTGTTTTGCTTCCTTCCCTCTTTGTAAATTTACACAGCTGACCATACTTCCTTACTTCACTGAAAGGGTACCTGTTCGCTTTCGTCCTTCTGTTCTTGGCAGATCTGGTCACCAAGCTTCTATTATCTTCCACTGTGCTCAGGTATGATAGAGTTTCCTTAGACCAAGTCAAGTTATTTAAATTTTAAAGTAAAAAAATAAGTAAATTTTATTCATCCAGTTGGCATCTTTTGCAAGCAGAACAAACTTATTGTAAACTATAAATTTAACACACTTTTGGAAATACAGTATGCATTGTGCATGTGTGGGCATCAAGAAAGACATTTTTATATCCTTAGGTCCCTTAAGTGAAGGAGAATAAACACCCAAATTTTAAAACATATGTATTTTAATGTAAATACCAATTGCTGGCATTTATGTTAATTTTCTGACTTGAGTTTCACTACTCAAATTTTCATGAACTTAAATACAAATCGTAGAAAATGTGATCTCGCACATATGTTATTTTTTCACTCTATTTTTTCTTGCAGCATTCCTGAATAATAATAATTTTTACAAATAACAATGGTTAATTATTTTTTCAGCATCTCTGAACTTGCTGCATACCATTCTTAGAATTACCTCAGTTCCTTCTCATCCCAGTCCTAAGGTGAAAGGATTATCAAGCCCATTTTACAGATCAGGAAACTGAGACACAGAAATGAAGATCATGTCACTAGTAAGAGGTTGAACACAGACCAGAATCCAGAAAGTCTGGCTTCAACCCATTTTCATGACTATTTTTACAGCTACCTACAGAGTGCCAATTGATTATAACTCTCTTACTGCCAGTGGAAATTTTACAGAACTTTTTATATTTATTTTTATTTTGACATTCTTCAAGTGTTGATGGGGAGGAAAGTAAGTGGAGATAGGAACTTTAAATACTAAAGGCACCAAGGAGCCTGCCATCTGAGACAGTGGAATCATATATAATACAGGGGTCCCAATGTCAGTGCAAGACTTGTGGGTTGCTGAGATGTCCTCTTTTCTAATGGGTAATTAGAACACAGTGTGTGATTTACCTTTAGAAAAAAATTTGAGCCCTGGCTGATGTGACTCAGTGAATTGAGTGCTGGACTGCAAACTGAAGGGTCGCCGGTTCGATTTCATGTCAGGGCACGTGCCTGGACTGCAGGCCTAGTACCCAGTTGGGGGCGCATGAGAGACAACCACACATTTATGTTTCTCTCCCTTTCTTTCTCCCTCTCTTCCCCTAGCTCTAAAAATAAAAATAAAAGCTTTTAAGATTTTCGAGGCTATTATATTTCCTACATGATTACTGTCTTATACATGACCCGAAACATTATGGAAGTATGCATGCCTCAAAAATATTAAAGAACTGGCTGCTGTGGCTCAGTGGATTGAGCATCGGCCTGCGAGCCAAGTGTCCCTGGTTCGATTCCCAGTCAGGGCACATGACTAGGTTGCACGTCAGGTCCCCAGTTGGGGGTGTGAGTGAGAGGCAATCACACAGTGATGTTTCTCTCCCTCTCTTTCTCCTTTCCCTTCTCTCTAAAAAATAAACAAAGAAATAATTTTTTTAAATATTAAAGAAAACAAATAGTAATCCTTTTCATATGGTACAGATTATATTCTTCTAAAAAATAATTTTAACAAGGCACACCTTTAAATCATTGCTTCATAGGAGGATTAGCCTCTTTATCTTACTTAATTACTGGGGACAATTTAGTTGCTCACATTTCTGATGGAAATTATATCTACTCAAGGATTAAGTGGCACATTAGCAGGGCAATTACCAGTTCTCTATCTTAATAGCTTTGGAAAGTCCTAGCCTAGATGTTGAACGTGAAATTCTTGATCCCACACAAATAACTCAAACAAGTAAGTAATCAACTTAAACCATTTATAAATCAGTTTTACATTGGTGCTTGATTTCAGTCACTCGAAGCATTTCCTTCCAAGTTGTAGCAAGTCTCCAAGGACTCATCTGTGGTTAGACTCCAAGTCAATCATTTATTCATCCTTTCAGCTACAGGGTCTCGACCCCTTCAACCTTTTTAATATATACAGTAACCCTAACCCTTTTGATGCCTTTGCCTTTCCTTCCTTCCTTCCTTCCTTCCTTCCTTCCTTCCTTCCTTCCTTCCTTCCTTCCTTCCTTCCTTTCTTCCTTTTTCTTTTTTTTTTTTTTGCCTTTATTTTTCCATCTCTGAATCACTTGGATCTTCCTCTTTTATTTAATTCATCCAGTCACCATCCTTTGCAAGCAACTCGTTCATCCTAAAGTATTCATTGAAGGAGCTTTTGAAAAATACAGTATACATGATGTTTATGTAGGCATCTGAAGAAATAAAATTTTAGGATTTACATTTCTAAATCTAAGAGTTTTCAATATCTTTAACCAGTAGGGAAAGACTCATAGATTTCTGTCCTTGTCTTGATTTTCACTGATAAATATATTTGAACTGACATAACCTAAATTCGGTAATGGCAATTGTGGCAGGACAAGTTTTACCTATTTCTGATTGTTACTCTTTGCTGAACTTAAGGAAATGGCTATAGTTTTTTTTTTAATTTCATGGGTTTCTGATTTGGATCCATTCACAGAGCACTGCATTGTAAAAATCCAACTAAATTTAGGCTAAAGTTGTTTTTGCAGATTTTGAATCCTAAGATTAATTTGGTTAGGATATCACAACTACATGTCATGGACTCCTATTATGCTACCAGATTCTGTAAATGAGATTGTGTTAACTGCATATCAGAATAGTAAACAGCAAATATGGCAGTCAGGTCTTCCAAGATTTTTTCTTGTTTTTCAACTGTGTCATTTTTATTTTCAAATAGTTGCCATTATTTATTTCATGTGCACTTTATTATGTGACGCAGCATCTAGAGGTTAGAATATCAAAAGTGAAGGTAAGAAGACAAAGTCAGAGTGGTTTTATTAACCCACATGAGTCTGTGATCTCACGATCCGTGTCTAAGGAAAACTGTTGATTCTTAGCCAGCTCTAATGCCCTTGAGCTCTGCTCAGCATGCAAGCCAGTTTTACTATATTTTACCTCCACTTGTTTAATCTTTCAGAAACAGTGGAATTAGATCTTTACAGGGTTTTTTTTTTTTTTTTAACTTTGTCTCCTTTCAAGGAAGTTTGAGATAAAGATGGGCTAAAAATTGTTAATTTTAGAAAGTCACAGAGGCAGAAGAAGTGAGCTGTAGAAGAAATGGGCTCAGGAAACAAGTTACAGATGCAAAACAAGGGCCCTTGGAGCTTAGGAGAAAGAGAGAGGCAAGGAAAAAGTGCCTGGGGGAGGGAGTAGGGGTAGGCACTGGTGTGCTCCATAGACAGAGCGGCCACTTACTTTTTAATGCACATTTTTGAGATGCTTTATAATTTCCCTTTCTGAACCCAAGAGGATAATTTAAGCAATGCCAGGGCAAGTGTTGTTTGCTAGTGTCCCGTAATGGTGGGATGTATGTGGTTTAACCTAGAAGTACTAGTATTTCAGGACATTTGGCAAAAACACGAAAGCATGACCTTCTGGTTTTTGTACTTTGGCTCATTCCCAATGGTTCAAAGTAACCTTATTTCTGTCGTTTAGGATTAATTTAATTAAGTAGCCAAAATGTAAGCAATTTACATAAAACAGTTCTTAATTTAATTGAACTCGGTCAGCCAATTACATGTAATTCAATGAGGAGATCATAAGTGAAAATATAGTGAATTTACATTATGCAAGCAGAATCTCTAACTAAAAGTAATGCAGTTATTTGAAGATAATATGGGGATAAACTTACCTTTATTTCTCCCTACTCAGAGACAGCACTGTATGTATTTCCTGTCACCACCCATTCTGCTTTGAAACAACCTTAAAGCAAGTTTCCCTCTTCTTACTGGATTTTAGGCTTGGGAACGTCTATGTAGTTTGAGAAATTATAAACTAGGCTGTTGTGTTTGTTGGTTTTTATTTAATGACCTCTTCATTTATTTACATTAGTAATACTTTCAGTGCCGAACTGAGTCGCAATCTATTGTGCTCTTGGGGGACTTTTATTCTAAATGAATACAAAGGGACCATTTCAAACAGAGCTTTTCAGGCTTATGAAACATGGATATGAACAATGGCCATATTCAATCTCCTTCACTTAGTTTTCAAGCCGTGATTTCCGCTCAAGGGATAACAGAATATACAGTGTCCTAGATGGTGGGGATAAATAATATTGCATAGAGTTGTGCATATTGCCTTTCAATGAGGGATCAATCTGTGCCTTGCCTTCTTTGCCTTCATGTGATAGTGATAACTATGAAGTTCACTTAAAAATTCACCCTAGGAGTTTGGAAACTTCATGCAGTGTACAGTACCCAGTTTGTTAGACAAGTTGACATAAAAAAAAAAAAAAACCTTTCAACAGAAATACGAGGTTTTTATTAAGATATCTCTTTAATGCTGCTATAAATAACCTTATATGTGTTGAAATATGTTGACTATTTGAATATTGGTCTTGTGCCCTCCTTTTTATCAGCATAAAAATACATTGATTGACTTTTCAGTAAATCAAAACAAACTTTGAAAAGGAAGAAAAGATAAAACAGGGCATGCTAAATATTAGCAACCAAACTTTTTAATCTAAAAATTGTATATGTATTACATTTATTAAGTGTTGAGAATAAAATGGCTGTGGTTGTGACATATATGTTATGAATATTTACCTTTAAACAGTTTAATGAATGGCAGTTCCACCTTTCTGGAGTAGGACTGTTTCCCCAGCCTCTTGAAGTAAGAAGAACAACCGCATTCCTTGATCATCTAGCATCTGTTGTTATACCTTTCGAGAATCCCACCAAGGAAAATGTTTTAATCGATGTCATACTAGCAAGTAAGTTGTTCTCCTTATACTTTACCTATATTATTTTTACCTTGTTAATCAAACTTATTTTCTCATAGAATCAATGCGTTATAGAGGCAGTGTACATGTTAGAGATCCATTGGTTCAATAGCATCATTTTATGAAAGCGAAAACATAAGGTGTGAAAGAAGAGGTATCTTTACTGTGTAATAAGTCAAGTTCTTCTAATTTCATCTGTAAAGCCAAAAATGTAAATTAGTAGATTTGTAAGATTCTAATGATTATTACTGAAATATGCCAATGCTTATTCTTAAAAGTTTATAGAAATTCTTGTGCTCTGATATTGTTTCTGTTCCCCGTTTTCTTTATAAATAGCATATTTGGGTTGGGATTAAATCTTGGCTATAATCAAACTTGTTTTTTTTTCCTATCATGTTGAAGATGCATGTTTTTAAATTCAATCACTTGGAATTTTTGGTCACTTTTTATTAAATGGTAAATGATGTGGTTATGAAATAGAAATCAGCTCATTATGAGTTTTGTCAAACACATTTTAAATCTAGTATTAAACATTATTAATTTTATCTTTTCATCTATTATTTCTATTTGTGCTAAAGCTAGTACTGCTATGTTCCATTTTATATAGTTCAAATGTTGGGATAAAAGAAACACATAAGTTAAGGTTTTTGATATATGTAAGCAACTTACTCTCCAGAATGGTTATACTATTGCAATTCATGGTGCCATCAGTACTATGTTACAGATATTACCTGTTTTCCTGAGCTGGATAAGCCCTGACTGGTAGCATTTTCCTTAATCTCCATCAGTCCATTTGGAGAAAAACAGTATTTTATCATCATTGCAAATTTATTATTTTTTGTTTAATGCTGAAGCTGAACACTATCCTTTCCCTATTGGATTTTTCATCTTTCCTGATCATCTCTTCATGCTCTTGGCATGAAATAAGAAAAATTAAGTATGGAAAATTCCCTTATGAATACTTTAGCTATGGTGAGGAAAGACATGCCAGTATTTACTAAAAGCTGATTGCTGGTTCAAGGAAGTCAGCATTTTAATACGGAAAAGACTTAAGCATGTGAATCAGCAGAAGGAAGAAGCCAGAACTGAGCAGCAGTGGAAGCTATAAAGGAGATAGGGTTTAACTGATAGGCTAAGGCTCTGGGAGGACAGGGATCAGAGTTGGGGTAGAAGGAAGAGCCATGGACAGGAGAGGCAGGATAAAACAAGTGTGACTGTAGACAAATTGTTAGGGGATAGAGGGGCTTGGAAATTAAGAGCAGTTTTATTTTGCTGAGAAAAGGAGATTAGTAGATTTGAAGGGTGGGCGGTACAGTGGTTTGAAACAACTGTTAGAGGGAAAGGAAGACACAGCTGAGAAAATTCAAATATAACTTTATTGTATTTGGCTGGGATTGCAAACCACAGATTTGTATAAGCACCCCCCAAAAAAAGTGTTTGTGAAGTTTCTGCTAGTTACAGGTCTCAGAATTGCTGGTGTGAGAGTACATGAGGCTGATAGATGGACCATACCAGGGAATGAAATTTTCAGGGTAGATGCAGCCAAATCATAACTATGACAGTGTTATAAAAACATATTGGACCAAGATTTTAAACATTAAGAATAAATTGTGTAATGATTTGTGACTTAATTTTCTTTAGTTGGTCCACACTTCTTCCTGCTGTTAACAGGAAAAACAGTAAACTTGACAATTAAGAGTTACTATTCTTTTGCAGTTTAAAACCATCTCTTAAGTAAACTCTCTTTCTTGGGTAAATGCTCAGACTCCCATGTTCCTCCTTCAACCTGAGGAGGCTGGGGACAAAGAAAGACACTGACCTAATGTTTCTCTCTTCTACTTTCTCCCTTTCCTGTGTAAAAAGATTAATCCTTCCCTTTTCTTGGTGATGAAGTCTCTTTCTGTGTCATAACCTCCTTTTTCCTTTTGTGGACTCTTTTTTTTCTAGCCACCAGATTCATGTCTTCTTGTACTCATGTTCCTTGGTGACTAGTCCTCATCATTTGGCCTGAATTGTTGTAGAGCCACAGGGAAACAAGACTGACAAGAATAATAAAAAATATTTAACGTATATGCCAAATATACTCATACTTCTAATTTAAATATTTGTAAATGTCTTAAAATTACTTCTTGATAGGGGCAACCCCTTGTCATCTTTCAAAAGAAGATGTAAATGTTCCTGCAGATGCTACAGAATGCACAGAATTCCCTTAGGGACGTTAATGGCAAAACTCATAATATAGCACCAAGAGGGTGGTTGCTGAGTATGAGAGATCTCACAATATTTCAGATGCTGCATTCCTCACTTCTCTTTAGATAGATAGACCAATAGATAGATAGATAGATACATAGATAGACAGATCAGAAGGCAACATTTTTAGAGTTGCAAACTTATGATCAAACTTTAATTATTGCCCTATTTTCTAACATAGTTTCTTCTGTTGATATCTTGCCTATGCCATTTTAATCACTTCTCTCAGAAATATTACCCTGCCCTTTGATTTTCAAAGAATATTTAATTAAATTCTATTCAATTCTTTAATTCTATTGTGTGTTGTCTTCACATCAAGTTCTTTCAGTATGCAAAGCAAGGTGTTGAAAAGATTATATTTCAGGGGTCTATTCTTATATTTTATCTATGCCAGCTTCCAAAGGTGAATGACTTAGGTTGTCCAGAGAGATGGTCTTACACCTGGAGACTGGCAGAGATGTCCCAAAGCAGACAATGAATGAGTCCCAAGAGGATCAGATTGCCTCTGAAAAGCTTTCCAATAGCCTAAGAAACTAGGATTAATTTTGTATCCAACATGTACTACACTTGAGCTTTGAAAGCACAACTGTACCCAATCTTTTTATAAAATCTTGGAGGCTTTCCAGATATGGACACTGAGGCTTAGAAATTTCCCAAAGCTATACAGGGTCGGGCATAAGAATGTTTACAGTTGTGAGTAAGTGAAAAACAGAGTTTATTCCTCTATTATTATTTATTAATTATTATATTATGTCCCATACAAACAACTGTAAACCTACTTTTGCTCCACACTTTATATTGAATAAGTGATGGAACGGGGCCTTGAACTCACGTCTGTCTTCTCCAGGACCATCTAACTGCCATTCTAATTTGTCCACCTGATCCACACATACTTAAAATTTCCCTTCTGGCCCTCCTTGTTCAGCCTTCACATGTACCCTTGCTCACTGAATGGTGTCCTTGAACTTATTTCCACAATCCTCTCATCAGTAATTATGCCCTCCACTCCTGCTCTCAGCTCTCATGTTTCCACCTGCTTAGCCAGAAATAAAGGTGAAAAAAGGGAAGGTAGTCGTGAATGGGAAACAAAGATCTGAGTTAAAACATTAGAAATTAGGGCCTGCTGTGCGCATTAAGATTTTAAGACACATCTTCATTAATTATATGTATGTGTGTACTCTTGCTCGTATAACCATATTCTAAATTTGCTAATTTGTGTGCTTGTCAATGGCAGTGGTTATATTAACTCATGGCTTTATCCCTACCTCAGTGAGTACTTCAATGTTGGCATATGTGTTGTTAAAGCAGGACTTGAAGAGTCAGTCACTGACTATTTAATGAGCATCTATTTTGTGCTGAAAACTGTCATATGCACATCTCAAAACTACCTTATATTTGTAATATACATACATATGCACATTGTATTTTGATTTTTGTGTAGTATTCTACATGTGAAATATGATTATGGATTATAAACCTAAAGGTTGCATAAATGAATGAAGTAATAAGTGATGCATGCAAAGTAGCTATTTTGATTACTTTCTACTAAAGTAGCTATAGTCTTGAGATTTTTCCATCTTTTTACTTAACCCAAATTTAAATATGATATTAGTGATTTGATTCAAATGTTTAAATACAAGTGGGTTCTTTTCCAGACATCAGTAATTTCTTAAAAATTTATTGGGGTGACATTTGTTAATAAGATTATAGAGGTTTCAAGTACACAATCCTACTAATACATCATCTGTATATTGCATAGTGTAGTTTTATTGAAGAGCAAAACAAAATAACAGTAAAAATAAAGATGTTTATACTAATCAACACAATATATTAGTTTTACAAATATCAACTTTCATTTTGTAGGTTGATAAATATAAACAAATTACTCTACTAAGTTGTTGTTTACTCAGTTAATTATGACTGTGGTGTTTCCTGGCAGTATAATAATAAAGCACAAAATATAGCATAGTTATAAGTTAATCACACTTGCAGGACATGGAGAGGCACCACTTAATGCATTTGATTTTATATGTTAGAACTAGTTTATGAAAGTCTTGTTCCTGGAAGCCCTCTGAATCTTGAGTCAAGTATCTCCAGAGTTTAGTAAATATCCATGTTAAATATGCAGTGATCATTGTATATTGCCAATGAGGGTGTACAAAACTATATACATAAGAAGAGAGATAAATAGGTATAAAAAAAGTCCCACACTCTCAAAATCTCTCCCAAATTCACACAACCAGCTATTTCAATATTAGAATTAATAAATAAACAGTACTTGAAGATTTTGAGGTTGGTAGGTATAGGTAAATTGGAGCATCAAATATATAACAGTCTTTTTACTCCTTAGTTCCTTTTTTATCCAAACCAGGATCCAATCAAGGATTATGCACTGCATTTGGTTATCAGATCTCTTAAGTCTTATTTAATCTAAAGGTCACCTCCAACCTTGTTCTGCCTTTTATGATATTGGCATTTTCAAGAGTCCAGGCCATCATTGCCCTGGCTGGTGAGGCTCAGTGTATGACTGCTGGCCTGCGAACTGTAAGGTTTGATTCCCAGTCAGGGCACATGTCTGGGTTATGGGCCGGGTCCCCACGTCAGGGCGTGTGAGAGGCAACTGATAGACATATTTCTCGCACATCGATGTGATGTTTCTCTCCTTCTCTTTCTCCGTCCCTTCCCCTTTCTCTAAAGATAAACAAAATCTTTAAAAAATTATTATTCTTTTGGATACTCTCAAATTTGGCCAGTGGGATCTTTTACAACTCAATCCTTAAGTCCTTTGGATTGTCTCCATTAGTTTTTGAACATTTTATTACTTAGTGGCACAATAAGGTGTCCCACTTATCTTGTCTTTAACTTGCTGTAAAACTCAAATTAGGCATTTTCCAAGACTCACTTTATAGAAACAAGGTATTTAGTATCCACATTATGGACACTGGATGTGTTCATTCTGCTGAGATGTCTCTTGTAGTGGACAGAGCAAAGAAATATAATTATTAAAAATTATTCTATACTGATGCCTCCCATTCATATCCTATACCACAGGGTTTTTTTCTCAACTTACCTGGCTCTCTCTTCTCCCACATGAAAAAGCTGGTTCCTAAAACATCAATTCAGTAGTCATTTGCTCTAAAAAAGAAAGAAAAAAGGAAAAGAAAAAAAAAGAAGAAAGGAAGGAACCAAAAACTACTAAATAGTTAAAGCTATCTTTGCGGTTACTTTTTACTCCTAGGATGTATTTTGCTACCTTAGAATAGTCTGGAAACTATGGCCAAAATATTCTTTAATTAATTATTTATTCTATGTAGTTTAGTTGTCAATGTATACAAAGATGAATTCCTTGTGTTTGAATTTAAAGTCACTTTTAAGGCTTGCTTTTTCAAACTTTTAAAATTTATTTTAACTTTTGAATTTGTGAGCAATTCACAACTCAAAGCTATGTAAGAAGTTCTATTTAAACAAACCCTATCCTTATACCTGTACTGCCCACCACATTCTTAACCAACTGTATGCATGACCATCTTCATTTGATTCTGATTTATCCATAGTGTTTGTCTTTGCAAAAATGAGTATATATGAATAAATGCATACACACACAGTTCTGTTTCATCTTCTATTTCATGCAAAAGTAGAATACTGTGTAATTTCTTTTGTACCTTGGTAACTTCACATAACCATATATCTGGAATCTCAGTAAAATAGTTAATGGACACTGTTGTCACTGGTTTTTATGATTTTTAGTACCTTGATTTTTTGCTGCACTATTGTTTATATACAACTAATCTCCAGTACATGGACCTTTTCATTATTTCTAATAATTTTCTATATAAATAATGCCTCAGTGTATATTGTTTCATATTTGAGCTATATATTTAAGATATATTTCCACAAGTGGTACT
The DNA here is from genome assembly GCF_987537825.1 of Furipterus horrens. Lineage (NCBI taxonomy): Eukaryota > Metazoa > Chordata > Mammalia > Chiroptera > Furipteridae > Furipterus > Furipterus horrens. The sequence goes on along the minus strand of NW_028327187.1, from coordinate 94,920,510 downwards.
GGTGGGCCAAATGGTAAATATATATACTATTTTACTATCTATTATAAAATCCCCTTTATAAGGGTTGAACATTATACACTCCTATTTCTTTCCAAGGACAGTGTTGGCTGATATCTAGTTTAATATACTTAAAGTTATAAATGTCTGTGTTGACAGAGATTTTTATCTTTTATGCATGGTAGCATAGCATTAAAAGCATTTACTTGTTATTTAGCCAGTAAGTATGTTTTGGATAATTGACTGATTTTTGTATTTATTGCTTTAAATTATTGTTAATGTTGCATAAGTGTATATTTATGCATATTACATACATTTAGTTTGTTGTCTCAAACAGGGTCTCAGTAATATCTGTTATTTGAGTAAATTAAAATCCCAAGGATTTATGAGTTGATTTTATAATGGTCTTAAATATTATGGAGAAAACCATATACAATGTTGGATATAGTCTTCTCTTTAAGAGTGCCATTGAAATCTCATCTTAAAATGTATTTTGAAAAATAATCATCTGAGAAATTTCCCATTAGAGGAGAGTTTTTATTCTATTTCAACCTTCACTGATTTTTTTCTCTTAAATGTGACATTGAAGTGCAATATCTCTTTATATTTTTAATAGATCGGGAAATGCCCAAGAATATCACCCTTGGTATTAAGAGCGATAGCTTCCTCGTTAAGACTTATGCCTTCAAGCTTGGTTTGGATCACACACAAGGTACCAGATTTCTACCTACTATTCTGTCATTCTATATGCTATCCCATTTTAGGGTAAATGAAATATGTCATCTTTATAAATATTTGATAAAAATTAAATATACAAATTAAAATTTTTGACACAAGTTTAGTAAGGTGATAGAAAAAGCATGGATAATGTATATTTATTATATATAGCTGTTTTTCATTTCATATCACACAAATACGATTTCCAAAACAGTTGAATGTCGTGTTACATAATACGTAAGTGTGTGAGCCAAAGACGATTTTAGAAGATTAAAAATAACTAGTGTACTAAAGTTATGTATACTTATGAAAAATAATTGCATCTTTGCAAAACTAATGATTCCCTGAAAAATTGTTACAGGGTGTACATCTATTTTTACTTATGTTACTTATCCATCCCACTTAAATATTGATGAGTAGGAAAAAAGTCAAAGGCATAATAAACAATTAAGTTGCTTAAAAATTGGAAGCCCGAAAAATATGAAGTTGCTTAAAATAACATTTTAAAGTAATGTTTTTTAAATTATAAAAAAATATAGTAGTTATACATATATGATAAAATACAAAATTATCAACATAATTCATACAAAAATACTAACTGAAATCAGTAACCACTACTAATATCTCAATACAAATGGGTTCATGCTTTTCTTTAATATTTACTATAGTCATTTCTCTCAGCATTCTAAATCTCATTAATTCACAACCCCATGATGTCGGTGTTATTGTTCTTACTGAATCAAGGAGATTGCAATTCAGAAGCATTAAGTTACACAAAATGAAAATAGTTGCTTAATATGACTTCAAGGTCTTTGTTTTGCACTTCTGTGAAATACATTAAAAGGAGTACATAATAACAGTTCACTAAAGAACTACAGATGGCCACAGAATGATTGAAACCATGTTCAAGATCACTATAAGTTTTTAAAATATTGATTTAAATGATAGCCACCTAAGTGGTTTTTTACCCTCATTTATTATATATCATACTGTAGCACTAGAGAACAAGGCGCTGCTTTACAAATCTACATATGTATAAAATGAGACCTAAGACCTTAGAAAGGGCAGCCAAGATACAGGGCTTGGGCATTGCACTTTGGGTCTGAGAATCTGTGTTCTGGTTTTGACTGTAGTGTGAAAGACTGTGTTAGCTTGAGATACTTTCTGTACTTTCTAGACTCCATTTTGGACATTATAAAGAATGAAATTGAATTTTACCTAATATGATATTTTTTTGATGAACAAATGCAATTGTGTATGTGAATAAATTTCTAAACTCTAATAGTACATGCAAGTATGGATTATTAGTATTCTTTGTACAGGTGAAAACAGCTAAACACAAAGATAGATTCCTGATTTTTTGTTGTGGTTGTTTTATAAGGAACAAGACCTAGCATTCTGCCAGTACATGCTAGGAAATATATTTCTGAAAAATGAATAAAGAAATGTTATTTTGCTTCTGAATTCCATTTGTCATCTAGGTGAAACAATTACTAGACAAATAATTTTTATGTTCATCAATTACTGATTGATTAAATAATCCTGTTACCTTGGTGAATACGAGTTTTCTTGAGATTGATTTCTTACAGAACAGTAGATAAATAGTACTGTATTTATATTTATATCTATATTTTAAAGTATCCAACTTTGTAGATACATCTATATTTTAAAAATAAACCAACCTTGTTATTCTTTTTCATATCCCTAATCCTTAATATATATTCTGTTTTATTCAACATTTTCAGCCGCCTTCACAGATTTTGGCACACCTTTGTATCACCTATGTGATAATTTACTTAATAGCATTTTAATGGAAAACAGTGTCACTTGCCATGAGCAATAGCAATGCACTCTTCCAGAGACTGGTTTAAGCACTTTATAAATAGTAATTAATTTAGCCCTCACTACTGTATGAGACAGAGTCTCTTAACACTCTTATGTTAGAGATGAGTACACTGAGACATGTAGGAGTTATGTCCAAGGTCACACCCCTCATATATACTGGCACTTTGGGTTTTAATGTAGGGCTTGGGCTCTTAACCTAACTACTCAATACTGTCCTAAATAGAAGACAGCTATAAAACATCAATCAAAAAATAATGAAATAAAAATGTAAAATATCTATTCAAGTTTCACTCAAAAGTATTTTAAGTACCACTGTTGCAAAACAGTTTTTGGTGCAGGGAGTTTACTTGGGAATGTTCTCATGGTCTATACCACCCAGGGACGAGAAAGAAGCAAGACTAAACAGAGGGAGATGGTGGGACAAAGGTTTCAGCTACAACATGGCAAGCACTGAAATTAGGATAGCTCTTCCGAGTTGCCCAACTTGGGATGAGTAGGCCAGGATTTTATACCTTCATCCCATCCTGCCTACATCAATCCATCGTTAAGTGCAGTCTACCCTTTAGAAACGAATTTTTGACCTTGATCGGGTGACTCTCTTCGGTTGAATGCAGTTCTCACAAACAGTTCCTATCTAAGTACTATACACTGGCAATAATCTCAATAGCTTGGGGCATAAAGTCATGAAGATATATTCCTCTTTTTACAATAAGCATTATTTTTCCTGATACATACCTCAATAATTTTAAATATGGTGACATGTAGGAGTCAAGGCCCATTTTATTCATTATGCATACCAAATTATCCTAGCACCTTTTATAAAAAAGGCATCCTTTCCTTCATTGAATTGCAGTGATACTTTTCTTCCAAAGCCAGTGACAGTATGTTTACGAGTGTGCTTCTGGACTCTGTCTTCAGTTTGAGTTGTCTATTCATTTGTCTTAGCACTAATAACATGCTGTCTTAACTATTATAGCCATATGGTGAGTCTGAATATGTGGTAACATAAATTGTTCAAAATTTAAATTTTTCCTGTTCTTCAATATTTTCTTAGTTATTCCAGATCCTTTGCACTTTCATGAGTTTTATTTAGAATCAGCTAATTGATTTCCAAACACACAGCAATACAGATACACAGACACAGACACATACCCCTGCTAGGGCTTTTATTTGAATTGTATTGAAACTATACATTGATACAGGAGCAACTAACATCTCAGAACTATCGAGTTATTGGGTCTTTCAATCTAAGAATATGGTACCTCCCTCCATTTATCCAAATGGCTGTCTTTCTTCAAGATTTATTTGAAAGCGCATCTTGCCCTGGCTGATGTGGCTCAGCGGATTGAGTGCTGGTCTTCAAAATGAAACATCTCAAGTTTGATTTCTGGCCAGGGCACGTGCCTGGGTTGTAGGCTTGGTTCCCAGTTGGGGGCGCACGAGAGACAATTGGTGGAAATATCTCTTACACATTGCTGTTTCCCTCCCTCTCCTTCTCCCTCCCTTCCCCTCTCTCTAAAAAATAAATAAATAAAATATTTTTTTAAAAAAGAAAGAAAGTTAATCTTATCCCCACTGATCTGATTTGTGAACATTGCCATATCGTCGTCTCGTCGGCAGCCGTCCGTCTCGAGAGACGATGGTGTAGCTTCTTATGAGTCTATCTGCACCGCCGAGAATGGCTGTGCAGTCCGACTCGGGAGTGACACGGTATCTGTCTCCTCCCGTGTTGAATCGACATCTTGCGATGACGCTGAAGCTACAGAGCTCTGTAGCTTCAGCGAACATTGCCATATATACTTGGGTTATTTCTGGGTTGTCTCTATTTTCCCACTGAATCTGTCTTTTAGACCAAAACTACACTGTTTTCATTAGAGAGGCTTTATAATGTGCTGTAATATGTGTTGAGGATAGTGCTCTCACATTACTTTTTTCCCTTTACAGAGTTTTACTGGCTATTCTCCCCTGTTTATTTATCCATATGAACTTTATAATAAACTTGACTACCTCTGGGAAAAAAACTGATAATATATTTATTAGGATTATTGTAAATTTATAACTTAGTTATAATTTAAATTATAACTAAATTAGAACTGTATATGTAGAAATAAATGACATTTCTGTGACAACTAAAAATTTATCAGTATTCATTTTATATATTTTCATTTTCATCAATTTTTGTCTCTTCAGAAATGTTTGAAAATGTTTGAATTTTATTTTTTAATAGTTTTGCATGTGTTTTAATGGACAAATCATGCTCAAAACCACTTTAGGTCACTTTTTAAAATAGTGAAAATATTAACAGTATATCATTTTTTTGTGATATGAAAGCAACAAAATATATACAACTTGTTACATAATAGAAGCTAATTTTATGATTATACTTAATATCTTGTTACTGATTTTAATTCCAATAGCTCATTATTATATTTTCTCTTACTGTTTCCTAAAAAACATATAAAGGTTTTGCTTAAAATGATAACGGTTTTCTGTGCTGAAGAATAGAAATCATTTTAATGAAAACTATTAATATATTTTAAAGTTTTTTTATATAATGACTATTATATTACTTTAGTACTCTTGCTATTCTATGATGCAACGGTAAAGAATTAGGACACTATTGAAAACATTTTACGCAATGTTAACAATTTCTGGAAGGGCTAATTAAATTTTATCTTTAATTTAAAAGAGGAGATATAGAGCCTTAATTTAGGTTGTTGTCATCAGACTAATCACAATATCAGGAAATCCTTTTCTGGTTAGAAAAAGATTCCTGGCAGAAAAGCAGATAGGGGAGATACATTTGACCATGTTGCTCTATTTCTCTTCAATTGATTTTTTTTCTTTAATAAAATATTAGGTCTTTATTTTTTCACATAATTTTATACATATAATTAAAACTAACCAGATATAATTTTAATTAGTGTCATTTTCATGTAACTTTTAAAGATTTCAGTAATCTATTTTAGCTTTCAATATAGATATAGAGAGACAGAGAGATTAATGTTAGGTATCATCACCCTTTTTTCTTGGAGAATGACTGTCTGTTGTCATTCTGTTATTCAATTAGCCAGTACATCCTTTGAGTTCCAGGAAGCAAAACTTGCAGATCTAACATTGCTATATGCACTTGACTTTTTGTAAATTTTATTTTTATAGCTTTTGCCCATTTTAAATATTACATTATTACATTTATCATTAATTTGTAAAACTTTTTCATATTGTCCAATTCTTTCTAGGAAAATATGGTTATTGCCTTTAAAGCTATTAAGTTATAAAATACATATTCTTTGAGTATGTAATTCCTGTTAATTGTAGCAAGGATTCTAATATTAGAATGACATTGATATTAATAATGAAAGTAGTAGCAACAACTAAAACAAAATTATTACTTATAAATTTGTATATTCCCCTTCATGTATAAAATATTTTGAAAAAGAATTTTGGCCTCACATTTATTATTTGGATTAATGCTGGATTCGAAACATTTTAATCTCTTCCTGAGAGATATTTTATTGTGTTTGAGTATAGAATTTTCCCCACATTTTTCTTTTTGAAATTTTATGGCACAATAGTCCTGTCTTTTATATTTTCTGGATCACCTGGCTTGGTTAGAAAGGTTTTCTTCCTTCAAGCATTGTGAAAAGAGACTACTGCATTTTTTCCCAAGATTTTTAGTTCAAAAAAAATTTAAATATGCAATTCTCTGGAATTTATTTTTGTGTTTGAAGTGCAAAATTTTTTGTTTCCCTTTTAGCTGGATAGCAAGTTGTGATTATATCTTTGGTGAAATACATCAGCTTTTTTCCACAGAATGGAAAAATCATTAATACAATTAATATATAAATGCTGTATTATATATTATTACAATTAATATAAATTGGTCATAATTTACAAGGAAACATATTACCATTATATAATATAATGATGAATAATTAAATATATTAACTGCTTAATATATTCAATATTAATATATTAACTAATTGGTGGGTATGTTAATAAGATAATTAATATGTACACACACATACTTCATGTTCTGTTTATGGTAATTTTATATGTTGTTTCATTAATTTCTCTATCACTAACCAGTACCTTACTTTTAATAAATCGTGATGTTTTTATAATATGTGTTAATATCTGATAAGGCTCGTCCTTTTCTCTATTTTCCATATAACACATCAAAAACCAGAAGTATAAATGATTAATTTTGATATTATTTAAAAAATAGCCCATCATTATCACAGGATATTTGGAAAGTAAGAACAACACTCTATCAGTGACTATATTATTTCATCTTAAAAAATAAATCTTATAGTTTTACATGTGCCTTTTGATAAATCATCTAATTTCTCTTTTATTTGTATTTCTCATCTATAATATTTAAAATGGTGCCACATACACTCAACTTAGGTGCTTGTTTTCACAAAATTATTTAATAAATTCCCAAGAGAGGATTCCACAGTAAAACTTTGTTATATTGCTAGTGAATGAAAGCCAAAATTTTTCTCTAGAATAAAATAATACAATTTTCTTTATTTTTATGTTGTTATATTTTATATAAATTATTATGCATAGTCCTAAAAAAGAGAAAGTGTATATTTAAGCAATATGAGTTATGCCAATGCTGATTCACTTAAGATGATGTTCTAATTCAGCATTAATCCTGATAATAAACGTGAAGCCAAAACTCTGTCTCAAGCCAGTTTTATATAGAGAGGTATATACAAATTTATAGGATAATAATTTTACTTTAGTTGTTGTTGCTACCACTTTCATTGTTAATGTTGTCATTTTAATTTTGGATCCCTTGCTATAATGAATAGATATTACATACCTAACGAATAGGTATTTTAGAATTTCATAGTTTTAAAGGCAATAACCATGTTTTCCCAGAGAGAGTTGTCTATACTCACTGTTTCTATTTATTTGTATAACTCACTTCAGTGAAGATTTAATCCAGATCTTGATAACTCAACTGAAATTGTGTTTGTCAAGAAAATCATGGCTTGCATGTTGCAATATCTGTAGGTCAATGCTATGTCCTTATATTACTTGATTTCTCAGTTATATTTGATGTAGTTGACTTTTCTTGAGCTGTTATGTTCACTTGGCTTTTGATTTTCCTTTTTTTTTTAAGATTTTATTTTTTTTAGAGAGAGGGGAAGGGAGGGAGAAAGAGAGGGAGAGAAACATCAATGTGTGGTTGCCTCTCATGCGCCCCCAACTGGGGACATGGCCCACAACCCAGGCATGTGCCCTGATTGGGAATCGAACCTGTGACCCTTTGGTTCGCAGGCCGGCACTCAATCCACTGAGCCATACCAACCAGGGCTGATTTTCCTTTTATGTCATTGTTCAGGCCTTCTGAGTCTTCTATTTTTAAATGAATGAATATGTATATTTATTTTTTATTAAACTTATTGAAGTGACATTAGTTAATAGGGCCATATAGGTTTCAAGCATACATTTCTATAATTCATGATCTGTATATTGCATTGTGTGCCCACCACCCAATGTCAAATCATCTTCTGTCACCATATATTTGGCCCCCTTTACACTTTACTACCCCCAGCCCCTTCCCTCTGGTAACTGTCATACTGTTGTCTGTCTATGTCTCTGAGTTTGTTTTATATCCCACATGCGAGTGAAATCATGTGATTCTTAGCTTTTTCTGACTAACTTATTTCACTTAGATATCTGCTATCAGAACTCTAGATATTGGCATGATTTAGCATTCAGCCTTGCCTTTTCTCCCGGTCATTTCTTTCAGGTCGTGGATACCATTTACATACCATGACCTCTTAATTGATATCTCTAACTCCATACTTTCTTCTGAGCTTTAGCTGCATATATTCTTCTCCAAATAGATATCTAGTAAGTATATATTACTAAATATTACTCTTGATATACTTATCCCCTCACTCTAATGCTAATTTATTCCTCAAAGATTTCTCCATCTCACTTGATGGCACCCTTATTTATCTAGTTTATGTTGCTGAAAAACTAGGAATGCTACTTGATTCACTTTTTTTCCTCACTGCGAATTTCCAGCTCTTTATTAAATACTGATAGGAAAGCCATAAAATATATATCCTATATCTGACCACTTTTTACCACCTCCACCACTTTCACCCTACTCTATAGCACCTGGAATATGGCCGTAGCTTCCTCTATTTCACTTTTGAACCCTATGCCCTAATCTCAACACAGAAGACAGAGTGATCTTTTTGTAACATATCAATTGAGTGTTATCACGGAGCTGTTGAAAAAGCCTCCCTATGTTTTCCAGTTCAACTTTGGGAGGTGAGATCAGAAAGGCCCCACCTGATCCGGTGCGTGCTTTTTCTTCCTGCCTTCACCTTCTCTAACCTTTTCTACCCCTTCACTGAGCTGCTAGTCAGCACTGTGCAGCAAAGCCCTCACTGCTCACCCTTCTGCTTGGCACACTGGTAGCCCCGCTTGTTGTTTAACAGCCTCTAAATCCTTTAAGCCTCCATAAAATGTCACCTCTTTGGAGAAGTTTTTCTGAAAATAGCCTCCACTAATTCTCTCTCCCTAAATCATTAACTTAAAACTTATTATATATCTTCTTATTTACTTATTTTTCTCTACTAGAACTTGAGATCCAAGCTACAAGAGATATTTTCTGTCTTGTTTCATACACTATCCCCAGCGACCAGTTCCTTGTTCAATTCATTCATGTACTGTTCATGGAAACCAAATGCTAAGATCCTGTTCTAAGTTCTGTAGGTACAGCAGGGAGCCAAACAGACAAAAATCTCTGCCTTCCTGGATTTACATGCTGGTGGAAAGAAACAGGCAGTAATCAAATAAGATGGGGAGAGCAAATGGGCAAGGGAAAAAGATAAGGTGCTGGAGGTACAGTTTTGAACAAGAGCTAGAAAAGTTCTTACTGAAGGAACCAATATGAGTAACTGAGTTGACCTGCAGAAGTGGCTCTAATAATAAACTGCTGATAGAGTCTTATCTGAGTCTCTGCCATCTATGTCTTCTCTAAAACCATAGACTGTTTAGAAAATTTATGTATCACAAAAAAAAAAATAGGAAGAGAAAGCTAATGAGCTATGTGCCAAATGGATATTTAATCTCAGTATTCCATAATGTTTGACTAAGATTTTCAGGACAAAGTATTAAGGAAGTAATGGAATGGCTGCCATGTGGGTTCAAAACAACCAAGCATACATTGAATCTGATGGTGTGCAGCTTGGGAGCACATTTTTGATCTTGGCTTTCTTCTTTTCTTTATTTTTATTTTTTGAGAGTATGTTTATTAAAGCTGGGGACAGTTAAATAAGGACCTAGGATAGAAGCAGCAACAGGAGAGAGCCTAGGCGGAGCTGCTTTGGCTCCCTAGAAACGTTATGGGAAAGAAGTGAGCCACGGAGGGGCTGCTGTCAGCTTACTGGGAAGTCAGAGAAAAAGGGGGCCCTGGAGGCAGGATTGGGGGGTAAGCCCGCCCAGGTAGAGCTGCTGCTGCCCACTCCTGCCCTGCTTGCAAGTCTTGTGGGTACCCTTAGAGTTTAGAAGAAAGAAATTTCACTGGAAAAGGAGATTCGAGTGGGCATGCCCCAAGGAGGGCACGCAGGCTGACTTCCTTCTGATAACATAGTTTGCAATAAGATTATCTAAAATTCTAAAATAAATTTGACCCATGATAGTAAAATGTCTTTTCTCAGGTTTAAGAATGTAGGTAATTGCTCCAAACTACGTTGCACTAATTAGATCAGACCTGGATAATTTGGGTCAATTAACATAATATATATTAAAATACTGGAACATAGAGTAATATTTTGCATGGATATTGAATGATGAAAGATCTTTTGTTATATCTCAGGATATGGCTAGTACATACCTGATACATAGCTAGACAATTCTACTTGTATCCAAAACTTCCAACTAGACTTACTGATTGAATTTACACTGGTGCTGCAGAAACTATACATAGTTACACTTGTTAGGAAAGAGTGAAATGGAAAATCTGAAAAATCTTACATTAAGGATAAGGTTATAATCTAAGCAGAAATGGTGGTGACCCAATGTGCAGGTAGTCCATGGAGGCAGGAATTCAAGGACAGCATTTGGAGATCCAGGAAATCATTTATCATAGTTGAAATATAACACATAGCTGCCCTTACTGGTTTGGGATCAACTATTGAAGTTCCTAGCCAACATAGGACATTCAAGATCTTAAATCCTTGGAAGTCTAGATAACTAGCAGGCCATTGATGAATATAAAGAACTGTGTCTAATGTTTGAGGGAATAAATTATATTGAGCATTGAAAAGGGGTTTCTCCAAGTGTAGAAGACAAGAGTTTAGTTTTCTGTGTTGCTGCTCAGAGCAGAACTTCAACTAGAGGCAGTAAACTAGGAACAAAAACAAGGAAGACCTCCCTAATTTTGTTTCATGAGGAAACTGAGTGTTGTAAGAAATAGGGACTTTTTGTTGGGTGATGCATCCATGTAGTTGCTGAGGGGCCATCTCCAAAAGACTTCTTAAAATATGTTCCTACAATCACTGGGAGGTTACACATAAGGACTATTAAGTTAGAACTCAGAGATTCTGTGATCAGGTTAGTGACATTAATAAAAGTAGGTCTGTATAGGTTGGTTTGCTTTTAGAATAATTATTCTAATTCCTCTGCTTAGTTTAAAATATTTTCTCTTTCCTAAAAAACAGAACACTTTTTTTCATGGGCGCTAGAAAAGACATAAGCAAGAATAATTTATAATAAAAATTGCTCAGATAGTAAAATGAAAGGCAAATTATATACTTCTCTACTAGTTTTGGAATCTCAGTTGGTTAGGCATTGTCCCCCAAAGCAAAAGGTCACTGGTTTGATTCCTGGTCAGGGCATATGCCTGGGTTGCAGGTTTGACCCTCTGTCAAGGAGCATACAAGAGGCAACTGATCAATGTTTCTCTCTCACATTGATATTTCTCTCCCTCTCTTTCTCCTTCGCTTCCCCTCTCTCTAAAAATAAATAAAAAAAGAAATTACCTTCTAAGCCATGCCTTATGATCTACTTAGTACATTCTAAAAAACAAAACTTCTGTTTAGGCTACAAAAATATTAAATTTCTAATTATGGTTTTTTATTTTTTTTTATAAAAAAAATCAGACTCCAGTTCCAAGGTAGATATTACATTCAGTCTATGAAGTTAATTAAAATTTTCTATCACTTCAAACCTTTATTTAATTTAAAGCAAAAGATTCCAGAAATAACAAAGTATGTTAGCTAAGAAGAATTTAAAATGAAAATTAATATGGATCTGTCAGATGTAATCAGACCTCTCTGTATGTGATATATCAAAAATCCAATTATACCTGAATTGAAATTATCGTTTTGTTTTTCTTCTTTTAGCTGACATCCCTTTGCATATTTAAGTCTAAAAGTAAGGTCAAATGGATATAAATGCATGGGCTCCATGAATAGGAAATAAGTACACAACTGAAATTCTCTCCTGTGAAAAACTCTATGGGCAAGTCATAATTAAATCTTACAGCTGGATTAGGTTTATATTTTTTAGTTATCTCACCAAATAGATATGATGAATGCATTCTATGAAAACACCCATTCTAGGGTTTTCCTCTTTTGACTAAGCACAACCACTCCATTCCCTTTTGCCACTTTTATTCTTCCTGAATTATGGTAGCTTTAATGGATTTCCTTTCCTATAGTAATTGAGCATATAATGGAATCCCTGACTCCTTGATAAGAGCAGAAGAAGCCATCATTGAGTGCTATTTACCTTACTCTCACGTGTAAGTGGTGCTGTGATCTTGATGACAACTTCCCTCAGGAAGAAAACTAGTAGGAAGAAAAAGGCAAATGGTGAGGCATTTCTGTTACGTACAAGCACTCAATTCCTACATACATTTGCAGGCTCTCCATATTTGACATTAGTTTGTTAGTTGTGAGGGCTGAGTGTTTAGAGTGCTTACTAATATATATATATATATATATATATATATATATATATATATATATATATATATATATATGCCCTGGCTGGTTTAGCTCAGTGGATTGAGCGTCGGCCTGCGAGCTAAGTGTCGCTGGTTCGATCTTCCAGTCAGGGTACATCAGAGAAGGAAAACTCTGACTCCAAAAAACCTCCGCTGCCTTGCGGCATACCTCTTCAGGGGAAAGGCTAAGGGAGTAAACCCCGACAGAAAATCCGGAGCCGGAGTCCCTAAGGCGGTTTGACGTTGTAGTCAACACCGGCAACTCCTGCGGCGCACCTGAAGCCAAGCTGTATCGACTCCGTCTTTCCCTTGGACCCTTCAGCTGCGAAGAGAGGGGGGGTCTGCTGCATGGGCAACAGCAGACCCTCCATATTACCCTGCCCAGGCTCTGTAGCTTCAGCGTCATCGCAAGATGTCGATTCAACACGGGAGGAGACAGATACCATGTCACTCCCGAGTCGGACTGCACAGCCATTCTCGGTGGTGCAGATAGACTCTGAAGAAGCTACACCATCGTCTCTTGAGACGGACGGCTGCCGACAACGAATATATATATATATATATATAACAAAGTATATGCATAAGTTTAGATAGTTAGGGAGTGCTGACTAATTGGTAAATTGTTTTCAAGCCATTAGCAGATCCTTACGTGTAATGTATTTTTGTTAAGTTATTCATTTTTGCCCACCTCCAAGACCTTATACCCAAAGACAGTGAGTGTGAGATCTTAACCATCACCATGTATCTCTCTTCCATGTGGTGGTGCATAATTATATATTTATCCCACTTTCTATCTGTTCCATATGAACACCAGTTCTGGGTTGTTCTTCATTTTCAGCATTCATATCCCCGAGGGCAGTGTACTTTCACTTTTTTTTATCCCCACCTGAGGACACACTTAGTGACAGTGGTTGGGGGAGAGAAAGAGAGAAACATTGATGTGAGAGAGAGAAACATTAATTGGTTGCCTCTCGCATGTGCCCCAACCGGGGACTGAACCTGCAACCTAGACATGTGACCTAACTAGGAATAGAACCCACAGCCTTTCAGTCTACAGGACGATGCCCCAACCAACTGAGATACACTGGCCAGGCAATCACTTAAAAAAAATACAACTCTCACCCCTTTCCAAATCCTAAGACCTTATCACACTATAGTCTAGAATGCATGACTTATCCTGTGGAAAATACCCTATTCCCTAAACCAAATTATCCAAATGTTTTTGGTATCTTCCTGAAACCTGACTCTTCCCTGAGAAGACACTGGCTCCCTACAATTAGAAAAATCCTCATCACTTTACTGTTACTGATAGTGGCATTAATATACTAATAGTTTCTATTCCTAGATATTTACATTTTAATATTTTGCAACATTTTCTATCATCCCAAAAGAAATGATAGAACTAAGATAATCATAATATATAAATGGAAAGAAGGTTCATATTGGATAGTGTGTAAATATTAGAAAGAATACATATTTGAGATTTTTTAAAATACTTTCATTTATTGTACTTCTTGCTTTGCCAAGATTGCATAGTCCTATTCCTTCCCACCATACTGTAGCCAAAACATCAATATAATAACCACATATGTTCAGTTGGGCCAAGTCGATAGTGTATTTTCTACCCTACCCACCCCACCCTCATGTCTCAAAAGCAGTGTACTCTGATTTCCTTTCCCTCTCCTGCCTGTGCTGTTTATGGGGCCAAGCAGCAAACTAACCTACCATTGCTACCATGGAGGACAGATAGGTAGTCCTCCAGTTCCCCTGCCAGAATATTGTTGATGGGGCTGATGGGGGGGTTGATCTTTTATCTCTTTCCTGGCAGAAGCAGGCAGAGCTCCAAGTACCCCACCAGGGTAGTCCCAACAGGATTATCACAAGCTGAGAATCCATCCCCACCGGTAATAATGAAACTTAAAGAGATGATGCCTGGAGGGTCTAGTCACCTCTAAGTGCAGCTGTTACGAGTGAGACAGAGCAAATCGGTGCAAATTGGGGTGGTAAACAGTCCACTCTTCTTCCCACTCCCGGTGTTAGCAAGATCCAGTAGGATATAATGCAGGGTCAGCAGGCACTTCTACTCTAGCCCAGTCCCTAGAGTTTGTGGAATCCAAGGGGAATCACAATCTACACCTCTATTGAGCATCAACAAGGTCAAACAAAGTGTTATGAGGAAGGGGGACTGAGCTTCCAACCACACCTAGAGTGATTGAGCTGTTTGGCACTCTGCTTCCTCCTATCTCTTTTTGTCCCCATCATGGAACAAAACTTTCACCCCACCCTTCTGCAATAAGACAATGCAAATCAATACCCCACATTCTATTTCAACAAACTATTTTGAATTTTCATGAAACAAAAGAAAAAATAGAGAATCTGAGAAAATGTAAGTTAAATAAAGAACCAATTGGAAACTGTAGAACTGATAAAATATAGTAAGTTAAATAAATATCTCATTGGATGGGATCAAGAAGAGAATGGATATGGAGAATAGAATCAGTGAATGTGAGGAGCAGTCAATATAATTTATGCAATCTGAACAACAGAGAAAACATAAACTTAAAAAAAGAGGGAAAAACAGAGTTTCAGTAACCTGTAGGAAAAGAAAATAAATAACAGTCATCTCATCAGACACCCGCAGGGAAAGGAGAGTGTAGGACTGAAACATTAGTCAAAGATGTAATACTTGAAAACTTGCCAGAGATTTAAACTTGCCTCTCGATTCAAGAGGTTAAGTAAACACCAGATATTTTAAAGCAAGAGAAATCAATGGCTAAAGAATGTTCTCTATTCTGTTCCATTGGTCTATATGTCTGTTCTTATGCCAGTAGCACACTGTTTTGATTACCATGGCTTGTAGTATAGTCTGATATCAGGTATACTGTGATTCCTCCTACTGTGTTCTTCTTCCTCAAGATTGCTGTGGCTATTCGGGCTCTTTTTTGGATCCATATAAATTTTGGAATTATTTTTTCTAATATTGTGAAAAATGCCATTGGTATTTTGGTAGGGATTGCATTGACTCTGTACATTGCTTTGGGTAGTATGGACAGTTTAACAATGTTAATTCTTCCTATTCATGAGCATAGTATAGGCTTTCATTTATTTGTATCTTCTGCAATTTCTTCAGTGCCAATAGTTTTCCAAGTACATGTCTTTTTACCTCCTTGGTTAAATTTATTCCTAGGTATTTTATGCTTTTTGATGCAATTTTAAATGGGGTTGTTTTCTTAATTTCTCTCTCTGCTAGTTCATTATTGGTGTATAAAAATGCAACCAATTTCTGGATGTTAATTTTATATATTGTTATTTTACTAAATTCATTTTTAATAAGCACAACTTGATTGAATGTCTAGAGAATTATGTTGAGTGATAAAGTTAACTGCAGAAATTTATATACTAGATGATTCCGTTAATTTAACACCTTTTGTGTGATAAAATTATAGAAATGGAGGATAGATTAGCAGTTGTAATGATTCAGAGATGGAGTAGTGGGGGCGGTGGGGAAATATATAACAAGTCAACCAGAAAGATGCTTGTGATGAAACTTTATTTTGAATGTATCAATATAAACATTCTAGTTTTTGTATTGTAGTATAGTCTTAAAGAATGCTACCATGGGAGATAACTGGGTAAAAGGTACAATGGGAACTTGCTTTCATTTTTTACAACTGCATGTTTATAATTTTCTCAAATATTTTTGTATTAGATAGGGATTATGTCATATTACAATATGAGAGAATAGTCAAAAAGATAAAGAGATACACTGTGTTTGGTATCTTTAATATCTATTTTTAAAAGATAAAATACACGTCATTTGTGTGTATGTGATTGCTAATAATGAGCTAAATAATCGGAGTAATAGCATTAGCATTTTGAAAAGGCATTTTTTTTTCTATGAGATACAATTGCTGTGTCTTATGTTGGTTTTAGTTAACATATATCATGTATTTTGACATCAGTAATTAAATTTTATTTACAAAAATAATGTTTTTGAAATTAAATGTTGCTACTAAGGAATTGGAAAATGTCTTCACGAACTCTGTGTGTAGTGACATTTACTGATGCATGCTGCTGCCTGCACATAAAACATGCCCAGGTCTCAGATAATTGTCATGAATGTTTACTAAATTATGTCAGCAGCTGAGCATGATGTCACATGTTTTATAAAATTTCCTTTCTTATTGTGTCAAATGACCAATTTTCCCAAGAATGAATTCAGGTTCCAGTCACATCGATTTGTAATTATGATTTATAACATTAAGTAGGTGGACTTCCTAGGTAGTCATTGCAACTCTGATTTTATTGTTAAAAAAACAAACAATGCTATAGGTCTTGTTATACAAAGATGCCTGGATACCTGTTCTTCAGAAAAACCTCTACAACCTGAAATTTATGCCTACTTATACCACTAGAATATTTCTATGATGAAAACAGACATTGAACTTACTAAAATAGTTTATACAGTCTGGGCTTATAATATGGAACCTAAAACACAGTGTCATTTCTCTTTTCCACTGTTTTAGGCAGTTTTCTTTACTTTACAAATTCAGGTAAAAATTCTAAGAGGGGACTGCTTAGGAATTCTAGACCATGAGGCCTTTAAAACAGGTGGCATGGTTGATGGATGTATTGGTGGGCAGAGAGAGAAAGGACTGTAGAGAAATAGATAAATTGTGAGTGATGGACTTTTGATGGAACCTGGTTCTCCTTTAATACAATTAGGTATACTAAAATTTCCTACTTTGAATTGAAACCTGATAACTACTACTGACATTCATCATTTCCTCCCCTTCTCACAACTGATTTTCTTCCTTCTCACTCAATTAAGAATATAGAATCAAATCAGAGTCTAATTGTTTAGTTCTTCCATTTGATCAATCAGCCTAATTTTGTTTTCATCCATGTGCCTCGTGATCCCTCCCATTATATCAGAAAGCTCTCTGTGCTACTATGGCCATTCCTCTTCCTCTGCTGTTCACTGAACCACACACCTACTCAATGGTGTGAAGCTCTCCAGGAGTTCTCCCCTCTGTCTTCTCCATATTGATTCTTACTAGATTATTTTTATCAACATACACATGCAATAAAAGTTCTTGATGTTAAAAGACATGCCTCTCTTTATCCCTCATCTCTGCCAGTTACTATCCCATTACTCTGATCTTTCTGTGTAGCAAAACAACTTGAAAGCTTGTATATACTTACTGTCTTTACTTCTTATACCATTATCTTTTAAACCCAAGCAAATCCGGCTTTAGTCCCCATCTGTCTACTTAATATGGTTCTTTTTAAGTTCATAGGTATCACAACATTGCCACATCTAATCATCTATATGCTGTCCTCATCTTGCTCAACTCATGAGCTTGATGCAGCTGATCACTCACTGTTTTGGAAACTGTTGTCCTCCAGGACTCAATTCTCCTTTGATTCTTCTCTCTAGTAAGTCCTCCTCATTCCCCTTTGCATATTTTCCCTCTGTTCCTGTCCCTCAGACTTCCTAGAGGCCAAAAGCTTAGTCTTCTCTCCTTTTGTCATTTCTATCCACACTCATTCCCAATGAGATTTCATTTAGTCATACATGAGCTTCCCACAACTAGTAAATTGATAGCTCCAGCCCTGGTCTGTCTTTAGTCCAGACCCTTATAGTCACATGCTATCTCAATATCCACCCCACAGATGTTTATGAGGCCTCTCAAACATACTTAGGTGCCACGCTCATTTTATCACAGAGATCTTTCTGAATCACCCTATATTAATTTCCACATCCTCTTTAATCCTTTAAAACATTTATTTACTCAACAACAACCATACATATAGTACATTTTATATACTGTTTTACTTCTATCCTCACTCTCCCAACATACTCTGGAATGCAGGACACAGGAAAGCAGGGGATTTATTTTCTTCACTATTTTATGCTTTATGGCTCAAGGCACGGGGACTCCCCCATGCATCACCATCGACGGATACACCCTGGAGGTTGTCAACGACTTCACTTACCTCGGGTCCACCATCTCGAGCTCTCTGTCAGTCGACTTGGAGGTCAATCGGAGAATCGCCAGGGCAGCCACAGTTATGGCCAAACTGAACCGGCGAGCGTGGAACAATTCCAGCCTCACTGAGAAAACCAGACTGCGCATCTACCAAGCCTGCGTACTCAGCACTCTCTATGGCAGCGAGACGTGGACCACCTACGCAAGGCACGAAAGGAAACTCAACAGCTTCCACATGAGGTGCCTGCGACGCGTCCTGCATGTCGCCTGGCAGGATAAGGTCCCCAACACCGAGGTGCTGAAGCGAGCCAACATGAGCAGTTTGCATGCAGTTCTTAGTGAGAGACGCCTCAGGTGGCTCGGCCATGTCAAAAGAATGGATGCAGGCCGTATTCCCAAAGACCTCCTCTACGGCGAGCTAGCAGAAGGCCAGAGGATGACAGGGCGCCCAAAACTGCGGTTCAAAGACATCTGCAAAAAGGACATGACACAATGCTCCATCAATCTCAACACATGGGAAGTTCAAGCAGACGACCACCTAGCCTGGAGGCTCGCGGTCAGGCAAGGTACGTCACGCGCAGAGGCTGCGAGCAACGAGGAGGCAGTCCAGAAAAGATCGAGGCAGAAGCAGCGTCAACAGCAGCAACAACAGCCATCTGCCTTCACCTGTAACAAGTGCGGCAGGGATTGTCACTCCCAAGTCGGACTGCACAGCCATTCTCGGCGGTGCAGATAGACTCTCAAGAAGCTACGCCATCGTCTCTTGAGACGGACGGCTGCCGACGACGACTATTTTATGCTTACTGCTTATTACAATGCATAGCACATAATATTTTCAGAATGAATAAGTAAGAGAATAAAGTGGTGTGGAATTAATGTATGCTGTACAAAATGGGATTATCTGGATGGAACTGAAGTACCATCCAGTACCTTTGCCATAGCAATACTTTGATATGTGTATTACATTAGCTGCCTTTTTCATATGAAGAAAATCTCACTTAGAAATTTAATTAACTTTTTCAGTTTCTCAGAATTAGTAAGTAACGGCATAGATTTAAACTTCTAAAATTCATGCTTTATATTTTATAATATATTCCTGCAGCTGAAGAGAAGGATTTTACACACACACACGCACACACACGCACACACACGCACACCCCCCAACTTAGTACAGTGCAGAGGACAAGGAAAACAGGGTAATTGATCAAAAAGGTATATTAGCTGTGGACTTTTGGTCAAGATGACAGTGCAGGTGAACACAGCTTTCCTCCTTGCATAACCATATCAAAATCACAACTAAACTATTAAACAACCATTATTCAGAACCATCAGAAATTGAGCTGAGTGGAAACCCTACAACAACAGAATTAAAGAAGAAACCACATCGAGATTGGTAGGAGGGACAGAGACATGGAATGGGCTGGTCCCACATTCATGTGTGGCAAATAAAAGGGGTCTCAGCCCCACACCAAGCCTCCCAGCCCGGAGTTCCAGTGCCAGGAATATAAATCTCCATAACTTCTGGCTGTAAAACTAGTGGGGATTGAGGCTGTGAAAGATGGAAACTTCTGGAGTCCCAGGCAGTTCCTCTTAAAGGACCTGCATACATACTTACTCAAAGTCAGTCCCTCTGAGCTCCAGCACAGGGACAGTAGATTGAAAGGCATCAGAGACATATG
The DNA here is from genome assembly GCF_987537825.1 of Furipterus horrens. Lineage (NCBI taxonomy): Eukaryota > Metazoa > Chordata > Mammalia > Chiroptera > Furipteridae > Furipterus > Furipterus horrens. Next base: position 94,900,291 of record NW_028327187.1, on the reverse strand, counting down.
AGAAAGGTGAAGGGATTAAGAAGTACAAACAGGTGGTAGCAAAATAGTCATGGGAATGTAAAGTATAGCATAGGAAATAGAGTAGCCAAAGGACGTATACATATGACCCATGGACAGGGTCAACAGCTTGGGGGTTGCCTGAAGGAGTGGGGGATAGGCTGGGTGAAAGGGAGTCAAAAGGGGGAAAACTGAGACAACTCTAATAGTATAAACAATAAAATTAAGTTTAAAACGGTATATTGGTTGTAGTAGTATTAGTAGTGTTAGCAGTAGTAGTAATAGATACTATCTTAAAATTCTCTGTGGGTAATTTTAATTGAAATTAATATTAGCTACTTGAAAAGAAAGTATTCAGTTCCCTGACATTAGTTTTTGTATCTTAGTTATTTTTTCTATTTATAAGGAAAAATGTTATAGAATATCAGGGCTGTAAGAGGCATCAAGATATTCTATTCCAAATACTCATGTAAAGCTCAAAACCATTGTTTCTCTCACTCTCAATGATTATACAGCATATGCTGGTGGTGTTTAATGACAGAAAACTCCCTCTTTCACTGTGTCTTCTGGTTACAGTGCTCTGATAGTGGATTTTCACTCACTTTGAGTCAGCAATAAAATGCTTACGTTAAAATCAATATTTTCTTGAAACATTTTTATTTTTGCTAATGTATTCTTAGATTTAATAAAAGCAAACATAAAACTTTTAACTTATAGGTGCTTAGTTCATGGTGTAAAATTTACCTTAGCAATCATTTCTGTGTTAAATAACCCTAACATATACTTTATAAACATTTTATGTCCCAAACTGAACATTTTTTTTCTAAGAAGCATGGGTTTGTATGTTTTCTCCAATTACCTGAGTGAATGTAACCTTTCACTTAGTGCTTGCTTTTTCTATACTCGACCCTATGATAGTGTCTACTTTGCACAACTTAGTTAAGTCACAAACATTAGCTCGCTCTATAAAAGATGGTTGGGGTAAAGAAGCAACAGTCTCTAATTCCTCACAAAGAAAATTCAATTCCTGGAATGTTCTTCTTGCTACTCAGTAGATGCTCCCATTCATTCAGTGAGATACAAGTAGGAAGAGAAGAATGCTTTGTCCTTAGTTTTTTCATGATCATAGCAGCCAAATGGCAATCACATTCAGGTTCCTCTTTGTGCCCCCCTTTTTTTTTTAAATTATTTTTCTGTTACAGTTGTCCCACTTTTTCTCCCATTGCTCCCCTGCCACCCCCTCCTCCCACAGTCAATCCCCACCCCATTGTCCATGTCCATGGGTCATTTATACTAGTTCCTTGACTAGACTCTTCCCTTACTTACTTCCCTTCCATCCCTCCCCCTCTCCCCCATGGTAACTGTTAGTCTGTTTCTTGTTAACATGCCTCTGGCTCAATTTTGCTCATTTGTTACTGTTGTTCTTTAGTTTCCTGTATTAGGTGATATCATATGCTATTTTTCTTTCTTTGCCTGGCTTATTTCACTAAGAATAATTCTCTCTAGTTCCATCCATGTTGTTGCAAATGGCAGGAGTTCCTTCTTTCTTTCTGCTGCATAGTATTCCATTGTGTAAATGTACCACTGTTTTATAATCCACTCATCTACAGATGGGCACTTAGGCTGTTTCCAGTACTTGGTTATTGTAAACAGCGCTGCTATGAACATAGGGGTGCATAGGTGTCTTTGAATTGGTGTTTCAAGATTCTTTGGGTATAATACTAGCAATGGAATTGCTGGGTCAAAAGGCAGTTCCATTTTTAGTTAGTTTTTTTTTTTTTTTTTTTTTTTTTTTGAGGAAATTCCATACTCTTTGCCATAGTGGCTGCACCAGTCTGCATTCCCACCAACAGTGCACTAGGGTTCCCTTTTCTCTGCATCCTCACCAACACTTATTGATTGTTGATTTGTTGGTGATGGCCATTCTGACTGGTGTGCCCTATGTTTTGAGAGCCTGGAATTAGAATTAATGTCAGCAAGTTCAGTGGCATCCCATACCTCCACCTCTGAGATAACATGAAAGAAAAGATTCTTATACTGTGTTAGTTTGCTAACAAAATACCAGACTAGGTGGTTTAAACAAATTTAATTTCAAAATCCTGAAGACTAGAAGTCGAAGATAAAGAGACTGGGAGGTTTGGTTTCTTCTGAGGTGTCTCTTCTTGGCTTGTAGATGGCTACCTTCTCACTGTGTCCTCACATTGTATTTCCTTTGTGTACGTGCACTCCTAGTATATGTCTTATGTCCAAATATCTTCTTCTTATAAGGACACAAGTCAAATTGGATTAGGGCCTCACCCTAACAGTCTTAACGACCTCTTTAAAAGGCCCTATCTCCAAATATAGCTACATTCTGAGATACTGGCGATTAGGGCTTCAAGATATGGCTTGGGTGGGAGGGACATATTTCAGCCCCATGATATCTCCAAAGACCTACTGAATGGGCTCACCTCCAAACCACCACATTATTGATTCTGTTCCTTTTTTAGTCATAATTTAAATATAAAAAACTCAAATAGGAAGTGCATAGATTTCATGTGTGAGAATGCTTAAAAGTCATGTTTTTGATGACATGTTTAAAAGATTTATGTTCTTTTTTTTTCCTTTTATTTTTTGGTTTTTCAATTACAGTTGTCCCATTTTTCCCCCACTGCTCCCCCCACCCAGCCCATCCTTTCTCCCACAATCATATCCCTCCCCGTTGTCCATGTCCATGAGTCATTTATACATGTTCCTTGACTAGACCCTTCCCTTACTTATCCCCCGTTCTCTCCCTCCCCCCTCCCCTCTATTGACTGCTATTCTGCTCTTTGTCCTATTTAGTTCGTTTGTTTGTGTTGCTCTTTAGTTTCCTGTATTAGGTGATATCATATGGTATTTTGCTTTCTTTGCCTTATTTAAAATAAACCACTATAACAAAAATAGGAGCATGACTTAGGGTGCTAGTATCTTCCTTAGTATTTCTTTGATTGCCTGACATGGGCCATTTCTAATGCCATGCTAAATATTAAAAATTATGCTGTGGGGAGTAGTAATATAATAGCAGTAAAGTGATTAAAAATGAATCTCTCTGGATAAAATACTTTAATTACTAAAATTAAGATTATAGTCACTTTATTCTCTTGAAAAGATTTTTTCTAAGAAGGCAGGAAACCTCACGGCCATGAAAGCATTGTACAATTTTTGTACGCCATCTAGGACATCAATGCATAAATATTTCTAACACCTTTAATCAAAACAGCAATCAAAAAGCAGTTTAAAAGACAGTGAATAAAATTTGAATGCTAAGTCTAACTAGGCCATAACAGATTTCAAAAGCAAAGCTAATAATAATAATATAAAAATGTCACTCTTTTTAATATTTATTGATACTAAGCATGAAGTATTATCAGGGTTTCAAAAATTCTATAATTTATACCTCTCATAAAACATATAATTATGTAAAACAAAATGTACATATTTCCCCCAGATGCTTATTAGGTTTTTGAACCTCAACAATGATAACTACAATATTAAAAAGCTGATATATGTGTAGTTTGTTTTTATAGTTACTATATGGAAATGGAGTAAAGGAGAAAGCGATAAGCTCAGAAAATGTTTTGAATTTAGAATATGTTTTATTAGATTTTTTAATCTAATGAATATAGTAATCATCATGCTAGCTAGATTGCCCAGACAGAAGATAGAAGCAACTGATGGAGTTTTTTCCAGCTTCCTGCTAAACACTTAGGAAGATGCTGGAAGAATTCTCTAGTAACACTGAAAACTAAGACTGGCACCTTAAATAATGCTCAAATGAGAAAAATAAAGGCCATACTCTTGCTCTTGGATAAATCATGAATGGACAAAAATGACAATTGTCCCTAAAGTATAAATGTAGGGTGATCCCATTAGAAGTACTATTTGCTAACTCATCCACTTTCTGGAGCTAACTGTTCATTCCAAATTTGGAAAAAATCTTTAAAAAATGAGCTGAAGGACAAGGCAGTTAGTCTTGTCCTAAAGCACCTACAATTAAAACAATATGGTACTTCCTTATGAAGAGAAACACCAAAGAAATCTAGGGAATCCAAGACCAAAATATGTACAGATATGCCATGAAGGCAGCATTTCAAATCAGTTAACTTTTAAATAAGTAGTTTCGGGATAACTAGCCCCATATGTTTTACAACATTAAGAACATTCCTCATTCCATACATATGGATAAATTATATATTGATTGAATATTTAACTATAAAAATGAAAGCATATAGGTATTAGAAGAAAACAGGTAGATTCTTTATGAGATAGAAGTGAGGACGGCCCTGACCAGTGTGGCTCAGTGGGTTGGGCATTGTCCCACAAAGCAAAAGGTCACTAGTTCGATTCCCAGTTAAGGCACATGCCTGGGTTGCAGGTCAGGTCCCCAGTTGTGGGTGTGTGAGAGGCAACCACGCATTGATGTTTCTCTCCTGTTCTTTCTTCCTCCCTTCCCTTCTCTCTAAAATTAAATAAATAAAATCTTAAACAAAAAACTTATAGTGAATTCAGTAGTGAATAGTTCTTGCTAGTCTGGCAAATAGTTACAGCCACAGATAGGCGACTAGACTGTTAATTAAATGGCCTTCTGTGTCATAACATTATCTTTCCATACTTTCAATTCACACATTATAAGAAAGCATGGTGTTAGCAATGAATTTCCCTTCTGTGTGTTTGTCTTAACTCCTTAGCCCATCCAAATGCTTAGGTTTATCTTTAGTCCTATTATAATCTAATTTTAGTAATAATATAATTTTGTAATGGTAAGTGATCATTTCTTTTTTTTTTTTTTTTTAAAGTATATTTTATTGATTATGCTGTTACAGTAGTTCCAATTTTCTCCCCTTTACTCCCCTCCACCCAGTATCTCCCTCCCCCAGCATCCCCCCCCAAGTCCATACCCATGGTTCGTAAAAAATAACTATCCCTCCCTCTCAGATATTAAGACCCTTTGTAATCTTGTAAAGGACAATGGGCGAAGGTCTCAAGCTCCTCTAGCTGCTTCAAGCTGGACATGGTCGTCGTCCTACCTACCCTTGGGTCCAGAAATCCCTAATAAGAGTGGGGGTGTGGAGGGGAGGGTGGCCTTCCCACATGGGGAAGGATCATGCAGACTCCAGGTCAGTTGGCTGTCTCCGGACAACGGCGTGCTTGGTTTAGCAGGCTGGCATCCTTGTTGTGTTCTGGGGGCAACAGATTTGGCAAAAAGGGTTAAAAAGCATCATTCAATCCATAACTACTAGGTGGCAAAAGGCAGGGATTAATTTTTCAATATTCCACATTAGGAGAAAAAAAAAAAAAAAAAGGGCTTCTTTGGAGGAAGGTGTGCTAGGCACATCTCTCCTGTCCAAAACCCTTTTGCCCATTTTATTTAGTTTGGGCTGAGGGAAATAGTGATCATTTCTAAACTTCATTTCCTTGGGAATGCATGATGTTTAGTTGACTCAGCTTTTGCTGTTTTTATTCTATTCCAGCTCTTGCTGTTTTAATTCATTTGAATCAGTGATTCACTAAAAACACAGAGTTCATAAAGACCAAGTTGAAGATAACACATTTTTAGATAGCTTAGCAAACAATACGATCTTTCATTAGGACTTCAGGCAAGTTAACCAAAGTGTTTCGACTCCTCCATCTCTAAAATGAGAGACATAATAGCACTTAATTTATGGTGATTTTCTGAGAATGAAATGAGCTGTTGTGTGAAAAATACTTAGCATGGAGCCTGGCATATAGTCAGTACTCAATAAATAGTAACTTATAATCATATTAATAATTATTAACTATAATATTAAACCTTACAATGTTTTCATTTTCTGAAGGAATAAAACAACACTTGAAACTTTATAAGAATTTTGAGTTGGGACGTTTTGCAGAGGGGCAATTTTCTATTTCCTTTCTTGGTGTTGTTAATAGTTTATTTAGTACAGTGTTCTCCTCTGAGACAAAATGGCTGTGAATATCATCAATCTTATAATAAAGAATTTTTAAAAAACAGAATGTGGTCAATATCCCTTATTTTCTTTTAAAGAAATAGTGTTCCTCTTCACAATAAAGGAAGACACCCATCACTTGGAAATGCTCATTGTTACAAATGGACAGAAGCTCACCACTCTTCCAACATCTTAATACTTGTCCTATAGGCAGGGTTTATTTTCAAACTATGGTCCTGTGACTATCTGCTTCTCTATCCCTTTAGATGCTACTTAAACATGCAGCTTCCTGGGCCATAGCCCAGACTGAATAAATCAGAATTTCTAAACATGGGGCTCATCAAACTTCATGTCTGACAAGTTTCGCAAGCGGTTCTTATGCAAAATAAAGATTGAAAAATTCTAATTCATTAGAACACAAGAGAACGCTGTCAGTTTTTCTGTCTTACAGTCTCTACAACTTGGAGCGGATGCCCCTTTCACAAATAAGTTTTGGCTTCCCTCATGGCATCAGCTAAATAAATGGACAGTTTACTCTTAGCACTTTGGGAGCTCCAAGCAGAAACTTGAACTGTTATGGTCTAGGGAGAAAATACACAAGGAATTAAAGGGTCAAAATGGCTATACTTTGTCTTTTGCAGGATGTAGTGACTTAAAAATACTCACGGGCTGTACAGTTCTTTTATCACTCAGGAAAACCCAAGCCGTCACTCTTAACATTACCTCTGCCCTCCAGCCTGTTCTGGAGAACCTTCTTACCTCTAGATAAAATGTATTTTTTAAAGAATTGATGTTGCCTTGACCTATGTATGTCACTTGGTTAGTTCGGCATCATCCCACAAACTGAAAGGTTGCTGGTTCAATCCCCAGTCAGGGCATATTCCTAGGTTGCAAGTTCAGTCCCCAATTGAGGTGCATGCGAGAGGAAACTGATTGATGCTTCTCTCGCATCGATGTTTCTCTCCATCTCTTTCTTCCTCCCTTAAAAAAAAAAAGCAGTTGATGCCATTTAGGAAAATTAATGATGAAGCCAGTAAAGTGTGCTTATACTTTTCCATAATGTATTTTTTTGTTCAAAAGTGATCTTGAAAATTTGATTATCAGTAAAGAAATTAGGTGATTACTTTCTGCTGTTCAAATTATATTCTGAAATTTTTTACCACATTAAATATTTCTTTTGTGTTTTTTACAGGAATAGCATTGCCTCCTAGAGGGACTATTCAAATCCCGGTGTTTTTTGTCCCCAAAGTTATGAAGTTAAAGAAGACAGTGGCTGTTGTTCTAATGAAAAGGGCAAATGGAAAAGAGTGGCCTATTGACAATTTTGATGAATTGAGCCCAGAGATGAAAAGGTAACATTCAAATAAGGATATTGATTTCATTTTGTCTGGCACTGAAATGGTCAGTTTCTTTTATATGTTAATGTAGTGTCAAGTTCATGATTTTATATTCGCGGACATGATGAAATTTATATGTTCAGAGGAGGAAAATGTATGGTATAGTATATATCATTGCTGATTTGAAGTTCAGAGTGAGGAACAAGTCAATCTTAAGAACCATATCAGTGAATCAGAGTCAGGGACATGCAAAGGGAAAATAGTTACTGCTGCTAAGACAATAAATAATCTATACCTAGAGAACAACCTAAAACAGCTTTTCTGGGAGAAATATAGGACTTGTGATGCTGGCATTCAGCAGAGGATGGCACTGTGCCAGGTGGCTAGGACAGCCTAATGAACCTCTACCATGACTCAGGGATGCTGTTCCATTGCGCGAATGCAAGTTACTTGTGCCCTCTTTGCTTTGCTAAAATTTAAGCCAACTCCAATAATAATAAAAAATTTAAATGTTTTCTCTGCTTTTATAGTTTCATTAAATAATGGTCTAGAAGTCTTAATTAAAAATAAATTCTTACTTTGCTCTACATGTACATATTTATTCTCCACGTTTGAAAAGAAATCTTTCCTTTGGGCCCGTTCGGCCTTGCTTTTCATTACTCCTGCAGTCAGGACTGCTGACAGGGTTGTGGGCCCCAGCGTAAAATGACGACGAGGGGGCCTTGTTCACTGGTCATTTTAGGACAGTTACTGTAGTGTATTAAACAAGCATGGAGCAATTCTAAGTGCAGGCTGTGGGTGTTGTTGCACAGCTCATGTGCCCATGAAGGTGGTCCTGCCTGCCGTGACTTGTTTCATTTTGAACAAGAAAAGCCTGTTTGCAACAGTGATCAGCACCATTTTTCTAGTTTTGCTATCCTCCTGATCTTGTATAAGGGACTTAAAGTATTTTGAGAAGTGCCCTCTTTCTTTTAACTGGTATCCTCCTGAAGTAAATTACCTATCACTTTCTGAAGCTCTATAATTAATAGCACTTTTTTTGTGTGCTTTGCCTGTCCACTTTAGATTATAACCCAGCAGAACTATATTACCTCTGATTAACCACAATTTAGTCACATCAATAAATACCAATACTGAGCTTTAAATGTAGGGGGACTTTTTTTTTTTTCAGTTTTAACATACATCTCATAATGGTTGCATTCCATTTTTGTTCATGATAATTTCCCAGGTTCTGCTTTAAAATGTTTAGAAAAACAACATTTGCTGAAAGTGTTTTGTATTTCATACTTAGTTTCTCTCTGTCAAAGTTTAAATTCATGAGCTTTGTTCAAATACCATTAGGTTCATAGAGAATATGATCTTTTATACTAATATTGATGGTGTTTATATTTCCTGTTCATTCTTATTTTAATTTCTTATTAGAACTATGGGAGTAGACAGTGCAAAAATCCAAGCAATACGATGGATATACCCTATTACTGGACTTCCACAGGAAAAACATGAAGGATTCCTTCCACGTAGGTATATTTTAATGTAAGAAAACACCAGGAGTTGGAGGTACCTTACAAGCCTTTTAGCTCCATCTTATCTTTATATAAGTAAGAAAATCGAGGTCCAGCTACAGTTGTGAAGTAACCAGCCCTCTTGGTGCGAGTGCTGGAACTGAATCTGATTTCTAACAAGGAGCCCAGTGATCTTTCCACAAAACCACACCATTTCCTGGTGCTCTCCCTGTTGGTGAGACCTAGCAAACCAGCTAAGATCAAAATACCATTAACCTCAGGCCCCTTTCTTTATCCAACATTCTGTGAGGTGCTCCAAACCCTGCACTAGATCTATGAGTCCCAGGTACTTTGGTTCTCCCATCACACTTAATCACCATATTGCAGCTTCTGTGTAATTCTAATTCTCATCTAAGAACTATCTTAGGCCTCTATTCTTAGTTGTCCCAGACATCAGCTTTTATGATGTTCTCCACAAACTAGTCAGAATGTACTGAAGTTCTCAAGGAGATTCATTTGCTATCATACACACTGCATAAAATCTGTACTCTTGAAATGCCTTTTTTTTTTTTCTTGACAACCCCCTTTTTTCCTCCACATTCTCCAAACTTTTCCCAAGTTTTGGTTTATTCTCTTTCCTCTTCCCACTTCTTCCACATTCCTTGCTTTCCCCATTTTCTTCTGATGATCAGCTTAAAAAATCAATCCCTCTTCGGTAGCCACAAAGCGAAATTTAGTATTCCAACCTCTTACCAGGCTCTCGGCCTAGTTTTTCGTGACTAAGAAACACTAAATTGCTCTGCACAGCAAAGAGATATTTATTTTGGATCTCCCTCCTTGAGCAATGCAGATGAGCTGAAAAAAATGTCTTGAAATTTGATTTTTCCTTCTCCCTCCATTACCAGTCTTTGCTAGTGAAAAGGAGTCCTTTACTGACATAAATGATGTGACCACAGTTTGAAAGAAAATAAGTTTTGTGAATAACACCACTTCCCCTAATATACTAGAAGGCAGCCCAAGATTCCATATTTCCCTGTGTAGTTTCATTTTAACTGGAGTAAAAGAAAATCCACATATCTAGCAGTACCTTTGACAATAAATGTCATTGGTTTTACTTGAAGTATTTTTACTTCGAAGTTAAAAATTGATCAACACACAAATATTTCAAATATACTAAATTATCTTCAGAACGCTTCACAAACATGTCAAAATGTTTATTTCTTTCTAGAAGATAGTTGTCTGTATATTTTCTATGGAGCTGAACAGTTTACAGCTGTGGTGCAGTCATCTGATCAACGTGATATAACAAAGCCTAGACATTATTCTTGTCACAGTTCTAACAGTGTCGCTTGTATCTATGCAGACACAGTTTTGTTTTAACCAGATTAAAGATTTAAAGACGTTTCCGGTCTAAAACAAAGCTTATGAGAATGTAAACATAATTTTTGTCCAATCCTACAAAGAAAATTAAACATGCTCCAGACACATAAAAGTACTTTCCATCCAGTCATATCTCTTGGTTATTATTCTATTTTTAAATGAAATGGAAATTCTGTAAATAGCCTGTGTTGCATTAGCCCAACCTATTAGTAACATCAGTGTTCTGAAACAGATTGAGTACTACTTACTACATCATTTTTACAGAAGTCTAATACCTATTCTAGTAATTATTTTTATCTACAAATGCCCTTGAGAAACAAGTATAATTTTATAAATACATATTATTTACTTTCTGTACAGTCCATTTTTCATTCTTGAGAACACATTAGAGATAACCTACTGCTTTTCCAACTCAGCTGTATCACCATCGATGCTTATTGTCTCTTTTTTTTGTATCCATCACTCAAGTTACTCTCAAACCAGGGCACTTCTGTCGTTCTGTTTTGTTGTTTTGTTCTCTTTGTGCATTCTTATCTGCTCCTGTCCACTGGGGCAGACAATTGGAAGAGGACTCCTCTACCAATCACAGTGGAAATACAATAGAATATGAATCTACTGTAATATCACGATCCTTACATTGTCAGGGCACTGATTTCCTAGGACTTACAGGACAAGACCAGTGACATGATATTAATTATAACTTTGATCTCATGAATTTCCAACTTAATTCTTTAATACTGAAGTGAATCATAACCAGAGCTTGTACATTTTCCTCAGCTATTTCAACCCTCTTAACTTACATGTAACTCTGTATCCTTATTGTACATTTCACATTTATTCTAAGTCCAAAATGTTGACTATCAGCCTGTAAAATTTAGAATTAAAATTAAATTTATTTTAATTATTTTAATAGTATAAATGCAGTATGTATAGTGAAAACACATAAGTCTAAGGGTATTATCCAATTTTGCAGTCTAGGTGAACAGATAGATTATTATTGATGCCTCAAAAGCTTAGAATAATATATTTCAAAGCTTTTTAAATATTATGGTTCCTTTTTTAATCCCTTATATTCAATTTATGCCCTGTGTTGATCTAAAGTCAAAAAATAACATTTAACATATTTTGGAAAAATAGTATTCTCATTTATGTGGACTCTGGTATACATGGCCCCATAATATAATACAAGGCTAATGCCAAAGGAATACATTAATATCCCTTTATATAATTAGTATTTATATAAAAAAAATATTTTGGTTTCTCACAATATCACTGGCAACTTCTGTACTTGATGTAAGAAAACATTGGACTTTAATATATATATGTATATATTTTTTGTGCTGTACATTAAGTCAATATATGGTCACATTTTAATATTGATTTTAAATAATTTATTAAAATTTTATTTTTAACTATTAATCGTGTATTTTGTAAATTTAAAAGCAATTCACAAGTGAAAGTCAAAATATTTTATTTAAATATTTTAAAAGATGAAAGCCCAGAAATAAACCCAGACCTCTATGGTCAACTAATCTTTGATAAAGGAGGAAGGAACATAAAATGGAGTGAGAAGAGCCTCTTTAACAAATGATGCTGGGAGAACTGGACAGGGACATGCAAAAAAATGAAACTAGACCACCAACTTACACCACACATGAGAATAAACTCAAGATGGATTAAAGACTTAAATGTAAGCCGTGATACCATAAAAGTCCTAGAGGAAAACATAGGCAGGAAAATTTCAGATATCACACGTAACAATATCTTCACTGATACATCTCCCAAGGCAAGAGAAATAAAGGAAAAAATAAACAAATGGGACTACATCAAACTAAAAAGTTTCTGCTCATCGAAAGAAAACATCAGCAAGATGAAAAGGAAACCAACCATATGGGAAAACATATTTGCCAATGATATCACAGACAGGGGACTGATCTCCAAAATATATAAAGAGCTTATATGACTCAACATCAAGAAAACAAACAACCCAATTAAAAAATGGGCAAAGGACCTGAACAAACACTTCTCCGAAGAGGACATACAGAAGGTCCATAGGCACATGAAAAAATGCTCAACATCATTGGCCATCAGAGAGATGCAAGTAAAAACCACAATGAGATACCACCTTACACCTGTCAGAATGGCCATCATCAACAAATCAACAAACAACAAGTGCTGGCGAGGATGTGGAGAAACGGGAACCCTACTGCACTGTTGGTGGGAATGCAGACTGGTGCAGCCACTATGGAGAACAGTATGGAATTACCTCAAAAAACTAAAAATGGAACTGCCATTTGAACCAGTGATTCCACTGCTAGGATTATACCCAAAAAAACCTGAAACCCTAATTCAAGAGAACCTTTGCACCCCTATGTACATAGCAGCCCTGTTTACAATAGGTAAGTGCTGGAAATAGCGTAAGTACCCATCTGTAGATGAGTGGATCAAAAAACCGTGGTACATCTACACAATGGAATACTATGCAGCAGAAAGAAAGAAGGAACTCCTGCCATTTGCGACAACATGGATGGAACTAGAGAGAATTATGCTTAGTGAAATAAGCCAGGCAAAGAAAGCAAAATACCATATGATATCACCCAATACGGGAAACTAAAGAGCAACACAAACAAACGAACTAAATAGGCAAAGACTAGAATAGTAGTCAGTAGGGGGGAGGGGGGAGGGAGAGAAGGGGGATAAGTAAGGGAAGGGTCAGGTCAAGGAATGTATATGAATGACTCATGGACATGGACAACGGGGAGGGATATAATTGTGGGAGAAGGGATTGGCTGGGAGGGGGGAGCAATGGGGGGGAAAATGGGACAACTGTAATTGGATAACAAAAAATGAAATTTAAAAAATAAATAAATAAATAAATATTTTAAAAGGAATTTTAAGGTGCATGTAAATAATATGACAGGAAATATTTTTAAACTGTTATAAAATATTACAGAACTTACTTTCTTAATTATTTGAAGCTATTTTATATAGTATAATTATAAAAGTGGAGTTTGGTATTTACCACACTGAACACATAGATAGCTGGAAAAGTCACATTTTCATGACCACCCACTGAATTATTGATATAACTTGGTCAGTTTCTGAATCAGATTTCTACATCCTAGTACAATCTTCTATTACTTAATTTATATCTTCCAGATTTATCTCTTGTCATACTATTTTTACATATTAATATTCATATTTTATTACAATATTGCGTGAGTGAGAATGTGGGTGTGTTTGTGTGTGTGAATGCCAGATATGATGTCAAGTAAAAGTATTCCAAAGAAACTTTTATTTTTCATGACATAATTTAATAATTTATTTTCTTCTAGTTCAAAAATGATCATATAACCTAATAGTCAAATTAACTGGATTTTTTTCTTTCTCATAGCTGTCATAATATGTCAGGCCAAGAAACGGGTAGAAAATGAGCTGAAAGTCTCACTGGCTGGTGATTTTTTGGGAGAAAATCCTATCTTATACGTATCAGATTTTATAGTGATTCCAAAACGACATTTATATGCATCTTATGAAGATGTCAATGGTAAGAGAACCACAGCCATGCACAGAAAACATGATGATAAATAAAACCTCAGCTTCCTTAAATTGCAGGTTGCTGATTACTCAGTTACATGAAAACCCATTCCCATTTATTTTTCATCTACAACATCATTAAAAGTGTTCCAGTGTTCAGTTATGTTTCTTTTCTTCACAGTAATTATTTCCAAAATGATGATAATTTTGGTTATTAATAGTTTTATAAGACTAGAATGTTACTACAGGATTTATCATCAGAGTTAACCTATGAAGCAGGTAGCATGACTATATTTTTATTCTACAAGTGAGGAAATCTAAGTAATCATTTGCACAGAGTCATACTACATAGGAGTTAAAGGCATGGTACATAAATCCAGGCTTCATTATCTTGTAAAACATTTTTTTTTTATTTTGAAATAACTTTAGATTTAAAACCTAGATGTGAAATAGTATGGTCCTGAACTACTCATATTGTGATCAGTCCTAATCTAATTGCTTTTCCTTTTAAAGCCCTGTAGGAATTTTTTTTTTTAATTTACAAAGACAAAGCTTTCTAAGAGGTTTCCTAATATAAAATATAATGCATGGTAGGTACATAATGGCCAATCAGTAAACAAGAGTTGTTTCTACTTTCTCTTTATGGTCACACTATGTTCTGTTTTCTTGGGTTGGCCAAAACTGTCCAGACTTCTCTGCTCTCTCTCTCTTCCCCTACTCCTTAGACACACCATAGAGTTAAACAGGATTGATTACTTTCATATCTCCTTGCAACAACAACCTAATGAGCATCTTTGCTGCCAGATATTATGCTGAGCCCCAGGGATGCCAAAATGAACAAGACACAGACTTGTAATTCAAAGAATATCTATCCAACATATTGGATTTATGTACCTGTATTATTGGTATTGCTCTACTGGGATATTATTATACTTGGATATTTAGATTGTATTTTGCAATGTCACTTCATAACATTACAGATTATTCTCTGTGGGCAGAATTTCCCCTTTAATTGTATTTCTTTCTAAGTGGCTTTTGGTCCATGCATTCTATGTGTCCCTCTGAGGAGTAGTTCAGTGACTTTCTCTGTGGGACTTTTTCGGAGAGCGGTTTTATCATTTAACGGCATGAAGCTGATGTGCCATTAGATGATTCATGCCTCTTCCTTTTATTTCCCAGGTGTTCTGCAGCTTGAGGCTATTTTTCTTTGCTTAATCTGTGGTCCCCTTTGTGTCTGATTAGCTGATTTATGTGTTACAGTGGTCTTTTTTTAACCCTAGGTAAGTCATGCTGTGTGTTTTCTGCATGTCATACATAAAGTCCCATGTCGGGTTTGGTCTGTAATCATAAACAGGCCCTGGCAAACCTGGCATTGGTCCTCCATGACCCCACATTAGCCTCTAGACTTGATCCTTTGCTCTGCTTCTCTTTATTTTGCTTTTCCTTCCCAACTCACTCCATTAAGGCTTCTGTCCTAACTACTCTAATGAGATGGCCCTTAACAAGACTCAGCTTTATCTAGTATGCCTAACCTATCCAGTGCTCCGATTTGTGTTTTAAGCTTCCTCAGCTTGTCAGCAGCATTTTCCAGTTGACTCAGCTGAAGAACGTTATCTGCTATTGGTGTTTGTGACCAGCCTTGTTAATTTATTATCTCACTGGCGTCCTTCTCTCTGTTGTTGGCTCCTCTTCCCCTGACCTGAATCTGCATTGAGTGATGCAGATCTCAGCCCTGAGGGCCACCACACTTTACTGGACAGGTTACGTCCTGCACACTTCCAGATGATGGTGCTGATGATGACTGCTTGGCAGTTATGCCATAGCAAAGGCCTGATATTCTAGGTTGTGAAGTCTGAAGTCGGACAGCTTGAGTTCTTCAGTTTCTTCCATTGTGGAGGTAGTAATGGTATGTACTTCATAAGATATTTTTGGCCCTGGCTGCTGTGGCTCAGTGGATGGAGCGCCGGCCTGCAAACGAAATGTCGCTGGTTCGATTCCCAGTCAGGGTACATGACTAGGTTGCACATCAGGTTCCCAGTTGGGGGTGCAAGTGAGAGGCAACCACACAGTGATGTTTCTCTCCCTCTCTTTCTCCTTTACCCTCTCTCTAAAAATAAATAAACAATCAAATTATTTTTTTAAAAGATATTTTTGAAGATTAAGTAGAAATGTGTGGAATCCTTCCAAGTGCCTGGTGCTCAGTGAGTGTTCAATGAATATTAGATAGTAGCATTACAATCATTTAAAGCTCCAGTTAGGCATGCTATGATTGTGATGTACTAGCAGGCCTCTTCTTACTTACTGACACAGGATATTTTGAGATGAAAACATGGTCTTCCCAATGTCAGTCAGTGGTTTTATCATTAATACACAAAAAAATATTTTATCAAAAAAAGTACAAAAATATGATACCGAAATCTTGGATAGAGTTTGAAATTAGATGCTAATTACTAAAAGCTCAAACAAAATATTTAAGTTAAAATTAGTCCCTATATCTTTTATTTCTAATATCTTGTTTAAAATAAAACGTATAAGCCCTCGCTGACCTGGCTTAGTGGATTGAATGCCGGCCTACAAACCAAGGGGTCGCGGGTTCAATTCCCAATCAGGGCACAAGCCTGGGTTGCAAGTCAGGTCCCCAGTTGGGGGGGTGTGAGAGGCAGTCACACATTAATGTTTCTCTCTATCTCTTAAAAAAAAAAAAAGACATCTAAAAAAACATGAAAGAAAAGCATTCCCCATGTGGCCACTTTCTTCCTTTAATTTTCATTTTGTAGAGTAGTATACTTGCAGTCCTGTCAGAGGAACATAGTTATTTTAAGTTAAACAACATGTTTAATCTATTAAATTACCTTATTAAAGTGAAGTGAAACATGTAAATAACATACCTCTTAAAATATGCAAGTTTATAAAAGTAATAATTGTGCAGATGGCATACTCTTCATTATCTGTTCAGAGAAAATAGTTCTAAGTAGTTTATCCAGCATCCTCTATCTTCTTTGAATACCTTGTTGTCTTCATTCTATTTCATATTTGTCTACAGTACACAATTCATTGCTTACATGATTATTATGTTCTGTCAAACAAATACACATGCCTTTTATTAATAAAGAGCATCACAGAAATTTAGGGGAATAACAATGTTTATTATATTTTACTATTTATTTCTTCATGACTGAGAAACTTTTGTTAGGTTTGCTGCGAAATGTATTTCTTATAGATTAAAATGTATGTGATATAATAATACATAATTTCAAAGTCCATTTTGCAAATTAGTTTGTTAGAATCCAATGCTTTTTGATTATTTAGCACACTCAGTCAAGTGCTCTCTTTTTTAAAACTTACTGATTTTCTTTTACATTAAATAAAATTCAGTCATTGTCTTGAGAAAATTCATCCAAGTAACAGAAACCCTTGGCCAACGTAGCTCCCACTGCATGATTTATTAGCGGTATGAAACAGGCGTTATGTTGAATGATAACTATGCAAGAACAATATTTGGGTGGGGCACATATGTCTCTTGTTCAATATAATGACTTTGCTGCCATATACAAATGATTATTAGCATTATTATTTTATGACACAATAAATAGGTAGATAGGTAGATATAGATATATGATACTCTGAAATTCTCTGAAACCTGTTTGATTAAATATTCGGTGTATGTGTTAAGGGTATGAATACAGTACTGAAGTGATAAAAACAGCAATTCTCATTACCAGTTATGACTGATCATGTAGTTCCCGCTTTATACATAACCAGGGATTCCTTTCCTTTTTAAAGATTTTACTTATTTATTTTTTTAGAGAGAGGGGAAGGGAGGGAGAAAGAGAGGGAGAGAAACATTAATCAGTTGCCCCTCACATACATCCCAACCTGGGACAGAACCCACAACTGGGGCATGGGCCCTGACTGGGAATTAAACTGGCGACCTTTCACTTTGTGGAATGACACCCAACCAACTGAGCCACGCCGGTCAGGGCATATTTCTTCTTCTTTAAAAAAAAATAATAATTTATTTGTTTGTTTGTGTATTTATTTATTTTTAGAGAGAGGGGAAAGGAGAAAGAGAGGGAGAGAAACATCACTGTGTGGTTGCCTCTCACTTGCGCCCCCAACTGGGGACCATGCAACCTAGTCATGTGCCCTGACTGGGAATCGAACCAGCGACACTTGTTTCGCAGGCCGATGCTCAATCCACTGAGTCACAGCAGCCAGAGGGCACATTTCTCGATCTTAATCTACAACCTCCTCTCACTCTTGTCCAGTCACAACCTAGACTGAACTACTGTGGAATCTTCAGTAACTTACCTCCTAATTCCCTTTTGCTCAGTGTGCATTAAATGAGCACATTATTTCCATACTTAAAACATTCAGTGGCATCCCATTATTCTTAGAAGTTCCAAATCCTCACTCCCCGACATTATCTTGCCTACTTTGCCTGCTTTACCTCTTGACAAGCTCTTCTCATTCTCTCTGCTCCATCTGCATAAGTTCTTCCTCAAATGGCCTGACTTGGTTTCCACCCTGGGAAATTCCTCTCTGCTTCTCTGATGCCTAGGAGGCATTTTGTTTCTCTCTACGTCCAGGTAACTGCTATTGGCTTTCAGTTTGATGTACGGGTTTCCTCCTCAGAACCTCTGCTCTCATAGCCTCCTTTACTTCTCCTTAGTGGCAGTCATCACAGTAATATTTTTAAAAACTAATGACATCATTGCTAGTCTAATGGCAGGTCTTTCCTCCTGCTCATAAGCTCCACAAGGACAAGAACTATCATTTCAAGGAAAGCTTTCAATTATTATTCACTGAATAATTAAAGAACTGAATAAATTATAAGAAAAATATTGTGTTTTTAAAATATGTTTAGATGTTGGATGTGGGAACAAAATTATCTGCCTCATGTTCATTAATTTAGCCAAAGCAAAAAAGTTTAATAGGGGCAAAATATTAGCGTTCATGAAAATCTTCAGAGAATAGGAGACAATTGACAATGGGAGGTGCTTAATACAAGCATAGGATAACCATTGTATATTGTAAGATAGAAAAAAACAGATGTTAGTAAATATTTACATACCTATTAAAACACAACTGAAGTTAAATATATATTTATCCTGACTATTAATCTCATAAGTTCAAGTGTCTTTCTAAGGTTTACTATAAAAGGACAGAATTTTCCTCCAATATTGAAAAAATTGTTACAGTAGTTTGCAAGGACTATTGACTTGTAACTTTGAAATTGTAATGTGTATTATGGAAAACTACATTTATTAAAACACACTTTTTAGAATTGTGTAGTTATTGTCTTAAAGTTATGATCTATGATTGTGATGAGAGAATAATTTCATCTAACAATCAGATGATAATTAATTTACACTAGCCTAGGTGACTTAGCTCTTACCAACCCAGTCCACATAAAAGTACTTTATAGGTTCTCTCCAAATTAGGAACATAGCAAAAGGCATGTTTCTTACTGGATAATACAGCTTTCCCAATAAGATGCAGAGAATCAACAGAGCAAGTTTAAGACACAGTACCAAATGTCAGTTTATCATGATTTCGTCTAACTTTATTCTGTTCCTCTACCTTAGATACTCACATCAATATTATTCAAGTTACAGACAAGGGGGATATGTGTAGTTTGAAAAATATACTCATGTGGTTTCTACTTACCTCACCTCTGCACTCCATCCCTAGCTGATAAGCATTTCTGTATTCTGTACCAATGGATCTTCTTAGGATTGGAATCACAGCACCCATAATGCCAGATGCCCCAGAGTGCATTCAATGCTTCTGAAACTAAATTTAGCTTTTCCTTTCCTATCATCATTCTGACACAAGCATTCCCATGAAGGCTTCAGCAATTAAGCAGAAACAGATGCAAATCTCAACTACATACAGTATTTGCTTCTTAAAATAGTGTTATTTGAGTGGAATTGGAATTTTATCTCCCATTGAACACTCTTCAATTTCTTACATTCTGTTTCTCTGTATGGAGTATGGCTTCCTATGGAACATTTCCACACCCCATTCCCCAAAACAAATAGACACAAAACATATATAGATATATTGATTTTGCTACAGCAAAGAACACTTATCGATAGGAACAATTGCCAATTTGTCAACAGGATGAAAACCAGCAATTCAGAAGGTCAGATATTTATTTTTACATGTGGAAAAAGAAAAAGGAAATCTTGTGAGGGTGTAGGTCAGTCAGTTATTTTGCATTAGTAAGGTTTGCTGAGTAATCATTAAATGTGACTTGGGCTTGTTATACTCAAGCTATTTTTCAGAGTTCTAGTGCAGAAATTATAATCAACTATATCTGAAAGGTGGCCTGGTTTCTATTAGGATTTCTTAGAGCAAGGTGGCCATCGCTGCCGTGAACCCAAAGATCACTTTTACCTTATACACTAGAGATAGATTTTTAAAGTTAGCTCGGTTGTGGACCAGTTCATGGTTCTGACCTCTTCCATGACCTACATGCAACAAACTCCTCGACTTGAAATTTGGACTCATTACATGTATGTGGAGAGTAAATATAATAGATGTCTGTGCTTCTTTTCTATGTGCCAGTCCTGACTTTGAGATATTTTTCTCATGTACCTAACAACACCCTGCTGTAACTTTCCTCTGGTAACCTATGGTTAAGAAAATATGGTTAACCATATTGTCCATAATTCCTCAAGACCAAAACATGAAGAATTTTCTCTTTTAGCAAAATAAACAGAACTTGAAACTCCTGTCATAATAGGTTGGGATACTGTTTTAATATTGCTTAAACTTAATTCAAAGCTTTCTTTATAAATTATGTCCATAAGCTTTTAATACATTTATTATATAGAACATGTCGTGTTATTTGTATTTTACAGTAAATGTTGACTATTCATTTCCCATTTGGCTATTTCTTGTTTTATATCTCTGAATTTTTAATATTTAAGGATGGTGGGAATTATCTTCAGTGATTTTTAAAATATTTATTGATTTATTTGCCTTTTAGCAAAAGCATACTGAGTACTATTATGCACCGGCAATACAGTAGGTATTATGAACACAACAAATAACATCTACCCTCTCCCTCCCTCTAAATACCTGTGTATGATTAGTGTTGACATGTAACTGATGTCCATTGTATACATATTTAATTAAATTGAAATGCATTTTAATCTTGATTTTCCTAGTTGTACCTGTAAAACGTGAATTTCAATATGAAATTCTGTTTGAATCTGAAGAAGATAAGTCTGACTTGAAGTCCTCCGTGGCTATATATTTGATGAACAGATATTATGAAATCAAGACTCAGAGAATAACATTGGAATTCAACCTCATATTTTCACCAAAGAAACCATTGAAGTAAACCTGCTCTTATCCTTTTTCTCTTTAAAAAATATTATTACTCTTTTAAACTATGTTTATTTTTCTTTCCATTTTTAAAATATTGGGATTACATTAATTCTTTGATGCTGCTGAGGTAAATATTTTGAGGTAGATTATTTTTCTAGCTATCAAGCTGTGAAAAGTGTCTAATGAGAAAAAAAGAGTCCAAAGGATTAGAAATCTAAGATATCCTTCCCAAATCGTGAGCTCCCTAAGGTCATTAGGGTGTAATATTAACAAAAGAGAACAGTTTGCTTTGTAGAAATAAAAAGGTGAAAGGGAATATTATTGTGGTAACTTTGCATGGTGACACATAGTTACTAGACTTAGTGTGGTCATCACATGTAAATGTCAAATTGTAAAACTTAGATACCTGAAACTGATCTAATAGTGTATGCCAAATATACTTGAAAAAAAAATTTTATTGAAGAAAATAAAAAAATACTGACTTTGCATTATATATTGGCAACATGATGTTTCTTGATACTTCTCAAAACCAGTTCAGATGATAAAAAACCTAACCTATGTTCTTTCTACTTTGTGATTTCTGTCATTACCCTTTTCCCACCTAAACTTGTAACATTGCACACAGTGTAGTAATATTTAAGAGGGTTATATGGGAATCTGTTAGAATAGTGAACTTTATATGTCCACTACGGAGTCTAATCCAGGGTCTTTCTTTATATTTACATTATAGGCAACTGATATTTGGTACCTGCAAATACTGTATAATAGGTCACATCTGAAATAGGGCTTTAGACTTAGTGCAGTGATACTGATCAGAACCACAATATGCACAAAGTACAAAATGCAGCCTGTCAATGAAAAAAACAATCGAAAGTATTACTTGTGCTTTGAATCATTTCTGTAGTTCAGCTATGTATGTGATATAGCCAGGCATGTATTTAAAGTGGTACTGAATATGTAGTCCAATAAATAAAAGATACCAGGGTCATCTTCAGGAAGCAGTAATAAAATCAAGCTGCAAGAAGAAAGTACCCTATAAACATTGGCATGACCCTCTTTTATCTTCTCTTTCATTTTCAGAGTTTTCTGTGCTTATCTGTTAGTATTTTTACAGATTTAGCTTTGCATTGTGTTAATCTAGTGATATGCAAATTGCCAGCAACAACCAGAAGAGGAAAATGTTATCATTAGTGAATATGAGCAGAACCAATGTGAATGTATACCCATTTCACATTTTTTGGATTTAGAGTTTCTTTGTGAATATTTGAGAAACTTATTTAGGATAACTTGTATGCACGATTCATAAGTTTTTGTGAGTGTTGTGTGATGTTCTGGTGCAGTTTAATTCTATTTTGTGCCTATATTTATAAATTCATTTACTTTTGTCATTTCTTCTTCCATATATATTTGGGATGGTTCACTGCAAGACACACAGTTAAATGAGAAAAACTAAAATAAAACCAATAGCTCTAAACTATGAAAAAAAGAAAATAAATATGATTATATACAAACCATGCTTTACCTAGGTAATTAAAATAAATATTAAATTCAATTCTTCCTGGTTGGCAAGGTAAAAAGGGAGAAAAAATCATGTTTTGGTAAAAAGGACGTATAACATGGTTTTACAATTAGGAAATACAAAGTAAGTTTTGGCATCCATCCTTTCACAGAATAGCATTGTACATAATAAAAATAATGGCGAGGGCCCTAAATGGTGGTGCTACAAAGGAAATAAAACAGGAATATTATTCCTAAAGTTCTTGACCTTTTCTTTCAATAAAAATCAAGGGTTTAATACAAACACTCAAGAGAGCAATAGTTAATATTGTCATGAATCTGTCTGATGATTCTAATTTAACACAGATGTAAGCTTCTTTAAAACAATAGAGAAATGATAGATATCGTTAGTCTTAGGGCATCATTAGAAATAGTAATTGTCTTAGCTCAACTTTTTCCTGGAAATTTTCACCTGCTCAAGAAACAAACAGAATGAGAAACCAAAGTTTCATTTCACAGAGTATGGAGGAGACAACTTGGAAAAAGAAATATCACATATGTACATTGTTAGAAATCCACAGTATTGACCATAAAATGATTCACATGATCATCCCTGAAATCGAGTGGTCTTCCTTGCTATGGGCCAAAAAGTCTGTCTCAGTGGCTTCCACTAACTCAAAGAATTGGCCTACTGAATGAAATTAGTCAACAATATTCATTTGAACATGTTCATTCATTTATTCAAAGATCATTTAGCACCTACAAAAAAGACTAAGAAAAACACTGCACTTTTGGATTATATGACATAGTGAGTATAATAGATAAGAGAGAATCCAATGTATAAGTAAACAAAACATTCCAGAATGTTCTAAGAAGGAAATAAATAAGGGGGAATAGAGAGCTATGAAGGGTGTAGATCAAATATGTAGAGAGCTAAGATTCCTTGAAAAGACGATGTCTGAACAAAAATATAGATAAAATCTTGGAATAAATGTAGCAGAACGTTTAACATGAACACGAGAGTAAGGAGGCCAGAGGTTCTCTAATGCAGTCGTCGTCGGCAGCCGTCCGTCTCGAGAGACGATGGTGTAGCTTCTTAAGAGTCTATCTGCACCGCCGAGAATGGCTGTGCAGTCCGACTCGGGAGTGACACGGTATCTGTCTCCTCCCGTGTTGAATCGACATCTTGCGATGACGCTGGAGCGTCCTCTCCAGTGAAGCTGAAGCTACAGAGCCTGGGCAGGGTGATATGGAGGGTCTGCTGTTGCCCATGCAGCAGACCCCCCCTCTCTTCACAGCTGAAGGGTCCAAGGGAAAGACGGAGTCAATACAGCTTGGCTTCAGGTGCGCCGCAGGAGTTGCCGGTGTTGACTACAACGTCAAACCGCCTTAGGGACTCCGGCTCCGGATTTTCTGTCGGGGTTTACTCCCTTAGCCTTTCCCCTGAAGAGGTATGCCGCAAGGCAGCGGAGGTTTTTTGGAGTCAGAGTTTTCCTTCTCTAATGCAGTAGGCAAAGAAGAAAGTAAGTTTGGAGAGTTTGGCCAGGACCTGATCACATAGTGTCTTGAGGTTATGAATTTGTCCCTTATGCTAGAAACAACTGGAAATGACTGAAGGTTAAACTTGGGGGGAATGACATAGGACAGCTTGTGCACATGATTCATAAAATTTTGTAAGTGCTGGGTGATGATCTGTTGTCATTTACCAATTCTATTTTGTGCATATATGTGCATATTCATTTACTTCTGCCATTCTTTGCTCCAGATGAATTTGGGATGGTTCAAAGGAAGATAACAGAGTTCAATAAGATAAAAAAAACTGTGGTACATCTACACAATGGAATACTATGTAGCAGAAAGAAAGAAGGAACTCCTGCCATTTGCAACAACATGGATGGAACTAGAGAGAATTATGCTGAGTGAAATAAGCCAGGCAAAGAAAGAAAAATACCATATGATATCACCTAATACAGGAAACTAAAGAACAACACAAACAAATGAACTAAATAGAACAAAGAGCAGAATAGCAGTCAATAGGGGGGAGGGGAGAGGGAGAGAAGGGGGATAAGTAAGGGAAGGGTCAAGTCAAGGAACGTGTATAAATGACTCATGGACATGGACAACGGGGAGGGATATAACTGTGGGAGAAGGGGTGGGCTGGGTGGGGGAGAGAAATGGGGGAAAATGGGACAACTGTAATTGAAAAACCAAAAAATAAAATAAAGAAAAAACAAAATAAAACAATAGCTCAAAATTATAGAAGTCCTCTCCTCCTTGGTAGATGGCAAGAGTAGAAGTGGGAAGACCAGTTATCAAAATAGTGGTCTTGAAGTAGTGCTGAAAGGAATATAGTTTCATACTAAGACAGGAGAGTGTGAAAGAGGTACAGGTGCAGGATTTACATTTTGCATATATGTTTAATAAGCTATATCAGTCATGATGGGCTAAGTCCACTGTTTCAATGCAGTACACTTTATTGTTACCAGCAGTCTGTTGAAGGACTATTTTTAAATTTTTGGCACCAGTTTTTTTACAGTATGCAGAAATTAACATCCTCATACATACCACTTAATGAAATATTTGATGCACATCTCTGGGGGAAATTACTAATAGTGAAATTGCTGGTTTAGTGTGTGCAGTTTCAAAATTTGGTACAACATTGTCCAGTTAGTCCCTCAATGCTTGGATGGTTTAAACTCCTACTTAAAGAGGATACGAGTCCCCAGAACTGCCCTTCCTGACAGTTTTACATAAGAGGATTGTGATTTCTTTGTCCAATGTGACAAGTGATATAGCAACCACATCATGACATGTTTGAGTCATTTCTACTCTAAGCAAGCAAAGACGTAACCATTCCTCAACTTCAGCTACTACTCTGCCTCCACTCTTCTACACAGTCACAGGCTTAGAAAGGCTATCTCTACTCTCTTCATTAACTCAATGGCCACTCAATTGTATATTACTGTGTAAGGTGTGTGTGATCTTTATCAATTAAAATATAATTTTTAAAGGCTTTAATTTAAGTCAGTGTTATGGGGCTTTATTAAGTGTTCACAAAAAGATATGGTTTTTCTAGGTGAAGCAAAGGTTGAAAAAAAATTAGTGTTTCATTTTGAACAGAAAATTCCAATTTGGAACATCTATTAGCATAACACTTGGGACCATTTGCCTACCTCTCCTCTGCAGAGTCAGATCTACGTATGTTCTTGGTTTTTAGTAAATAACTAGAGAATAAATAAGATGTGCTAGAAAATAATTACCTCAAAAGGAGAATGATATTATAACCTGTGACCTAAAAATTATTTCTAAAGTGTAATTAACAGCATCTTCATTTTTTGAGAATTATAAGTCCCAATGATTTTAGAGAAACCACAAAGTTTGCTTACCTTTTTCATCTTAGCTATTGATCTGCTATATTGTATTCTCTTTGCTTGTTATCCTGTAGTATCCTTTATAATCTCTTTTTCTATTCAAGGTGTCAAATTATACTGAAAATAGAGTGCATAACAAATGGGATCTGGAACTTTCCCATAACATTGATTGCTACTGAGCCTGATGTGGAAGATGTCATTGAAGTTGTAGGGAGCGGTTTAATGAAGGAAGCTGTGACTGAGTTCTGGCTGTCAGGTCAGAAAAGGTAATATCTATCAAGCAAAGGTATGTAACTGGCTTTGTGAATGTAAGTTATGCTGAACTGAGAAACAGAACATAAAATGAAAAATTCTGTTACGTCATTTTATGCTGGTTAAGCCATAGCAGTATTGCTTTTATGAACCAAAGCTTTATATATTTCATAACTTTTATTTAAAAATTTGAAAATAGGGTCTACAATGTGAACATCAAAAAACAAGAAGCAAAATTAAATATTGAAATTTAGGATAATGTTTCTATTTGTTTTTCAAATGATGTTTTAATGTATTTTTTCTAAGATAAATGAAATGTTCTTCAGTAAATTTTAATGGTTCAGGATAATCAAGTAGTTTAGAGATGATTGGGTGACTTATTGATTCAATTTTCTGTATTATTATTCTTCTCAATCATAGCTATCTTTGTTATACTTGTGATAACATAGGCAGCATGACCAAAGAACTGTTACCTATCTCACATGTGAAATAAATTTTCACAGCTTTTCTTGAGGTATAATGTACCTACTGTAAACTCATCTATTGTAAGTATACTGCTAGGATTTATTTTTTTTTGAAAACGTATAGAATTTTCTATCATAACCACTCTCCCAGTCTGTTACTCTCCCATCTCCTCCCAAAATTTCCCTCAAGTCCTTTCGCAATCAACCCACACTCTCATGCACAATGTCAGGAAAGCAGTGATTGCTCTCCATCTTTATAACATTGCCTTCTTCGGATATTTCATATAAATAAAATCACCCAATGTGTCTTTTTATAAACATTTTAAAAAGCAATTTTAGGCTTACAAAAAAATTGACAGGAAGATATGGAGATTTTTCTTACACCATGTGGCACACACATGCATACATAGCCTCCTCAGTTATCAATATCACTCACCTGAATGGTGCGTCTTTAAACAAGGATGAACCTACACTGACACACTATAATCATCCAAAGTCCGTAGTTTACCTCAGGGTTCACTCTTGGTGTTGGACAGTCTGTGGGGTTTGCACAAAAGCATAATGACATATCCATGATTATATCATAGACAGTATTCTTACTGCCCTAAAAATACTCTGTGTTCTCTCTATTCATCTCTCTTTCCCACCCCTAGCAATCACTAATCTTCTATTTGCTCTATGGTTTTTCATTTTCCAGAATGTCATATAATTGGAATCATGCAGTATATAAACTCTTCAGATTTGCTTCTTTTACTTATTCATATGCCTTTGAGGTTTATCCATGTCTTGATAGATTTCTTTTTAGCATTGAATAATATTGCACTGTCTGGATGTACCACAGTTTATTTATCCATTCACCTACTGAAGGACATCTTGGTTACATCCAAGATTTTATCAATTATGAAAAAGCTGATATAAGCATCTGGGTGCAGGTCTTAGTGTGGATATAAAGTTTTCAACTCGGGTCAATACCGAGCAGCACAATTTCTAGATCCTATGGTAAGGGTATATTTCATTCTGTAAGAGATCACCAGCCCTGGCTAGTGTGGCTCAGTTGGTTGAAGCATTGTCCCATAGGCCAAAAGGTCATGAGTTCAATTACAGGTCAGGGCACATACCCAGGTTGTTGGTTCAATCCTTGGTCAGGGTGCGTATGAGAGAAGGTAACCAATGTTTCTCACATCGATGTTTCTCTCTCTCTTCTCTCTCTCTCTCTCTCTCTCTCTCTCTCTCTCTCTCTCTCTCTCTCTCTCTCTCTCTCTCCCTCCCTCCCTCCCTCCCCTCCTCTCTCTCTCAAAGCAATGAGAAAATGCCCTTGGGTGAGGAAATAAACAATGAATGAATGAATGAATGAATGAAATCTCCAAATTATCTTGCAAAGTGGTTTTACTGATTGGTACTCCCACCAACAATGAATAAGTGTTCCTGATACTCTGCATCCTCACAAGCATTTGATAGTACCAGTATTCTGGATTTTGGTCACTCTCAAAGAAGTACTTTGTATAGTGCTATTTCATTGTAGTTTGAGTTTACATCTTTCTGATGGCATATGATGTGATGCACCTTTTCAAATGCTTACTTGCTGTCTGTATATCTTCTTTGCTGAGGTATCTGATGAGATCTTTGGCCCCTTTTTAAAATGGGCCATTTGATTTCACATTGTTGAGTTTTAAGAGTTCTTTGTATATTTTAGACAACAATCTTTTATCAGATGTGTGTTTGGTAAATATTTTCTCCCAGTCTTGGGTATCTCCTAGTTCCCTTGATATTGTCCTTCACAGAGTAGAACTTTTTAAATTTTAATTAAGTTCAGTTTATTGATTATTTCTTTCATGAATCGTGTCTTTACTGTTCTGTCTAATAAGGCATCACAATACCCAAGGTCATCTTGATTTTCTCTTATGATAACTTCTTGGAGTTTTATAGTTTTGTGTTTTACATTTAGGTTTACTATCCATTTTGACTTAGTTTTTGAGGAGTGTAAGGTCTGTGTCTAGATTCATGTTTTCTGCATGTCGATGTCCAGTTTTTTCTACACCATTTGTTGAAGAGACTATCTTTGCTCCTTTGTATGGCCTTTGCTCCTTTGTCAAAGATCATTTGACTATATTTATGACTACATCAGGCTCCCTTAAGTTCTGTGATCAATTTATTCTTTCACCAGTACCACATTTAATTACTCTATAGTAAGTTTTAAAATCAAGGAGTGTCAGTCCTCCAACTTTGTTCCCCTTCAATATGGAGCTGGCTATTCTGAGTCTTTCAGCTCTCCCTATGAACTTTAGAATCCATTTGTTGATATCTAGAAGATAACTTACTGGGATTTTTGTTGGAACTGAGTAGAATCTACAGATCAAATTGGGAAGAGCAACATCTTGACAATATTGAGTCTTCCTCTCTATGAACACAAATATCTCCATTTATTTATTTCTTATGTGATTTCATTTATCAGAAGTTTGTAATTTTCCTGCTGCAGATCTTGTGCATATTGTTAGATTTGTACCTAAGTATTTCATTTTGGGGGGGAATGCTAATGTAAATGGTGTTATGTTAATTCAAAATTTCACTTGTTCATTGTTGGCATATAGGAAAGCAGTTGACTTTTGTCCCTTATAATATTTGGTAGAATTTACCAGTGAATCTATCTGGACCTCCTGCTTTCTCTTTGTGAAGATTATTAGTTATTGGTTCAATTTCTTTAATAGATAAAAGCATTTTTAGGTCATACAAAGTTTTGGCAGATTGTGTCTTTCAAGGAATTGGTCCATTTCATCTAGTATATCACATGTTTGCATAGAATTGTTCATAGTACTTTATTATCCTTTAATTTCCATGGGGTTTGTGGTGACATCCCTCTTTCATTTCTTATCTTAGAAATTTGTATCCTCTCTTTTTTTTCTTAGTTTGCCTGGCTAGAGACTTATCAATTTTATTGATGTTTTCAAAGAACCAACATATAAATGCTTCCCAAAATTCTATATCTAAATTGCTGACTAGGTCCTGATGATAATTGCTCAAATTTTCTTTACTATATGGCCTATGTAGGTCGATCTCTTCTGAATGAAAGATTGTCACTGATCACAGAAAGCTAAGCTTAGATAAATGGAGAGTGAAGGGTTTCATGCTACTGGGTCATAGTGAGCACATTCCCCACTTATGCTATACAAGATCTGAGAAGTGGAATAGGGGAAGGCAGCACTTAACGTACTAGTTTTCTACATTTCTAAAACAAATGACTTGCCTGTCTGTGTTTCATGATGGCTCATGCTGGTCCTTGTATGCAACATAGAAAATAAGTTTACTAGGGTACTGGGCATGCCTAGAAGCATTTTATGTACTTAATTCAAAATGAATGACAGACAGTTAAAGGTGTAATCACCTGTTATATTTCGATCTCTCACATTGGACAGGAATGGGTTTCACTTAGCCATTTTGAATCTTATTTACAACTTCCAAACATACTTCAAGTTATTAGATATCTTGGATTACATATAAATTGATTTATGCATTCAAAAAGTTTTTCAGGGCTAGTGAAACAGTTTCAACTGATTTCCTCATAACCAATAATTTCCTCAAATGCAATATTGGAGGAAAAACAGTTGGAATAAGACCCTCAGATTATACTTTTCAATTATACACAATGTTGTTACCATTTGCTACTCCTAATTCTATATATATTTTATTTCACTAATACCATCTGTAGTTCCTTTTCACTCCAATCTATTTTATACATTGTAGTAAAACCAGTCTCCTTAGAACAATGTTATTAACATGTAACTTTCCTTGTCAAAAGCATCCGATAGTTCCCTGTTTCTTACCCAAGGTGGCACCTAAATTATACATGCACTACATGGTCCTAGCCCACTCAGACCCTCCAGATGTCTTCTCTGTGCTGTCTAGAATAGAGCTTCTGTTTCAGTCTTATGAAAAGTCTCTATTATCAGAGCCTGTCTTATCCATTACTCTTTCTCACTTGTCTTCATTTTCTTTTGGCTTCTAAATTCCCTTCTTAACACCTCTTCAGCTTCTGAATTCTACTCATTGTTTCTCTCTTCACAATAAAATCTTACTTGGCCAGTTAGACCTTAAACCCATATAGCACTATGTAAACCAATAATTGTTTTTCTTTTAATGCATGTGCCTTATCTTCCCAGCCAGGTTCATTCATATATATTCATTCCTTACGCAACGTATAGGTTTTATTTCTTCCTAATTTCTCCTCTCTCTTCTGTATTTCCGGTAGTGGACTTTGTTCCCAATTGGATCATGCATCAATGCCTAGCACTGGTAATAAAATGTTTCAAATCAACAATCATAATGATGACTATATTAATATTGATTAATCCTTATAGAACAGTTTCCATATGTAAGGCACTGATTTAATGTCTCTATAGGAATTAACTTCATTTAACAGATATGAAAATGGAGGCACAAAAAGGCTAGTAAATTGCCTGAAGTCATGCACCTAGATAGAGCTAACATTCCAGTCCAGGCCATCCATATCCATAGTCCACCTTTCACACACTCTGCCATGATACTCAATACACATTTGCTGAATGGATGAGTAAGTCCCAACCTGAACCTCCCACATCTTCTTCTATGTTTCACTTGTGGATCTGTTCTGGGAAACTGTTCTTTACCTTCTCCCTGCATCTCCCTGTCGGTTTGGATTTTAAGTTTTTCACTTACAACCTCCTATGCACTGTGCTGTGCCTATGTCCTCCTTTATTCTATCATGAAGTTCCTAAACTTCTTTCATAGTCTTCATTTCAAATGTAATCAGCCTTGACAGGAAGATGATCACTCGAATCTTACATGTCAGTCATCTCACTTCAGATCCTAGCAACTCATCTTCAGGCCCAGAATCTTCAATGAACCTGTAAACTACTTTCCTTTCACCTTACAAGGGGAAAACAAAAGGAGAGTGAGCAAATATTACATTGGAATAGTAGTAAAAACAAAGGCTTTATAACAGATATTGAAGTTGGACCTTTTAGATATGAATTTACTTACAAATGACTGAATTTTCAATTAAGACATTGAGTTATTCCAATTTTTAATATAGAAAGAATTTTATTCTTTGTACACTATAAATATAAGATGTGATGGGAAAAATCTTTAAGATTCCATGTTGTCACACTGGGAAGAACAAGACTCCAGTACAGTAATTTTTAAGATGCCTCCTCACTGTTATTCTGTAAGCATTCCATGAAATGATGAGTATCAGACTCACAGCTGCATGACAGCATTGGTGTTCGTCTCTAGTCCAGTGCGGCAGGATATAACTTCTGTTCCTCAAGTTCTCATAAAGAGAATGGGGTAATGATAAAGCTTAAGGATGATATTTATATTTTTGTTTCAGATATCCTGTACCATTCACTACACACCTCCTACCTAGCAGTGACCCTGAGTTTTTCGTAAAACCTCAGTCTGGAGAAATTCCTCCTTATGACAGTGATGGAATTACCCTCACCGTGGGTTTTATACCCCAAATGTATGGTAAAATATACAAAGCAAAATTAGTAATACAGGTGAGTTCTATAAAGGCAATAATCAAGGATATTTGATGTCACTAAATGCTTTAAAATGATCTAGGGAGAAAAGGTTACACCCAATGATCACAGATAAAGAACAGCAACAGTATCATGCAAAAGTCAACAGATTTCAACTGCTCTGTCTTATTTGAATTTTCTTTTGTCCAGTAAAGAGCTTTTAATTCTGGACTACAAGAAAAATCTTGTCATCACTAGTGGGAGGTAAGAAAAGATTTTCCTTCCATATTAAGGAAACGGGGAAGAGACAAATAATGACTGCACAATGATTTTATAGTAACAGTGTTTTCTATAATAACCTATTCAGGGACTTTAGGTGATTTGAGATAGAGATTTTTGGAACCTTTAATTAAGGCATAAGGTAGTAGCAAAATGTTAAAGTCTAAAATGGAGATTAAATAGAAGATAAAATTTATTTTGAATTGAAAAAAAATGTAAAATGGGCCAATACTATAAAAGTTTGTTAAAGTGATCATTTTATTAGGAGTCAACATAAATACAATTTTGAAACTTATCCAGTAAGCCAAATTTCTCCGTAAAATTTTACACATATATTTTACTAAGAAATTTAGGCGAAAGGCAACTTTCAAATTACTTATGAAAAAAATGACACTGTTGCCCTAACTGGTATGGCTCAGTGTGTTGGGAGTTGTCCCACACAGCAAAAGGTTGCCGGTTCAATCCCTGGTCAGGCCCCATGTCCAGGTTGCAGGTTTCATCCTTGGTTGGGGTGCATACGAAAGACAGCCGATCAATGTTTCTCTCTTGCATCGATGTTTCTTTCCCTGTCTTTCTCCTTCACTTATCCTATCTCTAAAAATAAATAAATAAAATCTTTTTTTTAAGAAAAAAATTTTAAATGCCACTATTTCAGTAGCACGGGCCCAAAGGACATGTAGTCATATTTCATGACATAATTATTGATGCCAAAGTAATCACTAAACTTCTAAATAAGACACTAATTAGGCGGTGCCGTGGGCAGCCAAGAGTGTTGTTACTGCTTTAATGAATAGAGAAAAGAATAATGTTGACTATTGCTT
This sequence comes from Furipterus horrens, assembly GCF_987537825.1. Taxonomy (NCBI): domain Eukaryota; kingdom Metazoa; phylum Chordata; class Mammalia; order Chiroptera; family Furipteridae; genus Furipterus; species Furipterus horrens. The sequence goes on along the minus strand of NW_028327187.1, from coordinate 94,867,073 downwards.
GAGAAAAGTATTTATATTTTTCACCTTTTTGAGAATTCTTGCAAGTCAGGTAGTAAAAATATCAAGCCTCTAGAGCCTTGCTGCACCTCGCTCTTGGCTGCATTGATATTTGATTTAAAATGATCATGTTGGTGTACCTGCTTCTCAAGAAATAAGGATATCCTTTTAACCTAAGGTGATTAAGTGACATCTTTAAAAGTAGATTTACAAATTAAAATGATGATCCTTTATCCAATGTACAGTGGACATTTCTGAAATTAACTACTTGGGAGGCTCTTCCAACTAAATCTGTGCCTGGTTTCCCTCTGTCAATTTGATGATTCAGTCACTGGAAGTGGAACTGAAGGGTTTTGTGAGAGAATAAGTTGATATATGGCATCAGCTGAGAACATGACATTTTCATTTAGTCATGAAGTGGTACCCTTTGATAAAGCTTATGTGGGGGGCATTGAAATTGAACTGTGTTTAAGAAATCACCATTTTGTTGATTCTCTTTATTATGGGAATTCCAAATATGTGTAGAAATAGAATAATTAATCCTAATGCACTTATCATCCAGTATGAACAATTATTAACTCATAGCCAATCCTGCTTCAAGTGTATTCCCTCTTCCCCACCTTCCCCACCTTCCATATTATTTTGAAGAAAATCTCAGACATCCTCCCTGGCTGGTGTGATTCAGTTGGTTGGGCATTGCCCCACAGAGGGAAAGGTCACTGGTTCAATTCCAGGCAGGACACATGCCTGGGTCACAGGTTCCATCCCTAGTCAGGACACATGAGAGGCAACCAGTTGATGTTTCTCTCTCACATTGCTATTTCTTTCCCTGTATTTCTCCCTCCCTTCCCCTCTCTCTAAAATTAAATAAATAAAATATTTTAAAAAGAAAAGAAAGAAAGAAAAGGAAGAAAATCCCAGACATCCTGTTACCTGAAATGTTCTATTAATCTTTAAAATACAAAAAATAATAACCATGGTATGTTGTCACATCTAAAAATTAACAATAATTTCTTAAGGTCAGCACATATAAAATATCCATTTAGTGTCAAATTACCAATTGATTCACAAATCTCATATTTCTTTAACTTAAAAATATATAAAGTGTTAGAATAAAGGATATGAACTTCTTACAAATATATTTGATATTTGGATTATATATTGTATACTTGCCCTGGCTGGTTTAGCTCAGTGGATTAAGCGTCGGCCTGCGAGCTAAGTGTCGCTGGTTCGATCTTCCAGTCAGGGTACATCAGAGAAGGAAAACTCTGACTCCAAAAAACCTCCGCTGCCTTGCGGCATACCTCTTCAGGGGAGAGGCTAAGGGAGTAAACCCTGACAGAAAATCCGGAGCCGGAGTCCCTAAGGCGGTTTGACGTTGTAGTCAACACCGGCAACTCCTGCGGCGCACCTGAACCCAAGCTGTATTGACTCCGTCTTTCCCTTGGACCCTTCAGCTGCGAAGAGAGGGGGGTCTGCTGCATGGGCAACAGCAGACCCTCCATATTACCCTGCCCAGGCTCTGTAGCTTCAGCGTCATCACAAGATGTCGATTCAACACGGGAGGAGACAGATACCATGTCACTCCCGAGTCGGACTGCACAGCCATTCTCGGCGGTGCAGATAGACTCTTAAGAAGCTACACCATCGTCTCTCGAGACGGACGGCTGCCGACGACGATATTGTATACTATATATAAATATATATATACACACTCACCATCATTTATTGCAAAATTATTTGTATCTTAATTGAAATGCATACAAAACATTTAGAAATTATCTTCAAAGGGTCTTGGAAATGTGCTGGGTGAAAGAACAAATCCTTACATGTGGTTCCCATTTATACCCACTGAGTTTCAAATGAGAGTATACATCCCTTAGCATAAAGCTCTCTCAGGTGTGCCCACTGTGTGGGTCATTAGTGCAGGTCTCTTTTTTTTTTAATGTTTTTTATTGATTATATTGTTACAACAGTTCCAATTTTCTCCCCCTTGCTCCCCTCCACCCAGCACCCCCCTCCCCCAGCAATCCCCCCCAAGTCCATACCCCTGGTTCGTAAAAATTAACTATCCCCCCCCTCTCAAATATTAGGACCCTTTGTAATCTTGTAAAGGACAATGGGCGAAGGTCTCAAGCTCCTCTAGCTGCTTCAAGCGGGACATGGTCATCGTCCTACCTACCCTTGGGTCCAGAAAACCCTAATAAGAGTGGGGGTGTGGAGGGGAGGGTGGCCTTCCCACATGGGGAAGGATTGTGCAGACTCCAGGTCAGTTGGCTGTCTCCGGTCAACGGCGTGCTTGGTTTAACAGGCTGGTGTCCTTGTTGTGTTCTGGGGGCAACAGATTTGGCGAAAAGGGTTAAAAGACATCATTCAATCCATAACTACTAGATGACAAAAGGCAGGGATTAATTTTTCAATGTTCCATATTAGGAAAAAAAAAATACTTAGTTTGGGCTGAGGTAAATAGTTTAGGTTTTCCCCCTCTCAGACCTCTGGGCCTTTTCTGTCCAAGCCATTAGGATAGAAAAGAGAAACCCGTTTTAAAGTGAAGCCCACAGACCACCCCATTCTTCCCCAACCCAGCCATTTAGTTCAGCCAAACCGTTGAGTCTCAGGAGGCAGTGCTGCAGAGAGGATTAAGTGAGGCTTATGCGTACAGATAATCATTCAGGTAATGCGATCATAGGCTTATGTCCTTTGAAAACAAAAAAACACGTGTTAATTTATGTAACATAACCCACAAACAAGTCTCTAAATCTGTAAGACTGTCTTATTGGGAAGACATCTAGTTGCAAGGCACTTGAAATTCTATTTGCCTGCAACTGGAATATCTTTGATGATATCACAGACATGGTTTAATTTTCAAGTGAAACCATATTTTAAATGAGAAGAAACTTTTAAGACGGTTAGTTGCCCTGTTTTATACTCTACTACTGATCATTGTGATTTTCCTTGAATAATAATTTTTCTCCCTAAGGTTACCCTCCTTGTCTTTAAAGGGACTACATTAAGTCCATTTTTAATTTATCCTGTTCGTTTGCATAAACATAACAAGAGCAGCAAATGATCACTATGATCTTTAGTTCTGCTTTGCTGGAACTTACCCAAGGAATATTTGGGGTGACCTTCAGTCTGTTCTTCAGGGCACAGAAGCTGAGCCACATATGTGGCATTCATCCTTGCCTGTACACACCTGTTTTTTCCAAGTCTTTCTGGTTTTTCCTTGTGCCTTAAGGTCCCTTCTAGCCATCTTTCAGGAAAACAACCTTCGTTCCTTCCCTGGAAAGATTGCTGTGGACCGCACAACCAACCATGGTACCAGGTCTTTTATCTCACGGGCTTTTATTACCTTTGAAAGTCATTCCCTGTTCCTCAGGGCTTTTTGGTAACAATCTGAGCCCAAGTATGTTTACTTTAGGCTTGACATTCCAGTCAAAGACTTGGTCAAAAAAAAAAAAAAAGAAAGAAAAAAAAAAAGGAACCTCTATTGACAACTGGTCTTATTAGTTCTATGCAAAGAAACCTATGTCATTACTTACTTGTTTAGAATGCCAAACTCTGGAGGGATCAAATAGGGAGAAAAATATACAACGTGAAGGAAAATCTTTGTCCTAATATTCACTGAACTGGCATTTCCATTCTTCATATTTTCATTTTTCACCCACTAAAAAAATTTTTTGTTTGTTTTTCCATTACAGTTGTCTCACTTTTTTAGCCCTCTTGTTTCCCTGCACCCTGTCCCTCCCTTCCCCCACATTTAGTCCCCACTCAGTTGCCCCTGTCTGTGGGTCATTCATATATATATATATATATATTTTTTTTTTTACTTGACCCTTCCCCTTACACCTTTCTTTTCCTCCCCCCCCCCCGCCCCCCTTGTTACTGTTAGTCTACTTCTTGTTTACATACCTCTGGTTCAATTTTGCTCATTTGTTTGTGTAGCTTAGCCATTTGTATTTGTGAAGTACGTAGGTCACTTGTAATGTACAGATGTACAATACATAAGCACAATCACCAAAATGTAGCTTTGTTTTTCAAATTGAACATTCTTATATGAAGTAAAATGAGTTAACTAACTCTTGGTTTGTTCTGCTTTTGACTTATTGATTCTGAATGTGTGATTACTGTGAACACTAGATAGAAGGGCCAGTTATGGTTAAAACAGGGCCATTCCAGATGCGCAAGCAATGCCTGCACTTAACATTCTTTGATAGATATTAAACCCTGATGTTACCACAGTATTCACTTGGCCTGGACTTATCCCAAATGAGTTTTCTGAACATACGTGGTACAAATCTTACTGCAAGGAAGAAGTCCTAGATGAACACAGGTAGCATCAGTAAATTCTGCAAGAGCAGTGGAACTTAAGTATGAACATAGCCATGCAGAAAATGCTAGACTGCCTAATTTAATATTGCCATCTTGTGCACTATGCAGAAGAAATGAAAGATTTTAAAACAAATCCCTGTATAAATTGTACTAGCTTGGATTTAGATTATGATTGTCATTAATAATTTTACACCATGCTCAGTAATTTCAAATGTTTATATTAATTATGTATTTTCATAATCTAAAAAGAAGCAGCAGCTCCACATATTTTAGCAGTTGGTTCTACAGCCACACTTAAGGTCTCATGTATAGGTTCACCTTGCAACCTGCTGTTTCCATTAGTTATAGTTCCTGCTGGGCAACAGTTTCATGCACACCAATAGATGCTTCCCCTTACATCACATGGACACTTAGTTTATTCACAGGGCAGACCTCTAATTGTGAGAAACTTTTTAGTGAATGCTTCTCAGTGCATAAAACCAAATGCTTTTCTGAATTTATTTTCCATATTAATTATTTGCTTTCAGTTTTGTACCTTTCTTACACCTTACATGGAGAAGAAGGGTGTTAATTTGGTAAATTTTTTCCTACAGTTTTCTCAGCCCCTGCATATTTTGTATAAAATTTCTTCCTCTCCTTGTTTCCAGGTAGAGGATATGTACTATCTGTATGCTGTCAATGGATTACTTCAAGTCACCATGCCACCAAAGAATGTAAAAGCCAAAATTGATACAACTAACAAGAAATTTGACAACAGGGTGATTCTTAAGCACAATTTTCACTCTGAGAATGCTAAGCTCCTAAGAACAGGAGTGTCCTCTACCATTAAGGGTGCTCCTTTGATGCTAAAGAAAAAATAAAAAAAGTTCTTTCCAAAGTATTTCTTGTTCTTAAGTAAAATTGAACATATTTTTGCAATTGTTATTTCATCTTTTGACTATTTCTGAGGAATAATATATCAATTATAATAGGTCTTACACATTTTATTTGTAATGGTAAATATATTCTCTGAATATGTTATACCTAATTTCTGAGTTAATGGATAGGATGCAAATGTTGGAATTGGTTCACTTTTAAACTACAGGAGTACATTTATAGTAAAACTGAAAAATGTGATTTTGATGACAATACTATTTCCATTACTGGTACTACTTCATTTCTCATGTCGATGTTGCTTATGAGTCTTTAAAACATTAATGGTAAAATTAGTGTGTAAGATGGAAGGATTCACCATTTCTAATATCTATTATTTGGAGTATCATGTGCTATCCAATGAGTTTTTTAATTTCAGTTATTGTGTTTTTCAGTTCTAAAATTTCTATTTGGTTCTTCCTTGTATCATTTGCTTCTCTGTTGTCTTTCTATTTCTTTGCTGATACTCTCTATTATTTCAGACATGTTCACAATTGCTTCTTGAAGCTTTTATTTCATTGTTTGTTGAAGATGACTGCTTTAAAGTCTTTGTCAGATCATCTTAACATCTCCACCACCTTCATCTTGGCACTTAAAGTCTTTTTCTTTTTTTAATTCAAATTAAGATCTTTCTGGTCATTGATATGAATAAGGATTTTACTTGAAACTTCTACATTTTTGGTATTATGAGACCCTGAATCTTATTTAAACCTTCTGTTTTAGTAGGGTTCATATGCTAGCACATCAGCAGGAGAAGATGGGACACCAACTTGTTACTGCCAAGTGAGGGTACAAGTCCAGGTTCCCCCCTCGGCCTCCATTGCCACTCAAGTGGTGGGAGACTGCTTACTACTGCTGGGTCACCTGGGAGTTCCTGCTCCCCTCTGGGCTCCCAGTGACAGTTCTATGGCAGGAGGGCTACAGGTGCTTGGTTCTTTTTTTTTTTTTTTTTAAGAAGTTTTTATGATTTAGATGCTTAAGTTTTGGGGTTTTTTAAAAATTTTTTATTTGTTCATTTATTTATGTATTTATTTTTAGAGAGACGGGAAAGGAGACAGGGAGAGAAACATCACTGTGTGGTTGCCTCTCACTCGCACCCCCAACTGGGGACCTGACATGCAACCTTGTCATGTGCCCTGACTGGGAATCAAACCAGCGACACTTGGCTCACAGGCCAACGCAGGTGCCTGGTTCTTGTTCCTTACATGGCCCCCAGAGACAGTACAATGAGGGCGTCCTTATCACAAGTGACAGGTGGTGAAAGTCCTGTATCTCCACCACCCCAGGTGGGAGGGGCAGGAACCATTTTGTTACTGCTGCATGGGAGTAGTTCAGGCCTTTCATACAGACTCCCTGGCAGTGTGGGAAGCAGAACCTTCTTTCTACCTAGCAGGGATGAGTATGGAAGTCTTCTGTTCTACTCAACTTTCTCTGATACCACTCCAGAGGGGGTCGTGGCACTTCATTACAGCCTGGCAAGTGTGAGTGTGTATGTAAAGGTGGAGGCCTCCATTTGGCCTGAAGTCGTTGGTGTGAGACAACAGTTTTTTTCTGTGTTATCCGGCTGGAATAGAGAAGTTATCGTCTTAACTTTTCTGTCTGCTAGACTGACCTCTTCCTGGCCCTTTCTTGAGTTCCAAGGTTGTCTTTATCCAGTTTGCCTTCTTCTCTTTATTTTTCAGAGTTAATTCCATCCACCTATCTATCTAGATTTATATAGAAATAGATATATGTATATAGATATAGACTTTAGTTGTATGCATTGAGAGGAAAAGGGATAAATAAATTTACTCCATCTTCCCAAGAGAAGAGGTTCATGTCAGATTCAATTCATTAACTCAGAGAGAAAAATAACATGGACACTTTTAGTTTCCTCCAGCAACCTTGTCATATATTTATTTCAGAAGCCAAAAGGGGCTCGGCTCTAGAAACCTGTCTATTCTATAGGAAGCCCACTTCAGCATAAACAGACCCCTTTGGGATTTTCCTACTGTCTGCTTCGCCCTTCCCAATACTAACAGAAATTCGAAAACTGTAGGTGCTGAGGTTAAGCCCAATACAGTCAAGGTGAAGGGTACTATGCATTAATGAGCCTCTGAACACTGGCCTCCCTGAAATTCCCCAGCATTTGAGGCCAGGTTTCTCTTTCTGTCTGCTAGTGTCCCCGTCCCACAACACAGGCTTGGGAAACCCCAAAGAGCATTTCCCATCCTTGCTGTACAATGGCTCCAAGCACTTGTTACTGGAATAATTGGTATGAACTTTTTAAAAATATATTAGCTTTAGTGTTCTTTTTAAAAAATCATTTCATCTTTCCTGATCTTAAACTGACAAAAACAAAATGGCCAAATGTTTTGATTAAATGAAACAAAGAATCAAAGATAATGTGCATAATTCTATAAGAAATGATCTCGTTTAGCCTCAGTATTTATTTGCCTCTTAGATACTCAGTAATTGCATTTTTCTGAAGTGACTTCTTGCACTAAAATAAATGACTAAAGAGTATCTTATTGCTGACACAGATCACAGTTTGTTGCTAATGGAATGCTAACTGCTTTTTAAGTAACTTTGAATAAATCTGCTGACCCATAAAAGATTCATCTAAAAGGAATCCAATTAATTTTCTGGCTCTACCAGGACCATTGATGTGAAAAATCTTCCATATTTTACTTTGTTTCAGCCATTGCAATACTGAGAGTGACATCTGGCTTGTAAAAAGATATTTTAATTGAGAGCGGTGACATAGCTAACAATATGTCAAGGTAACCATTTAAGAAACAGACACTCCCTAGAAGAAAAATGATATTCAAGCATTTCCTCTGGTGTCAAAATTATCTCCTGAGTCTGGGGGTTTGCTCCATTTCAAAGATCAGAAAGGCAGTGCTGAAAAAGCATTCTGAGGTTTCCAAAGGCAAACAAAACCTGTTAATGCTGCTTCATCCCTGGGGAATTAATCCCCTGTGTGATTTTGTATCTGGGACAACTGCTTACAGAGGACCGTGCCAAACTTCAACAAAAGCAAAAATCAATGTCTCAGCAGATGTCTTAGTGGCCTGAATATCCTCAGTGTCTTGTGTGCCTTCCTACCTTGTGGGCCTGTGCGGGAAAGGTCAGCCCAGGGAGAAAATAGTGCCATTTAGAGCATGGTTTGGAAATGGGGGCTGTCCCTTTCCTCCAGGTCTCCACATTATTTATCATTCCTTGAAACAATAATATATGATGTCTGAAAATAAGACATTTATATGAAAAAATTATGGAATAAAATATGACATTTACTTTTATAAGTCAAAAAAGATGAATATTAAGCAAACTCTTCTTTTAGACTTATACCACTGTCCTCCAAGAATAGATGCACATAGTAGTTACTTAAACAATAGCTTACAAGTTGTGACATTGTGCTGGCTACCTAGATGGCTAAGTAGTCTATAAATTGTTTTTGAGTTGCTAACTTCTGTGTTTAAAAATAGAAAATGATGAATTATCTGACTGGATGGCATTTCATAATAGAAATGATACTGAATCTACATGTCGGCTCCTAAGCACAGAATTTAAGTTATATTGCCCAGAAATAAGTTCACTCTGGGACCAAGGCTGGGTGGTTGGAAATCAGCCAGTCCAGAAGCATCACTTCAACAGGGCTTTTCTATAGTACTGGAGATATAATCTTATTTCTATTAAAATATTTTAGTACATAAACAATTTTCAATTATAAAGTTCAATGATTTTTTTTTTACATATGTATACACCTATGATACCAGTAGCCAGATCTAGATATGGAACATATTTAGCTCTCAAGAAAACTCTGTTGTACCATGTACTATTTAATATGCCCCATAAGGTCACTATGATTTCCAACATTACCATTATGAAATAGTTATGGCTGTTTTGATTTTCATATGAAAAAATCATATAATTTGTCCTCTTCTGTTTAGCTTTCTTTCACGTAATATTTTGTGACATTCATCCACATTTTTGCATATATCAGTAGTTTCTTATTGTTGAATTATAACCCACTGTATGAATATATCACATATAAATATGTCGTTATCCTTCCACCTATGATGGACATGTGCACTATTCTCAGGTTTGGCTCATTATGTACAAAGCTGCCAAGAACATTCTTGTCCATGTTATTTGGTGCATGTGTATAGATATGTCTATAGCGTATATAGCCAGGAGTGGAATTGCTGGATCCTAGGTATGTTTCCTAGCTTTTCTAGTTGCTGTCAAAGAGTTTTCCAATATGGGTTTACCAGTTTACCCTCCAACCAACTGTGTGAGAGTTCCAGTTCCTTTTATCCTTGCCAACATGGTATTGTCAATCTTTTTAATTTTAATTGTTCTGGTATTGTTCTAGTGATACCTCATTGAGGTTTTAATTTGCATTTCTTGATGACTAATGATGTTGAGCACCTTTTTATATGCTGACTAGCAATCCAAACTGGCAAAAAACTTAATATTAAAAGTATCATAATAGTCCTGGCTGGTGTGGTTCAGTGGATCAAGCACTGGCCTGCAAACCAAAGGGTCACTGATTTGGTTCCCATTTGAGGCACATGCCTGGGTTGCAGGCCAGGTCCCCAGTTGGGGGCATGTGAGAGACAAACAATGGATGGATCTCTCGCACATCCATGTTTCTCTCCCTCTCTTTTTCCCCTCCCTTCCTCTTTCTCTAATAATAAAAATAAAAATATCATAATGCCCTGAAGGTGCATCCATGTTGTCCCTTGAAGGCATCATGCTAAGTGAGATAAGTCAGAGAAAGACAAGTATTATATATATATCACTTATATGTGGAATTAAAAAAAAAAAGAAAAACAAGCCTGAGCTTATGGAAACAGAGTAGAATGATGATTACCTAAACTGAGGCTGGCAGCGGGCATGGGGGAATTGAGATGTTTAAGGGTACAAACTTGAAACTAATAGACAAATTCTGGAGATCTAATGCACAGTATAGTGATTATAGTCAACAATACTGTGTTATAAACTTCAGAGTTGCTAAGAGACTAGATCTTAATTGTTTTTAATACAAAAAAAGGAATGATAATTATGTGACACACTACTGGTGTTAGCTAACACTACTATAGTTAGAATTTTGCAATATATAAGTGTATCAAATCAGCAGGTACACCTCAAACTTGCACAATGTTAATATCAATCATATCAATAAAAACATCATAAATTACATATTTTCATTTCTTTACAGATCTTAGATAAAAACAGCTGTCCTTTCACAAATTCCCTAAAACCATTTATTATTCCAATTCAATAAACTGGAAGAGTAGAAACCGGAGTCACATAACAAAGCCACAGACCAGTGATAAGAAAGTACTGTAACTGCCAAACTATCTCAGTTTTAAATCATTCACTCTTTTGTTCTTTGTTAGTCACAAAATGTCCAGAACACAGCGTCCATCACAAATTATCTGAGAGGCACATGACAACACTGACTTAATCAGTTCTGTCTCAGAGATGAGACTGTTAGAGCAATGCAAAAGTGAAGAGTTTAGGAAAATATTTCTTATGATATGATCAGTGGCATTTTACTTGACACACATAGGTGTTTTATAATTTTTTCTGAGTACTGAATCATAAATGCATATGTATTAATATATATGAATATGCATGACTGTATACTATACAGAACTATTTAGAGGCACATGCTACTGTAAATGAGCATTCATCTAAAAAGCTCTTGATAGTTCATTAAGCCTCACCATAAATGACAAGAAGTATGCGCCTTACTGAAAGCAGGATACAGAGTCCCAGAGAGACTCGCATCCTAAACTGAAAAGAGAACTCCATCTTCTGGCATGAATGCTGCCGAGTCACATGGTGGTGATTAAATTCGTATAGCAACCTGGGCTACCAAACACATAACACGTGACTACAAGTGCTAAGATTATGTCACTATCACTGGCTACACACATGGAAATAAGTGCAGCCAATAATGTGCTTTTGCCTTAAAACCAGATGAGCTTGACTTTAATTGAAACAATTGAATAATAATGTGTCAAAGATGAGTTCTCAGTCAGACCTCAGTATGAGTCCTGGGTTAATAACCATCTGAGCCTCCATTTCCCTCATTTGTTACATGGAGGCTGATAAACCACTGTCTCCACCTTTTCTTAGAGTTGTAGAGACAGCGTACGTTAAGTATAACTGCAAACTGAAAATTAGTAATGTGAAAATGCAAAACAATTTTCACCAGAATTTTGGAACTTAAGAGAGCCCCTGTCTCCCAGGAGAAAGGACAGAAAAAAGTAATAGAGCATCATGTTAAGGCTTTTAGACTGCTTATTGTTGGACTATTGTCAGTGCTTGATAGATTTGTGACTCTTCCTTATTCCAGTGATTTTTCAGCCAGTGTGCTGCATGAATTTTTAGAACACGCAGTTCCTGACTAGTCAGAGGCACTGACGTCTTTTGCCTTAGATTGGCAAATAAAATAATGACAATAACCAACACAACAATAGCTATCGGGTGTGAATGAATCAAAATTATATCTATTTTTTGTCAGATGAGCAAAAAATATGTTTTGGGGTGGAACTGCAAAATTTTAGTAATTAGTCTGTGTGTCATGAGATGAAAAAGGTTGAAAATTGCTGTCTTACAAACTCCTGTCCCCTTTTGTGCATTTCCAAAATTCTCCAGAATAAAACTTTTTTAAAAAGTGCTTTAAAATTAAAATAATACATAAATATATGCTGCGGTGCTGTGGTTCTTAAAGAGTGGCTCCTGGGTCCAGCAGCATGAGCAGCTAGCTGGGAACTTGTTTGAAAGGCATGTTCTTTGGTCCCACCAATATAACACTAAAGTGTGAAAGTCATTAATGTAATAAAAATAGTACTGGTTGGTGTTGGAAGAAGTCATCAGGAAGATGTGACTGCTGGTTGACCCTGGATCAGGACTGGGCAATCACAGGCTCCTTCCCTCCAACCCCCAGGAACCACTTCAAGAATTCAGCCTGGGGAGGGTAATGTGTTATTGAACCCAGCTGGATGGTGCACATGACTGAACCCAGTTAAAGCCTCTATATAAATAAGGTTCTGGGCGGGGTCACTGGCTTTGGAGTTCTATCCATTTTGGCAGCTGTCTTGAGACTAGTCAGGTAAGCAAGTCCCCTTGCTTATTAACCTGCTACCTACCAATCTGGAGTGGTCTCTTCCTTCAGTCTGTCCTTGCCCTCTGTGTGCAGGTGTCAGTGTCAAACTTCACCCAGCAACTCTGACGATTTTGAACAGTCCAGAAGTTAAGAGAAATTTTAGTTCAGTATCATCTGGTTGTATAGCCTTGGACAACCCGCTTACCTTTCCTAAGTATCATCAATTCTCTCTTCTCCAAATAAAGTCTGGATCTTCTTGCCTCCTGGTTCCTTTCTAGTTTGGTCTTTGAGGGTGACTCTGATACACAAATTTAGGTGAGGGAACGCAGTCTCCGAGAAACTGCTCTCCAGAGCCTGGACGCTTATATGGCTTGGTTGACTATGCAAGCTGCTGACAATTAAACAGTTATTTTTAATTAATGGTTTTTTGTGTATATCTGGAAGAGTTCATTTTCATTTCCCTCATTGTGTATATTTGGGAGAGACTTCATTTTTATTTCCAAATACAGTTCCAAAATGTAAATATTGTTTCACAAATGATAGTACTGTATGGATTTCATTTTAATCAACATTGGTGTTTGGATATTGCTATTGATATTAAGCATACATGACTTGGGGTTATTGTATTTTTAAAACTCTGCATTCTATTTGATGCAGAGTGGGGACTAACAATTTCTATAACACATTTTAAAAACCAACACTTAATTGTAATATTTACAAATAAGAGTTTATTTTACATTTAAAAAGTGTTGTTAAAGGACTTATAAGAACCAAAGCTTGTCAGGTATACAAGTCAACCCCATTCCTTTGGATCACAAAAAGATGTTAAAAATTTAAAGTCTCATGAAATTTTGGCCACTGTGAGTCATCTTAATGAAGGATAGAGAGTATATGAACTGGGGGTCAGGCATTAATAATAATTTCTCTGAAGTGCTACCATTAATTGCCAGGACGTTACCGAGGCTAAGCACGTGAAAACAATAGCAATGACTGAAAGGCATATTGGACTTAGAAGGGTGTAACCATGACTGCATTTAGAAGCAGAAGGAGAAGCTGAAGATCATTTTCTGAGATATGATGAGCCACAAAGAGGCAGGCCATGCAATCCCACAGATGCTGCAATACCTCTGGGTTCACAGGATATCCTATTTGGGCCTGATAAAAGGGTCAATTCTCTGTAACAATCCACAGGCAGCACCTTCCGTCCCATAGTGGTCTGTTATTTACAAATTTAAAATGTCTCATGGATAAACAAAATACTTAACTTTAAAAAACAATATATATACATGTATATATATAATTTAATACCTGCAGTTATTGACAGCAATGGGCTAGAATTAAGCTATGCAGGGAGCAAACATGAGGCTTGCAAAGCTGCAGCTATAGAGATTGTAGACAGGTGCTTATGTGTGCCTTAAAACAAGTTAAAACATCCATGGATGCAAAAACTAGCAAAGAAGAAACAAGACTAGGTGTTTTAAGCTGGTCAGGATCTCTTGGCAGGCATGTACTCTTACAATGATGTGGGGACTGAATCTGATGCATATTTTATTCTCATTCATGCTGAGGGTGTAGTGATCTAAAGAGGAGGGCCACAAAAAAATATGTCTAATCTTGACATATATCTGATATAAGCCTGTTTCAATTGATCCTTCTAAATTGAAATGGTGTTACATAATGTAGTCATCCCATACTTCTCCCTGGTGACCTTCAAGTGTTTGCATTCCAAGGACAGAGCAGGAGACTTCCAGTTCCAGCTGAAAATGGAAAAGCCCCTTTTCTTCTAGGTCTTCAGTCTTATAACTGAAAGCCCTGAAGCTAACACAACAACAAGTATAGGAAGACTGAAAGGCAGTAAGACAGATAGATGACTGGGGACCTTGGGCCTTGAGGAACATGGCTGTAAGTTCCCTGGTATATAGGTCTATCCGAGCTGCCATAAAATACCACAGACTGGGTGGTGTACACAGCAGAAATTTATTTTCTCACAATTTTGTAGACTGGAAGTCCAAGACCAAGGTACTAGCAAAGTTTTTTTTAATTACTATTAATTTTCTTGTGGTTAGGAAACAACATTTAACATAAGTAAGAACTTAAGAACACAACTTTTTAAGTGTACAATACAGTATTGTAATCTACAGGCACAATATTGTACAGCAGATTTCTACAAATTATCTTGTGACTGAAATTGTATAACTGTTTATTATCAATACCTTATTTACCCCTCCTTTCAGCCCCTGAAAAGCACAATTCTGTTGTTTACTTGTATGAATTTGTTTACTTTTGATATCTCTTAGATGGGATCATGCAGTGTTTGTCCTTCTGTGTCTGGCTAATTTCACTTAGCATAATGTCCCCAAGATTCATCCATATTGTCACAAGTGGCAGAATTTCTTTTTTGTTTTTTAAAGGCTGAATGATATTCTATTGTATGAATGTACCACATTTTCTTTTTCCATGAATGTGGATGGATATTTAGGTTGTTTCCACATTTTGGTTATTGTGAATAATACTGCAATGAACATAGGAGTGCTAATACCTTTTTGAGACCCTGATTTTAATATTTTTATGGACAATACTCAGAAGTAGGATGGTGGATATTATGATTGTTCTTTTAATATTTGAGGACCCTCTATACTGTTTGTAATAGTTAACTGCACAATTTTGCATTCACATCAACAGTGTAAAAGGGCTCCAATTTATCCACAACCTTCCCAATATTTGTTTTCTGTTGTTTTTTGTTTGTTTGTTTGTTTTTATAATAGCCGCCCTCACATGTGTAAGATGATATCATTTGCCCTTCTGTGACCCTAGATAGGTCAAGCATCTTTTCACATATGGGTTGGCCATTTGTATGTCTTCTTTGGAGAACTGTCTATTCAGGTCCTCTGGCCATTTTTAAAACTGGGTTATTAGCTTTTGGTATTGAGTTGTAGGAGTTCCTTTTGTATTTTGGAAATTAACCATTTGTCAGATATGTTTTAAAATGTTTTCTCCAATTTCAGAAGTTGCCTTTTTATTCTATTGTTTCACTTGATATGCAGAAGATTTATTATTTTACATAGTCTGACTTGTCTATTTCTGCTTTTGCTGCTTGTGCTTTTAGTGTCATATCTGTGAAATCATTATGGAAATCAATGTCATGAGTGCTTTTGCCTATATTTTTTCTAGGAGTTTTATAGTTTCACATCTCACAGTGAAATAGTTAATCCATTTTAAGTTGATTTTTGTGTATGATGTAAAATAAGGACCCACTTTTATTCATTTGTATGTGGATACCCAATTTTCACATCACCACTTGTTGAACACACTAGTCTTTCCCCAGTATGTATTTTTAGCACACTTTTCAAAGATCACTTGATTATATTTGCATGGGTTTATTTCTGGACTTTCTATTCCGTTCCACTGGTCTATGTGTCTGTGTTGTGCTGCTGTTGTTGTTATCCTCACCCAAGCACATGCTTATTGATTTTAGAGAGAAGGGGAGGGAGGGAGAGAAAGAGAGAGAGAAAACATTAATGTGAGAGAAAACATCAATGTGAGAGAGAACCATCAACTGGTTGCCTCTTGCATGTGCCTGAACTGGGACCGGGGATGGAACCTGCAATCCAGGCATGTGACCTGACTGGGAATCAAAGTTGTGATCTTTCAATTTATGAAACATTGCTCCAACCAACGGAGCCACTCTGGCCAGGGTTCTACATGTCTGTCTTTATGCCAGTACCATACTGGTTTTATTACTGTAGCTTTGCAATATACATAGAAATTGGGAATGTGATGCTTTGACCTTGAGTCATCTTTTTAAAGATTGGTTTGCCTATTCAGAGTCTTTTGTGGTTCCATATGAATTCTAGAATTGTTTTTTCTGTTTCTGGAAAAAGGGCCATTGGGATATTCATAGGTATTGCATTGAATCTGTGAGTCTCTCTTAGCCTGGTCTGTTCTCAGTTTTGTTGGGGTAACTGAAGAAGCTTACTTACCAATCCTCTACTCAAAATACACCTAGAGCTCTCTAAGTGTTAAAAAAATATTATTTTCTTTTCTAGTGCATATCATTATACCTTAGAGTTTTCATTGTTTTAGTTTATTCCCATAATTCAAAATATGAATGTGAAATGTCTAAAGTATATTTGTATATTTAGGATCAAAATCATTGCTATTGTTATGCTCAGGAGAGTCTTACTTTTCAATGTTTTCTGTCTCGGTTGCTTCTTTCCTGTCAAACTTGGCTACTCTTTGGTCTATGTGGAAAAAATACTACAAACAAAAAACAGCTACAGAAGTTTAAATTGGTTTTTAAGGGAATCTGATGATTCACTTACAGGATCTGAAGTTTTAGACTCAGTGAACACATCATCCATCAGTTGATGTGTTCCATCTGAAACCAAATGTTTCTGTTATGCGCCTAAAAACTAGAGACATTTGGGAAAACATCTTTTAAATGATATATTAAGTTTATGGTATCAATAAGACTATGTCTGCATGGTGGTAGAGCTTCCAATTGTCATCTAAAGTAGTTAGCTTTTGTTATTCCATGTGAAGCTGTGGCGAATGAAGAAGAGGACTCAGAAAGCTAAATCAATCCCTATGGTATAGTTAGCTTACCATTAAAGAAATTTCTAATTGTACCACCACAAAAGTAACACAATATTAATGTGGCTACCTTATGCACAGAATTATACTTATAAAATAATGATATATATACTTATGTATCTATATATATATCCATACATATATTAAGCTGATTTTACTTATTTAACAACACAGTGTAGAATTTTACAATAGCCTTAATTATAATGGGGGAATATGATTTATAAAAGCTGAATACTATTCTGATTTATAGGTGCAGCCCCATTTTAAAAGCATTGTGGGTTGAATTGTGTCCCCCACAAAAGTTTATATTTGGAAATTCTAACCCTCAGTACCTCAAACAGTGACCTTATTTGGAGGTAGTGCTATTGATGATGTTAACAAGTTAAGATGAGGTCACATTGGAATAAGGTGCATCCATAATCCAGTATGGCAGGTGTAATTATAAAAAGAAAACCACATTAAAACAGACAAGCATGCACACAGGGAGAATCCTATGGGGAGATTGTAGTTATGCTGCCACAAGCCAAGGAACTAGCAGAAGCTAGGAGAAAGGCCTGGTATAGATCCTCCCCTAGCAACTTCAGGTATCTGCTGAAACCACCATGTCAGACTTCCAGCCTCCAGAACTGTGAGACCAATAAATTTCTGTCATTTGAGCCACTGACTTTGTAGCACTTTGTTATAGCAGCTTCAGCAAGCTAATAAAACACATCTCTATTTTCAAACAGTTTTACTTTTGAAAGTGATGTTGAAATGAATATTATTGTATCAAAATGGTTACTCCCTTCTTCAATTATATGATTTCACAAAATAAAATTTATGAAAGTAAAATTCACATACAAAATTGCACACATATTAAAGGTGCAGTTTAAGGAGTTTCAAAACATATACCATTTTGATGAGCACTTTTTTTTTTCAAAAATTGTTAAAGGTATTATTTGTTTACTTTTAGAGAGAGAGGAACAGAGAAAGAGGGAGAGAAACATACAAGTTGTCTCTTACACATCCCTAACAGGGGACCTGGTCTGCAACCCAGGCATGTGCCCTGACTGGGAGTTGAACCACTGACCTTTCGATTTGCAGGTCAGTGCTCAATCCACCAGCCAGAGCTTGATCAGCACTTTAATCAGAACATTTACCCATGTTCCATGCAGTCAATCTCTTGACTCAAATAACATCTGCTCTGATTTCTTTGGGCGGGAGGGGGGACAGTTCTGTGTGTCTGTGTCTCATTTCTTTCAATGACCCTGTTTTTGTGTGTATCAGTAGTTCAATTTTTTTTTATTGCTGAGTAGCTTTTCAATATGTGAATATAACACAGTCTGTTTATCCAGTTACCTGCTCATTGATATATGAATTGTTTCCATCTTTGGGTATTAAGAACAGGG
Organism: Furipterus horrens; assembly: GCF_987537825.1. Taxonomy (NCBI): domain Eukaryota; kingdom Metazoa; phylum Chordata; class Mammalia; order Chiroptera; family Furipteridae; genus Furipterus; species Furipterus horrens. Next base: position 94,848,746 of record NW_028327187.1, on the reverse strand, counting down.
TTGCTAAGAATATTTACGTTCAAAGTTTTATTTGGACACGTGCTTTCATTTTTCTTGGATAAAAAGTTGGAAGTGGGATGCCTGGGTCTTATGGTTATATATATTTTATTGTTATAGGAAATTACCAGACTTCCGGCCAAGATGGAGGCCTAGAAAGACATGCTGCATCTCCCTCCACAACTAAGAAGGAATACAACTACCTCAAAACGAGAGACAACCGGAAGTTCCAGAAAACCGAGCTGCATGGAGGTCCAACAAACATAGATATGAAGAAGAAATACTCATCCAGAAAGGTAGGAGGGGTGGAGCCAGGGCAGAGAGGATGTGGTGTGGTGGTGGCAGCAACGCTGCCAGCGGTAGGCTGGCTGAAAGTGCAGTCACAGGTTTTAAAATGTAAGGGATACCTGGGGAGTGCTCCCAGCACCAGACCAGACTACACAGCTCACAGTTCCAGCGCCAGGGGAAATAAAGCCTCATTGCTTCTGATTATGTAAACCAGTGGGAGTTATGGTAGAGGAAGAAACTGCCAGTCTCTCAGTAGTGTCCGCTTGTTTAAAGGGCCCCCACAATACTAGAATGTCCACAGACCCACCCACCCTGGGAATGACAGCCAGCGCAACAGCTAGAGAGGTTCCAGTCCCATACAGAAGTGGGAGGGGTGCCTGGAAAAGGGGAGAGTGCTGAGCAAGTAGCATGGTTCCCTCTCAGACCCCTTCTCCACATACAGCACCACAACATGGTGAAATGGGTCACTCTGTACTGACAAATACCTAAGGATCCACCCCTTACAGCATAATACGTGCGACAGCTCTACCAAAGACACAGAGGCAAACAAACACAGGAACCTGTCAAGATGAGGATACAGAGAAGCATGGCCGAAAAGAGGGAACAGATCAAGGTTCCAGTGGGAGAACTAAGTGACGAGGAGATAGCCAACCTAACAGATACAGAGTTCAAAACACTGGTGATAAAGATGCTCACAGGCTTGACAGATATGCTAAAGTATGGCGAACGCATAAAGGAAGAAGTGAAGGCTATGCTAAATGAAACAAAGGAAAATCCACACAAAACCAATAGTGAAGGGAAAGAAACCAAGGTTCAAAGCAATGATTTGGAACGTAAAGAAGAAAAAAACAGTCAACCAGTACGGAATGGGGAAACAAGAATTGAAAAACATGAGGAGAGGCTTAGGAACCTCTGGGACAACTTTAAATGTGCCAACACCCAAATAACAGGGGTGCCAGAAGAAGAAGAAGAGCAAGAAATTGAAAGCTTATGTGAAAAAATAATGAAGAAAAACTTCCCAAATTTGGCAAAGGAAATAGACATACAAGTCCAGTATGCACAGTGAGTCCTAAACAAGCTAGACCCAAAGAGGCCCACACCAAGACACATCATCATTAAAATGACAAAGGTGAAAGATAAAGAATTTTAAAAGCAGCAAGAGAAAAGCGGAGAATTACCTACAAAGGGGTACCTATAAGACTACCAGCTGATTTCTCAAAAGAAACTTTGCAGGCAAGAAGGACTGGCAAGAAGTATTCAAGGCGATGAAAAGCAAGGACCTACAACCAAGATGACTATCCCGCAAAGCTATCATTTAGAAAGGAAGGGCAGAGAAAGTGCTTCCCAGATAAGGTAAAGCTAAAGGAGCTCATCATCATTAAGCTATTATTATATGAATTGTCAAAAGGATTTACTTAAGAAAAAGATCAAAATTATGAACATTAAAATGACAACAAACTCACAACTATCAACAACTGAATCTAAAAAATAAAAACAAAATTCAACTAAGCAAACCAGAATAGGAACAGAATCATAGGTATAGGGATCATTTGGAGGATTATCAGCTGGGAGGGGGAAAGGGGGAGAAATGGGGAAATGGTGCAGGGATTAAGACGCATAATCAGTTGGTACAAAATAGACAGGGGGATGTTAAGAATAATATAGGAAAGGGTGAAGTCAAAGAACTTATATGCATGACCATGGACATGAACTAAGGGGTGGGGGATTGCTGGAGGGAAGGGAGATACTGGGCAGAGGGAAGCAAAGGGAAAAATAATTGGGACTACTGTAACAACATAATCAATAAAATACACTTAAAAAATTGTTATCCAAAGTGGTTGCCTCTATCAAAGCACGAAAGTTCCAATTGCTGCACATCCACACTAATGTTTCATCCTCTGAGAGATAGTACTGGTATAAAAGTGTTTTTAATTTGCAGTTCCCTAGTGACTAATAATGTTGATCATTTCATATGTGCATTTGGTCTTTCCTATATGTTCTTTTTTGAAGCATCGCTTCAAGTTTTCTTCCCATTTTTGTGTCTTGTCTTCTCATGATTGAATTGTAAAATGCACACATATATTTATTATGTATTTATATTAATTGATAACATAAATAATAAATATTTATTTTCAAGATACTTGTCCTTTGTCAAATGAGTGCTTTGGAAATACTTTGCCCTAGGATACAGATTTGCCTATTAGTTTTCTTAACACTCTTCATTAATGAGCATGTTTTCAATTTTGATGCAGTTTAATTATTTTTTTATTTTATGGGTCCTTTTTTATCCTATTAGATACAAGGAGGAACCCCCCCCCCAATGGGATTTATTTATAAAAATTGTGTACTTAATTCTTACATGTTTAAACTTCAGTCACCTTTAAAGTACTCTCCACTCGATGCAATACACCTATCAAGACATTTTTTCCCACTGCTCAAAAGTTTTTGAACTTGTCGATTTTGATGTCTTTTAATGCTTCTGCCGTTTTTGTTTGTTTCACCTCTTCTGTTTCCCTTTGAGGACATTTTTCATCCAAGGAAACCAAAAAGAGTATCTTAGGGTGAGACGGGGTGAATAGGGAAGTTGGGTCACAGGGGCCATGCCTTTTTTGGTCAAAAACATCTGAGCACTCAGCGTGGTGTGGGCAGGGGCATTTATAAATTGCTCATCGTGAAATGAGCAAACGTGTTGAGTCTGTAAAAAGAAAAAAAATCACTGAAGCTGAACACAGCCTCTCACAACAACGCCAGTGAGTACACTGATATAGATGGGATTCTAGAACACTCACCTAGTGGGGGAAGTCTGTGCTACAAGAATTACTTTTTTTGTATAGTATAATGTGTGAAGATGTAAATTTCTCCTTCCAGGTATCCAACTCTTCTACCACCATTGAAAAATATATTATCTTTTCCCATTGAAGTAGCTTGACATGTTCATTGAAAATTAACTGATTATGTATGTGTGGGTGTATCTCCGGAGTGTGTATTCTGTTGTATTGATCTATGTGTCAATTTTATGTCAATATCTTACTGTCTTGTTACTGTAGATTTATACCAGGTCTTAAATCAGATCATATATATTGACTTTTTTCATTTTTGTGTAATTGTCTTAACTCTTATAGATCTTTTATAATTCCACATAATTTTAGAACAAACTTGTACATTTCTACAAAATGTCCTGCTGATATTTTCATTATGGTTGTTTTAATATCTGTAGGTGGATTTTTGGAGAATCAACATCCTAGCAGTATTGAGTCTTCCTATCCATGATCATATCTCTTACTTATATTTTGTTAGTTATTTTGCATTTTTGAAGCTATTTATATTCTAATTTTGGTTTGATGGTTCATAATAATATACTGAGTTTTTAATTTACCACATATCTTGTAACTTTGCCAAATTCATAAATTAATTCAAATTATTTTTCTAAGCCCTGGCTGCGGTGGCTCAGTGGATTGAGCGTTGGCCTGCGAGCCAAGTGTCACTGGTTCTATTCCCAGTCAGGGCACATGACTAGGTTGTGGATCAGGTCCCCAGTTGGGGGCACAAGTGAGAGGCAACCACACAGTGATGTTTCTCTCCCTCTCTTTATCCTTTCCCCTCTCTCTAAAAAAATAAACAAACAAATAAATTTTTAAAAAAGAAAAAGTCTTGCCAAAAAAATTACTTTTCTATCTCCTTATAATTCTCCAACTCGGCAATTGTACCATATGCAGATAGATAATACCACTTGCCTTATTATATCTGATAGCACCTCTATATAATATTGAAAAGAAATTACAACAATGGTTATTGTTTGCTTCTTTGCATGATTAATGGGAAAGCACACAGTCTTTCACCAGTAAAAAATTACAGATATAGATTGTATTGATGGGCTTACAATGTACAAAAAATGTAATTGGAATGGCACTAACAGTATAAATGCTGGGGCATAGCTATACTTAATCAGATATTCTATATGCTATTGAAATTGAGTTAGTATTAATCCAAACTAGATAGTTTATATTCTAATTATAACCAGCAGGGCAACCAGTAATATAATTCAATAATAGTTTAAGGTAAACAACCAATGGAATTAAAATGGTAAACAATATAACAAAAAGGAAAGCAGTAATGGAGGAATAGAGGAAGAAAAGTTACATGTAAGTAGAAAAGAAATAGCAAGTTGGCAGGCATAAATCCTACCTTGTTTGCAACTACATTAAATGTAAAGGTATAAAACACTCCAATGAAAAGGCAGAGATGGTATAATTGATAGATTTTTAAAAACCATAATATGACCCAACTATATGTTGTGTATAAGACAACTTTATTTTCTTTTTTCTGATTTTATTTTTTAAATATATTTTTATTATACTATTACAGTTGTCCCTATTTTCCCCCTTTGCCCCCCTTCACCCAGTACCCCCATTCTCTCTAGCGCCCCTTCCCCCTTTATTTCATGTCCATGAGTCATGCATATAAGTTCTTTGGCTATTCTACTTCCTATACTGTTCTACAGACACACACACACACACACACACACACACACACACACACACAGAGTCTATTTTGTACCTACCAATTTATACTTCTTGATCCCTGCACTTTTCCCTCATTCTCCCCCTTTCCCCTCCCAGCTGATGACTCTCCAAATGATCTCCATACCTATGATCCTGTTCCTGTTCTGGTTGTTTGCTTAATTTGTTTTTGTTTATATTTTTTAATTCAGTTGTTTATAGTTGTGAATTTGTTGCCTTTTTAATGTTCATGGTTTTGATCTTTTTCTTAAGTTAAGTCCCTTTAACATTTCATGTAATAATGGCTTGGTGATGATGAACTCCTTTAGCTTTACCTTGTCTTGGAAGCACTTTATCTGCCCTTCCATTCTAAGTGATAGCTTTGCTGGGTAGAGTCATCTTGGTTGTGGGTCCTTGCTTTTCATCACTTTGAATACTTCATACCAGCTCCTTTTAGCCTGCAAAGTTTCTTTTGAGAAATCAGCTGACAGTTTTATGGGAACACCTTTGTAGGTAACTCTGCTTTTCTCTTGCTGCTTTCAAGATTCTCTCTTTCCCTTTAAGCTTTGGCATTTTAATTATGGTGTGTTTTGGTATGGTCCTCTTTGGATCCAAATTGTTTGGGACTCTGTGCTTCCTGGAAATGTATGTCTATTTCCTTTGCCAAATTAAGAAAGTTTTCCTTTATTATGTTTTCAAATAACTTTTTAATTTAGTCTTTAATGTTTTTTCCATCACCATTTAGTTTCCATATACTCCCCTCCCCCACCCCTATCCCCTTGCAATCACCACACTGTTGTCCATGACCATGAGTCCTTCTTCCTTTTGGCTCAATCCTTCCACCTGCTAACACCCTCCCACCCCCACTAGCTGTCATCCTGCTCTCCATCCATGAGTCTGTCTCTGTTTTGTTTGTTAGTTCAGTTTGTTCATTAGATTCCACATATGAGTGAAATAATATGGTATTTGTTTTTCCCTGACTGGCTTATTTCATTTAGCATAATGTTCTCCAGGTCAATTCATACTATTACAAAGGGTAAATTTTTCTTCTTCTTTATGGCCCACTAGAATTCCAATGTGTAAATTATAGACCAATGTTCCTGATGAACATAGATGCTAAAATCTTCAACAAAATATTAGCAAACCGAATACAGCAATGCATCAAAAAGATCATAAACCATGATCAAGTGGGATTTATTCCAGGGATGCAAGCTTGATACAACATTCTCAAATCAATAAATGTGATTCATCACATAAACAAAATGAAGGATAAAAACCACATGATCATATCAATAGATGCAGAAAAAGCTTCTGATAAAATCCAGCACCCATTTTTGATCAAAACTCTCAGCAAAGTGGGAACAGAGGGGACATACATAAACATAATAAAAGCCACATGTGACAAACCCACTGCCAGCATCATATTCAGTGGCAAAAACTACAATCATTCCCCTTAAGATCAACATACTATGGAAGTCCTAGCCACAGCAATCAGACAAGAAGAGATAAAAGGTATCCAAATTGGAAAGGAGGAAGTAAAACTTTTTATTTGAGGATCACATGATACTGTACATAGATAATCCCAAAGATTCCACCAAGAAACTACTAGAACTGATAAATGAATTCGACAAAGTAGCAGGATACAAAGTTAATATTCAGAAATCAGTTTCATTTTTATATCCCAATAACAAACTAACAGAAAGAAACTAAGAAAACAATCCCATTCATAATTGCTTCAAAAAGAATGCACTACCTAGGAATAAACCTAACCAAGAATGTGGGAGACCTGTACATGGAAAAGTATAAGACACTAAAGAAAGAAATTAAAGAAGATACAAATAAGTGGAAATACATATGTCCATGGATAGGAAGAATTAACATCGTTAAATTGTCCATACTACCAAAAGCAATCTATAGATTCAACACAATTCCTATCAAGATTCAATTATGTATTTCACAGAACTAGATAAGAGAAGTTTTCAATTTCTTTTTTTAAGTATATTTTATTGATTATGTTGTTACAGTAGTCCCAATATTTTCCCCTTTGCTCCCCTCTGCCAGTACCCCCTTCCCTCCAGCAATCCCCCACCCCTTAGATCATGTCCATTGGTTGTGCATATAAATTCTTTGGCTTCATGCTTTCCTATATTATTCTTAACTTCCTGCTGTTTATTTTGTACCAACCAATTATGCTTCTTAATCCTTGTACCATTTCCCCATTTCCCCCTCCCAGCTAATAACCCTCCAAATGATCATACTTATGATTCTGTTCCTATTCTGGTTTGCTTAGTTGGATTTTGTTTTTATTTTTTAGATTCAGTTGTTGATAGTTGTGAGTTGTCATTTTAATGTTCATAATTTTGATCTTCTTTTTCTTAAGTAAGTCCCTTTGACAATTCATATAATAATAGCTTGGTGATAATGAGCTCCTTTAGCTTTACCTTTTCTGGGAAGCACTTTCTCTGTCCTTCCTTTCTAAATGATAGCTTTGCTGGATAGAGTCATCTTGGTTGTCAGTCTTTGCTTTTCTGTGTCTCTTCTTATAAGGCCACCAAGATAAGGAAATAAAGATTCAAGGATCACCCTAATCCGGTGTAACCTCATCTTCACCGGATTGTAATTGGAAAGGTCACATTCTCCAGTACTGGCGCTCAGGATATGGTTAGCTTATCTTTTGGGGGAACACAATTCAAGCCACAATATGTGTAAGAAAAGCAGGAAGTTATAGTTAGATAAACTTAAAGAGCAGAAATAAAAAATGAGAAAAGAAATGGGCAAATGGGAGAAGAGAGAATTGTATTTTATGTAGATGAAAGGAGCAAACCAGATCAAATAAATATCTTGGGTGAACATCTCACACTGGGTGGTTGGGAAGGCTTATACTGGCTCTCCAGCTTTATGCCATCTGTCCTTGTGAATATTCTTTTTGACTGTGGGAATGGTATTTTTTTTTCTTTTACACATGTTAGTCACACTTCTTTCTCAATAATAATTTTTTAAATGTCATTGTAAAATGTGACTATTTCCACAATAAAATGCTAATGTTCTTCCTTTGAATATTAAGTGTTTATAAATGGCTTGTTGACTGTGACCATTTTGTTTCTTTACAGTTCTTTATGCTAATTATACTGATAGTTAAAGAGCTAGTGCAGCTATTTTGTTCACCAAAGAGATACTACTTACTTGCCTCCGAGAAGGAGAGGAAGACTTGGTCTGTGGTCATGAATTCACAAAAACACCCCAGGGTAATGCGATTTGACCCATTATTAAAGTATCATTTAGATTTTGCTCTTAAAATATGGATCCATCTACATTGCCGATACTATATGCCTCAGACCATCCACACATGCAGATGTTATCAGTAATTTTAGAGAAATGTCCTCAATTAATATTGCTGGCATGGTCTTTACATTGTTTGTAAATACCTGAAGATAGGGATGGAAAGTTGTGACAAAAGCAGAGATGTATTTTTCATGTATTTTCTCCATGTTTGAACTTCCCACATATTCATTTGAAAGCCTAAATGAATCCAGAGTAGCAGCCAGAAAGCCAATAGTTATCCCATACATTTGGCAAACATTCTTTTGGTTTCTCTTTTATCAATTCTTCCTCCAATTTAATATACTAGGTTGAATCAATACTTGGGACCAACATACATACATATTAACCAGGGTTCACTCAGGTGATCAGTAATGTTGCAATGCTTTTATTCCATCTTCGCCGATTTAATTTTCTCAAACCTGTGTAGCTCTTCTGGCTCAGAGATTAGTCAAAAAGTTGTAAATCTTAACATACCATAAAATAGCACAATGTTTATTTATTTTTAACTGAGGGAATGGTGGACACAGGAAAATTTCTAGATAAATCAACACCTTTGGGCATATAATATTTAAGGCTATATCTGTTTAATTGATAAGGAACTTAAACATTGCCAAAATAATAACAGAGGGTTTTCTCCTTTGGAAGGCCTAATGATGATCAGAACAGTCTATCAATGCCTAAATTTTAAAATTTTGTGTTGACTTAAATTAGGATAAGGATACAAAATATGGATTAACTCATCATTTTTTAAGCCTGACAGTTTTTAGTCTATGTACTGATTTTTCTCCTAGAGAGGTTCAACAGTAAACTATAGGAGGTAGATTATGAAAGTTTAAAGCGAGGTCAGTAAAAAAATGCCATGGTGGGCTGAGTGTGAGACAGCTAAGAGAATAGGAGCATACACTTTAAAATCAAAATGCTGAGTTTGAATCCCCACTCAAAAATATTTTGAGATTAATTAAAAATTTTCTATTTTGAGATGAGTTTGCAGCTGTCAGTATAAGAAAATCAGAAGAAAGCATGCGATCTAGCCATTGAGGTGGTATAGAATAATCTGGCTGCTCAATCTTAAAGAGAATTTTGTCTCTAAATTGCTTGGGAGCCAATGACGTATGAGTGGGAAAGATAATGCAGAGATTTATTTGCATATTTTTCCCCAATGATGACAAAACTTTATATAAATGATGTGAGCAATAATATAGATTGAAGAATACCTAAGTATGAGACTGGCTTGCCCTGATTTTCCAGTTACCTTAGGTAAGTCACCGTTTCTTAGTTTTCCTACTAATTCTCTACCCCACTGCTGAGTGACCAGTCTCACTGCTGAGCGACCAATCTGCCAATGGCAAGGACAAGTGCTGAGAACTCAACACGGGACCATTGTGAGGAAGAGGGAAATGATTTACCAGGTGGCAGATTGATTATAATTAATCCCTCACACCACTGAGAGCTCTGCTGGTTTAGAATATTAGTTCCACCAGAGCTGCAACAATTCTCCCAATAATGCAAAAACTAAAGTTGCCAAATGACCCATTTAGGATTCAGCATACCAGTTAATGAACAGGCAAAATGTTACTCTATTTTCTATGCTAACTGACCTGTTTATTAAGAGAAGGTAAGGGGTCAAGGTGGATGTGTGCTGAGTATGGAATCCAAGTGATTCTTTGGAGGACTTCTGTGCTACTGTTAAAAATGGATGGAATATATAGCAACCCAAGGCAGACAGGATCTTTCTGTAAAGAAAGATCCTATCTTTTAGGGAAAGGTAAACCAGCATGGTCAGCGGTGAGCAAAAGAAAAATTGACTGGGTGATGAAATAAGGAAGTAATAGACACCTACACTGTGACCAGCTGTAGCCTTCAGACCATCCACAGGTGCAGATACTATCAGCAATTTTGAGGAATGTCCTCAATTAATATTGCTGGCATGGTCTTTACATTTTTTCCATTAAGCATTTTTTTTCTGCTTGCTTTGTCATATATTCACTCATAGATAGATATAGAGGAAGATAAAGATACATAGATATTAACCAATTTATGTCCCCTATCTTCTTTCCATGTTCTAGTTTCTATAATGGGTATTCAAGGTGGTTAACCTCATAATTTAATCTTAAGATTACAGATCATCATCATCAAAAAAAAAAAAAAAGGATTCTGATTAAACTGGAGGGGGAATACATATCACAGAAAAAAGTAATAAAGGAATGTTGGGAGTTTCGAGTTACATACTGGGGGTAGAAAGTGAGGGTGTCTTATTTCTATCCTGTTAGGCAAAAGCAGGATCTGGGGCCATTTTTGTCATTTGAAAGTGGGTTTAGATATGGACTTGTCAAAGGGGGTAGAGTGTGTCACATTTTATCAAATCAACACAATCTACACCCTGATTTATACTTGCATCTGTAGCACAGTGGGAAAGCTTCAGCTAAATATTGCCAGTGAGAAGGATCCACATGTTATTTTATTTGGAAGGCAGAAAGAGGCAGAAGATGTTATGATGCAGCAGCATTAAAAAGAGACTCAGGAAATTGCAAACGGGTTTGCAGAAGACATAGCGTGAGCTCCTGTGAGGCAGCTGCAGCTGTCATGGCTGCACAGGTGTCTGCACCTCCAGGTTCCCTGGGAGGCAGGCATGTTGTTTCTGACTTGGACTTCTCTAGCACTTTCAACAGTTGTTTCCTATTCTAATTTCCTATATTAAACTCCTTTCTCCTTGAGATGCTTAGGGTGGCGTCTATTGTGCTGACTTACTCTGATAAATACAGTCATGGATCTATCTTAGGCTGAGGAAAAAAGTGGAGAATTAGGAATAAAAGTCATTATAATGGGTGGGCAAAAGTAGATTTACATTTATGAATGCACGAACACACAGTTTATTCTTATATTATTATTCCATTATTGCATTATTTTCCATATGAACAACTTTAAACCTCCTTTTCCCCAGGCCATATTACGTCCAAATGACAACTGAAAAATTCTTAGAAAGCTGACACATCAGGGGCTGAAATGTTACCTAGAAAGTCCAACGCATGATTTTTTTCCTAAGCATGGGAGTAGGCTGCTGTTTCTTTAGTTTAGCACCAAATGAAGTGACTGGCTGGCTTGGAAAAGCCCTGTTATCTGAAAAGCACACAGCTTTGAACACTAGAATCTTACTGGAAACAAATAGCTACTCATTTTGAGAGACTTGCGTGACCTGGGACCAGCCCATGTATCATCATGCCTCTCACCTTATTTTTCCTGTAGGATATATGCTTCCTGCAATGGTAGACTGATTTGCCCACATTATTTGAACTTCTATTCATATTCTCTCTCTCTCTCTCTCTTTCTCTCTCTCAACCCCTTCTCTCTCCCTCCCCCATCACCTCTTTCTCTCCCTCCCTCCCTTCTCTCATTCTCTACCTTTCTCATTGTCACTATCACTATCACACTCTCTCATAAAAACAAAATTGAACTTGCCTAAATTAAATGTGCACACAATTCATGTGCAATGAATTTTCTATATTAATTACCCTTTTATTTGCCCCTTTGAATTATTTATTTCCAGTATTCAAAATGAACATGTTATAGACCTCAAATAAAGCTAGTTTTCTCAGGAAATTTGTTGTCCAACCTACAACTTGTCTTTTATTCTTAGCTTCATGATTTAGTTCGGGTAACAAACAAATCAATACTGTCATAAGTAAATCTCTAATAGAATTGCATATAATATATGGGTCTTGAGTTTTTGGTGAGTAATCAACTTTTATAAACCACAGCAAAGTACCCTAAGATAAAAACTCTAGATCACTAATACGCTTATATTTAAACTTGGGGCTCGAGTTCTCACCTAGGCTGTTTCAAGACCAGTGACAGGTCTCAGAATTTATAACACTTGCAAGCTGATAAGTTTGTCTGCTCCAAAGATACTGCCAGAAAACATGAGAGTCCTGTGTCAGAGAGGAGTGAAATTATTACTCACAGCAGAGCAAGCACTATGAGTGTCAGAATACTTGGCATCATTCTCTCTTCTCCATGTTCCATAGGGACAGTAAATTGGCCTATATGGATGTGTGCACAGAGGGTAGCATTTCAGAAGAGCAATGCTGAGATTAGAGCATCTCAGTCATGTTATTAAGGGCAGGAAACCTGCCTTTCCTTTGATCTGGAGGGAGATAGTACTGTTTATTATACTGGACAGTAAGTGAACTTGCCCTTTCTTCCAGAGACACCATTTCATCTTCCAAGCTTATTCATTATACAAACATCCTTGAAAAGACAGTCTATGAAAAAAGGCACTTAAAATCTCTACTCACAGGATGTGCAGAAGTATGAAGACCCCATGGAGAACTGTGTCCTAACAGACCTGCCTTTGCAGTTGGAGGTTGATTTCTTCATTGTGATTTATTTTCCACCCCTGGGATATGTATTATCAATGCATTGGCTCCTGGAATGTTTCTGAATTGGGGTTTTTATATCAAAGATGTATAAGAAAAAGTATCTCCTCATTTTGAATAATGCAAACTCCCATAAACAATACAGTAAGGGAGCAGTAGCACTGACATTCACTGTTCTGATGCAAAATAAAAATGGAGGAAAGAAACAAAAGAGCTTAGCCAAGATTCACTTTGTCCCTTTATGGCATCTGGACACGTCCTCTTTATCAATGTGTAACAAATGTACCTGAGACCACCTACCCTCGTGTTTCCTCTTCTTCCCACCCTTACCTGGCGTATGTCACCTTCCCATCCTGACTTCCGAGGAATCTAAGTTAAGACCAAGTGAGAGCACTGGACCACTTCCCTGAGAGCACACTGCTCCCCATCCCTTTCCTCTCAGGAATCCAGTGGAGAATTCTGTTCCCTTGGCCTTCTCTCGAGTCTGATTCCTGACTGCGAACATGCAGGCACCTTCTCTTTCTTAAACCTTAGGAATCAATCCTGCAGTGGATGCCCTCTCACCATGCCTTCTCTTGCCTATGATTCCTTGAGTTCACGTGTGCTCGCCATTTCTTATGAACTCAGTGGAGGACTTCCTTCCACTTGGTCCTCACTCGAGGCTCATGCCCTGAATGTACATATATGGAATCCATCTGATTTTGTTCTTAGGGGTCCTGTGTGGGACTCTTTCACTTCACCTTCTCTAGGGCCTGATTCAAGAAGCACACATACATTGCTGAGCTTCCTGTTCATGGGGTATGTGAAGAAGACAGAACCTGGGGAACACTCAGTTCCTACTTGTGCTACCGTGCACTAGAATTCTTTGTGTAGTCAATTTTGGCGGATTCTTGTACAGGGGAAAGCCCCAGTAGCCCTTTTTGTCTTGCATTCCTGAAGTTTGTTTGGATTTGGGGTAAAAGTTTCCATTCCTAAAAGCAGCTTATTTTACCCAGGAGGACTTGGGACTCAGGCTGTGGAGAACAGTCCAAGCTATTATTTAAATGTAGCATCCGTTGACATCTCATCTTAAAATTTGCAATCTGGATCTCTTTGTTTAGTTATTACCCACCCAGTTAATCTCTCTGCCTTAGGAGTACTTCCAAAATGCAGTGCAAAACTCCAATTTGAGATCCCAATGCCTGATTCTACAGGATTTACAACATCTAATGTCAATGAGCATAAGAGGTCAGAGACAAGGAACAATTCATTATAACAAATCATTGCCATCTCCTGAAAATCTATGGATTCATGAACAGTGTAGTTTGGTGTTATGAGAACAGAGAAGTTCATGCTCAAATCAAGGACTTACCACCTGGCCTCGATTACAGAACATGCAGCCTAGGGCATGAACATCAGAGTTGAGGCACCTGTTGAAGGAAGTTTTGCCGGTCACGCTGAGCACAAATACAACACCTTGCAATCACTGTGAAAAACTAAGCACAAGTAGGAAATTTCCTGCAAATGAAAAGTGACCTTGGCTACCTGTCTTTCAGGAGACTGTCAGCTCACCACTCTTCTGTGACATGACCCTGGCAGCCTTGGGAAATGACCAAAACCAAAGGGCCTGGAACGAAACAATGCCTTCAGTGTTCAGGGAATACACCATGCTATTTGTGAACTCAAGCCTTGCTGGTTGGGAGCATTTTTTAACCTTTTTTTCCCCCTCTACAACAAATATTTTTGGAGCAAATGGATAGCTTATTTTGACAGGAAATGGGATCATTACTTTGCCAGCTGATAGCAATGTTCAAGGTCAGCTTCTGAGTAAAGGAAAGTCAGTCCCTGCAGATAGATATCCATGTGCTGCTTCAGGGGACTTAGGCGTTAATGGGGGACTGAAACCATGCCAAGCAGACACACAAACTGTGAAAGTGCACAGCTACATCACGCTGATGGTAAAATTTGGGTGTGTTTTATGATGATCAGTTTAATTCTCTCCATAATGGGCAGCACTAGAATTTTTCTAACTGTAACTGACTAAAACCCTCTTCATATGCTAGGCATGCAAATAAGATCACTATGATTTTAATCATAATGTCAGCCTTTGTATGAGTTCCCACATCAGCACTGCAAGACTATCCACCCCTCCTCCCATAGGGCTCATCCCTGGTATATGGTAGAAGACACTTACTGGAATGTTGGGCTCTTATTCTGTAGGAACTATGTTATGTCTGGAGTTGAAATGCAAATGTAAAATAAGAAATTCTGCATGCACCACTGGCAGCAGATGCCAGACAGCTCATAGTGAAACCGGAGATTAGTACCCATGCACAGAAATCTGAGGAGATTGTTCTCAAACCTCCATTACCCCACCAAGGTGACTCACAATAAGTAGAACCCATGGAGCCAGATTTGACTCCACACTACCCTTACCTCACAGTTAAAAACCAAGTGGTTTCAACAGTCCTATGTCATTCTTGCTTACTGATACAGTGATGTCTTTGCTAGTCCAGGTATAAGGTCTTAGGTTTTCTTTTGTTTCTTGTTATTGTGGTTATTTGGGGACAGAGAAGTGAGGCAGTGCAGACATCAAATGCTCTCTCTCTTCCCCCTGTCACTATCAGCTGTGGCTACCACATACCACACTAGTTTAGACTTCCTAACATTATAACCTGTTATTTTACCATTATTATATAATCACTAATACCAAAGGCATCTCATGGTGTCTGAGTTATTTCATCACAGGAAGGTTTCAGGTTTAGCCAATTATGCTTATAAGTGCATGCATCATGGTCACTGGCTGGTTCTTTACCAACCCCATTTCCTTTTATTCACAAGCCCCTTTTCCCACGTCCCTTGCAGAAGATGGGCCATGTGAATGAATATTATAAACACCACTTCCGGGTTCAGCACAGCACAATACCTCTTGCACTCCTCTCCACTTTCTTCTGTCAGACAGAAAAAGAAAACTCAGCAGGAGACCTTGAGGTCCTCCATGTGTGGTAGCTGTGCTATGAGAAGGAGGAGGCTGCTCCATATGTCAGTCTACCAAAGGCCACCCACCCAACACCGATGTTGAACTGTTGCATGAGTGAGTGCTACATTTGACTTACATTAAGCCAATAACAATTAGAGGTTGGTTATTACAGTGCTTAGCCTTCCTGGTCAAATACATCCTGATAGTTTAAGTTTTGATTTAGACCTTAGTTATCACTCCAAATTCCTTCCTTCTGCTCTCTGACCTAGTTCATTTATAAAAGGTTTTCAAAGAATTTGGGACCCCAAAATGGAAAGGAGTCAGATCCCATGTAGATCTTTTCTCTGGAGAATATTTGGCCCCTTTGCTAATTTGCTTGCTCTGTCTTTCTTGACAAGCTGCCTCTTTCAAAAACCATGGGAGTTGATATTCTCACAGTCTTTGGGGCTGAATACATCACCACTCTTAGCAGAAATTTAAAAAAAAATTATCTCTGGAAGGCTGTACTTTAAACTCCAAAACTTACTTCAGTTAAAGTTCTGTGATATATAATATCACAATAAAGGACATACGCATGTGCGCACACAGAAACAAGTACCGTGAAAGAATGTTGACAAAAAGATTCACAAAGACTGTAAATAGAAGTGTCCTAGAATGTTCACAGATCCACCCACTCTGGGAACGATGGACAGGGCAGCAGCTAGAGGGGCACCAGTCCAGTGCAGAAGTGGGAGAAGTGCCTGGTAAAGGGGCAAGTGCTGGGCAGGCAGCATTGTTTCATCTCAGACCCCTCCCACACACACAGCACCACAATGTTGTGAAACAGGTTGCTCTGTACTGATGAATCCCTAAGGCTCCGCCTCTTACAACGTAACAGGAGTGACAGCTCTACCTGGGACACAGAGGCAAACAAACACAGGAGCCTGTCAGGATGAGGATACAGAGAAGTATGGCCCAAAAGGGGGAACGGATCAAGGTTCCAGTGGGAGAACTAAGCGACAAGGAGATAGCCAACCTAACAGACACAAAGTTCAAAACACTGGTGATAAAGATGCTCACAGGCTTGACAGATATGCTTAAGTATGACAAACGCATAAGGGCAGAAGTAAAGGCTATGCTAAGTGAAACAAAGGAAAATCTACACAAAATCAATGATAAAGGGAAGGAAACTGGGGTTCAAATCTATGACTTGGAACATAAGGAAGAAAAAAACAGTCAACCAGTACAGAATGAGGAAGCAAGAATTGAAAAAAAATGAGGAAAACTTCCCAAATTTTGCAAAGGAGATGAACATACAGGTCTGGGAAGCACAGAGGGTCCCAGGAGAGCTGGACTCAGAGGGGACCACACCAGGAGGCATCATGATTGAGATGCCAAAGGTGAAAGATAAAGACAGAGTCAGGGGGGCAGCAAGAGAGAGGCAGAGAGTTGCCTACAGGGGGTGCCTATAGGACTGTCAGCTGATTTCTCAGAGGACACTTTGCAGGCAGGAAGGGACTGGCAAGCAGTATTCAATGTGATGAAAAGCAACCTGCAACCAGGATTACTCTATCCAGCAAAGCTATCATTTGGGATGGAAGGGCAGATGAAGTGCTTCCCAGACAAGCTAAAGGAGTTCATCATCACCAAGCCATTATTGTATGAAATGTCAGAGGGACTTAAGAAAAAGATCAAAGCTATGAACACTAAAATGACAACAAACAACTATCAACAACTGAATCTAAAAAATAAAAACAAAATCCAACTAAGCAAACCAGAATAGGAACAGAATCATAGATATGGGGATCATTGGAGGGTTAGCAGCTGGGAGAGGGGAGGAAGAGAAATGGGGAAATGGTGCAGGGATTAAAAAGCATAATTGGTTGGTACAAAATAGACAAGGGGATGTTAGGAATCATATAGGAAAGGGTGAAGCCAAAGAACTTATATGTACAACCCATGGACATGAACTAAGGGGGGTGGGATTGCTGGAGGGAAGGGGGTTACTGGGCAGAGGGGAGCAAAGGGGAAAAAATTGGAACTACTGTAACAAGATAATCAATAAAATATACTTAAAAAAAGACTGTAAATATTGGCATTTTCAGACACTTGCATTCTTGTTAAAGAAATAAAAGGGTGGTTAAATTATGACTGTGATTAATTATATTATTTTAAGTAAATCTACCACCTGTGACACCTTGAAAGAAGTAGACTTGCCCTTCTCCAGCACATTGATGCTGAACTTCCCCATGTGGCTTGCTTTGGTCAATAGAAAATAGGTGGAAGTGATGCTTTGCAATTTCCAAACCTAGGTCTTAAGAGACATTGTACATTTCCAGCACCATCCCTCTGGGAGATTTAGATTCCTGCCCTGAGAAAAATATGGCCTAGGTCGTCCCGGCCTGTTAAGCTTGTGTTTCAGTATAAGACATATGAGAATACCTTTATTTTCCCCAGCTTTATTGAGATATAATTGACCTGTAACATTGTGCTAGTTTAAGGTGTGCAATGTGTTAATTTGATACATTTACATGCTGCAAAATAATTACCATCATAGCATTAGCTAATATGCCCATCCCATCATACAACTGCCTTTTTTTTTTTTTTTTGTGGTGAGGTAATTTAAGATCTACTTTCTTAGCAACTTTCAAATATATGATACAGTATAATTAGTTATAATCACCATGCTGTACATTAGATCCCCAGAAGTTATTCCTCTTATAACTGGGAATTTTTCCCATTGACAATATCTTTCCATTTCTCCTAACTCCCAGTTCCTGGGAACCACCAATCTGTGCTGTTTCTCTGACTTTGGCTTTTTTAGATTCTACATATAAGTGAGAGCATATGGTATTTGTTTTTCCCTATTTGCATAATGCCCTCAAGTTTCATCCAAGTTGTTGCAAATGGCAGGATTTTCTTCTTTTTGAAAAGATATTTTATTTATTTACTTTTAGAGAGAGGGGAAGGGGAAGAAAGAGAGGGAGAGAAATATCAATGTGTGAAAGACACATCGATTGGTTGCCTCTCACATGCCCCCAACCGGGGACCTGGCCCACAACCCATGCATGTGCCCTGACTGAGAATCAAATTAGCGACCTTTCGGTTTGCAGGTCGGCATTAAATCCACTGAGCCGCACCAGTCAGGGCAGGAGTTTCTTCTTTTCCATGGCTCTTACTAGGACTTCCAGTACTAAGGTGAACAGACATGGTGAGAGTGGGCACCCTTGTTTTGTTCCTGGTCTTAGAGGAAAAGCCTTCACGCTTTCACCACTGAGTGTGATTTTGCTCTGGGTTTGTCATATGTGGCCTTTATTGTGTTGAGGTTCGTTCCTTCTATACTCAATTTGTGGAATATTTTTATCATGAGATGTTGTGTTATGTCAATTGCTTTTTCTGCATCTACAGAGATGATCATATGACTTTTACCTTTTGTTCTATTAATATGGTACATCACACTGATTGATTTGTATATGTTGAATCATCCTTGCATCCCAGCGATAAAACCTTCTCGATCACGGTGTATGATCTTTTTAATGTTTGGTCATATTTTGTTGAGAATTTTTGCATCTACATTTATCAGGGATATAGGACTATAGTTTTTCTCTAGTGAATTTATCTGACTTTGATATAAGAGTAATGCAGCCTTATAAAATGAGTTTGGGAGTTTACTTCTCTTCAATATTTTGGAGAAGTTTGAGAAGGAGTGAAATGACTTCTTCTTTACATATTTGGTAGAATTCACCAGTGAAAGCATTTAGTCCTGGGATTTTTGTTTTTGGAGGTTTTAAATTACTGATTCAATCTCTTTGCTATTTGTCTATTCAGATTTTCTATTTCTTCATGATTCAGTCTTGGTAAGTTGTGTTTCTAGGAATTTTTCAGTTTCTTCTCGGTTATTTAGTTCATTGGTTTATACTTGTCTATAGTACTCTCATGATGTTATGTATTTCTGTGGTATCTGTGTAATGTCTCCGCTTTCATTTCGGATTTTATTTATTTAAGTTCTCTCTTTTTCCCTGTGTTAGTCTAGCTAAAAGTTTGTTCAGTTTTGTTCGTATTTTCAAAAAGCATGTTTTTAGTTTCATTGATCTTTTTAAGTGTTTGTTTTTTCTGGTCTCTATTTTATTTTTTTGTGCTCTAATTTTTGTTATTTCCTTTCTCTGCTAACTTTGATCATAGTTGATGCTTATTTCTCTAGTTTCTTAAGGTGTAAAGTTATTTACTTGAGATCTTGTTTTCATTGAGATGTAATTGACACATTTTTTTCTTTTTTAAATGTATTTTTTGTTTTGTTTTGTAGTTAATTTATTGTCATTCCATTGCAGTTGTCCCATTTTCCCTCCATTGCTTACTCCTGCCCTGCCCTATTTCTTGTTTCTTAATGCAGGAATTTATCAGAGAAGGAAAACTCTGACTCCAAAAAACCTCCGCTGCCTGGCGGCATACCTCTTCAGGGGAAAGGCTAAGGGAGTAAACCCCGACAGAAAATCCGGAGCCGGAGTCCCTAAGGCGGTTTGACGTTGTAGTCAACACCGGCAACTCCTGCGGCGCACCTGAAGCCAAGCTGTATTGACTCCGTCTTTCCCTTGGACCCTTCAGCTGCGAAGAGAGGGGGGGTCTGCTGCATGGGCAACATCAGACCCTCCATATCACCCTGCCCAGGCTCTGTAGCTTCAGCTTCACTGGAGAGGACACTCCAGCGTCATCGCAAGATGTCAATTCAACACGGGAGGAGACAGATACCGTGTCACTCCCGAGTCGGACTGCACAGCCATTCTCGGCGGTGCAGATAGACTCTTAAGAAGCTACACCATCGTCTCTCGAGACGGACGGCTGCCGACGAATGCAGGAATTTATCTCTATAAACTTCCCTGTAGAACTGCTTTTGTAACACCCTATATATTTGCTATATGGTGTTTTAATTTTTGTTTATCTCAGATATTTTTTATTTTCCTCTTTATTTCTTTTTGACCCATTGTTTATTCAGGAGCACGTTCTGTAGTCTCTATATATTTATTTATTTTCCAGCTTTTTTCCTGTCATTGATTTTTAGTTTCATATCATAGTGGTTGGAAAAGATACTGGGTATGACTTCAAACCTTAAAAATTTGCTAAAGTTTGTTTTGTGACCTACCATATGATTTATCCTGTAGAATGTTTGTATGTGCTCACAAAGAATGTGTATTCTGTTCCTGTTAAATGGAATGTCCTGTGTATGTGTTAGTTTCATTTGGTCTTCAGTATGATTCAAGTCCAAAGTTTCCTTGTTGATTTTCTGTCTGAATGACCTATCTGTTATTAAGAAACACCAAAGATCTCTGGCTGGAATGGTGAGTGTTCTTTTTTTTTTTTTTTCTGTACAAGCCAGTCTTTGAAGACTGGGAGCAGTAGCTATTTTGCCTAATGTGCAGACCCCAATGCACAGAGGAAAGGAAAATGAAGAAATAAGGAAATGAGTTCCAAATAAATAAGATAAATCTCCAGAAATCAACCCTACTGAAATAGAGATATGTGACTTACCTGAAAAGAATTTAAAATGGCATAAAGATGCTCATTGAATTCAGGAGAGCAAAATATGAACAAAATGTGTGTGTGTGCATGTGTGTTGTGCACATGCATGCACACACATAACTCCTACTAAGAACTCTGATTTTTAGTAGCTTAAGATTGACACAAATCCTGAATTAGTATTTTCATTTTCACAACCTCAGATATTTGATATATTCAGAAAAAATAAGCAAACATTGATATTGTGGTACTTAAGTGTCAAGCCATGCTCTTTACTTACATTTACTGATGTGATGCAACAATCTGATGAGGAAAATTATTTTATTAATTCCATTTTCATATGAAGCTGTGAAGGCACAAAGAGCATTATACACTTTCCCAACACAAGAGAGTCAATAAGGTGTGTAGGGGCTGCAGAGACTGTGGGCTTAATTGCAACATTCATCTACCTCATCAGGCTGTGCCAACAACCAATGGACATGTGGTATTTATTTGTAACATGGGGTCCTCAGCTAGAATTGCTTGTGCAAAACCACTTATTTCACATCTTAACTTTGTAGTTGCAAGAGCAAGTGACTGGAAGCGTATTTACTTTTTAATCTCTTCCTCATATGTTTTCTAGGAAAACTTCTCCTATTTGTGTGTTAATGCATAGCTGTCTTCTTTAGTTTAAGTTTTCTTTCCTAGTTAGAGTATCTTTTTCAGGAACCATGTCTTCTATTTCTCTTCAATCTCCCAGAATCATGGCATGATTATAGGCTCATAAGAAGGGAATTACATTCATTTATTCATTGATACTTTTTTACCCACAAGCCATGACTGACAGCTTTCTGTAAATTGCATAAAAGACATATTCCTTCAGACAAGATTTACTGAGGATCCATTATATGATAGGGAAGCAATCAGAATAATACATAGTTCTCCTGCAATTGAGGAACTTACAGTATAATAGGAAGAGACATATATAAAGAAATTATGTAGTGATGTGATATAGAGAATTGTTGGGATTCAATAATTGTGTGATGAGTAAATAAATAGCTTCAGTGGGGATAAAGTGTTATAATTCTAATTATGGTAAGAAATATATGATTTATGCACTATTAGAACTGAAAGAAACTTTGAGGGACTGTATTCTCTAGTTCCTCATTTTATAGGTAAGAAACTGCAGTAATGGGATGTTGAGTGGGATTTTCTCTGTTAGGCCAGTCTTGGCCATGAAAGAAAACAGTTGGTACAAAAAAATAATAATAACCTGTGAGTTCATTTAATCTCAAGAAGTCCTTTCTATGAATACCATCTACTCAAAGGCATTTAGAGACAATAGAATCAGCTCTACTACCATTATGCACCCTCTCATCCCAGAACTGGCCAACACCTAGAGATGGGAGGAAGAAGAGTCATGGCTTGATAGTTTTTGTCGTGTGCGGGGTGCCCAAAAAAGGCTCTTGCCTTCTCTCTCCAAGACTTTCCTCTTAAATCCAACTACTGATAGTGATGGGTTTGTTCTAAGAGAATCACGAGTTTTGGCTAGTTTACAAAAAGGGGAGATTGAGTTTTCTTTTCCTATATTCTCATCTGTAAGTCCTGGTACCATAGCCTAAGAGGAGTGATTAGAGAGTTTTGGCAGTAGTGTGCCAGGCATCTGATGCCATTTTCTGATCTAGAGATGGAAGTCCAACTGCAGTGGTTGAGGCCAGCAAGACTTCAGGAGATCATAGTATAGGAAGGCTTGAAAAAAATATTGAGGCATCTTTATCCCATTCCAGTTTTGTAATCCTAGGAGAAGGGGACAAGAGCAGTTCTTGTAGTTCTAAGAGGAGTTCTAGGATTTATCAAGCCACTGTCTGGCCCAGCATTGTGATACTCAACCCAGAGAAGGGATAGGAAGTATGGAGTATTGGCAGGTAGCCAGAGGGAGGTAATTATTACTATTCTGTAGGGGTCCTCAGTGCTGGAGTGATCCAGAGTAAAGTTGATGCCCACCTTGATTATCACCCACACTACCTACATACCAGTAGCCACAGGCAGAATCGAGCCAAATTAGGGTGATACATGAAGCTCCAATAGCCAACAGTCACATATAGGCTTTTCCATGCCCCTGATTTTCCTCCCTGTTCCCAAAACTGGAGGAGCTATGTGTAAGAGTGAGGTAGAAGGAATATCCAGACCCAGGCCTCACTAAGACACACACACACACACACACACACACACACACACACACACACACAGCTACACTGAGCAAAGGAGGAGTGATAAAGGGAACAGACCACAATCCCTATCACTCCAGTCCCCTTGACACATAAACTCAGTGTTAACTGTAATTACTTTAACATAATAAATGTGACATTAGCTTTTTAAATAGGACAAAAATTTAATATCCAAAAGTAAATGATTTCCCCAATTTTATACTAAGGGACCAGAAAAGAAGTTGCAACTTCATTGTCTTTTTGTTTTTAACTACATTCAACTATTTCAGATTTATAATTTAACCAGTTCACAGTGGTGCACCAAGGTAGGGCTTAGGGGTCAGGGGAGCATTCCACCCTGATAGAGAAAACATATTTTATCACTAACATTAAAAATAATTACTGGGCCCATGCTGATAATAAAAACATACAAACTTTTAGGTAACTTTATTTATTATTATTTTTCATTTCTCCAAAGATACTTGGAGCTGTCCCTATCAAACCTCCCTTGTTACATGACTGGCAATTGAGGACTTCCCCAACAGATTTACCTTGGCTCAGTGATTTGCCCAAATAAACAAAACTTCTTTTTCTGGGGAAAGAAAATTTATTGAGGGATAGAGTATTTTACAGACATTTTACAATCTCTGGCCTTGATTTAAAATTATTTTTATTTTTCTTTAAACCATTACAAGTTTAGGCAGACACAGTGGGTCACTGGGATCCTTTGGGAAGAAGACATGTAGACAGAGTTATGATCTCAAGAAGGTTACTGGGGGATAATGCCTGAGAAAGATGAAAGGGGAAAGGGAATCAGATTGGGCAAAGAGAGCCTTAGTGCATGATGTAGATGTGACAGTTTCAACCAAACCAGTGGGGAGCTGGGGAGCAAGGATGACTTGTGAGAGGATCCTTGTACTGGGCAGGGTGGTGAGGCCTTACTAGTCCCACTCTGTGCAGACATTGACTAGGGGCTGCTGAGGAAGAGCATGGCATAGTGTGGAAAGATATCACAGTCAGTTCAGGCTGCTCTAAGAAATATACCACAGATGACATGGCTTAAACAACAACCATATTTCTTTCTCACAGTTCTGGAGGCTAGGAAGTCCAAAATCAAGATGTTAGCAGATCTGCTGTGAGGTGACTGCCTGCTTCCTCGTGTGAAGATAGTTGTTTTCTCCTTGAGTCCTCACATGGTGAAGATCAGACAGAGAGGAAGTGATCTTACATGTCTCCTCTTATAAGGGCACTAATCCCATTCATGAGGGCTCCTCCCTCATGACCTAATCACCTCCCAAGGGCCCCGCTTCCAAATCCAATCACATTGAGGGTTAGGATTTCAACATATGAATTTTAAGAGGACACACCAGCATTCAGCCCCTAACACCTGAGGGGGAACCTGAAGGCAATGCTGCCGGAGGCTGTCAGCCAACTGCACCCCTTACTGAACAGCAAGCTCTTTCTCAAAAGAAGATCTAAGCCAGTACAGTATATCCCTGGCTCACACACCTGATTGCACATTAAATTTCTGCATCCCCACCTTGTCTATTAATTTTATAAGTGTAATAAGTGTTTTATGAGGTCTCAGTAGATACTCATCAACACTTCTATCCAACCAAACAACGTGTGGATACCCAGCATGTTAAGCTGTTAGGAAGAATCCATTTAGTAAACATGGAACTGAAATGTGTGACTTGATTCAATTCTGTGTCACATATCAGTTTCCCTGACAAAAAGGATTATCTTTAATTCATATATATACCTTCCTATTCCCTTCTAACCAAACAGACACAAAAAAATATAGGGCCTGGCAGGGTACCTGGTGCTGAGGAGAGTCTCAGTAAGCGTTGTGTTTAATAGAACGGCATTACAGAATGTTTGACCTCCTTCCCTTCCCTGCATTGTCAATGCAAGCAGTCTTTGTGTCCCTTGCTATTGCTGGTGGTTCTGACTCTGCTTTTGAATTTAATTCATTTTGTCTGTTTTCTTCTTTATAAAAGAAGGATTAGAATCTTCAACAGTGAGGGATAATAAAAGAAATACTGAAAAGAAGAAATGCAATATTAAAAAAAAAAAACCTACCATTTTCTGAGAACTGCGACTCCAGTGACATCCCCTGAAAGGTAATCTTTTGTCCAGCACCCCACAGTAATGGCTGGGAGCAAGATGTATTACAGATTGAGGGATTCTAGCATTCATATGTCAGCACAAATTTAGAAAAGGAGGAAGGGAAGGGAAGGAAGAAGTGGGGAGAAAAGGAGGAAAGTTATAGTCATTCTTTACCAAAATTTGAAGTTTGGAAGGCCTCTGAGAAAATTTAATAACAGTTTTCATTTTGTCAGTGAACTGAGAATACTTTTATTTCCAGGATCAGGACATCTAAATACAATAAGGAAGTACAGCTGGTAGCTGGGATATCAGGAACTCTTAGCCGCCCAGGAAGGACAAGTCTTTTGCAAATGACCACTGTCTGTCTGTAGCATCCCCGTGTGGTCATTCACATGTCTGGCAAGTCATGGGGCTGCCATGAAACCCAGATAAGTGAATAACAATCAGTTGTTTCAAAGGATGTAACTTCGTTTGCAAAGGTGCCCACTGATGGATGCCTGTCAGTTCTAGAAGACAAGCCATTGACTGACTCCTGACTTCCTGAAAGTAACCTGGGGAGAGCTATAAATGGGGAGGCTAACACAAAGCCACAAGAGGTCTTCTCTTTGATACAACTCATTATGATATTCTGCTGGATAATTTATTTGTTTCGAGTTCATGATTAATGGAATAATTATTAATAATTAGGAAGTACCCAGAAAGCAAAAATACACAATGTTCTGACTAGCTATCAGTAATTGTCAGGCTCACACTAATAATGCCCAGGAAATGAAAAGGTTCTGGCATTTTCCTTTGACTTTAGTAAGAATGTTACAGAGCAAAAGGGGGTTCTTTCATGTGGTGCCTTGGTGTAAAACCCAACAATTAGTGTTGAGGAAAACAGGTCTTTATTTACAATATTCCAAGAGGGGGTGGGGGGGCTGTGAGCACTCCTGCTCAGAGCCCTGTTCTCCCACAGTACCCAGCACTTCCCTTGCTCCCCAAAAGGCTAGAAGCCAAAACCATGCCCAGAAGTTCCCCATCCCTTATCTGTCAGCTGTCTCCTTCAGGATCTGAGGTACAGTGTCATCAGCCTCTGTATAACAGTTCAGTAAAGCATGTGCCATGTTACACTGGATCATGGTGAAGTCCAGTAAGGGCACAAGTCCCAAGAAGGTCCTCGCCATATGTCCCGAGTTTCAAAAGTTCACAATTAAAGCAACAGCAGGCCGGCTTTCTTACTAGCCTAGGCCGCATGGCCTCCCTTTCCTTCTTTCAGACTGCATGGCCCCGCACCCTTTCAAAGCCACAAGATTCTCTCTTCCCCTTCAAAACCACATGGTGCTCTTCCTGCAAGTGGCTGCCACCTTATTTTTAAATCCCTGACTGCGGCCTGTAACGCAGTAGGTTCTGACCATTCACAGAACCTTGTGTAGGACCCTCAGCTCTTTCATCACCATTTTCAGGGCCTTGGAAGAACCAAATCCATTTGCATAATTAAGACACTAGCTACCTGCCATAGATATGCAAAGGCATCTCTTAGGAAAAATAGCTGTGCTCTACTGAGTCCCCTCCCCAATCCCCAAATCACGGGCTCTGGGGAATTTTTGGGACCCCTTATCTGTAACAACAGTCATTTCTGCCCTGGCAGGTATGGCTCAATTAGTTGTAGCCTAGTTCCATGCACTGAACGGTCGTGAGTTCGATTCCCAGTCAGGGCACATACCTAGGTTGTGGGTTTGATCCCCTGTCTGGGCACATACTGATGGTGACCAATTGATGTTTCTCTCTCACCAGTGTTTATCTCTTTCTCTCCCTCCCTCCACCCCACTTCCTCTCTCTCCAAAATCAACAAATGTATCTTTGGGAGAGGATTACGAAACAAAATAAAGCTCTCCCCTTTTTCAAAAAAGAATGTCATTTCCTAATAGCAATCTACTGCTATGGACAGTGTATGTCCTGAAGGTTATGTCATCTCAAACCACCATTCCTCATGGCATCCCTTACAAAGTACACAGAGGAGGCCTGTAAGATATTAGTGCGAAATTAATTAGGGCCTTTCTAGTAGAAGCCTTTGAAAACAGTATCCCCCTTTTCTTCTTCCTCCTCATCTCTTCCTAAAATCATGTGTGTTGCTGGTACCTTAAGGAGACTTGCTATGTTACAGGAAAAGAATCTGTTAACTACCAGCTTGGCTTCAAATGAGAAAGCATTTATAAGACCAATCAACTCAGTTTTTATAAAATGGCTTTTCTTCTTGGGGTAGTGGGAAAAAAATCTTAGCAAATTTCCTCCTGTAGAAACTGCTCCATCCTTTTTTTTTGGGGGGGGGTTGTTTTCTTTGCTACAACTAATCGAAATGCTGTCATACCCACTATTGCAGAGTATTGCAAATGGCAATGAGCAATAGAAAGCTCCTTGTCAGAGTGAAGGACCGTTTGTGGAGGCAGTCACTAATTTCTCCACTAGAATATCTTTGGGATTACAGTGATCAAAAAAAGCTAGGATCCCCTGTGCTAGTGTCCAAAGAAATTCAACAGGGATGAGAGAAGTCAGATAAGAGGCCTCAAACACATTCTGCAGTTAGCTTCTCCTTGTGTGTGTGCTCTATAGGGTTTTCAGAAGAATATATGGCACTCGTGCTGGATGTAGATATTTGAGGTTTTTACAGGTCTGGGAGCAAGAAAGGGAGGAGATAGAATGTACATTGGTACTGAGCAATTCAAAATAAGCTAAATGCAAAAAGCTAAATGTGGCAATTCAGACCATAGAAAGACAGAGCCCAAATTTTGTGCAAAGCTCATTAAAAATGCTTATACTTTGTTATGTCTTGGAGAACCTAAAACTATAGTTAAATTCCATAATTTTATCCTAAAGTTGGACACTTTTGTTCATGCAAAGCTAAAATGCAAAATAAAAAGTGATAAAGTTTAAGGTAGCTTGTTCCTACCAGGGTGTTAGGCAGAATAAATTTGTCATTTTAGCATATCTAGTCACTGGCTACTCAGAAGTATGGTATGTGGTCCAGAATCACATGGGAACTTGTTAGAACTGCAAAATTCCGGGCCTGCCACAGAACTACTGAATCGGAATCTGCATGTTAACAAGATACCCAGGGAATGTCCATGTATATTGCAGTTTGGAAAGCCTCCATCTAAGGCCCTTGCTAACCTTGCCTCTGCAGTTTAGAAAGGATGACGATACGTACTAGGCTTCATAAGCAAAAACAAATCTATTGAACATTAGTTAACCTTCTTTTTTATAGAGAATTACTTTCCTTTTAAAACAACTGGATTCCCAATGTTTTGAAGAGACAAGTTGAAGTATTCTATGGGAATGACAAGAATCAGACTTTTCCATAGCTAGGTAATATTTTGAGTGAGCTGTGGCCTATTTCCAGAAAAAAATCTTGTATTATAAGCCCAAAAGTTACACGACATTTCATAAATAGTAGGATTCCTTTTAGCTTTGGGGGTAGCAAACATGCAAATTCATGGTGCTACCCACTTTATCTCACAGAACTCTGAAAATTTTTTTTATCACATTAAGGAGAAATTATTAACACAAAGCAGGTTATTTTTCAAAATGAGGGTACATTGTTCATGGTAGTATAACCAGTCTCCAAGGGCCTAATATTAAGGAACAAATATTAAAGAACATTCTGTCTAACAGCAACAGAATACACATTCTTCTCAAACATACATGGAATATTCTCCGATATACATCATATATTAGGTCACAAAACAAGTTTGAACAAATTTAGAAAGACTGAATGGATGCCAACTATCTTTTCTAACCAGAGTGGTATGAAACTAGAAATCAATAACAAGTTGAAAATTGGAAAATTCATAAGTTGTGAATATTAAACCACACACTCCCGAACAACCAGTGGGCCAAAGAAGAAATCAAAAGGGAAATCAAATATCTTGAGATTAAAAAAAAAAAAAAAAAAAAAAAACCTGAAAACACAGCATGCCAAAATGTATGGGATGTTGCAAAAGCAGTCCTAGAGGGAAATTTATAATGATAAATGCCTACAAGAAGAAAAATAAAATTTTGAATAAACAGCCCACATCTGCACCTCAAAGAACTAGAAAAACAGAAAGAAGGAAATAAAGATCAGAGCCAAAATAGAGAATAGAAAAGCAATGGAAAAGATCACATATAAGTGCTGTTTTATAAAAAAAGATGAACAAAAATTGATGAACCTTTAGTGAGACAAACTTAGGAAAAAAGTCTCAAGTACAATTAGAAATGAAAGAGGAGACACTACAACTGGTACTATAGAAGTACAAAGGATCATAAGAGATTGTGACCAACTTTTAGATGCCAACAAATTACATAACCTAGAAGAAATGGATAAATTTCTAGAAACATACAACTTACCAAAACTGAGCATAAGAAGAAATAGAAAATCTGAATAGTCTTACAGCTAATCATGAGATTGAATGAGTAACCAAATATCTTCTAACAAAGAAGAGTCCAGGACCAGATGATTTCACTGGTGAATTCGCTGAAACATTTAAAGAATTAACACCAATCCTTCTTAAACACAGGAATTTGAAGAGGAGGGAATACTTTCAATCCTCTGTTTTACAAGGCTAACATTACCCTGATACCAACACCAAATAAGGAAACTACAAGAAAAGAAAATTACAGGCCAATATCCTTGATGAACATAGATGCAAAAATTCTCAACAAAATATAGCAAACTTAATTCGCCAGCACATCAAAAAGATTATACACCATGATCAAGCGGGATTTATCCCTAAGATAAAAGGATGGTTCAACAAATGAAAATCAATAATTGTGATACAACAGATTAACAGAATCCAGGATAAAAATCATATCATCAGAGTAGATGCAGAAAAAGGATTTGATAAAGTACAAAATACCCTTTCACGATAAAAGCTCTCAACAAATCAGATATACGTAGTTGGATGTAACTGAACAAAAGAAAGGCCATATATGACAAGCCCACAGATAACATCATACTTAAGGATGAAAAGATAAAAGCTTTTCCTCTAAGGTCAGGAACTAGACAAGGGTGTCCACTTTTACTACTTCTGTTCAATGTAGTACTGGAAGTCCTAGCCAGAGCAATTAGGGAAGAAAAAAGCATCCAAATCAGAAATGAAGAAGTAAAATTGTGTTTGTTTGCAGATTATATGATTTTATATATAGAAAGCTCTAAAAATTGTTAGAACCAATAGAGGAATTCAGTAAACTTGCAGAATACAAAATCAACATACAGAAATCAGTTGCATTTCTAGACACTAACAACAAACTATCACATAAATTAAGAAAGCCATCCCATTTACAATGGCATCAAATATAATAAAATAGGAATAAATTTAACCAACTTGATGAAAGACCTACATACACACTGAAAACTATAAGACATTAATGAAAGAAATTGAAGACACAAATAAATGAAAAGATATCCTGCGGTTTGGGATTGGAAGGATTAATATTGTTAAAATGACCTTACTATCTAAAATGATCTACAGATTCATTGTAATCCCAATCAAAATTCCAATGGCTTTTATTTTCACAGAAATAGAAAAAAATGTTTTAATATATATATGAGACTTAAGTCTTTTCCAACATTAATGAATTCTAGACAAGTTAATAACACCATTTCTCATTTTTAAATGTTTATCTTTATGTTAACCATTAAGAAAGCACCTAGGAATAATATGAATATGACTAACATTATTTAAAAAGAAAAATGTGCTATCAGGATCTAATATATAAGAAAGACTATTAAGTAACAACCACACATGTTACAGAACTGCAAGGAAGAGAAAAATACTTTGCTATTGCTACATTCTATCTCAGCCTCTATGTGTTTACCTTAAATTGAGTTGAGATTAAGTTAGCATCAGGCCTCATAGGGTAGAATGGGGTCAATGCAGTTCTCTATTTTTTCAATAAAATGGTTGGGGGGGGCATGCGTTACTTGGATTTTCTCACACGCTCTTCTTGAAAACCTCCTGACCTCATTTAGTCCCCTCCCCTAAAGGGCCAAGTTGACTTTGCACTTATGATGCTTCTTATTGTTCTGGATAGCAACATTTGAATCCTCAAATACAATGTTTTATGAGACTATGTAGAATCAGATAGCAAATTTTAAAGAAATGATTCTTTGCAACACTTTTCATTCCCAGAGGTTCAGTGAATACATACTATTTGCCATGTTATCACATAATAGTGATTCTTAGACCCAAAATTACAGGTGGAATCTTTTCACCTAAGGTTCATGAAAAACATAAATTCTATGGAGAAATGGCTGTGGAAAATTCTAGGGATGGTTGATAAAGAGGTGATTGTGAGTTAATTCTTTCTAAGTAGATATTTCCCACTCCTATATCCATTACTTGCCTACTTGCTTGTGTCCAAAATATCATTAATGAGAAATAAACTTTCCATCACATAATGAAGGAGAATTCAAGCACTCTTAGGAGAGCTAAAGCAACTGATTTATAACTAATTGAGGTCAAAATCTTTTATGGCAGTGAGTCTAAATAAGGGTAAAATAGGAAATAAAGACTGTGCTTGAATGAGAGGGTCATGGATTGTCAAAGAAAGAGAGGTCATGGACTCTAGCACATTTTTTTTTCTGTTTTACAACTTTCCCAGGACTGCCTGGCCACCAAGAAGTGCTAGAGATATATTCCTCTGGGTGATAAGGACATAGCTATGAAAAAAATCACCCATGGGATTTTCTCCTCAAAGCACAAACTCAAATCTAAAGGATCTGAGATTCATCAGTGGCAATGATGTTGGGTGGAGAAAAAGAGGTATGTCTGCGAAGTCTGAGAAATCTCAACACTGGGAATGTTGCCCTCCCTAATTCTCTAACAAATCTGTATTCCTCCCTTTGCTCTTGGCTCATACATTTTTTCTGAATATGCCACTCCCAACCTTCCAAGGGAAGCCATTTAAGGCTTACCCCAAAGTTTAAGAAAAGGTTGTTGGTAAAGAGCTTGCTTTTATCTAAGTTTATATTGATGGAGCAGGTGAAGAAATGACTAGGGGAATACAGAGGCAAAAGTCAAGAAAATAAAAAAAAAAACAAAAAAAACCTTGCTCCTCCAAGTTATAGTTAAAAATAACTTGGTTCACCTATATAGACATATACTTATATATTGCATCTATAAAATGTGAGCTCCCCACAGCCAGCAGGTCAAAGCAGGCAGAACTTCCTCTCAAATATCTTTTAAGCTGCATATCTGTTTTGTGAAATATTTTATTCTTAAAGGCCATAGTTCATTTTTACTAAAAAATAATTTTACCCATAATAAGATATATGAGTATATGATTCACACTGGGCCTGATGGCCTAGAGCAATATTACTTCCCCTCTAAGGGTCTTTAAAAATTCCTCAGTGGATGTCTGTGTTCATGGCATTCCCCAAAGACTGAAGCTGAGACAAGTATTTTATTTTGAAAGTTATTCCTTGGAGACTCTTTATGGGATAGTGAAGTGAGACAAGTAAGGGAGGAAGCCATTCATAGTAACTACTGTGAACAATTAGAACTTAGTCCTGCTAGGGACCACTGCCCCACTCATCATTAGTTGAGAGCTGCTTCTTGTGGTACTAACTCTCTTGGGCACTTTGTTCTGCCCATTACAGAGACTCAGCTGGGTCCGAACAAGGCCCTCAGGCAGAGAGTAGCAAGAGAGTTTATGCAATAAGCAGCCTTTAGCATATAGAGGCAAATGCCAAGGGCACTAGGACCACCAGTTATGGGGCCCAAATCAATTGAGACGTCCATTACCCACCCAGAACATTCTAGACTGCCATGACAGAAATCATGAAAAGCTTCTCTTCTTCTGCTAGGCCACTAGGAATGGCAATAGTGTTTCCCTGTGACGAAGGTGATATAGAATAGAGACACAAGTCAGACACAATCCTGTGCAGAATACATTGCATTTCTACACTCTATAACAGGTACATACCCATTTACAAAATTTGCTGCTCATTATGTGTCCTACTGATGTTTCATGGGCTCATTGGACATTTCCAGCACATGACAATTCCTGATTGGCAGGCTTAGTACACAGTAGGAGGTTATTTTTCTGTATCATGGGCCACTGCTTAATGCAATCTTTCAACAGAAGGGTGCTTTTCTTCCCTACTGAGCCTCTCAGATGAGAAATTTTTCCAACATTATCATTATTGTCTTTATAGGCTGATTTTCCATCAGAGTTAGACTTTGGGGAAAATAGGTTCTAAATTTTTTCCCCAAAATGAATCTCAGTAGTGATAACACATTTGACTCAGATACAGACACTTCATTATTGCTGTAAATACTGGTCATTTTCAGTATCTGGAAACTTATTTTCTCTGCAGTTTGAGGCTTCATTTTGGAATCCACAGACATTTTAATAACAGTTTGACTAATATTTCAATTTCTAAAAACATGAATTTTACTTCAGCATTGTTTTATGAAGGGAGAACAGTTCATTTTGTCATGTCAGGAATATTAGTCTTTATTATTTGCGAATCTTATGAAAGCCTAAGCTTTGATGATTGTGGGCAACCACTCCTCATGGTTTAGGGAATTGTAGTCCTGGCCTGAGCATGACTGCCACCAGCATTCTGGCCATGCTTGTCTTTAAGTCTCAACATAAGGCTGTGTGCGGAACATAATTGTCAACCACTCAGAGGGTTGCCATGGGAATTGGGTCAAAGGATGCTCATTATGCTCATTATGCTTTAGAACTTGCTCTGCTTTCCTTATCAGTAATGTAACAGAAACAATCTCTAGCAAGGAGTATATGAAACTTTGCACCTGGTCAAGATGTTTTATAGACCCTGACTCTGATCGGTCACTGCGACCCCCGAATTGGTATATGTAGTCTGTTACTGTCAAATGCCTGAATGCTATTGACGACTTATGAATTTTGACCTTGTATCTCTCATATGTATCCTCCTCAAAAAAAAGACATGAGGGATGAAGGTTTAGCTGCTGGTCTCCACTAGAGAGGCAGTCACCTTCCTTCCCCCAGACATAATAAAGTTTCCTGGGTAAAAGTTTGTTCTGCCATGGTCACAAAGCCTCTGCTGGACAGAGCAACTTCCAACCGAGCCTAGGGTGTGTGCGGCACCTCCGCCATAGATAATTTTTGATGATTTATGGTAATTTTGAAACTTTTGACTTGTGACATTCAGTACACCTTATGAAAATGGAATCTGCCATTGTCCACTCCCTGCCTAAATTTTCATAACAATAAAGACATTTTATTCCATAACTATAATGCAGTTAATCAACTTCAGATAAGAAAAAATTAAAAAATTGTTCAAGATCACAAAGTTTTCTTATCTTTAAAAAGAAGAAATAATGAAGCATTTTAAAAGTTTGTTATGGACTTAAATTGGTAATATTTAGGAAGCACTGATAGTGTTAGAATAAGATGTATATAATTTTAAAAAATTAATGTCTAACTAAATACCATAGCTCTGAGCAGCTGGGATAGGCTCCAACCACCTACAACCTTAAACTGGAATAAAGGAATTGGGAAAGAATTCTCTGACTTGTTTTCATTCATCTTTCTTAACTGTATGTATAGCTCACATTTATTTAAATATTTAATATTAGAAGCATTTTGGGTCTTTATCTAGAATTTAGTAATGTTTCTGTGACCAGAAATATGCCAGAGGAAATTAACCCTTGTTTATATCAATTAGCTTATGGTAAAATTGGTTTCATTTTACATTTTACTTTAAGTTGTTGCAGTTTCCAAGAACCTACAGACAACATTAAGTGAGGACTTACTGTATACCCAAGAAATCATTACCATAATCAAAAGTAATAGACATATCTATCTTTAGACTTCCTTCTGTTCCATAGAGGGGAAAAAATGCTGAAGCATGTGTGGATCTTTCATTTTCTTTTCTTCAGACAAATCTAATGCCCTCAAGCATCTTTCTGGATATCTGTTGTGAGAAATCAAAGAGACATTGAAAAGTTTCTATTTGGAATTATCAAATCAAAGCAATAACAGCTTTATTATGGGGTAGAATTTGTCTTAAAATGCAGGCTGCATTGGTTAAGAGACAGTTCTTTTCCTCTATGATTCAAGGGAGTTAGGCAAAAATGGTCTAGACCAATGGTGTGTATCTTGAATATACATACATTGGAACCTTAAAAAAAACCTCCAGAATCCTGGCCTTGCTCCAGATCAATTAAATCAGTCTGGAGATAAAACTCAGGCATCAGTGTGTTTAAAAATCCCCAGGTGTTCTCTATGAGCGCGCAGACTGAGAATCCGCTGTCTAAAAAGAAAATAGGTCCTTGTTCTCGCAGAAAGTGTAATACGTTCTGTTTCTAGCAGCACTGAGTGCCATGTTGCATGAAGTCAGGCAATCTTGACTCATCCAAAGCAGAGAATTTGTGTTTTCTTAAATTAAAACATCTTCGGTAATTTTTTTGAGATACTTGAAAAATATTGAGACTATATTTTCATTTTCATTATGACTGATAGGGAGTGGAAAGACATGTTTGAAAGACTAGGATTGGGAAATGGTGAGGCTCTGTGTTTGTAGACATTTGTAGGCTTTGTAGAAACTCCTAGGGTTTGAGGAGGAAAATGAAGTAATG
This sequence comes from Furipterus horrens, assembly GCF_987537825.1. Classification (NCBI taxonomy): domain Eukaryota; kingdom Metazoa; phylum Chordata; class Mammalia; order Chiroptera; family Furipteridae; genus Furipterus; species Furipterus horrens. The sequence goes on along the minus strand of NW_028327187.1, from coordinate 94,812,935 downwards.
AAAGAAAAGTCAAAAGAAGGGAGAGGTCACCCCATGTGACTGAGTTGGTTTGGCATCGTCTCACAAACCAAAGGATCGCCGGTTCAATTCCCAGTCAGGGCACATGCCTGAGTTGCAGGTCTGGTACCCAGTCAGGGCATGTATGGAAGACAAACAATTGAGTTTTCTCTTCCTCTCTTTCTCCCTACCTTCTCCTTCCCCTCCTCTAAAATCAAAAAATTAAAAAAAGAAAGACAGGAAGGAAGGAAGGAAGGAAGGAAGGAAGGAAGGAAGGAAGGAAGGAAGGAAGGGAGGGAGGGAGGAAGGAAGGAAGGAAGGAAGGAAGGAAGGAAGAATCAGGGATCAGTGGCACCTTGGAGAAACAGGTAGGCCCTCAAATGGACTGTCTAGTTAGCAGTGAATGATCATTAGTGAATGATAGTGCAGCAAATGGCCATGATATTTGGACATAATCAGTACCACTGCCAAACCATGGCACCTTGCATTGCCTGGGGCCTCAGGCTGACAAACACCTGAGGAGGACTCTCTTCACAGCTGCCAACACTTCACCCAAAGACCTCCAAGCAACAATTAAGTGTGTTCATGCCCTCAGCTTTCTTGTGGTCCACACCCAGATTCCTTGCTATGGATATGCCCATTGAAACTTCTCAGAAATGTATTTCCTAGAAAGAGAAAATGGGTCATTTAGTTAACTAAGAGTTGTAATAATGGAATAAAGATCCCAGCACTTATACAGTACTTAAAGCCACTTATGATGTATGAAGGCAGCAGGAGAATCCCCCAAAGCCAGGCAAAATCAAAGCACAATCATTCTTATTTGTCCTCTGTAACCCCTTTGCTTTCCAAAGAAGAAAGGTCTGAAGGGATTATTGGCTTTGTGGTATATGGGAGAGTTCCTGAATGAAAGGATAGAAGTTCAAGGATCTTAATATGAGCCAAAAGTTAAACTAAAACAAACTAGAGGACTGTGGGGGAAGACTAGTGCTGGGAGACCCAGGATGCGGACATGGCTGGGGCAGTGTGATTTATAAGGCCACACAGCTGGAACTGTGGGGTCCTAGGGTTAGTGATGTGGCTGGCTTTCAAAAGGAATATTATTATCAGAAAAAAAAATGGTTACATGTATAAAGGAGTTGATTTCCCAAGTGTCTTACCATTTTAGGCAATGTTGTGTCCTCCCTTGTTTTTTCTTTTTTTTCTTTTTAATTGAATTATTGGGTTAACATTGGTTAATAAAATTATATATGTTTCAGGTGTACAGTTCTATAATGCATCATCTGTATACTGTACTGTGTGTTCACCATCCCAAGTCAAGTGTCCTTCCATCACCATTTATCCCCCCTTTACCTTCTACCTGCCCCATGACCTCTCCCTCTGGTAATCGCCATACAGTGGTCTATGGCTATGATTTTTTTCTTTTTTTTTGCTTAGTTCTTTCACTCTTTTCAACCAGCCCCCTAATACCCCTCCCCTCTGACAGTTGTCAGTCTGTTCTGTTTATGAATCTGTTCCTAGTTTGTAAGCTTGCTTTGTTCATTAGATTCCACATATAAGTGAAATCATATGGTATTTGTCTTTCTCTGACTGGCTTATTTCACTTAGCACAATGCTCTCTGGGTCCATCCATGCTGTCACAAAAGGTAACATTTCCTTCTTTTTTCAGCCAAGTAGTATTCCATAGTGTAAATGTACCACAGCATTTTTATCCACTCACCTACTTATGGGTACTTTGGCTGTTTTCGAATCTTGGCTCTTATAAATAATTCTTCAATGAACATAGGGGTGTATATATTCTTTCAAATCAATATTTCATGTTTTTTTGGATATATTCCCAGAGGTGGAGTCACTAGGTCATAAGGCAGTTCCATTTTTAATTATATAAGAAAACTCCACACTGTTTTCCACAGTGGCTCCACCAATTTACCTTCCCACCAACATGCTCTCCCCTATTTTTCTTCATAGTGAACCTGATTTGATATGTGACTTCATCAGACAGTAATGTTTAATCTCAAAATATTGCCTGTCTAAATATGCATTTCTATGCTTATCCTAAAATTACAGAAGGAAAGGTTCATCTGTTTTAAAGCAATTTTAGTTGCCATATGCATTATAAATGAATTTTGATAGGAAAATTTTCTAAAATGTTCTATAAATTATATCACTTAAGAAGTTATATGTGTTCATTTTTTTTACAAAGAGACAGTATTGTTATATAAAAGAAGACGCATATCCTCAAGATTATTAATAGAAAATATAACAGAGAGCAAATAGAAAAGAGTAAAACCATAAGAATAGCATCAGGACAATTAAAATTTATAATAAATGGAGGCTTGAGAAAGAAATGTGAACAAGAATAAATCACTTCTGAATTATATTTGCAGTTAGTAGAATAGGAAAAGAGATGGGGTGATGTTATAATAGATCACAGAAAGGAAACACCCCATCTCATGTTACTTAAGGGATTTTTTGTCCATCGAGTAGAATGATTTTTAAAAAGAAAGTTCAAGAGCCCAGACTGGTGTGGCTCAGTCGTTTGGGCTTCAGCCAGCAAAGCAAAAGGTCACTGTTTCGATTCCCAGTCAGAGCACATGTGGGTTTGGTCCCTGGTTGGGGTATGTATGAGAGGCAGCCCATCGATGTTTATCTCTTGCATTGATGTTTCTCTCCCTCTCTTTCTCCCTCCCTTCCTCTCTCTCTAAAAATAAATATTTTTTTAATTTAAAAAAGAAAAGAGAATGTTGAAAAGGAAACATATGAATTAAAGAGAAATTACAGGCCACCAGTTGGTAAAGTGTTTGAAGGAGAGGAGTTTCCAGTTGAGAAGGAATGAGCTTTTTAGAGTACTTGATGGTGCTTTGCAGATATAGTTTCTTCAATGTGAAGTGGAATCTGCGCAGACAGCTACCCCTTTCCACTCCCAGTGTTCTGGCAAGTTGTCAGATTCAAAATGCATCCAAAGACTTGAAATTGCGAGAATTATTTCAAAAATCAAACTTATACAATGTTATGCTCTATAGCATAATAATATATAAGTTCATCAGAAAAGTTTTAATATTCTCTGAAGAATAAGAGATACATGAACATATGTCAGATCTGTAAACATATACGTATTTCCATTTTTCAGTTTGGGAAAGAGAATAAATTATATTATCTACAGTCCTGTTGGAGTAGTATCATTAGAAAACTAGCCATTGTTGTGGATAAATAATAAGATTTAAAAATACTGTAATTTTAAAATTGAGCCCTGATCACAAGGATCTTGCATAGATTCATTAAGAATGAATTGTGGAAAGTCAAATTTATTTTTTATAGAAAAACTAATCAAATACAGAATAGATAATATATCTGTTTCTTAAGAGTGTATTAGAATGTCCTGTTATCCTTCTAGGGGGGAAAAAGAAGAGAACTATAGCTGACTTATCATATATCTAGGTGATTTTGTAACCAGCTGGTTTATCATGGCTAAACCACTGCTTATAACTAATGTTAGTACTTTGGGTAAGGTTTTCTACTTCTATATGTACATAATAGTAAGTGGTATGAAATCACCTACATTCAGTGGCAGAATAGAAATACAGAAGAAGAAAAAAACAACGTGGTACTTATAAAGGTGAAATGGACCTACATATAGTCATGTTTGCATTTATTTATTTTTAACATTAATTTATTTTTCAATTACAGTTGACATACAATATTATATTAGATTCAGGTGTACAACATAGTGATTAGACATTTCTATACCTTATAAAGTAATCCACCCCTGGCACCACACATAGTTATTTCAATGTTTTACTATATTCCCTGTGCTGTACTGGCAAAAGTCCAGTCTTCAGAAGTATGAGGTAGTCAAAACAGTCACTGTATAGGCCCTATGTGCTAGTATTGTGTTATGTGATAGCACGTGTCAGAATGTGTGTGTGCGTGTGTGTGTGTGTAGTTGTGTGTGAGAAGATGATGTCTGCAGATTTAAATAAATGGCAGTTTCTGAACTCTAGGAACTTCCTTTTTAAGGACATACAAGATAAATTTTAGAAAAGTTTGGGGTGGGCATGTCTAGGAAAATAAATGGGGAAAAATTGTACTGGTAGCCGAAGAGATTTGGGTTCATGCATCAGTCTTTGTGTTTTTACACAAACCAGTTAAAAACTACAGAATGAGGGTAAAACAACTCTAGAGTGCATCTTGGGGGCCATTTTGCAAATATTCATTGCCATGCAAATATTCTCTGAACACATCAACTTCTGTAGCAGGTAATAGAGACATTTGTGTTGTAGAAAAAGCTCAGAATTTGGCATCAACATGCACAGTCTGCCACTTCTCAGCTGTATGGCTTCAAAGTAGAGGCTTTCCACCTGTTTTCTCAACTGTGAAAAAAAAAAAAACGCATAGAGCATTTACTTTGGGCCAGGTTTAATGTGTATCTCATTTATTCTCACAACAACTTGATGAGAAATACCAATAATCAGTGTTCAGAAAGGAATCTTGAATTCTTAGGCAATCACTGAAGATTGCAAAAGACAGGAAGGCAAGGTTGGTGACTGCCTGGAGGCACTGTGCAGATGAACTGTTTATTGGAGGAAGCTTTCTGACTCAAAAGATACTCTTGAAGGGCTTCAGAAGATAACAGTTCATTTGAGCAATCCTTCTCTTTCTGAAAACTTAAGAGTGTTGCCATTTCCAAAACACTTCATTTGGTAAATATTTGTTCAGGCCCTGCTTTATGTCAGTCTCTATGTTTTTCCTTCTCTCACAGGGCTGTCTGTGAAATAGTACTTTAACCCAAAGGGTGGCAGTTGAAGAGTTGAGACAGGCTGATAAAAGATATTCAGATCATGCAAGGAGGGCGGTGGGGAAAAGTAAACTTTTTACAATTGTTTTCGAAGCCTCATCACTCTTTTATAATGGATTTGAGAATCCCTGATGCCATATGTCTTTCTGAGCTAGAAGGCATGATGGGTATGATCAGTAACAGTCAGAGATAGAAAATGAAATGATCACTTCTGAAGTCAAAGAGGGTCATGCCATTCCAAAACAAACAGGAGATCCAAAACATTCAAATGGCATTTGTTTAAACTCTAATGTTTACCGAATGTGCAGAGAAGATGGTTGTTGCCAGTGGGGTTATTAATTCTGCTTGCTTGAGATATTAACTTGAGGAATCATACTGTTACCAATCAAGTATCCATCTTGAAAATGTTTCTCCTGCATGGAAATGGTGGCATACAACACTGTGGGCTAAATTAATTCTGCTGCCATTTGAGCTTCTAAAATCAACCATACATTCAAGATTTCTATGCAAGCTTCCATCCTCATAGAACAGCCAATGAACCAGGGGCTTCTCTAATAATAGGGAACACCACATAAATGGAGTGTTCACTCCATAAGTTCCACTGTTAATAGGCTAAAATCATCCTGGATAAATAAAAGCGGTTGTGCTCTGTTATAATCGATGTTCAAGGACTACCTGCATTTTCTGTGTGGTGAGATCATACTAAATAAGTGTTGCTTTCGATTTGTGTGGGATACTCTCTTGAGATTACAACTTTCTTCAGCATTCAGAGGGTTTTTATTTTAGGGGTGGTTGCCATGTAACCTTTATTAACTTTCCATCTAACTAGTTCCATAACAGTGTTAAACCAGGAATGTTTGTATGCAAATATCAGACTCAATTTCCCTTAAGGCTAAAGTTTACTGGATTTCTGACTAGTCCCACATAGGTACCCATCTTCCCGTCTTTACTGTGGCGGACTGCATCACAGACATTTTTTTCCCTTTTTAATTGACTTTACTAGGTGACGCTGTTTAACAAATTTATACACGTTTCAGGTGTACAATTCTAAAACACATCATCTGTATACTGTATTGTGTGTTCACCACCCCAAGTCAAGTCTCCTTCCATCACTATTTATCCCACTATACCCTCCTCCTTCTCCCCCCCATCTTCCCTCCCCACCACCCCAATCACCACACATTTTCTGTGTCCATGAGGTTTTTTTGTTATTTTATCTTATTTATTTATTTTTGAGTGAGGGGTAGGGAGGAAGAAAAAGAGGGAGAGAAACATCAATTAGTTGCCTCTTGCACATGCCCTGATCAGGGACAGAACCTATAACCCAGGCATGCGCCATGACCAGAAATCAAACCGGCTTCCTTTTGCTTTGTGGGCTGATGTGCAACCCACTGAGCCACATGTTGGTAGATGAATAGTCAGTCTATAGATATCAATTATATTCATTTTATTGATAGTGCTAGAGTTCACCTACATCCTTAGTGAGTGCTGCCTACTGGATCTGTCCATTGCTGACAGAGGGATGTTAAAGTCTTCAACTATAAATATGGATTCATCTATCTTTCCCTCACATATGTTAGTGCTCTGCTGCTAGTTGTGTACATATATTAAGGAATGTTACACCTTTCTTTGAGAATTGATCCACTTATCGTTAGATAGTGCCCCTGTTTCTAACTTTCTTTCCAACGAAATCTGCTCTCTCTGGAATTAATATAGCTACTTTTACTTTTGTTTGATTAGTGTTGGTATGATACATCTTTTTCCAGTTCTTATTTTTTATTGAGGTATAATTAGTTTCAGGTGTACAACATAATTAGCTATTTCTATATATTGCAAAATGATCACCACAGTATGTCTAGTTAACATTTGCCATTACATAGTTATAAATTCTTGTGATAAGAATTTTAAGATTTACTCTCTTAGCAATACAGTATTATTAATTATAGTTACTACACTGTACATTACATCCTCATAACAGATTTATTTATTTATATTTGCTTTAATTTATTTTTATTATCTTTTTCAATTATAGTTTACATTTGATATTATTTTTATTGGTTTCAGGTGTACAACATAGAGGGTAGTCATATACTTTAGAAAGTGTTCTCCCATACTGTATTTCCAGTACCCACCTGGCACCGTACACAATTATTACAGTATTACTGACTCTATTCCCTATGCTGTACTTTTCATCCCCATGACTATTTTGTGAATAACAATTTGTAGTTCTTTATCCCCTCACCTTTTTTCACCCTGCCCCTCAACCATCCTCTGTCTGACAACCATCAGTCTGTTCTCTATGAGTCTGTTTCTATTTTGTTTGTTCATTTATTTTTCCCTTTAGATTCCACATATAAGTGAAATAATATGGTATCTGTCTTTTTCCACCTGAATTATATCACTTAGCATAATCCCCTCTAGGTCCATCCATGGTAAGGTATCATTCTTTTTTATAGCCAAGTAAAATTCCTTGTATATATGTACCACGATTTTTTTATCCACTTGTCTGTTGATGGTTATTTGGGCTGTTTCCATATCTTAGATACTGTCAAACAGAGGGGGGCCTATATTCTTTCAAGTTCATGTTTCAGGTTTCTTTGGACATAAAACCAGAAGTGGAATGAATCACTGGGTCATAAGGCAGTTCCACTTTTAATTTTTTGAGGTCTCTCCATACTGTTTTCCATAGTGGCTATACTATTCAGGTCCTCTGCCCATTTTTTAACTGAATTGTATGGTTTGTGTTTTTCTGTTTGTTTGTTTGTTTTTTATGTTGAGTTGTATGAGTTCTTTATATATCTTGGATATTAACCACATATTGGATATATCACTTGCAAATATCTTCCCCCATTCAGTGCACTGCCTTTTTGTTGTGTTGATGTTTTTTGTTTTTTTTTTTTTTTCCCTCTGTGCAAAAGACTTTTAGTTGGCCATAATCACATTTGCTTGTTTTGACTTTTGTTGTCCTTGCCTGAAGAGTCATATCCAAAAAAATTATTTCTAAAACCAATGTCAAAGACTTTATTGCCTATGCTCTTTTTTCTGGACATTTTATGGTTTCTGGTCTTACATTTCAGTTTTTAAACCATTTGGGTTTATTTTTGTGCATGGTGTGTGAAAGTGGTCCAGTTTCATTTTTTTTTTTTCATATGGCTGTCCAGTTTTCCAAACACCAATTATTGAAGATATTCTCATTTTTTCTTTTATATTCTTGCCTTCTTTGTCATAGATTAATGGATCATATAACTATTAAGTTTATTTCTGGGCTCTCTCTTCTGTACTATTGATCTATATGTGTTTTTGGCCCATACTATACTGTTTTGATTACTGTAGCTTTGTAGTGTAATTTGAAATCGTATGAATGTGATACCTCCAACTTTGTTCGTCTTTCTCAAGATTTTTGTGTATATTTGGGGTCCTCTGTGGTGCAATACAAATTTCAGGATTATTTGTTCTAGTTCTTTGAAAATTGCCTTTGGTATTTTGATTTTCTCTACTGTTTTCCTATTTTCCATTTTATTTACCTCACCTCTAATCTTTATTATTTAATTCCTTATGCTACTTTTGGGTTTAGTTTTCTCTTCCTTTTCTAGTCTCTTCAGATTTGAGATTAGTTACTGATTTGAGATCTTTCTTTGATGATGTGTTTGCAGCTATATATTTCCCTCTTAGAACTGCCTCACTGCATTTCATAAGGTTTTGTATGCTTTGCTTGTATTTTCATTTGTGTCAAGGTATTTTGCAAGTTCTCTTATTTCTTTTTGACTCATTGGTTGTTTAAGAGTATGTTGTTTAATTTCCACATATTTGTGAATTTTCCAGTTTTTCTTCTCTTAACAATTTCTTATTTCACTTCATTGTGATCAGAAAAGATTTTTGTATTATTTCAGTTTTTTAAAAATTTAGTTTTTTTGGCTTATGATATTGTCTGTCTTGGAGACTGTTCCAGGTGTACTTGAGAAAAATATATATTCTGCCTTTGGGTGGAGTGTTCTGTATATGTCAATAATAATGTTTTAAACCTTCAGAATTCTAACTTTTATCTCTAATAAATTTTTTTTCTTGGAGATCCTCTTATGCCCCCTCTGTACACTAAATTCCTGTTTTGTGGTTGTTATGAACTATATTGAATATTCAGGAAACATTTGAACCTAATTCAATGTTAGAACACATTTGCCATTGACAAACTAATAAGTTGATATTTGTGTTATACAATTTACTAATATCTCATGGGCCCTGGCTGGTTTAGCTCAGTGGATTGAGCGTCGGCCTGCGAGCTAAGTGTCGCTGGTTCGATCTTCCAGTCAGGGTACATCAGAGAAGGAAAACTCTGACTCCAAAAAACCTCCGCTGCCTTGCGGCATACCTCTTCAGGGGAAAGGCTAAGGGAGTAAACCCCGACAGAAAATCCGGAGCCGGAGTCCCTAAGGCGGTTTGACGTTGTGGTCAACACCGGCAACTCCTGCGGCGCACCTGAAGCCAAGCTGTATTGACTCCGTCTTTCCCTTGGACCCTTCAGCTGCGAAGAGAGGGGGGGTCTGCTGCATGGGCAACAGCAGACCCTCCATATCACCCTGCCCAGGCTCTGTAGCTTCAGCGTCATCGCAAGATGTCGATTCAACACGGGAGGAGACAGATACCGTGTCACTCCCGAGTCGGACTGCACAACCATTCTCGGCGGTGCAGATAGACTCTTAAGAAGCTACACCATCGTCTCTCGAGACGGACGGCTGCCGACGAATATCTCATGGGACTATTTCACAGCAGACATACATTTTTTTCCCAAGATTTTTCATTTATGCTGAATCTATTTTGTCTGGTGTGCTGCTTATTTCTCAGCATGCTGGATCCCACAGGTTTTCCCCTGCAGCTGCTGTGTGTCACCAATAAGAACATTTATTTTCAGAGAAGCCTAAACTAAGCCCTCCCTCCCACCCATGATGGTATTTAAGATCCCAAGGAAAGAAATGAGCCTTCATTTGAGGTACAATTGAACAAGGACAATACAGGTTTTCCAGCTCAGTAGGTGAAGTGAAATGCTTGCTGAGCAGCAGCTGGCCTCGCTGGGGGATTTATGGCAGGATGTTTCCCAAGTGCATGGATGATGCGGTCAGCAGTGCCCTGCCATCTGAAGAAGGGAAGGGCTCAATGGCAAAAGATCATATCATGGCCCAGTGACTTACAGAAGCAGATGTGTTTCATGCCTGGTTTATAAATGGGATTCCACTAAATTACAGGTCATTAAACTCAGGGTCAGGTTACTTCAGCCTTTGTAAACAGAAGAAATATTCAACCAGACGTTACCTCAGGCTAGCCCTGCTCCTGCCCCACAGGGAATAGGTCCTTTTGAGTTCCAGGTGACCTCCAGGTCCTTGACTCACCCAGGAAAAATTTCAAGGACTAATTGGAGTGAGAGTGAGAACAAAGGAAATTTTACTCAGAGAAAAAGAAAGATGTAAGGGTGCGGGTGCTGCTGTGAAAGAAGTGAAAATCATGCGCCAAAGTGGTCATGAGCCAATGGGAAAGCAAGTTGCACCTGTGGTGAGTTAGTTCCTGGGATTTCATTGGGTTGGCCCAAAAGTCTGTATGTTTTTCTTTTTCCTAAAATAAAAGACACATTTTTCATTTTCACCAATAACTTTACTTTATTGATTTGGATTTTTTGAGTCTGTGAGCTATTTGCCACATATGAGACTGTCGATTGTTCTAAATTACTGTCTTGATTTGATCGCTATCAACTTCAGCTGGTCTACCTGACCGTGGAGCATGGTCCAGCGAGAAATCTCCAGCATGAAACTTCACAAACCACTTTTGACACATTCAATCAGTCACAGCACCATTTCCATACAGTGCACAGATCTTTTATTATTATTTTTTTGCATTTCAGTAGCATTTTTACCTTTCTTGAAATAATAAAGCATAATATGTCAAAAATGTGTATTTTCTTCTATCTTCAATATTAAAATGACTACACAAAAATGATGTTTTTTTAAAAAATGCAGGATGATATGACAGCTGTCACAATAAAATCTAACAAAATTGTTTCAGATTAAGTTAAAGACAACTAAGTGCTACTAGAGCCATCTTACAGAAAACAATAAACTAATTTTTTAGTCAACCCAATATGTGTTTCCAAGTGTGTGTGTGTGGCGGGGGAGTTGTCTCCAAGCTTTATGGCACCAAATTTTGACTCTGCCTTCTGGTTGTGAGAGAGCCTTGTTGTTGTGACTTCCACCACCTCAGGGGTTTCCTGGCATTAACTGTTTCCCTTTGATCATGCCCTGAGGGCAGTGGAGGGGGCTGCTGGTGAGAGGATGTGGGCTCCTACTTCCTCATTCCACCTACTGGGATCTTTCCCTAACTTTTTTCTATTGTGCCTCAGAACTCTGTTCTTTCTATCATCAGTCAATGCCTAACTGACAAATTACCATGATAAAGAATAGATTTTTCAGATGGCTCTCTTTATGTTTTTCAGATGATATTTTACTATAATACTTTTGACTCATACTTAGAATTACCAACCACATCTATTTTTCCCACAACACAGCTGTTCTTTTCAGATACCCAATATTTTTCTAGCCTTAATACAGTAAAGCTATTGTTATTTGACTTAGACTGAAGGATTAAAACTAATAGGCATACAAAGAGCTTGAAACATGGTGGTGAAATCACATATTTGAAATCAGTCCGAACTTTGTAACTGTCAGACCTTGGCAAATTATTTAGTCTTGCTGAATTTTGGTCCTCCTTTATAAAATACCAGTTATAAAATGCACCACATACAATTACTCTAAATTTTATATTAGGAAGATATGTAAAAAGTATATAACATGGTCTCAAAAATGATAGGTTTAATTTTCACTCAGGAAACTTGTTTAAAGTGCAATTCCTTATTCTCACCGTGTTGTAAGCTGAATGTTTGTGTCCACCCAAATTTATATGTGGCATTTGAAGAGAGGGTCTGTAGGGGTAATTCTATTTATTTTTTTAATCAAATATCATTCTTTATTAAATGAATCTAGATTATCTCAATGACCTGAAAGAATTAGTACAATGTTCCCACTGTCCATCTGTCCACAGTGAGAAAAATCTAAACCAATGTTTGAAGTATTATCAGTTTATGCAAGTACATTATATGAGTCTAATTTCAACAGGTACAAACATCTTCCTACTGAAACAGAGTTTGGGATGGATCACCAAAGTTCCCACAGCCTATGGTTGGGGGATGGGGGAAGGAGATAATACAGCATTTAAAGTACTTTGCATACCTATGGCAAGTTGGTAGCTAGATAATAGCTGTGCTACCGCCCCAGGGCAAAAGGTGGACTGACTTTCAGAATTTAAAAGGAAGGGCAGGCAGCCTTGAGAAAAGCATGACTGAGGGGTTCCTTGATAGAAGTGGAGCATATTGGAGGAGCAAGTTGTAGCAGACAAGATGGAGGAACAGGCTGTAGCAGCCATGTGAGAAGAAGCAGCTATGCAGTTTGTAGTCAGGATCCGGCCATGCAGCCTGGGCTAGTAATAAAGCTGGCACATGGCTGCTTTGATCGTGCTAGCTCTAGCTGACTCCGAAGCCACCAAGGACTCTCTGCCTTGCAGACCCGGACTCTTAACTGGACTCTTAGAACTCAGAATATATGGATACTCTCTTAGGACGTGTCCCTTTCCTGGACTTCACCGGGATCCAGTGTAACATGGCACATGTTTTCCTGGACTGTTATACGGAGGCTGATGACATCGTGCCCCAGATCCTGAAGGGGAGAGCTGACAGATAAGGGATGGGGAATGATTGGGCTTGGTTTTGGTTTATAGCCTTTTGGGGGGCAAGGGAGGTGCTGGGTGTTGTGTGAGAACAGGGCTCTGAGCAGGACTGCTCCCAGCACCCCCAAGATTGGAATATTGTAAATAAAAATCTGTTTTTCTCAAAACGAATTGTTGGGTCTTACACCAAGGTGCCACGTGAACGGGCCCCGGTTTGCTCAGTAACAACATCTGGAAGTCCTTGCAAATACCAAAATAAAACATTTACTTTTTTGTTAATGTGAATAAAAGGCACAATAGTAGAATACACATCTTGACAGAAAAATATTTAAAAGTTTTTAATTCTCTGACTACCAATAGTTAACATTTTATGACTACCCTTTGAAAATAGGGTGTTTGGGAACAAGTTTTTAAAGTCATTACAAAGCTTATTCACATTCTTACCACATCCCACATAAACAGCAGTGATTTTCTTATAAAAATAGAACAGCAACCCTGGTGTGTGATTCAGTGGATTGACCGCCAGCCTGCTAAGTGAAAGGTTGCGGGTTCAATTCCCAGTCAGGGCACATGCCTGGGTTGCAGGCCAGATCCCCAGTTGGGAGCATGTAAGAGGGAACCAATCAATGTATCTCCCACACATTTTTGTTTCTCTCCCTCTCTTTCTCTCTCCCTTCCCCTCTCTCTAAAAGTAAATAAGTAAAAATCTAAAAAACAAACAAACAAAAACAGCGACATGTTTGGTGGGTCTGTCAGTATACTTAGCTAAGTCTCTGTTGGGCTAAGTCAAGGGGCTCCCTATCTCCTATGCTGGTCTTCTTGGTATCTTACAGTGACACTTTATGACATGTGTTCTTTAACTAGTTGGTGCACTCTCATAAGAGTGGTACGAAACCATTGCTGAATGCGTTCCTCTCAGCCTGAACACATTTCTTGGATTGTATGTGAAATAAAGAACCATCCTCCTGCAGGATAAACTTCTGGTGCTCTGGGGCCATTAACTTGCAGAGATGCATGACAAGAATATCTGTTCCTGCCTCCATAGCTACACAGGCCTCTGGATAGTAGATGTAACAGTGAATTTCATTCTGGGACATGTACTCAGAAAACTGGTTATCACCCATCCTGTGACAGAGGTACAGGAGGACCTGGTGTCCAGTGAGTTTGTGTTTGTTGAGAGGGTTATAGTCCAAGCAGTAATCTTTTAGTCCTTTGCTCTGGAGCATCCCGAAGAAATCAGGCCTGTCTTCAGGTACGTGCAGTCCTGGATACACAGTCTCCATGAATCACTTGAAGTCCTTTCACTGAAGCTTCGCATGGAGCTGCTTCCTCTCTGTCACATCCCTAAAGGGCTCCAAGTAGGCATGGGGATTGAGATGGTAGTAGAGCTCTTTTCACATATCATTATTTCATTTTATTACATATCAGATAGGAACTTTTTTCTTAAAGCTTGCCTCCTTTCAAAATAATCAACTTACATGGCATAAAAAAGGTGAAATTTATGTTCTGCTCAAAGAGAGTAGGTAACAATTTACTATTACCACAGTAACTACAAGTTTGGGCTGCAATAATAGCAAAATTTGATATGCTGAGTCTTAGGACCGAAAGCCTTTACTCCCACTCTCATCCAGCGCACAGGGAACAGAGCAGTAGCACAGCTCTTTAACTTCAGCCACCCACACTTCACCCACATGGATACTGTTGGCCTGAGCCTTTGTGTGGGAGTAGGGAGCTTGCTTGCGGAAGTGTGGGCAATGTGAGAACATGGGTGTGTCTCCAGAGTCCCACCGCACTGCCAGATCCTAAAGGAGAATTCAAGGTTTTCTCTGCCCCAAACTTCCATTCCTGTATCATAAGACCCCAGATATTCAAAATATTTCTTACAGCAAACAGGCCACCAGCCATTGTTGGAGACCTCATGACATCGATGGGGGACCACATCCATATCCTCTCCGTCTCAGGAACCACGTACCATGTGAACATCAGCCTCCAGTGGAAATCTCCAATCTGGGGTTCCTCGGAGTTCCCCAGGTACTCAAAGGTGTTCCAGTTGTGGACGGAGAAAGAGGCCACATGCTTACCTGCCAAGTTCTGGGGAGGCCTGCGTGGTGGCCTTGTAAACTCAGAGACCAAAAATAACCACAAAGGATGGTCTGAAATTAAAGCTTATTTAACTAAAAGCAGTTTATAGCCAGTAGTCATGTCCTAGGCTGGATTCTTCCCTCACAAAAGTCAATCTTTACCTTAATTTAGCCTGTGTATTGTCTTTTTGCACCAAGTATAACATACCTGATAAACAAGCCTTTGAAATGTCAAGGTAACTTCCCCCTTTCCAGGCCCCTCCCAGCACAACCACCACACCAGAGTAGAAACCACCAATCCCCTCATTGTTATTATTGTGTTAAATTGTTGACTGTTAATTATCCTGCACCCACCTGTGTAAAAGAAGTATGTGTCTATTATCTTTTTATCCAATCCCAAAGGTTTTCCCCCTTTGCATTCTCCCAAGTCTCTAATCTATCACCAGTGAATTTCATGTAACCCCCTTATGCCTTCTCATTTTATTGTAATGTATAAAGTAAGCTGCAAAACTGCCATTTTGCAGAGCATTTCTCAATCTGTTGAGATTTTGCTTCTCAGCAATTGTTATCAGTTTGGCTCAAATAAACTCATAAAAATTCTCTACAGGTTTGAATGTTTCTTACCTTGATACAGTCAATCACATCAATCACAGGGCACACCACTGCTGAGTCCTCTTCCAGGATCCTTTGCAGCACTGGCTCCAGCCACCCCTCCTGGCAATCACAGTGGCAGTCTAGGAAGGTCAACCTGTGGCATTTTGGTGCAGAAGCTCCCAGCAGCCAGCTTGCACCAGGCCCTCCCTCTTGTTGGCCAGAAGCACCTTGGGCAGCCCCACAGCGCGTTGGCCAGGCACTCCTTCAGGTGCTCTCTAGCACTGTAGTCATCTACAAGGATAACTTCTTCCAGCAGGATGTCTGGGGCGTCTAGAAGACACTGTAAACTGTCCGAAGGAGAGTTGACCAGGCTTCTTCATAAAATGCTACAATAACAGATGTCATGGGCAAATGATCATAATTGTATTTCTTTGTATCTTTCTTTCCAGTTAGGCAAGAATAACCCAACAGGCCTTGCTGCAGGAATTAAAGGCAGATGGCATCCATATTCCTTATCACGTTGGGTTTGGATTAACTCCCCAGAGTCAAGGCCATAGAAGGATCTATAAGCAAATCCCACAGAGATGGAATACCAGAAGCCCCATAGGTCATCTACAATGTTTCAAAGCAATTTCACAACAGTGGTTTCCTGCCCTCCAACAGGCGGCGTTGCAGTGAGATGAGGTAGCTAAAGTAGATGTTATCTAATGCAACCACAAGCTCTCCTCTTATAAGCCACCACTCCTTTCTGTCCAGCTGCAGTGGCACTGCCTTGCCCTCTGCACCCAGAACATCCTGGGCACAGGTGGCTGCAGCAGCAGGACCGGTTTGCACAATCTAGACCACAGGATGCGCCGGAGTCCCGGCTTGGGGGCTGCCCTGGCCCCACGATGTGCTCTACAGTGCCGAGCCAAGCCCAAGAGCAGTGCCAGCAGCGCCGGCAGCACCTCCCACAGCCCCAGAGGGAAGCAGCACCAGGCCGCGTACCTGACATGTGTCCACCAGCGGCTGCAAGCAAGTGGCGTGCCCCAAGGCAGCGGTGCAGCCCCGAGGTAATTAGATTTAGAATTGGAATTAGGTCATGAGGGTGGCATCTTCGTTATGTAGTTAGTGCCCTTATAAGAAGGGAGGTGGGGTGGGGTGGGGGGAGAGAGAACACTTGAAGTTAGGAAGTGGACTCTTACCAGATACTTAATCTCCCAGGACCTGGATCTTTGATCTCCCAGCCTCTGGAAATGTGCGAAATAAACATCTGTTGCTTAAGCCACCCACTCTATGGTATTTTGTTATAGCAACTCAAGATGACTAAAGCACAGCCCCCAGTATGTCTGGGAATTATTCCAGGAATCTGCATTTAATAAGCTCCCTAGGCAACTTGAGTCCTAAAACATAATTAGTGGATATCATTCAATGGAAATAGAAATAAACAACAGTGATAATAGCTTTAAAAATTATAGAAAAAAAACAGCAGATATTTCAGTAGCTTGAAAAAACTAACATAAGGGCAGTAATACAGCTGTAAATTAGTATAAATACCAGTGGACTTGCTCATATGCCTTTTTAAAAAGTAATCAACAAATACTTCACAAAAACCTCCAAATATATGGCGTTGGCCAAAAAGTTTGTTTGTTTTTCTCTGTAAGATGGCTCTAGTAGTGCTTAGCTGTCTTTAACTTTATTTGAAACAATTTTGTTAGTTTGTATTATGACAGCTATCATATCAGTGTGCATTTAAAAAACATCAAAATTGGTGAAATTTTGTGTAGCCATTTTAACAATGAAGATGGAAGAAAATACACAACATTTTCAGTACATTATGCTTTATTATTTCAAGAAAGGTAAAAACACAACAGAAACCCAAAGATTAAATGCAGTGTATGGAAAAGGTGCTGTGACTGATTGAGCGTCAAAAGTGGTTTGCGGGAGAAACAAGATGGCGGAGGAGTAAGTGGAAGCTACACTAACTTCCTCCCAGAACTAGTCTGGATTTATAACGCAATTTTGGAGAAATCATCTGGAATAACCAACCAAACACCAGCTGGAGAGAAGTCTTATAACCACAGAGAGACAGAAAAGGCCGCTACACCACAATGTGACCGGTAGGGAGTGCGGAGACACGGAAGGGGCTGGCTGGCGTCACACGAGTGGCAGCTGAAGGGACTGAGAAACAGTTCAGCAGCCGGGGGTTCCCCCTGAGAAGGGCAGGGTCTAAACCCCCAGCTGAGCTCCCCAGCCTACAGCAACAGAGTGGAAAGTAAAATAGTATCCAGCTGAGAAAAGCGAAAAGCCACAGGGTTTCTTGCTAGCCGGAGAGAAACAGCTGGAGAAAAAGAGCTCTTAAGCGGATCACATATCAAAATATTCTGCCCCCACTTACCCTGGGCACAAGCAGAGGGAAGACAGAGAGGACTGGAGACACTTGGGGAGAGTTTGGTGTGGTGGCTTTGAGGGGAGAGCTGGGGAAGCGGCCGGCTGGGTCCCAGTGCTGACTCATCGCCACGCTGCAGGCAGACCATTCCCGGCCAAGTGGCATCAGCCTGAGGGGAAGCAAAGGCCCTGCCTACAGGAATTAAGCTGTCACACCCACGGTCCTTAAGCCTGAGGGCTAATCACAGACTGAATAGATTATCAACTAAAGGAGACAGACAAAGGCAGTAGATCCCTGGAAGTCTCCAACAGGCTGCCTAGGCCCAGACTGGTACAGGATCTGACGCCACCAGGGCAGATCCAGGAAGTGCAGATCATTCTAAGAAGCACCAGCAAACAATAGGAGTCACAAAAATGGGGAGACAGAGAAACAACCCCCCATCGAAAGGAAAGGCAGAGTCCCCAGAAAGAGTGCTAAATGAAATAGAGGGGAACCAACCATCAGATATGGAATTGAAAGCATGGATTATGGAGAAACTCAATGAGCTCAGCGGAAACTACAAAGAACTCCAGAAAAACTACAGTGAACTCCAGAAGAACTATAAGGAACTTACTGAGAATTATACCAGCATCAAAAAGGACATGGAAGCTATCAATAAGAGCCAGGAGGAAATGAAGAATACGATCTCTGAATTGAAGAACACAGTAGAAGGAATTAAAAACAGGCTAGAGGAAGCAGAAAATCGGATCAGTAAGCTGGAAGACAATGTAGACAAAAATTCACAGACAGTGCAACAAAATGAAAAAAGGCTGAACAAGACTGAAGAGGCTCTAAGACAGCTGCAGGACAACATGAAACGTAATAATATCCGTATCATAGGAATTCCAGAAGGAGAAGAAGAAGAGCAAGGGATAGAAAACCTCTTTGAAAAACTAATGACAGAAAACTTCCCTAACATGAAGAGAGAAAGAATCATGCAAGTCCAGGAAGCACAGAGGGTCCCAATGAAGATGAACCCCAACAGGCCCACTTCAAGACACATCATAATTAAAATGCCAACATTCAAAGACAAAGAGAGAATCCTAAAAGCAGCAAGAGAGAAACAACTAATAACATACAAGGGAGCTCCAATAAGGCTATCATCAGATTTCTCAGCAGAAACACTACAAGCCAGAAGGGAATGGCAAAATATATTCCAAGTAATGAAAAACAAAGGCCTACAACCAAGAATACTCTACCCAGCAAGGCTCTCATTCAAAATGGAAGGTGAAATAAGGAGTTTCCAAGACAAAAGAAGGTTAAAAGAATACATCTCCACCAAACCAGTATTGCAAGAGATGCTAAAGGGTCTGCTTTAAGAAGATGAAGAAACAGAGAGAGACAGAGAGGAACACGAGTACAAAGGGGGAAAATGACAATGAATAAGTACTGAAAGGAAGAAAGAACTCCTACCATATGCAACAACATGATTGGAACTAGAGAGAATTATGCTTAGCAAAATAAGCCAGGCAACAAAAGAAAATTACCTTATGCTATCACCTGTTAAAGGAAACTAATGAACAACACAAACAAATGAGCAAAATTGAACCAGAGGTATGTAAACGAGGAATAAACTAACAGTAACAAAGGGGGAGATGGGAGGGAGAGAAGTGGTAAGAAGGGGAAGGGTCTAGTCAAAGAACATGTATAAATGATCCATGGACATGGACAGCTGGGTGGGGACTGAATGTGGGAGAAGGGAGGGACAGGGTGCAGAGAAGCAAGAGGGGGAAAAAAGTGAGACAACTGTAATGGAAAAACAAACAAACAGAAAAACTTTTAGTGGGGGGAAAAATAAAAATATAAAGAATAGAAATGCAAGTTCAGTGAATATTAGAAGGACAAGGATTTTCCTTCACACTGTATATATTTTCTCCCTATCGGATCTCTCCAGAATTTGGCATTCTAAAGAAGTAAGTAATGACCTAAGTTTCTTTGCATAAAACTAATAAGACCAGTTGTTAATAATGATTTTTTTGACTAAGACTTTGACTGGAATCTCATGCCTAAAGGAGACATGCTTGGGCTTTGGTTGTTACCAAAAAGCCCTGAGCAACTGGGACTGACTTTCAAAGGTAATAAAAGTCCACAAGATAAAAGGCCTGGTACCTTGGATGGATGAGCGGTCCATAGCAATCTTTCCAGGGAAGGAACGAAGGTTGTTTTCCTGAAAGATGGCTAGAAGGGACCTTAAGGCACAATGGAAAACCAGGAGGACCTGGAAAAGACAGGTGTTTACAGGCAAGGCTGAATGCCAGGTATGTGGTTCAGCTTCTGTGCCCTGAAGGGCAGACTGAAGGTCACCCTAAATGTTCCTTGCATAAGTTCCAGCAAAGCAGAACTAAATATCATAAGTGATCATTTGCTGCTCTTGTTGTGTTTATGCAAATGAACAGGATAAATTAAAAATGAACTTAATGCAGTCCCTTTAATGACAAGGAGGGTAATCTTAGGGAGAAAAATCAAGATTCAAGGAAGATCACAATGCCCAGTGGTAGACTATAAAGTAGTGCAGCTAACCGTCTTTAAAGTTTCTTTTCATTAAAAATTTGTTTTCATTTGAAAGTTAAACTATGTCTGTGGCATTATCAAAGATGTTTAATTTACAGGCAAGAAGAAAGTCAAATGCCTTGCACCTGGATGTCTTTCCGATAAGACAGTCCTACAGATCTATAAACTTGTGTGTGGGTTATGTTACATAAATTAACATGTGTTTTCTGTTTTCAAAGGGCATAAGCCTACGATCTCACTACCTGAGTGATTGTCTGTACGTATAGGCCTCACTTAATCCTGTCTGCATTGCTGCCTCCTGAGACTCAATGGTTTGGCTGAACTAAGTGGCTGGGTTGGTGAAGAACGGGGTGGTCTATAGGCTTTGCTTTAAAACTGGTTTCTCTTTTCTATCCTAATGGCTTGGACAGAAAGAGCCCAGAGGCCTGAGAGGGGGGAAACCTAAAATATTTCCCTCAGCCCAAACTAAGTATAATGGGCAAAAGGGTTTTGAACAGGTGAGATGTACCTGGCATACCTTCCTCCAAAGAAGCCTTTATTTTCCCTAGTGTGGGACATTGAAAAATTAATACCTGTCTTTTGTCATCTAGTGGTTACGGATTGAATAATGTCCTTTAACCCTGTTGCCCCCAGAATACAACAAGGATGCCAGCCTGTTAAACCAAGCATGCCGTTGTCCAGAGACAGCCAACCAACCTGGAGTCTGCACGATCCTTCCCCTTGTGGGAAGGCCACCCTCCCCTCCACACCCCCACTCTTATTAGGGATTTCTTGACCCAAGGGTAGGTAGGACGACGACCATGTCCAGCTTGAAGCAGCTAGAGGAGCTCCAGACCTTCGTCCATTGTCCTTTATAAGATTATAAAGGGTCTTAAGTCTGAGAGGGAGGGATTGTTATTTTTTATTGTTAAAATATTTAACTAATTAATTAATTATTTTTTTAAAAAAAGAAGAAGAATATATGAAAGGGTGAGCCATGGGCATGGACTTGGGGAGGGGATTGTTGGGGAAGGGGGGTGCTGGGCGGAGGGGAGCAAAGGGGAAAAAATTGGAACTGTTGTAACAATATAATCAATAAAATATACTTAATAAAAAAATTAAAAAAAATAAATAAAACCGTTCAACACTTTTGAAGGAAAAAAAATAAAAAGTGGTTTGCGAAGGTTCATGCTGGAGATTACTCGCTGGAGCTGCATGCTTGAGTAGGCTGGTTGAAGTTGGTAGCAATCAAATCAAGGCACTAATTGAAAACAAGCAACATCCTATGATGCTGGAGATAGCCAAAATACTCAAAATATCCAAATCAATGAAGTTATTGGTGTAAATTTAAAATGTGTCTTTTATGGAAAAAAACCATATGAACCCAATACGAACTATGCTTTGTAGAAGTAGACTCTGTCCTCAGATTCTCTTAAAGAGATTCCAAAGTAGGATGAACCATAAACCATAAAAATCACCTATATTTGAATGATTTTGCATTGGCAAGTGGCTGGTTAAATCTAATACCATTTCATCTGTTTTCAACACTTTAAAAAATAGTTGCAAGTTTGTCTCCAACATATATATTTTTTAAAAGCACAATAAAAATGATTGATCCTTAAAATATGATATCTAAAGTTGAAAAACAATGAATTAAAGTATTTTATAGGCTTGTGTGTGTTGGGTTGTGTATCATTTACTAATGTACTTTTTTCCCAAATTCCACTTGAACGACTTTATTTCTTTGAATTATCTGGTGCTTTAATGTTATTTAAACTTGTGCACTTTAACAGTTAGAAAACTTGCAGGATTCAATTCAAAAATGACCTAACCAACTAAATGACAATTTTAAAATTAAAGAATGGTTCACAGTCAGATATGGATTTCCTTCTGACTTTGTAAAATGTGACAAAATCCCATCCATTTTTTTTCAAACATGCAAGTGGATTACTAAAGATAGTTTTGTGGGGGAGGGAAATAATTTTTTCTCTATCATTCTATGTTCTTGGCTGAGAGCCCTCTGTAATAAAAAGATATATTAACAGGAAGAAAACTAAACAGATGTTTAATAACATGTATACCTCCTGTATACATCAGAGGAACTCAGAAAAACTGAGTAATTCCTGAAATGGCCCAAGCCATCAACTTAAATATCATTTCCAGCTAAAGAAAAAATTGTTAGGGTAGGGAGCCATTCATGGGAGGTAACCAGGGAAAGCACAGTAACAAGGGTGTGGTTGTTATGCAGATTTAAGTCATTGTCTTCTCAATAGATAACAGTCTCTAGAACATTAGTCATTCTTCTCTTCCAGGTAGAGAGGAATACACCTTACAAATGGAGACTCCACATAAATTAAATGACTCTTACAAAAAGGATAACTTCTCAGTTTTCAGAGCTTTTCCTCTGTCTTGCTTTTCTTAAAAATAATCATCTTAAACATATCCTGATGTCAAAGAGGTATATTTTGGGGAGGCAAATTCTGCTCTTCGTCAGTTTCTTCCCTTTTTCCTACACAGGCACATGAAAACAATCTATTCTTAAGGAACTGCCACATCTCAGACATTTTACTTTGAACATCTACAGTACTGAACACCAACTAAATCCATGTGGACTCAGGTAAGTACAGCTTCCTCCTGGGAGCTAAGTGTTCTCTCTGATATCTTGTTCAATCACATAGTGGTTTCCTTGCTGACAGAATTTTGTGAATCCTCATCCCCTGGTGTCAGCTGTTGATGAAAGGTCAAATTCCCTTCAGGTAGTGACACCAGTGCCTTTGATTCACCATGTCCCTTTCCACACACAGGCACAGACTGTCAGCCAGCACTAGGGCTTATATCTGTAGTTACCATACACTCCCTGGACAGTTCAAAATGCCCAGCTCTCTCTTCTCTACAGCAAACTGAACAAACTCATGTAGACCTTACATATGAATCTTTTATTCCTGGTTATAGGCTTGAGGAAAGATATGACTTATTGTGGTGGGGGATAATAAGCATTAAAAAAATGGTAGAATCAGATTATTCATGAATATTCACTCCTGCTACATAGTATAATCTTTAGCTGTATATTATAGATTGTTCACTACAATATTACTGTAATTGAACCCAAGTTTGTATGTCTGATATCACTACAGCACTGAGTAGACAAGGAAAACCTTGATTTCCAGGCAGCCCAAGGAGGATACAGGGAGAAAGGCCAAATCTGCCTCTCTGATCCAGAGTTTTGGGTGGGGTTTTAAAGGGTTAAGGGGAACAGGAAAAGCACTGGTGGGGCCAGTTTTCATTGGAGGACCTTGGAGCTTGGCCATTTTGGTAAGGGGCTTCAGCACCACATCTTCCTGGACAATAGACCCTTTGCCTCTGAAATAGTTCTGGTGTTCAAGTTCCTATTTTGTACAGCTCCTTTGGTTCAGTGAGTGGGTGGGGAACAAGACTTTGGTTCTGGGTGCAACTGAAGGTCTAAGTTCTCTCTGCGCATGCTTTGACTGCATGACTTGGTCAGTTTTTGGTCTGTTGTTTCTGAGAAGCAGCTCAGTATCTTGTTTAAACAGGGTGGGACCATTTCGAGCTGGTTCTGTGATTACATTTTAAGGTTGCCATGTTCATGATGGTTTTACAGATGAATCTGGGGCTTAGAATGCTAAGTACCAAATGGATATAAAGAATCATTTTGAACATTGGCCGGTGTGGCTCAGTTGGTTGGAGCATCATCCCATAGACCGAAGGGTGGTAGGTTTGATCCCCGGTTGGGGCTCGTACAAGAAGGCAATGGATTGATGTTTCTCTCTCACATTGACTCTATTTCTCTCTCTAAAAGCAATGAAAAATATCCTTGGGTAACGATAAAAAAAATCATTTTTGAGCTTATCACTTTGTTCATTGTCTGGACTGTGATAATGGTTTTATAGATATACACATATGCCAAAACTTATCAAACTGAATGTTTTTAAATCATGTATTTTATTTTATGGCAATTATGCCTCATTAAAGCTGTAAAAAACAAACAGAATGCTGCATAATGAGTTTAAGGTAGCACAGACAGAAAACAGTACTTTCGTCTTCTCTCTTGAAATGTGTGTTCTTACTCACCAAGCTGGACGGCAGAGTAGTGGGGGAAGAAGGTATCGCCTCACTGGAATAAAAAGAGGTGGAGTGAAAAGGAAGATACACAGGCATTTTGGTTTTCCTTAGACTATTAGCACTTACTTTAGGAATGTATCCCAGGAAAACAAGAAATAAAATACGAATCCAGATAAGGATAAAAGACAAATTTTAAGTCACTATGTTGAGTGTTTGTAACTGATTTTAATCTAAAATTACAGACGACCTTCCTTTGTAGTTAAAACAATTTGGTGACAGTTTTGTATACTTATAAGATACTTAAAATACTCAGTAAAATTGCATTTCTAAGAATTTTTATTTCAATTAAATGCTTAGAAGTACTTGAATAAATAAGTTTGCAATCAATGTTTAAGTGTTTGAGAAATTTAATTGGTTAGATCTCTAAGTTCTGATTCTTAGTTGTATAAGTAAACAAATAACCCATGGATATTTGGGAAATGTTGATAATTTTGTTTAAATAAATGTACGAAGTTTAATTCATAAAAAAATGAATATTAGCAGCTTCTGATGTGCGAAACAACTTGAGAAAATGAAGCTCAAATTGTTGTATTTGTTTATTTTTAATTTTTTTTATTTCAGAGAGAAGGGAAGAAAGGGAGAAAGAGAGGAAGAGAAACGTTGATGTGATACAGAAGCATTACTTGGTTGCCTTCTGCATGCGCCCCAACTGGGCACTGAACCCACAGCCCAGGCATGTGCCTTGACTGGGAATCAAACTCACACTTTTTGGCTTGTGGGAACCATGCCCAACCAACTGAGCCACACTGGCCAAGGCCCATATTGTGGTATTTGGATACCAAGTTCCCTGGGTTTATCTGTTCTGTCATTTGTTTCTGGGGATAGAGATGCTGGCAGTGTTGGCAGGTTCACCCACAATGAGATGTCTTCTAAATGAGAAAATTCTGTGCCACAGCCACAGAGATCACCCCTCTAGTATGGAGGCAGCTGTTAGAGCACAGTGGGATGGCTGTTGGCCTTGGAATAGAAAAATGGGCAAACTCAAAACACCTCAGCTGTAACATCTGTTTGGGCTCAGGCTGTGAATATCGTATCACAGTTCTAACCCCACAGCACATGCAGTAGATGCTCAATAATTGTTTTGGGAATAAATGATGGAATGACTCAGCAATTCTAAAAAAATTAAATCCAACTGACTCTTTAACCATTCGTCGGCAGCCGTCCGTCTCGAGAGACGATGGTGTAGCTTCTTAAGAGTCTATCTGCACCGCCGAGAATGGCTGTGCAGTCCGACTCAGGAGTGACATCGTATCTGTCTCCTCCCGTGTTGAATCGACATCTTGCGATGTCGCTGGAGTGTCCTCTCCAGTGAAGCTGAAGCTACAGAGCCTGAGCAGGGTGATATGGAGGGTCTGCTGTTGCCCATGCAGCAGACACCCCCTCTCTTCGCAGCTGAAGGATCCAAGGGAAAGACGGAGTCAATACAGCTTGGCTTCAGGTGCGCCGCAGGAGTTGCCGGTGTTGACTACAACGTCAAACCGCCTTAGGGACTCCGGCTCCGGATTTTCTGTCAGGGTTTACTCCCTTAGCCTTTCCCCTGAAGAGGTATGCCGCAAGGCAGCGGAGGTTTTTTGGAGTCAGAGTTTTCCTTCTCTGATGTACCCTGACTGGAAGATCGAACCAGCGACACTTAGCTCGCAGGCCGACGCTCAATCCACTGAGCTAAACCAGCCAGGGCCTTTAACCATTAACACAATAGATATGGTACAGTATTTATTTGGGAAAAGGTAGAGATGAATTCCTGAAATAAAGTGTGGAAATAATCTAAAGATTTAAATGACCTACACTTCCCCTATGAGCTGAAGTTACATTATTTACATCATAATCGGCTTTTCTCTGTAACTGCATTTTGCAGTAAACCCCTGGGTTTTATTAGGGGCAGATTTATCTGCATTAGCAAACAAAACATCAGATTAGCTTTTAGCTTGTTCTGCTTGTTTTCCCACAAAACTCAGCTCATCATAACTTCTCTGAAGAAATAATATTCCTTTTTTTGTAAATATTGATAGTTATAGTTCCATATTTTGTTGAGGAATAATAGAAGGTTTAGACACTCTAGCTATATTATACATTTATAGGACATAAGTCAAGTAAATAATGCAAGAATGACAATATTATTTCAAAAATTGTAAGATAATTTTATTTCTACTATTCCACTTAAAAACTGTTAGCTTAAATTAAAAGAGGAATCATTTTATTCCTCAATGATGGAGACTTACACATATTTATTCATTGATTGATTATTTATTTATTTATTTTTGGGGGAATTGCCCACTCTGTAACAATTCCTCCCTCTCAGACTTAAGACCCTTTATAATCTTATAAAGGACAATGGGCAAAGGTCTAATGATCCTCTAGCTGCTTCAAGATGGACATGGTCATCATCCTATCTACCCTTGGGTCCAGAAATCCCTAATAAGAGTGGGAGTGTTGGGGGGAGAGTCTCCGGCCATACCACCCTGAACGCACCTGATCTCATCTGATCTTGGAAGCTAAGCAGGGTCGGGCCTGTTTAGTACTTGGATGGGAGACTTACACATATTTAAAATACTATTTTGTTTTCAGTGGTTGGCTCAAGTTTTCCCTTGTCAGTTCTGTAGGTCACACCATGGTTGTTTGATAGATAATATGAATTCATTGGGTTTGGGGATTTGAAGGTGTTAACATTCCAAACCTCTCTTAGCAGACAGTATAAAGAACACAATGAGGCATGGAATTATGTTGCATTATGCAGCAAAGTAATTTATTCCTAGGAACACCTAAAGATGAACAAATACATTTCTGAGGCATAAGAACATGTACTCTGTATTGTAGGCTAAGATTAATTGAGCATGACCAATAAAGTTTCAAAATCATATTGGAAAAGTATGCCTGTTTAGATGGCTTGGGTGTAAAGCTTATATGATGTTATGAGGGAATACAGGATACTATGCAGAAAGTAGCAAAAGTGGGGGAAGAAATCAAGGATTTTATGCTAAAGAACATACTGACATGAAATTATTGACTCCACCTTTTTCCTGTCCATGTGTTACTGAGCAAACTGGGGCTCATTCATCTAGTGCCTTGGTGTATGACCCAACAATTAGTGTTGAAAACAGGTCTTTATTTACAATATTCCAAACTTGGAGGTGCTGGGAGCCCTTCAGCTCAGAGCCCTGTACTCCCCTGAGTCCCAGAACTTCCCTGCTCCCCAAAAGGCTATAAACCAAAACCAAGCCCAGTAGTTCCCCATCCCTTATCTGTCAACTCTCTCCTTCAGGCTCTGGGGTACGATGTCACCAGCTTCTGTATAATAGTCCAGGAAAGCATGTGCCATGTTACACTGGATCATGGTGACGTCCAGGAAAGGCACACATCCTAAGAGAGTGTCCTGCCCATATGTTCTGAGTTCCAACAGTTCAGGTAGAGTCCGGGTCTGCAAAGCACAGTCCCCGGTGGCTTCGGAGTCAGCTAGAGCTAGCACGATCAAAGCAGGTGTGCGCCAGCTTTATTACTAGCCCAGGCCGCATGGCCGGATCCTGACTACAGACTGTGTAGCTGCTTCCCACACGGCTGCTACAACCTACTGCTCCATCAGGCTCCTCGAACCTGCTCCTTCCCTCAAGGCTGCTTGCCCTTCCACTTGCTTCCTGGAAGTTGTATACATGTTTTGTCCTCAGGTGGTAGCACAGCTAGCTATCAGCTTGCCATAGATATGCAAAGTGCCTTAAAAACAGTATTATCCCCTTCCCCCATCCCCCAAACCATGGGCTTTTGGGATTATCTGTCCCCCTGTCACCCTGTTTCACATGCTGGGGAGATTTTACCATTCCATGGGTTCTTTTATTTTAACAGTGCACTTATGATACAGTTCAAACTTTTGTTTATAAAAACAAAATTAAGCTAATTGGCCCTGGCTGGTGTGGCTCAGTGGATTGAGCAACGGCCTGCGAATCAAAAAGTTGTTGGTTCAATTCCCAGTCAGGGCACATGCCTGGGTTGCAGGCCAGGTCCCCAGTTGGGGGCATGTGAGAGGCAACCACACATTGATGTTTCTCTCCCTCTCTTTCTCACTCCTTTCCCCTCTCTCTAAAAATAAGTAAATAAAATCTAAAAATAAATAAATATCTCTTTAAAAAGAGCTAATTGGATTGTAAAAATCTTACCAAATTGCCTCTACAATTCCTTTGAAGAAAAGCTTAAACTCTGTTT
Source organism: Furipterus horrens (assembly GCF_987537825.1). Taxonomy (NCBI): domain Eukaryota; kingdom Metazoa; phylum Chordata; class Mammalia; order Chiroptera; family Furipteridae; genus Furipterus; species Furipterus horrens. Next base: position 94,784,482 of record NW_028327187.1, on the reverse strand, counting down.
TCTTTATTTATCGTCTCTGTTGAACAATAATCTTAGGCTTCTTTGTTTTCTTCCTTTGCCAGTTTCCTGCAGTGAGATTCTTTCCAACTAAATCCTGCTATCTGTAATGAGCGGTGGATAATATCTTGATCCCCCCTCTATGTTTTGCATAAGCAAAATTATGTCATTAGCAATATCCTTTTAATAATCCATTTAGGGAAATGAGGTGTGTGAAAGAATTTGTTTTAACGTCTTGCCTGGCTTCCCCATGTTGATCCTCCTACCAATGGGGGAAAGTTAAGGCAAAGATCATTCACTTGACATGGAAGGGGCTAGAGCACGTATACTGGGGGACACATTTCAGGTCTGAAGGAGGCCATATGAGCACAGACAAAGCCATTAGAATGAAGAGGGAGGAGGGAAGGGAGGGGCAGTGAGAACCCACTTCGCAAGTGTTGAAAAGGAACCCCGGTGCTCTGAGTGTGTTTACCAGCAGGCTGGGGACTGGAGTCACCAAGCAGTCGATGAGGATGTGCGATAGGAAGTGGATTCACAGGGCATGAGATGCTGGTTGGAGGGCAAGCTGGAAAAGAAGTCACTACAGCTGAGGACGACAAGTTGACAACCACAACTGGGACCGTGCAAATGCACGGACAGCATGGCAAGGCCAAGGTGGCTTCCCCACAGGCCACGACAGCGTCTCCTCAGTCCAGGACAGCTTCTCAGGCCACAGCACCTTCTCCTCAGGTCACAATGGCGTCTCTTCAGGCCACGACAGCTTCTCCTCAGGCCGTGGCACAGGGATTCAAGGAACTCGTCCAACTCAGGTCTTCTGGGGCATGACTTGAAGCCTAATCTTCGATCCAAACTAGTTTCCACAGTTCTGTCTTTCCCTCTGGAATTACTTCCACTGCATTGAAACCCGATCACACTCGACAAAAGCTGTGATTAAGCCGGCGTTCTAGCCTCTTGCTGGACAGCTGATTTTATTCCTCACCACTTATTTCAGTTGGCAGGTCCAACAAACAACCGCGCTAAAGAGGCCTGCCTGTGAAATTCATGAGGGAGCCTTCCGGGGTTTGCCCTTCACCTTTCAGCGTCCAGCAAATCACGCCTGTCTAGACGGAGGAGCGTCACATCCCACTGCTTCGCAGGCCGTGTCTGCCATGCTGGGAAGGAGTCAGGGGGAGTTCTCCAGTCACGGAGAAATGAGCCCCATTTACAGCATCAGAACATGTAGAGGGCGGGTTTGGATCCTGCCCCAGAGGGAATTCTCAAAATGATATCACTTCTCCTCCTCCTCTGGTGTCCTTATTTCTCCCGACTGTCCCTGTCCCAAGAGTGAGGCTCTGGTTCACTCTCTACAAACTAGAGATCTCGTTTTTGTTCCCACCTGGTATTTTTCACAGCATTTTAATATTAGCATTTTAATAATGTTTTGGTTAGCGCACAGCTTAGGAATTCATAACATCATTAATATTTGAAAGTGGGTCTCTTTAAGATTCTCAATCTTTATTTGGCTTCCACTTCCTCAAGGATATAAAATTAAGTCAGTTAAAATAAGAATCACACCAGATATGAAAATATAAAATATATATGTGAGATACAATATATGCATATATACCCTATAAGCTATACAAGATAAGTCAACATGTGAGGCATATAATGTGAGATGTATTTATGTGATATATTTAGTATGTATACAAAATATAAATATATAGTAGACACACAATACATATATAAAATATATTTAGCATATATGTATATAAATACACACAAGGCTCACATCAAGCATGAAAAAATAATTTAGTATAAGTATTAATGTATGGAATTAATAATAATTTATTCTGTTAAAATGAGAATCACTTCAGATATAAAATAATTGTAAGATCTATATGAGGTATAATATTCATATGTATCTTGTAAGCCAAATAAGATATGCATACATGTAATGTATGTATTAGAAAATATATAAAATAAGGTGTATATATGTGACATATTTAGTATATATACATGTATGTAAACACATGCACACCTTTGCTAAGTGTCTTGGGTGAATAAAACCCAGAATGAAGACTCTTTATTAGAGGAGTTTAAAAATTTATATGGAAATATACATAAACACTGAAATTGAGAATTATATGACAGGGCAGCATGAACAAAAACAGTAATCATTATTAGAATAGTACACATTTTTCTTGATAAATTGCCATTGCTTATTTATATACCCATGAAAATAATACTAATGGGGTACCCCTTTCCTAAGGGGTGCAATGACCGTGGATATTTTCGAAGTCATTTCTCATTTTACTCAACAAGAACAAAAAAGCAAGGCAAAATAAAGACACATTTTGTGGCTTGCAGGCTGGTGGAAAACCTTTCCAGTGAACCCATCATCATTCAAGTGAACACAGGCTATCTGCTCCTTTCAGGTGGTCCTAATACCAGGACAAGTACCAATCTTCATTCTTAAATATCAAAACATACAAAGGGTCACAAAAAGAGAGGGTCTTATAACCCTCTAGGGCAAATTACTCTGTAGATTCCCATAAACTCCTATAAGAAGGTAGTGAGAATGAAGGGAGAGAAAAAACTTTCTTCAATGTCACTTGCATTCTAGGAAAAGCCAAGAAGCCACATGACTGGGGACCTGGGCTTAGAAGGAAGGGGCCATCAGTGACAGGCCAAGTTGCCAAGAATGTTCCTATTACATGTGTTGCTCTGAGTCTGCGAGTCCAGCATGGCAGTCAGGCGAGGAGAGACTTCCTCGATTTGTGCTGTACTGACTCGAGGAAGCGCACATGGAGCCCCAGGAGGTATTCTTGCAACCCTTGTGTGCCTCACCCTCACAAACAAAAGGTGAGGCTTCCCAAAGGAAATGATGGTGTGATCAGAGCAATGATGAAAACGGGGAAAATTAAAGATAATGATATTGTTAAATGTGTGGATAGTGCACAACATGTATAGGAAGCCAATTTTTCCTAAATGAAAAGTTATTGTAAAATCCATCAAACTTATAAAAATAGGATCTTCAAGAATTTTCCCAGGAAGAAATCTACTTTTCACGTTTATTAACTCTAACAATTTTCTACTGGAGTCTTTAGGATTTTCTATCTATAAGATCATACCATCTGCAGAAGTAATTCCTTTCAGCATTATTTGTAAGACAGGTCTGGTGATAATGAACTCCCTTGACTTTTGTTTATTTGTAAAACTCTGTCCTTCATTTCTGAAGGACAACTTTGCCAGATAAAATATTCTTGTTGCACAGTTTTGTTTTGTTTTTTTCTTTCCACTCTCTCCTGGCCTGCAAGGTTTCTATTAAAAAATATGCAGATAGCCTTATGAAGGTTCCCCTGTATGTGAGGATTTTTTTCTCTCTTGCTACTTTTAAGATTGTCTATCTTTGGTTTTACACATTTAAAAAAATAATGTCTCTTGTAGAAGAGCATTCTGTGTTAATATTTTGGGGAGGTTTATGAAATCATGAACTTGGATATTCAAATCTCTCCCCAAATTTGGGGTGTTCTCAGCCATTATTTCTTTAAATAAACTTTCTGTTGCCTTTTTCCCTTTCCTCTCCTCTCCTGGAACTCCAATAATGCACAGATGTTCTCTTAATAATATACTTAGTTTCCCTTAATGATAATTTTAGATTATTTCTCTTAATAACAACTCATAGTTCACATAGGCTTTATTCACACTTTTTCATCCTTTTTCCTTTTCTTCTATGACTGTATAAATTCAAATGATCTGTATTCTACTTCACAGAGTTTTTCTTCTGCTTGATTCTCTCTGGCATTGATGCTCCCTATTGCATTTTTTATTTCTTCATTATAACCTTCAGCTCCAGAGATTCTGTTGTTGTTGTTTATTTTTTATGATTTCTATCTCTGTTAAACTCATTTTGTTCACATGTTGTTTTTCTGATTTCATTGAACTGTCTTTCTGTGTTTTCTTATAGTTCACTTAACTTTGTCAAAACAGGTATTTTGAATTATTTATTGAGCAAATAATGGATCTCCATCTCCATGGGGTCAGTTACTGGAAAATTGTTATGTTCCTTGGTGGTATCTTGTTTCCTTGATTTTTTGTGTTCCATGAAGTCTTGCATTGTTGACTTCTCATTTGAAGAAGCAGTCACCTCCTCCAGTCTTTACTCACTGACTTCAGGAGAGAAATACCTTCCTTCAACTCTGTTAGGGGTTCTGAGGCTTTCTTAGATCTTTTCTAAGAACTACTTCATAGTTCTTATTCCTTCCTGTGGGAAGATTCTTATCAATTTTTTTTATCAATTCTTTTATCAATCCAGCATAGTCAGTCCAGGTGCTAATAGCCTTCTGTTTGCTCACTTTTCAAGCATGTTGTTATTACATCACTGATCACATCATGATATATTTGAATGGGAAGTCTTCTACTTTGCTCACTAAATGCAAGATCATTTAAGTTAGGCCTATGTATTCTTCATCTTTGAACTCTATTTCATGCCCAATTATTGGCACACTGCAGCAGCTGCTCTATAATTATTGGTGGAATATAAAAATGAAGATTAGGGGTTATAAATGGCCTCAAACCCACAGATGCATTGTCATTTGGAGATTTTTCAGAAATTTCTCTGTGACATACATTCATTCCTAATGGAGCAGATATTAATGTGAGTTTTCTGGAATTCAGTTTTGCAATACATATCAAGAGCTTTGTAATATTAATATTCTTTTGAGCCATAAATTCTGCTTCTTAAACGTAGCCCTCAAAAGGAATTCCTAGATGCCAAAATAAATAAAACTTACTTTTCATGTGTAAGCCACGGTTGCTCAACTCAAAATAACTTGAGCAAAAAGTGGAAATGTGACAGCTCTTAACACTAGAAAGAATTCTAAAGTTCACATAATTGAAGAAAGTGTTGCAATATTCCAGGCCCATGGTCAGGTAGTAAGAACCAGTACATGTCAAGACTCCCCTGGACTTTGTGGGGAACTAAAAAGTTCCTCAGCTGAAGTCTTACTAACCGACATCCTAAAGTTCTGCTTTACATGGCCTCACCATCCCATAATAGTTGTTTACTCCTTACTAGGGCAACGTCCCTCTTTCTATTCCTGGGATTGCTGTCCTGCAGTTTAACTCATATCTGCCAGATAGTGCCCAAGCTGCAGCTGCGTTCCCCCCGAATGAAAAATTCCTCTTCTCCTGAGCTATAAGAATGCTGTTTTGACTAAGAATAAATGAGACTTGATCAGAGCACTGTCTTGTCTCCTCTCTTTGTGTCTCTTGCCCCTTCTTCATCCTCACTCCCCCTCTAGGGTCCTCGTTGCTCGACCTGCGGGATGGGTCAGGACTTCATCTACAATTCCTCTTTGCTAGTTTCATTTGACTTTATTCTTCAAATAGGTTTCCTTTCAAAGAAAAAAGTATGACTCCCAACAGCTGCAGACTCCCATGGTCTCTGCTTTAGCAACTCCAGAGGTAAAAGAACATTTCTTATTTTCCTACCATTTCTCTATCAAACCAGAAAATGCCTTGGATTCACTTATTTAAGGTCATGAAATCATCCCTTGACTATCCACTGTTTCCAAAAGAGTTTGATGAAGTATGTCAGGGAGCCAAGACAAGGATACTAGACAATCAAAAGGATAAATACATAAATAAAGCATATATCTACTGTGAGTTAGATGATTAGTTCCAGCACATGCACCATATTATGATATTAAAAATATTAAAACATATTCCTAACCATAGTGATGTAATTAAATGAATTATGTACCACCTTAATACCCTAAAACATTATACAACCATTAAAATTTACTTTACAGAATGTTTGAAAATATGAAAAGATTATCAGAATAATATAGCAAAAGCCAAAAGATATAATTGAAATTCTGTTTAGAATATAGAATGATAGGTTATTTTATTTTGTTCTTAACAATTTCTTAGGTTTTCTGAATTTTTTATTCTGATTAATTTTTCAATAAAAATATTTTGAAATACCTGGTAAATATCAGGAAATACAATATACTGGCTGACGTTTAGTTTAGGGCTGTCAGATGAGAGTTTGTAGGCCTGGCAGAGAAGCAATATGGGATTCACATAATGGAAGATTTACAGTAGTATTTGTTTCACAGCCATTCTTTTCTGTTGGTCCAAAGCAGTGCTTGAAGCTTGGGGGTTATAGGAGTAATATGTTTTTGTTTCTCATAAGAATCTGTCATAGGAATATGAAGCTCTTCTAGAACTGAACTTTGAGCTAAGTCATCCAAGAATTAATATTTTGTTGGTAACACATTCAGAAAAAAGTCAAATTATCTAAGTTTTGACAGTGCATGTTGAGGCAAATTTTAAAATTTGTAACAGCACAATTTTGGATTTCATTGCCAAGTGGGAACTATGAATCTATGAACATTTATTTTATTTCATTTCCTCCCCCCCACAGATTTAGTGAGGTATAACTGACAAATAAAAATTGCATATATTTAAGGTATACAATGTAATGGTTTGATATACATATAAATTGTGAAATGATTACGACAACCAACTAATGAACACATACATCATCTCACATAGTTACCACTTTCTGTGTGTGGCGAGGACACCTATGATCTAGTATATTAGCAAATTTTATACATACAGTATAGTATTATTAACTATAGTCACCATGTACATTAGATCCCCAGAACTTAATCATGTTATAATTGAACGTTTGTGCCCTTTGGCCAACATCTCTCCATTTTCCCCACCTCCCTGCCCCTGGCAAACCCACTATTCTACTCTCTGCTTCTAAGAGTTTGACAGTTTGGATTTCACACATAAGTGAGATGATATAGTATTTACTTTCTCAAGTGTACCAAGAATACATAATGGGGAAAAGATAGTCTCTTCAATTAAAAAAATTCTTTAAGTATATTTTATTATGTTGTTAGAGTAGTTCCAATTTTTCCCCTTTGCTCCCCTCTGCCCAGTAGCCCCCTTCCCTCCAGCAATCCCACCACCCTTACCTCATGTCCATGGGTTGTGCATATAAGTTCTTTGGCTTCACCCTTTCCTATATTATTCTTAACTTCCCCCTGTCTATTTTGTACCAACTGATTATGCTTCTTAGTCCCTGCACCAGTTCCACATTTTTCCCCTTACCCCTCCCAGCTGATAACCCTCCAAATGATCCCCATACCTATGATTCTGTTCCTATTTTGGTTTGCTTAGTTGGATTTTGTTTTTATTTTTTAGATTCAGTTGTTCATAGTTGTGAGTTTGTTGCCATTTTAGTGTTAATAGTTTTGATCTCCTTTTTCTTAAGTTCCTTTGACATTTCATATACTAATGGCTTAGTGATGATGAACTCTTTTAGCTCTATCTTGTCTGGGAAGCACTTCATCTGTTCTTCCATTCTAAATGATAACTTTGCTGGATAGAGTAATCCTGGTTGTAGATTACTTGCTTTTCATCACATTGAATACTGCTTGCCAGTCCCTTCTTGCCTGCAAAGTTTCTTCTGAGAAATCAGCTGACAGTCTTATAGGCATCCCCTTGTAGGCAACTCTTCGCTTCTCTCTTACTGCTTTTAGGATTCTCTCTTTATCTTTCACCTTTGGCATTTTAATAATGATGTGTCTTGGTGTGGTCCCCTCTGGGTCCAGCTCGCTCAGGACTCTCTGTGCCTCCTGGACTTGTATGTCTATTTCCTTTGCCAAATTTGGAAAGTTTTCCTCCATCATTTTTTCACATAAGTTTTCAATTTCTTGCTCTTCCTCTTCTTCTCTGGCACACCCATGATTTGGATGTTGGCATGTTTAAAGTTGTCCCAGAGGATCCCAAGCCTCTCCTCACTTTTTCCATTCTTGCTTCCTCATTCTGTACCGTTTGACTGTTTTTTCTTCCTTACATTCCAAATCATTGATTTGAACCCCAGTTTTCTTCCCTTCACCATAGGTTTTGTTTGGATTTTCCTTCATTTTACTTAGCATAGCCTTCACTTTTTCCCTTATGTGTTTGTCATACTTAAGCATATCTGTCAAGCCTGTGAGCATCTTTATCATCAGTGTTTTGAACTCTACATCTGTTAGGTTGGCTATCTCCTTGTCACTTAGTTCTCCCACAGGAACCTTGATCCATTTCCTCTTTGGAGCCATACTTCTCTGTCTCCTCATCCTGACAGGCTCCTGTGTTTGTTTGCCTCTGTGTCTTACGTAGCACTGTCGCTCCTGTTACATTGTGAGGGGCGGGGCCTTAGGTACTTGTCAGTACAGGGCGACCTATTTTACCACGTTGTGGCACTGTATGTGGGGGAGCGGTCTGAGAGGGAACAATGCCACCAGCCCAGCACTTGCCCCTTTTCCAAGCACTTCTCTCCCACTTCTGTATGGGACTGGTGCTCCTCTAGCTGTTGCCTTGGTTATTGTTTCCAAGTTGGGTGGGCCTGTGGATGTTCTAGGACCGTGGGAGCCCTTTAAACAAGGGGACTCCACTGAGAGACCAGCAGTTTCTTCCTCTTTCCCAGCCCCCACTGGCTTGCACAGTCAGAAGCAATGAGGCTTAATTATCCCTGGTGCTGGGACCATGAGCTGCATGGTCTGGTGAGGAGCTGGAAACGCTCCTCGGATATCCCTCCTGACTTTTTAAAATGTGTAATTGTGCTTTCCGCTGGCCTGCCACTGCCTCCACTGCTGCCACCACCACACCACGTCCCCTCTGCCCAGCTCTGCCCCTCCTACCTGTCCGGATGAGTATTTCTTCTTTATATCTTTGTTTGCTGGACTTCCATACAGTTTGATTTTCTGGAACTTCTTATTGTCTCTAGTTTTGAGGTACTTGTATTCCTTCTTAGTTGTGGAGGGAGATGCAGTGTGTCTGTCTATGCCTCCATCTTGGCCAGAAGTCCAGTCTCTTCAATTAATAGCGCTGAGCATTATTTGCATGTGGGCATATCCACATGCAAAAGAATGAATTTAGACCCTTATCTTCCACAATATACTAAAATTATCTCGAAATGGGTTAAAGACTTAAATTTAAGACTTGAAACCATAAAACCCCTAGAAGAAAACATAGGGGAAAACTCCTTGACATTGGTCTGAGCAATGAATTTTCTGGACATGACAGCAAAAGCACAGGCAGCAAGAGCAAAAATCAATAAGTGCAATGACATCAAACTAAAAAACTTCTGCACGGCAGAGGAAACGATCAACAAAATGAAAAGGTAACCTACAGAATGGGAGAAAATATTTGCAAACCATATATCAGACAAGCAATGAACATTTTAAATATCAAGCCCTAATTTCTGAAAGTCTTTTGTATTTTCCACTGGGGGAGCTAATATAAAACCCTGTGGGAGAACACCGTAGGTAAAAGGTAGGAAAGCAGGTCAAAGAAATCAAGTTACTCTTCAGGCAAACCCAAGAGAGAACTGATGGTGTTCCTAATAGATCCCCTAAACTATAAAAACTGATTGTAACTTTACAACTACAAGAAGTTCAACTTTCTTGACATTGCTATCTCCATGAATTATAATGACTTTTAGGGAAGGAAGATATTAAGTTTTTTAAATATCTCATTGAAATTTTTTGAAGCTATGAAAGTAAGTCTTAGAAATAAACATGTCTTATCATAGTTCCCTAGAAGCTTGGCAGAAATCCCAGCTATAAGTGAACAAAGATGGGAGAGTATTTAGTGACAGGGAGTACCTATGTATTTATGCTGAAACTAAAGGAATTTTCTTTTTATTTTGTGAATATTTAAATAATGTTAGTAGCTTATGAAATTTCTTCTTACTTGAGTCACTGAGAATGATAAGAAAATGTCCCAAACACAGACAAATGACAACTGTTTCTTAGTCATCTGCTTTTCAACTCTACTTATAAAAATTGAAGACATAGTGGGATTCTGGTTAAGTTATTTACTACCTCAACTCAGTGGACAATGGCCACTCCTCTACAATAGTTTGGGCTATAAAGATCTAGTATAAGAGAAAATGAAATACATCTTACTAACTTTGTAGGGAAAATGGCTCAGTCTTAACTTTCAGCTCTTTTGATTTGAGCTCTCTTTAAAGTAAAGCTGCCACTGGTCAATGTATGATTTTTTAAAAATTATCTTTCCTGGTCCTGATTTACTGATCTTTGGCCACAAACTGCATTGTATTTAGGACTTCTCCAACTCATCTGTAAACTTGGAGTATATATATAAGAGAAAACAAAAACAATAAAAACAAAAAAAAATTTTTAAGCAAATTAAACTATCCACCCTTCATCTGTCTTTACAGTCTTGGCTCATCTAAGAGCTTCCTTGCTTTTATGGCACATGACCTGTCCTATCTCCCAACTTTTGAATCTGTTGCCACTTTTAATCCCATTTACCCCATCTATCTCATCAATAGTTTGATCAGTGTGTTTTCATAATTTCAGTAATCACTGTCTCTCATTGCATGATACCTTGAAAACTAGTTTATCATATAATTTGACCATTTGTTTTAGTTATTTTATGTGAAAGGGTAAATTCAGTCCTTATTAATATCTTGCCTGGAAGCATAAGTATGGGGCCATTTAAAAAATATATCATCTTTTACCTTCTTCATGTCACTAAAAGCCAAGCTGGTCAGTTCTCTGGGGATCACCCCTCCTTTCTAAAGCACTTAAATCTGAGTTCAACCCACCTCCTACAGGAGAGCAGCATCCTATTTACTGACTCTCCCACCATTTATATCTCCCTTTGCCAACCTGCCTTTAACAATATGGCCCCAGTCAATCATCCTAATCCTTAGGCATTCCAACAGTCACAGTGGAAGCAGTGACCATGGAGGATATACTTTGGGACAACGAAATTTCTTTCAGGAATTTGGGTTGGTTCTATTTATGCAAAGCCAGATGGAACATGGAGGAAATAGTGTGAAGAATTCAAGCCAAGAAAATACCAGAGTCTATTCACTGAGTATTTTAGATAGTCTTTGAGTTTGATATGTGTAGAATTGCCTAAATGTTCTATTTGTATCTCAGTGTGGGAACAAATCAAGTCTCAAGTTCGCCTGATTTCGATGTTTCTAACACAGTGCTTATGCATATAATGTCTTTACTTATTTCTATTTTTTAATTCAGATTTAAATAACATAAGCTTAAGAATGGGGAATGAGGTGGGGAAGAGCCAAATATGTAATATTATATGAGTAAAAGCACTTTAAATCAAATAATCCCTGGGCATCAACTTGCATATAAAACTGGCATCTACAAGTTGCTATGACAAACATATGCCATGTCCTAGTTGACTATGTCTTTTTAAAGTATTTTACAGAAATTTTTTCTTGATTAAACTTACATTTATTCTCAGCATGCCTAATTCTGTGACAAACAGTCTTGAGCCCTGGTCGTCCTGACTTTCATGGGCAGCGTTTTCCAACAGCTGCCTGCAGCTCTACCCCTTGAACTCCACCCGTGTGTACACCTCAGTGATGCTGTGGTACCTGCCATCAGGGGGATGGTAGTTGGAGAGCTGTCTGTATAATCTGGCCCTTCTTTCTCAAAGGGGAACAGACTGGGGTCCTGCTTGATGGCTTCCACATGGAGCTCCTGGGCTGTGGGTTGCAGATCCTGCAGAGCTTCCTGCTGGGCCTCAAACGTGGACTTGATGGCTTCCCTCTCTGTCTTCTGTTCCCACTGCTTGTACAGAAGCAAAGCTCTTCAGAAGCAAAGCTCTCCGCTTAACCTCCTCAAAGGAAAGCAATACCTGAAGCCATTGTCTCCCTTTATCCAAGAACCTCACAGACATAATGAAACCTTCAATGGATATTAAATCCTGGCTAGCCTTTTGTAGTCATGTTATCCTTTTTTTCAAAGGGCACTCTGCAGCTTGGTCTTTTTTAGGATCTCTTCTTTCATAGGGGTTCTGCTCTCGTGGGAATGAGTTCCTGGAAAGACAACAATGAAGCTCACTGGTTGGTGTCTCTAATCTGTGTTTGTCAAGTTCCCAGATGTCGGCATGGCAAGCACAGAGCGCATGGTGGCTCCCAGCACTGTGGTGGCCTTGGCCTCTCAGGCAGCCGGCCAGCTGCTTCTGGGCTCGAACCTCAGCACTCCAGCCCATGATGCCTTGCACTGCAGTCCAAGTTTTTAATATTTCTGTTTGTGATGTCTAGAGCATTGGAAATCATATCCCACAGGATCCATGAATGCTAAATGCAAGAAATAAGTGGCTCTCTCATTTTTGTGGTCTCCAAAAACTAAAGGGATTTTCGAGCAGTATGTATGCATATACCAGTACTCCATAAATTCATTAGTTTACTCTCACATGGAAATATTAGAACAACCAGTGAACATTTGTTAGATTCAGTTTCTTCTTTTTTCATGTGCTCTCTCTTCCAAAAACTTTTTAATAACAAAGTCACTCAGGTGGAGACAGCATATTCTAAGGCTTTAGGCTAATGTTGGTTCCTAAGTGTCCTTCAAATCTACTTCAAATGTGTCCTGATGGATGTAGGGGGAATAGACACAGAAACTAGCAACTCTGATCTCCACAGAATAGGAGTGAGTCCATTGCAGATCTTGGCCCATTTCTAACTACACCAGACACAGACGGGGGCTTCTGCCAGTCTGCTGTGATTTTGTCTGGGAGACCTGCACTCACCTCTCAGTGGTAAGATGGATAATATGCTTAACTCATCTTATACATCTTATACATGAGAAAGCATGAAGGACTAGAACTACAAGATTTCATTTTCATTGATTACTACACAAATTCCTTTAATAAAGAAAGAGAGAAATATGCCTCTCTGCAACTGACAAGTAAATATTTATTTTCTAGTCTTATACTGTGTTGCTGTGTCCAGTTTGCTTATGGATGAAGGTACTGAGCTCAGGTGTGTCTACTTTGAACACTGACTATCACAAAAGCTGGAACCAGGCCCTGCTATAACTATGCTGACAGGCTGGCCAGTGCTTGCAAGACAAAGCCAAGGGCCTGCCTTGGGCATCATTCATATTTCATGTTGTACCACTTAGAAAGGGAAAGCCAGAAGTACAGAGACATTTTAAAGGCCATTTAAGATTGGGAACATATGGGTAGAGGAATGCACTGTGTTGGGAATTATATGGACTTTTTATCCTTTAAATTTTTTCACAGTATTTATGAGAGGGCAGTAAGAATGGAGGGCAGGAGTGATATGGCCTGTTCAGCAGCAGACTTCAGCGTCAACAGAGAGACACCACTGCTGTCTCTGAAGATGACTCTGACAGGTCATTTACTTGGGCACATAGTTCTCTGTCCCATTTCTTTGGTCTAGCAAAAAAACACATGATGGTCCCGTAAAGAATAAAAATAAGATGTTGTGATGCCACTTGAAATTATAGAAACACTTTAGTCTTCTTTTTAAGCTGTAGTTTTTCTCAGCCTTTTAGAGAGTAAAAAACCAAGAGGTACTACTATTAACTTATCAAGAAAAATCAATATCCCTGGTGTGGTATGTAAGTGAGGCACATATTATCTGTGAAGTGAGGGTGTGAGAAGAGGACAATTGGAGTAGTAGAGGCGTTTTATTAAATGACCCAAAAGATAGCTCAGAGTTGTAGCATTTTTTTTTGTAAGCATGTGGTCTCTATGTATTGTCAAAATGCAAAGGAGATTCACATGTCAATCCATGCAGAAATCAGGAGGACAGTATAACAGCAAAAGGAAATAATTGAGAATAAACTTTGGAAGCCAAAAAAATATTTTAAGGAATTGTACAGAGATTATTTTATACCTTGGCACCACTGGGCCTGCTGATTTAATCAATGCTAAGCACAGAAGGTTGCTAGGCAATGCATATCTGGTGCCAATCTGGTGATTCTATTATTCTTTGTAAAGTGACTATCTGCTTTCTGAGACTGTCACATTTTGTTGTTCAAGGATGCGATTATATACTGTTCTTCTTTTTTTTTTTTGCTATTTAAGGTTGTGATACCTCTATGTACTTTTCTTGAGAATTAAATATGTGTATTCCTGTCAAAACAGGACCACAAAGTTTTTTAAAAAGAAGATAAGATAGTGAAATATCAATATTAGAGATGGTTTTCAGTGAGCCAACAAAGGAAATGGGTATTAACACTGATAGTAATGCAATTTATGTGTGAAATGCTTCCTGACACATGTCCCTGGCATTCTCCAAAGTCACATGGTCACCAGGCAACGAACTTCATTACTGAGTGAATTTCAAAGAGCTCAGGACAGAAATATAGATGAATACATGGAAAACTAACTCTGAAATTACACTTTTATACTGAGGATCACCTCATTTTTTCCTTAGCACTATACTCATATTTCTGTACGACATATCTCATATTCTCTATTCACTGGTCTATTGCCAAATGAAGGTCAGCTCCCTGAGTTTTGTGCTTTTATTATTATGCATCTCTGTATTGGCGGAGGACCTTTCATGCACAGTCTGGGGTATGTAACTATTGGGAACCAAATTCACCCAGATGCACTTATACTAACAAAAATTCAGTGCAAACTTAGTTTTATTTCAGTGTTTGCTGTGTATGTTCTTATCAGACATAAACTTTCTTCCTAAAAATATTTTAACTTTGAATGTTAATTTTATAAATAAACTAGAATAAATTTTGTATCTGAACTAAGTGGACATAAGTAGCCTAATCAATACATAGAAATGTTTGTATTTATAAATAAATTAGAATAAATTTTATACCTGAACTAAGTGGACATAAGTAGCCTAATCTATACATAGAAATGTTTGTATTTCTAGTTTTACCTTAAACACATAGCAAGCTTGCAAGTCATCGTTCCCATCTTTGCAAGAATAAGATTGAAAAACTGAAAATTAATGACTTTTCTCAGGTCCATCAAAGAACTAAGGTCACAGGGCACATTGCTACACCCCACCCCAATCAAAACAGATAAGCACATCCAGAGAGACACAGCTAAGATGTGTTTACCTGGAGTAGGTGTTGATGGAACCATTAATTGGTATGAACATGTAAAGAGTAACTCTGATGAACAGTTGGAGACTGTGCATGGACTGGCATGAGAGTGAGAAATTCTTAGATGGCCACAGTCTTAGGAAGGCCTCCACAATTTTGTGGGCTTTATCTCCAGGAACCTTGCCAGGCTCTCACAATGAAATGCAGGGAAGATCCCTTCATTGTTCTGGCAAAGGAAAGGGAAGAGTAACTGTTGTGAAATATGTTCTGAGCCTTCTCCATCACAAAATTCTACAGGAAGAGGACTCTTCCAGAGCCTTATCATAGCTGGAAGAAGGGAATTTCTCCCATTGCAGCCTCCTCTAATCCTTCTGTTTTACAGAGGAGGTGGAGGGATATAGTCAACAAGGTTCAGGGCTTCAAGGAAATAGATTGTGATGTTGTAGCCAGGGAAGACAATATGGAGTTGGAGCAGGGGGAACTATATGACACTGGAGAAATTCTTGCAGAGGCCATAATACACAAGGCTGTTAGAAGACCAAGATTTAAACAGAAGACTGTAGAATATGCTCTCATTCCCATATTTTACCATGTCACCTACAGGGCTCCAGTATAATAGCATTGGATAAGAGTTGAAAGAGCTGAAGAATACTTAGGGAAACTTAAAGTCAAGAGGAGGAAACAAACAAACAAACAAACAAGGACACTAGAAGAGTTTGAAGTTTCTGGCACCTATAGCTGTGCCAAACATTAAGTAATGGCAAACTCTTAGCAAGATTATCATAAATATGCACACTAAATACCTGTTTACCTCAGTTCTCATTACGTGATATATCCAACTTTCAACACAAATTAAAAGACCTGTCAAAAGGCAAGGGAAAACAGTCTGATCAAAAACAAAAACAAAAAAAACAAGGATCAGAACCAGACTTAGCTATGATACAGATGTTAGCATTATTAGGGGAATTTTAAATATCTATTATTAATAATTTAAAGGGTCTAGTGGAAAAAAATGGCAAAATGAAAGAATGATGTAGGTTGAAAGATTAAGCAAAGAGATAGAAATGCTAAAAATCAAAAGTATATGCTAGAAATTTTTTAAAAATACAGTATCAAAAGTGAAGAAACCCTTCAATGGCTTATCAGTAGATAATATATACAGATATCTACCATATAAAACAGTACTTCTATAACATGGTTTCGCTCTAACACGGTTAGAGATTTGGGGAAAACTCCCGTATAACACAAAATTAGGGAAATCCCCATACAACACTGAACGTGATAAAATTTTGGACTGTATTAATCTAATACACTCATCCATCAAAGAAATAAAACCAACAACATTAAATGCTTGTTGGAAAAATATATGGCTGGACTCAAATCAAAGTGAAAATCTAATCGAGCCAGCAGAAAACAGGATGGATGCAATAGTGGGACTTGCTAAGTCTTTAGGAGGGGAAGGTTTTGACGATATGACTGTAGAAGATACCCAACGATTGCTGGTAGAAGAAGAAACTGATGAGGCAATTTTGGTGGAAATTACATCTGGAATGTGCCAGGATAACTCAGGGGACCATAGCACTGATGAAAATGAAGAAGTTAAACAGTTTACTCTAAAAAGCATAAAGAAAGGCCTGGACTTAGCTGAACCGTTAGAGTCATATTTCTTAAATGAAGATCCTTGCACTGAAAGGAGCACAAAGTTTAAGAGAGAACTTCAAAAGTGCTTAGCACCGTGTCGGGGTCCCCCTGGGAAAGTATTGAGACTTAGAGCCCTATGCAGGCCAGGCAAAGGAAACGAAGCCTGTAAGACCTGACCAGAAAACTGGGAAAAGCTGGGTGCATACGTGCCTTGATGCTATAAACCAGTGGGCCCCAGTGGGAAACAGGCCATGAGAAAATGCTTTATGTCTTTTGAAGCTTGCCCTGTTCTTTTACCTAGCTTTATATACTCTTTATAGCCCTGGCTGGTTTGGCTCAGTGGATTGAGCATCGGCCTGCGAGCTAAGTGTCGCTGGTTCAATCTTCCAGTCAGGGCACATCAGAGAAGGAAAACTCTGACTCCAAAAAACCTCCGCTGCCTGGCGGCATACCTCTTCAGGGGAAAGGCTAAGGGAGTAAACCCCGACAGAAAATCCGGAGCCGGAGTCCCTAAGGCAGTTTGACGTTGTAGTCAACACCGGCAACTCCTGCGGCGTACCTGAAGCCAAGCTGTATTGACTCCGTCTTTCCCTTGGACCCTTCAGCTGCGAAGAGAGGGGGGGTCTGCTGCATGGGCAACAGCAGACCCTCCATATCACCCTGCCCAGGCTCTGTAGCTTCAGCTCCACTGGAGAGGACACTCCAGCGTCATACGGGAGGAGACAGATACTGTGTCACTCCCGAGTCGGACTGCACAGCCATTCTCGGCGGTGCAGATAGACTCTTAAGAAGCTACACCAGATCCAAAATGGCGGAGGAGTAAGTGGAAGCTACACTAACCTCCTCCCAGGACCAGTCTGGATTTACAACTTAATTTTGGAGAAATCATCTGGAATAACCAACGGAACACTAGCTGGAAAGAAGTCTTATAACCACGGAGAGACAGAAAAGGCCGCTACATCACAACGTGACCGGTAGGGAGTGCGGAGACGCGGAAGGGCTGGCTGGGCTCACACGGGTGGCTGCTGAAGGGACTGAGAAACAGCTCAGCAGCCGGGGATTCCCCCTGAGAAGGGCAGGGTCTAAACCCCCAGCTGGGCTTCCCAGCCTACAGCGACAGAGTGGAAAGTAAAATAGTATCAGCTGTGAAAAGCGAAAAGCCACAGGCTTTCTTGCTAGCCGGAGAGAAACAGCAGGAGAAAAAGAGCTCTTAAGTGGATCACATACGAAAATATTTTGGCCACCACTTACCCTGGGCTCAAGCAGAGGGAAGGCAGAGAGGACTGGAGACACTTGGGGAGAATTTGGCACGGTGGCTTTGAGGGGAGAACTGGAGGAGCAGCTGACTGGGTCCCAGTGCTGACTCATCCCCAGTACTGCGGGTAGACCATTCCCCTCCAAGTGGCATCAGCCTGAGGGGAAGCAAAAGCCCTGCCTACAGGAATTAAGCTGCCACACCCACAGTTCTTAAGCCTGACAGCTAATCACAGATTGAATAGATTAACAATCAAAGAAGACAGACAACAGCAGTAGATCCCTGGAAGTCTCCAACAGGCTGCCTAGGGCCAGACTGGTACATGATCTGACGCCACCAGAGGCAGATCCAGGAAGTGCAGATCATTCCAAGAAGCACCAACAAACAATAGGAGTCAAAAAAATGGGGAGACAGAGAAACAACCTCCCATCAAAAGGAAAGGTAGAATCCCCAGAAAGAGTGCTAAATGAAATAGAGGGGAGCGAACTATCAGATATGGAATTCAAAACATGGATTATGGAGAAGCTGAATGAGCTCAGCGGAAACTTCAAAGAACTCCAGAAAAACTACAAGGAACTCACAGAAAATTACGTGAGCATGAAAAAGGACATAGAAGCTATCAATAAGAGCCAGGAGGAAATGAAAAATACGATCTCTGAATTGAAGAACACAGTAGAAGGAATTAAAAGCAGGCTAGAGGAAGCAGAAGATCGGATCAGCGAGCTGGAGGACAACCTACACAAAAACTCCCAGACAATGCAACAAAATGAAAAAAGACTGAACAAGACTGAAGAGGTTCTAAGACAGCTGCAGGACAACATGAAACGTAATAATATCCGTATCATAGGAATTCCAGAAGGAGAAGAAGAAGAGCAAGGGATAGAAAACCTCTTTGAAAAACTAATGACAGAAAACTTTCCTAACATGACGAGAGAAAGAGTCACGCAAGTCCAGGAAGCACAGAGGGTCCCAATGAAGATGAACCCCAACAGGCCCACCTCAAGACACATCATAATTAAAATGGCAACATTCAAAGACAAAGAGAGGATCCTAAAAGCAGCAAGAGAAAAACAACTAATAACATACAAGGGTACTCCAATAAGGCTATCATCAGATTTCTCAGCAGAAACACTACAAGCCAGAAGGGAATGGCAAAAAGTATTCCAAGCAATGAAAAACAAAGGCCTACAACCTAGAATACTATACCCAGCAAAGCTCTCATTCAAAATGGAGGGTGAAATAAGGAGCTTCCAAGACAAAAGAAGGCTAAAAGAATACATCTCCACCAAACCAGCAATGCAAGAGATGCTAAAAGGTCTGCTCTAAGAAGATAAAGAAACAGAGAGAGACAGAGAAGAACACAAGTACAAAGGGGAAAAATGACAATGAATAAGTACTTATCGGTAATAACCTTAAATGTAAATGGATTAAATGCTCCAATTAAAAGACATAGGGTAGCTGAATGGATTAGAAAGAATGACCCACATATATGCTGTCTACAAGAGACCCACCTTAGAACAAAAGATCTACACAGACTGAAAGTAAAGGGATGGAAAAATGTATTCCAAGCAAATGGACATGAAAAAAAAGCCGGGGTAGCAATACTTATATCAGACAAAACAGATTTCACAGCAAAGTCCATAAAAAGAGACAAAGAAGGGCATTTCATAATACTTAAGGGAAAAATCCATCAAGAAGATATAACCCTTATAAATATATATGCACCAAACTTAGGAGCACCCAAATATGTAAGGAAACTTTTGAAAGACTCCAAGAAAGATATAGACAACAACACACTCATAGTAGGGGACTTTAACACCCCATTGTCAACAATGGACAGATCTTCGAAGCAAAGAAACACCAAAGATATGGAGGCACTGAACAACACTCTAGATCAAATGGACTTAGTCGATATATATAGAAGTTTTCACCCCAAAGAAGCAAAATATACATACTTCTCAAGTGCACATGGAACATTTTCAAAGATAGACCACATGGTAGGACACAAAACAAGCCTTAACAAATTCAAGAAAATTGAAATTATATCAAGCATCTTCTCAGATCACAATGGCTTAAAATTGGAAATCAACCTCAAGGAAAAAACTCAAAAACATTCAAACTCATGGAGAATGAATAACATGCTATTAAATAATGAATGGGTTAACAATGACATCAAGGAAGAAATCAAAAAGTTTCTGGAAACTAATGATAATGAACACACAACAACCCAAAACCTATGGGATACAGCGAAAGCAGTCCTAAGAGGAAAGTTCATAGCAATACAGGCCTACCTAAAAAAGCTAGAGGAATATCTAATAAAAAATTTAACCCTACAGCTACAAGATCTAGAGGAAGAACAACAAGCAAAGCCCAGATCAAGTAGAAGGAAGGAAATCATCAAGATCAGAGCAGAATTAAATGACATAGAGTCTAAACTAACAATTCAAAAAATCAACAAAAGTAGGAGCTGGTTCTTTGAAAAAATAAACAAAATTGACAAGCCTTTAAGCAGGCTCATCAAGAAAAAAAGAGAGAGGACCCAAATAAATAAAATCAGAAATGAAAGAGGAGAAATCACAACTGATACCACAGAAATACAAAGGATTATAAGAAATTATTATGAACAACTGTATGGCAAGAAATTTGACAACCTAGAGGAAATGGACAGATTCCTGGAAAACCTATAGTCTTCCCAAACTGAATCAAGAAGAAGCAGAAAGTCTGAATAGACCAATAACAGCTAGTGAAATTGAAGCAGTAATCAAAAAACTCCCAGCACACAAAAGCCCTGGACCGGATGGCTTCACAAGTGAATTCTACAAAACATTTAGGAAAGAACTAACTCCTATCCTTCTCAGACTATTCCAAAAGATACAAGAAGAGGGAAGACTGCCAAACTCATTCTATGAAGCCAGTATAACCCTAATTCCAAAACCAGGTCAAGACACAACAAAGAAAGAAAACTACAGGCCAATATCGCTGATGAACATAGATGCTAAAATCCTCAACAAAATATTGGCAAACCGGATCCAGCAACACATTAGAAAGATCATACACCACGATCAAGTAGGATTCATCCCAGGGATGCAAGGATGGTTTAACATTCGTAAATCAATAAACGTAATACACCACGTAAACAAAATGAAAGACAAAAACCACATGATAATATCAATAGATGCAGAAAAAGCATTTGATAAAGTACAACACCCATTTATGATAAAAACTCTCAGCAAAATGGGAATAGAGGGAGCATACCTCAACATAATAAAGGCCATATATGAGAAACCTGAAGCCAACATCATACTCAATGGGCAAAAACTGAGAGCATTCCCCCTGAGATCAGGAACAAGACAAGGATGTCCGCTCTCCCCACTCCTATTCAACATAGTCTTGGAAGTTCTAGCCACCGCAATCAGACAAGAAAGAGAAATAAAAGGCATCCAAATTGGAAAAGAGGAAGTAAAACTGTCATTATTTGCAGATGACATGATAGTGTACATAGAAAACCCTATAGACTCCACAAAAAAACTACTCGACCTAATAAGTGAATTCGGCAAAATAGCAGGATACAAAGTCAATATTAAGAAATCAAAGGCATTTTTATACACCAACAATAAAAACTCAGAGATAGAAACTGAAAGAAAAATTCAATTTACCATAGCAACAAGAAAAATAAAATACCTAGGAATAAACTTAACCAAGGAGGTAAAAGACCTGTACTCAGAAAACTACATAACATTGAAGAAAGAAATTAAAGAAGATACAAATAAATGGAAGCATATACCATGCTCATGGATGGGAAGAATCAACATCATTAAAATGTCCATACTACCCAAAGCAATTTATAGATTCAATGCAATCCCTATTAAAATACCAGCAACATATTTCACAGACCTAGAACAAATACTTCAAAAATTTATATGGAACCAAAAAAGAGCCCGAATAGCCACAGCAATTTTGAGGAAGAAGAACACAGTAGGAGGAATCACAATACCTGATATCAAACTATACTACAAGGCCACGGTAATCAAAACAGTCTGGTACTGGCATAAAAACAGACATATAGATCAATGGAACAGAATAGAGAGCCCAGAAATAAACCCAGGTTCATATGGTCAACTAATATTTGACAAAGGGGGAAAGAACATCAAATGGAGTGAAAAGAGCCTCTTCAACAAATGGTGTTGGGAGAACTGGACAGGGACATGCAAAAAAATGAAACTAGACCACCAACTTACACCATACACCAGAATAAACTCAAAATGGATCAAAGACTTAAATGTAAGCCGTGATACCATAAAAGTCCTAGAGGAAAAAATAGGCAGGAAAATTTCAGATATCCCACGTAGCAACATTTTCACTGATATATCTCCTAAGGCAAGGGAAATAAAGGAAAGAATAAACAAATGGGACTACATCAAACTAAAAAGTTTCTGCTCAGCTAAAGAAAACATCAGCAAGATGAAAAGGAAACCAACCATATGGGAAAATATATTCGCCAATGACATCTCAGACAAGGGATTGATCTCCAAAATATATAAAGAACTCATATGACTCAACACCAAGAAGACAGACAACCCAATTAAAAAATGGGCAAAGGACCTGAACAAACACTTCTCCAAAGAAGACATACAGAGGGCCCATAGACATATGAAAATATGCTCAACATCACTAGCCATCAGAGAGATGCAAATAAAAACCACAATGAGATACCACCTCACACCAGTCAGAATGGCCATAATCAACAAATCAACAAACAACTTGTGCTGGAGAGGATGCGGAGAAACGGGAACCCTGGTGCATTGCTGGTGGGAATGCAGACTGGTGCAGCCACTATGGAAAACAGTTTGGAATTTCCTCAAAAAACTAAAAATGGAACTGCCTTTTGAACCAGCAATTCCATTACTGGGATTATATCCGAAAAATCCTGAAACACCAATTCAAAAGAACCTATGCACTCCAATGTTCATAGCAGCACTATTTACAATAGCCAAGTGCTGGAAACAACCTAAATGCCCATCTGTAGATGAGTGGATCAAAAAACTGTGGTACATTTACACAATGGAGTTCTATGTAGCAGAAAGAAAGAAGGAACTTCTACCATTTGCAACAACATGGATGGAACTAGAGAGAATTATTCTTAGCGAAATAAGCCAGGCAACGAAAGAAAAATACGTTATGCTGTCACCTATTACAGGAAACTAATGAACAACACAAACAAATGAGCAAAATTGAACCAGAGTGGGGGAAAATGAAAATATGAAGAATGGAAATGCCTGTTCAGTGAATATTAGGACAAAGATTTTCCTTCACGTTGTATATTTTTCTCCCTATTTGATCTCTCCAGAGTTTGGCATTCTAAACAAGTAAGTAATGACTTAAGTTTCTTTGCATAGACCTAATAAGACGAGTTGTTAATAGAGGTTCCTTTCAAGGAAAATCACAATGATCAGTGGCAGACTGTAAAGTAGGGCAGCTAACCGTCTTAAAAGTTTCTTCTCATTTAAAAAATGGTTTCACTTGAAAATTAAACCATATCTGTGATATCACCAAAGAGATTCAAGTTGCAGGCAAGTAGAATGTCAAGTGCCTTGCAACTGTATGTCTTCCCAATAAGACAGTCTTACAGATTTAGAGACTTTTTTGTTGGTTATGTTACATAAATTAACATGTGTTTTCTGTTTTCAAAGGGCATAAGCCTATGACCGCATTACCTGAGTGATTGTCTGTACGCATAAGCCTCACTTAATCCTCTCTGCAGCGCTGCCTCCGGAGACTCAACAGTTTGGCTGAACTAAATGGCTGAGTTGGTGAAGAATGGGGTGGTCTGTGGGCTTCACTTTAAAACTGAATTCTCTTTTCTATCCTAATGGCTTGGACAGAAAGGGCCCAGAGGTCTGAGAGGGGGGAAACATAAACTATTTCCCTCAGCCCAAACTAAATAAAATGGGCAAAAGGGTTTTGGACAGGAGAGATGTGCCTAGCACACCTTCCTCCAAAGAAGCCCTTTTTTTTTTTCTCCTAATGTGGAACATTGAAAAATTAATCCCTGCCTTTTGCCACCTAGTAGTTATGGATTGAATGATGCTTTTTAACCCTTTTTGCCAAATCTGTTGCCCCCAGAACACAACAAGGATGCCAGCCTGCTAAACCAAGCACGCCGTTGTCCGGAGACAGCCAACTGACCTGGAGTCTGCATGATCCTTCCCCATGTGGGAAGGCCACCCTCCCCTCCACACCCCCACTCTTATTAGGGATTTCTGGACCCAAGGGTAGGTAGGACGACGACCATGTCCAGCTTGAAGCAGCTAGAGGAGCTTGAGACCTTCGCCCATTGTCCTTTACAAGATTACAAAGGGTCTTAATATCTGAGAGGGAGGGATAGTTATTTTTTACGAACCATGGGTATGGACTTGGGGGGGGATGCTGGGGGAGGGAGATACTGGGTGGAGGGGAGTAAAGGGGAAAAAATTGGAACTACTGTAACAGCATAATCAATAAAATATATTTAAAAAAAAAAAAAAAAAAAAAAGAAGCTACACCATCGTCTCTCAAGACGGACGGCTGCCGACAATATACGCTTTATCTTACCAGAAGCAGAGGTTTTAACTTTAACTCAAAATGAACTTATCCTCCCTATTTTATTGCCATCTGAAGTCTTTGTGTCCAATATACCCTGACCTGAGGGAGATCTCAACATTCCTTCAATTGTTATCTCTGAACAATATCTTTTCTGTAGTCAGCGCTGTTTACCATTGATTGATGAGCTTTACATGCATGCTACATGCCCTTAAGCTTATTGCACTCAATAAAAGACCTTGGAGGAAGGCAGTCGAGGCATTTGTCTCTCAGACATTTGCCAGCCTTCTCTCCATTAGCACAAGCTGCCTAGAAAGTCTTCATTTCATCCATGACACCAGGGGATCTCTGCAGGTTGGGGGTCCCCAACAGCACTGTATAATGACATTTATAAAGATCTCTCAGCTAAAAGCAAGCAATCTGAAATAACAGATTTTTTGCAAAAAGTAGAGCATAGAAATCAAGATAATGCTGAAGAAAGTTTAGAGGATTAGAATATGTTGTCAAAAAGAAAATGCATTCTGTGTTAATGGAGCTTAATAGTGATGACAAAGAAAACATTACTTAATTCATGTTAATATTGCTGAAAATTGCTTTAATAAAGATATTTCTCTTAATTATAAAAATATAATAGTGTGGGTTTGTTTTTTTTAATTTTGGAGTCTAACCCCCCTTTTTGTACTAGTTTTTTGTTTCATATAACACGGATTCACATAACACGGCATTTGTTAGGAACCTAACAACCATGTTATATGGGGGTTACCTGTACTTCTCAAACTTACATGCAAAGAGAAAATATAATGAACAGAAAAGAACATCCAAGAATAGGGGTACAGTATCAAAAGATGTAAATTATGTGTAATTGAAGTATCAGAAGCAGAAGAGAGAGAACACAACAAAAGAAATGTTTGAAGTATTCATAGCCTAGAATTTCCCAAAATTATTGACAGACACCAAACCACAGATTTGGGAAGTTCAGAGAAGACAAATCAGGATAAATACCAAAAAAGAAAACAACAATCAAGAAGCCACACCTATCCACATCACATCAAAACTGCACAAACCCAAAGGCAAAAAAATAAAATAAAATAAAATCTTGAGCCCTGGCTGGTGTGGCTCAGTGGGTTGAGGGCCAGCCTGCAAACCAAAAGGTTGCTGGTTTAATTCCAGTTGGGGTACATGCCTGGGTTGTGGGCTGGGTCCCCAGTTCGGCGTGTGCGGGAGGTGGCCAATCAATGTCTCTCTCCCTCCCTTTCTTCCTCCTTCCCCCTCTCTCTAAAAAGAAATAAAAATCTTTTTAAAATATATTGAAAGAAGCTGGTGGTGGGTTATAAACACCTCACCTATAGAGTATGGCGTTCTGAGCAAAAGAATGACCTAAAATGCCTTGGGGCTTCAGAGGGGATGAGGGAAATTGGCAGGACTATAAGGAGAGCAGATGTTCAGCAATTAGAAGTTTGCCCAGCCACACATATCGATAAATCATAGAAAGTTCGCTCTGGTAATAATGCTTATTATGGACAAGGCCTCCATTTTAGATTCTTCTAGGTAGCTAAGGGAGGGACAGAAGTTTCTCCTGATCCCACAGGGTCCTGATTGCCTTCAAGTCACAATAATCCACATGCCAAAGTAGCACATTTTGGGGAGACCTGTTTGGAACACCTTAAGCGTAATGTATTTTTTCCTTTACCGATTTAGAGGTACATTTCACTATACTTTCCCTAGTTTTAGAACTGGGTTTATACTGAAGGGGAGCAGGATATACCACTCTAGTATTTGCCTCTTTGGCATAATGATTATTTTGGGCTGGTTTCTTTTAAAAAACAGCAGGCATAGGAGAAGCTCCCTACCAGTAAAAGGAGGATAATTAAAATCTAGAAACTGCTCTGGCTGGTGTGGCTCAGTTGGTTGGACCATCATCCCATAAACTGAAAGGTCACTGGTTCAATTCCCAGTCAGGGCACATGCCTAGGTTGTGGTTTGGTCCCTGATTGATGTTTCTCTCCAGCATTGACGTTTCTCTCCCCTTCTTTCTCCCTCCCTTCCGCTATCTCTAAAAATAATAAATAAAATCTTTTTTACAAATCTAGAAACTCTTATCATTGGAGAAGTCCTGGACTTTAATATACATAAAAAACACACCCTTGTTTACTGTGCTTTGTCTGATAACCTCCCATAACTGGCTCCACCCACCCCAGCATCTTTTGTCTTTAGCTGAACATGGTACTTACCGTGAAGATTTAGGCCATTTCAGAGTTACTCAGTTTTCCTGGGTATCTCCCATGTATATAGGAGCTATACATGTTAATAAACTTCTGTTTGTTTTTTTCCTGTTAATCTGAACTTGTTACAAGGAGGGGTCTCGACCAAGACCCTGGAAAGGTTGAGGTAAGATTATTTTTCCTCCCCAAAAATAGATTACTCAAAGAGCTAATCATAGTTACAGGTTGGTGTAGCACGTAGAAACAGTTGTAGTTTACAACATCTATTGATTGAGTCTCCAGAGTTTTGTGCTTTTGTTATAAGGATTTATTAAAGGAATTTGAAAGCTACTATTTTAAGCTGACATTGAATGAGAAATTCAAAAGACAAAGGAAAGGGACATAGTGGTAAGTTCAAGGAAAAGAGGCAGTAAGGGAGACAGAAATGGTGATGAAATTCTGGCATAGGAATAGAGGAGAATAGATGAAGTATAAATAGTTATTTCAGCGCTTACCCTAGCATGAAATCTTTTTCTATTTTGTTAAAAATGCATAAAAATAAACCACATAACAATTTAAATCTTACCATTTTTAAGCATAAAGTATAGAAGTGTTAACTATAAGCACATTGCTATGCAATAGATCTATACAAAATTTTCATCTTGCAAAACTGAATCTCAGTACCCGTTGATAGACAACTCCTCTTTTCCTCATCCCTGCAGCTCCTGGCAACTGGCATTCCACTTTCTGTTTCTAAGTTTGACTAGTTTAGATACCACATATCAGTGGAATCATGTAGTAATTCTTTTTTTGTGACTGGCATGTTTAAGTTAGCACAAGGTCCTCAAGGTTCATCCATATTGTAGCAAATAACAGGATTTCTACCTCTTTTTAAGGGAAATAATATTTTGTTGTATGTACGTGCCACATTTCCTTTATCCGTTCATCTGTGACGGACATTTAGGTTGTATCCCCCTCTTGGCTATTGAGAATAATGCTGCAATGAACAAGGGTATGATACAGAGGGATCTGATTAAGATCACTGGGGAGAAGTAGGAGGGGCTATAGGAGGAGGTTGCTGAGGCAATGGAAAGCAGTTTAGGACAGGATGGGCCGAGAAGCTAAATGCCTCCAAAGCCAATGGAAATAAAAAGAGGGTTGGCCTCTTTGGCTCACGAGCTTTTCTGGCTCCTGAGCCGGCTCTTTCTCAGGCTCTGACTATGGCTCTTGGGCTCGCTCTCTTCCTTGAATGGGTGCCTGGATGATTGTGCTGCAGCTGCCTGCATTTCCCAGTGGATAGCATTTTGTATGGGAAGGAACTCCCTGCACAGCCTAGGTTAGGGCTGGCCTGGCAGAGGACAGTAAGGTTATTCTTTGAGTGTTCTAGAGGGGAGGACTGCTGAGGCAGAACGTTCTTCCAGAATTGTGTAGCTTTTGTGTATTATGTTGTTTTAGTTTGTAAACTAACCCTATAGAAATAAAGTAACTAAAAACAGGGAAATGATAGGAGAACCCAGGTGTTAGTTTAGCCTTAATTGTTAGGCTTAAGTAATTAAAGCTGTAATTTGATAGGCTTAAGCGACTGCTTTTAAATAAAGACTCCTTTCCTTTATCACCAAACCTTTGCCTCTGAAATTTAGCCTAGAGAGTGGCAACCAGCAGCAGGAATCC
The DNA here is from genome assembly GCF_987537825.1 of Furipterus horrens. Taxonomy (NCBI): domain Eukaryota; kingdom Metazoa; phylum Chordata; class Mammalia; order Chiroptera; family Furipteridae; genus Furipterus; species Furipterus horrens. The sequence goes on along the minus strand of NW_028327187.1, from coordinate 94,756,268 downwards.
AGCTTGCTGTTCAGTAACAGGTACACAAATATCTCTGAGAGATCCTGTTTTCAATTTTTTTTATGTATTCCTAGAAGTGACATTCCTGAACTATATGGTAATTCTGTTTTTGATATTTTGAGGTGCTTCCATATTGTTTTCCATAGAAACTGCACCCTTTTACATTCCCACGAACAGTATACAAGTGTCCTGATTTCTCTACATCCTCGCCAATGCATGTTGTTTTCTAGGTTGCTTCTTTTTTTTTTTTTTTTCATTTATTTTTTGATAGAAGCTCATTGAGCTTCTACAAGACAATTATTTTGAATTCTTTGTCAACTAATTCATAGATCTCTGTTTCTTTAAGATCAACATCTGGAGATTTCTTTTGTTTCTTTGATTGAGCCATATTTCCCTGTCTTTATATACCTTGTTATTTCTTGCTTCCAGTATTAATGGACTGGCTTTGTACAGAAGACCAATCAACTTGAATAGGGATGTTAGGAGCTTCTCAAACATTTTCTAAAGGTGTGTCTTCGTTGTGCTTGTGCATGTAATTTCCTAACTGTACATATTTTCCAGTTACTTTTTCAGAAGTTTGTAATCTCTTCTTCCCTCTGGTGTCTATTTCAGTTATCTAGGTTCTTTGGTGCTACAACACACCACCAAGCTCTTTGTTCTCAACAGCTTACAGGCTTCAGAAGTCAGCTGGCTCTCTTCCATAAGCACTCTGAGTTAGGTGGGACAGAATCCAGTCCCTCAGGCAGTCCCTTGGAAAACTGGAACTTCAATTGTACATCCCACTCTTTCTCTTCCCGTCCCAAAGGAGAAGCACTGAGTTGAACATTTTCTTTCAGTCACACCAAGCTGTGCTGGTTTGGAGGAAGGGCTATCGTGGGTGAAATGCAGCAACTTTTCTTACCAATTTTGGTGTGGCTCTTCTTGACCTTGCCTTTTCCTGAGGTACTGAGTCATCTTGACTGGTTTCTGGAGTCCTCATAAAGCCTTTCTGAACTGTATATTGTTAAGTCAGTGTCTCTGGGAGAATGAGGTCTGTGGGTTTCTCTTCTGCCATTTGCTGACATCATTCTTAAATCTCCATGTTTTATGATAAAGATCAAGTCACTGGGATAAGAGAAGTGAGTTTTATATACTGAATAATTATTATAGTAGCTAACTTTTTTTGAAGGCGTACTATGTACTTGACATGTGGGATATAATGAAATTCTCACAACCTTATCAATACAATTCTCACAACTGTATCAATAAGGAGTCCAGGTACTACTTCCCTTCCCCAATTTACCAAATAAGAAAACTAACAATTTAGGAAGGTGACTTATCAGTACCTTTCTAGTCAATACGTAGATAAAAGTCACACAGACACACACACATACACACACACACACAAATAACAACAGGAGGTGATGTAGTTTAGTTAGTAAACACCAATTTTATTGCCTAACATCATAGGAAACCAAAAGTGTCATGAGTAATAAAGCATTAAATAACTCAATATGACCACACATATAAAACATTTTCAGATGTTCTTAGACTTTGGAGAAGGAAGAATGTTTAACTTAAAGTTGATTTAAATCTGGTAAGTATACCATCCAAAGAGAAATGGGTTTCTACTAGTTTCTGCATGGGATGATAGTTCTGCTTCTGAAGTAATCCTGGATGCCTGTTAGGAAAGCCTTGATTAAAAAGTCCTAGATCTGTTGTTTAGTCAAAGGAAACCTCCATGTATGGTCAGGGGTAATTTTCCAAACCCAATGAAATGTAGAGATTTATGGCACATTAACTCCTGCCAGGATAACTTCAGGTTGATCCCTCCTAAAAACCCAGCAAAATCCTCTAAGCTGTTTCCACCCGCTCCTCACTAACATCTCATTCAATATTCCCATGGTGCACAATGACTCATAGAATTTTATCTCTTCCAATACTCAAAATTCAACTTTGCTATGTTCTCTTTATTGCAAGTAATAAGAATTCTTTCTAAGGCACATTATGTTAATAGATTGTCTTCAACTACTTTTTCCATACTCCCATTTTGCTTTCTCTCTTTTTGGTGCTTTTTGCACTTTTAGCGCTGCCTCTCAGATGGGAGAAAAGACAAAGGGACAGTGACTTTTGTTCTAAAGTTCCAGTGCTTAGAAAATATTAACCTCATTTTTCATGTTTTAGAAAATCCAATAAAACTAACAAATAATTCTGGCTCAGCACAGACAAAACAGTAGTATGTTTCTTGTTTATAGTTATGGCTTTTTTGATTGTTACTTGCCAAGGACTTAACTAATTCATAAACTAGTGTCCTCCAAATTCCCTTCCTAGCCTATAGTTCTTCCCTTCCAATCCTTTAAATTGCATCAAGTGATAATCATTGCTACAGGTAACCTAATAAAAAATTAAAACAGCTTCCCTAAAGAACAATTTCTAATAAGCTAAGTATATATAAGAAACTGAATTTAAATGGAAGGTATAAATGTAAGAGGGAAAAAATCAATGGTTGAACAAAATTTGAGTAGAACTTAATATGTGACTATTCATTATTTCTGAACAGAGATAGTGAGGGCTTATTAGTTCTAGGGAAAAGTAAGAATATGCATGAGGGAAAATAAAGTTGGTTAATCCCTTTGGAATAGTGCTTCCTATTCCTTCAGCAAATATTACCATTTCACTCTACTTAAAATATAAAATGAATAATACTTTTTACTGACCCATGGACAGCTTCCTCTGTGCATCGAATATCATTTAACTTGCATTTATAATCCTCTGTGAAATAGCCTAATAGCAGTTATTATTAGTTTTAATATTAGTTGGTAGGACTCAGACTAAGTAACTTGTGTCTAGGTTACTGAGAGGTTGTCAAAGCCCTAAGATTCAAATCTTCTGCCTCCTGAAATATTCACTTACCCAATACAAAAAATAAGATTGCAATTGTAGATATGTCTACGTGATAGCAAAATAAAAGATGGATTTAGCTGCAAATACTGCATGCACATTTATGGAATTGTATCCTCAAACAAATATGAACTGACAGATTTTTCATATTTCCATTTTAATTTGGGTGCTGTGGAGATACTGTTGAAGTGTGACAAAGCCCAAGATAGTTATTGGAAGTCAGAGCAGTCAATTTTAGGGAATATTTATTATTGTGTTGATAATCCATGCATATTGGACTTTTGGACACATATTTATTAACAAAATTTGGCTTCCTAGCTCTCATGTCATTCCTGTTAATGACCATGACGGTCAAGCATCCCCTATGCCTGAGATACAGCAGGGTGTGAAGTGCCAGTAATCTCCTAAACTGTAATAATTTCAGAGCACTGCATGGAGAGCAATGAGGAGCTTCATTCGCTGTCACGGTGATGGCTTGCCTCTCTTCAATTGTACATAAATTTCAACTAGGGAAAGTATGTGTGATGTAGGAAAAAAGAGACCTGGCTTGGGTGACAAAAGAAATTGTCTTTGTCTTAGCTCTGCCACCACCTTAATGGAGGAAGCTCGGAAGTGTCATTTAGCCCCTTTCAGCCTCAGTTCTCAATTTTAGAAGAAGGGAGGGAGGAGAAAGGGAGGAAGTGGAGGAAAGTGGAAACAAAGGAGAAAAGGATGTGAGGGAAGGAAGAAAGGGTGGGAGGGAAGAAGGAAAGGAAGGGAGGGAGGGAGGAAGGAAATGAAGGGGGGAGCGGAAAGAAGCATGGCAAGTGAAGGGATGAGAAATAAATAAATAATGAAGCCCTGGCTGGTGTGGCTCAGTGGATTGAGTGCTGGCCTGCGAACCAAAGGGTTGCCGATTCAATTCCCAGTCAGGGCACATGCCTGGGTTGCTGGCCAGGTCCCCAAGTTGGGGGTGCAAGAGGGGCAACCACACACACATTGATGTTTCTCTCCCTCTTTCTCCCTCCCTTCCCCTAACTCTAAAAATAAATAAGTAAAATCTTTTTTAAAAAAATAAATAATGGAGGGAGGAAGGAAGGAAACAATAAGGAAATAAAGGGACAGGATTTTAGAAATATGAGTGTTATTACATATGCAGATAGAATTTATATCTCATCTTCTCCTCAATCTACCCTTCCACTTTAACGAAAACACTTTCCCTATGTTCATTCGTTCAATAAACAAGTACTAAACGCCTACCATTTGTAAGTGTTAATGCTTTGTGCTGGGACTACCACAATAAATATCCCACCATGCCTCCATTGAAGGTTTTCAGAGTGCAGTTAGTATAATATGTAAAAAAGGCAATTACATCCCTGTCACTTCAGTGAATAAAACCGGTTACAAAGAGGACCATATTTTTTCCACAAGGAAATGTTTTTGGTTTTGTTCTGTTTTGATTCCTTTCAGTGCTCCTCAGGTGTCACTTTTACAGTTTCTGTCTTCACTATTTTTAAGCTTCCCTGAAACTGAAGCACATAGCAAAGCAAACCAGGCGAGTAGGCCGTTTTCAGCTGAAGTAGGATTTCCTGAATGTCTTGCCAAGATCACCTTTAATTTTTCATCTTATTTCTCCTATTATGTTTCTCCCACCTCTCTCAGGTTTTCCTCCCATCCAGATGTCAAATCTATTGGTAAGAGGCTGCCCTAATAATGATTCTGACAGGGGCATTTCTCCTAATGGTTCTCACCTGCCTTGTCTGGCAGCCTAGGACATAGAACTCAGCACACAGATTTGTGGACTTTTGTCTCTGTATTTCTGGGGAATTCATGCAAGGAGCCAAGGAGTAATGGTTTGGGCAGAGACAGAGGTTCATCCTGCTGCTGGGCCCAGTGTGATACATCTGTCCCTGTTTTACCTGCAAAGTAATTAAACTGCCAGCAAATCCTCTGAGTCACCAGAGCTTTTAAGTCCAAACACTCTTGCCATCTGTGTTCCCTGAAATTTATTGAGAGGCAGACTGCACTTGGCAGGCATTCTCTGTTCTCCAAATGGGAATTTATCAATCAACAAATTCAATGTCTTCAAACTCAACACTTAGTAAACATCACAGCTCTTTTTATAGGTTGGAAGACTGTTGGTATTTCTATGAGCAGGCTCAGAAATACTTTGGGAAATGTTTTTATGTGCCATCCTGCCAAGTCCCCCAATAGACAAATATGCTAACTTCCCACTGCCTACCAGGCTATGTTTCAAAGCCAGAACCAGGAGACAGACTGTTTGCAGCCTCCAAAGAAAGGAAGGTTCAAACCCACTTGGGTAAATAAGCCCTATGACCGAAATCAACTTGGTCATGCACATCTATTCAGTTCTTTTTGGTAGATACTCAACAAGAGTAGGCAAAGGTTTGACAATAGGCCCTAAAGCCTAATTTTCAGGTGATAATAAAAGCAGGTTTTGAATGAAATTCTAGAATATATCCATTCATTAATTACCCAGTATCGAGTGTCCATAAAGCAGTTCATGCAACTTGGAAGTGGCACCTGATAATTGCATTTTTAACAAGAATCCTAGATGATGCTGATGCCCACAAAAGTGTGAAGAACGCTGCCTCCAGTTGTGCACCTATCAGAGCTGATGCCAGCCTAGCTGCCTCCCAGATGGTCTTCAGTGCTGAAAGAAGCCAGGACAGAGCAGCTGGAAGGAGGCCCCAGGGAAGGTCACGTTTGAGGCAGATTGGATGTGCATTACAGATGCTCTTCAGTTTTGTTTATTTGATAAAGCCTAGAAATTATCTGCTGAAATCATTTTTAAATACAAGTGTGTGGAACCTACCCCAGACATCTTGAATCTGCATGCTTGCTGTGGCAAAGTCATATAGTATATGTTTCAAAAGCTCTGCAGTTGATTCTAACGCATAGTCATGCTTGTGAATCAACACTATTGAGCTAGCCAGAAGCCCCTTTCCATTTCTCCAATCCAAGTTTAGAGGTTCCAGCAACAGAAAAACACTGTACTTTTCTGGTTCCAGAATTGCTCTTAATTAGCAGTATGACCTCAGACATGTCACTTAGTCTATCAGATCTTTGGTTTTCTCACAAGAAGTCACTTTAAACATAAGCTGATACAGATATCCTGATAAAATATTATCCTAAGCCCAGCCACCTAATTGACCACAGGTCTTTGTTACAGGCGTGGCAGGAGGCGATATTTTGATAATAATCAAGACTTTCCTTCTTCCATTCTTTTTTATAATCTTGGGCACTCTATCCATTGGATTAGTGGTATTCCTTGAGTCAGGGAAGGACTAACTCAGCTGGGACAACAGAAGTTAAATAAGTTTCTGTGTATATTTTATAAACTCATAGACAATTGAGTTGTGATAACCTGGCATTTCAGTAAACTCAGCCTTGAAGGAAGCAGTCCTAGAGTTTATGATGGTAAGAGGATATGAGAACAGTTTCTTGCTTCTGGGCAGATAACCCATGTATTTGCTTTAAGGAAAGCAACATATTTGGCAGTGGTGATCAAGGGAGTTAACTTGTGGCCTAAGTATCACAGGATCATGTTCTACGGTATTATGTGTTATAGAAACCTAGACAGACTTAGTGGGACCCAAACGTAAAGATGGGTTAGTGAAAGGCCCCTGGAGAAATGCCAAAGCCACTTTGGCATCTGAAATCCAGAGTCACAAATTGTGATACCTGCTCTCAATGTGGTGGGTAGGGTCACATCCAAAAATGGCTTATTCCCTTCCGAAGAATATAAAAATGGCTAAGAGTAGACTGGAGACTCTAGGAATCCTCGAAATGACTGTAAAATGAAGATACACAGTATTCTACAATAAACTGAGTATCACAGAGCAGAAAGACTATGGACATTTGAGCCACAGAGGAAGTGGACACATGTCAACCAATAAATCAATTAAGATTACACAGTTCAGCCAGAGCCAGCATGGGTTCTCAGTGCCAATGTGAGGCTTCATATCAGCTATCTGTCTTTCTATCTATGTATCTATCCATCCATCCACCCTTTGATGAATATAGTAATGAAGTCTCTGTCCATAATACACCTCATGGTTGGGTGGGTAACAGATTACATTCCTAGCAGCCACTGCAATATTAGTTTAATTTGATCTTGCACAGCCCTTAGTTTATTTTTAAAAATATTTTATTTCTTTAATTTTAGAGAGAGGGAAAGGGTGGGAGAAAAAGAGGGAGAGAAACATCAGTGTGTGATTGCCTCTCACATGCCCCCAACTGGGGACCTGACCCACAGCCCAGATGTGTTCCCTGACTGGGAATCAAACCAGCGACCCTTTGGTTTGCAGGCCAGTGCTGAATCCACTGAGCCACACCAGCCAGGGCCTTAGTTTACTTTTTTACTTAAAAAATGCTGCTGTAACGTTGGAGGTGGCTGAGTGTAGTTGCTTCCATAAACTTTTCTGTCAGGGTAAATTAAGTCTTAGAACAGATGCTGCCACATATACATATACAGATATAAATTAATCAAACATTATCAAGCAGGCGTGAAACAGTTCATACAGCCTATTTTGTGGGCTCCATGAAGTCCAGATTTCTGTCCCTTTAGGTGCTTTAACCACCTTCTTGCATGAAAGGGTCACTCTAGATAGATCCAAAACCATTACAGAGACTGGTATCTGCAAACAGTGGAATTGCCACTATATATCCTCTCAGACTAGCGGTTCTCAACCTTGGCTGCACACTGGAATCACCTAGGGAGTTCTAAAAACCACTAATGTCTGGACTGCTCCCCCAAGGATTCTGATTTAATTGTTCTAAGGCATGGCTCAAGCATTTGCAGCTCTTTAATGCATTTCAAGTATGTCTAATGTGCAGCCAAGTTTAAGAACTACATTCCTCAACCAGTACTGGGATGCATGACTATTTAGAAATCAATCTAGGCTTGGGCTTCATTCCAAAGGGTAAAAACTACCAACCTCGTTAGATTCTTAAAACCTTTTTGTGCAGGTGTAGGCAGTATTTTTAAGATTAGATTCAGCCAATCTGTAAACATTAACTACTTTTTATTTCTCCATGAGAGTCCATTTACAAAAATCATTATTCTATTCAACATGCCTATTTAACTCCAAATTTTCATTTCTGTTATTTAATATACTAATTCACAAAGCCCAGTTTGTTAATTGAAAAATAAGGAACGGAATCTCTTTCAGTTGTTGCCTCTAGAGCAGTGGTTCTCAACCTGTGGGTCACGACCCCTTTGGGGGTCGAATGACCCTTTCACAGGGGTCGCCTAAGACCAGCGGAAAACACATATATAATTACATATTGTTTTTGTGATTAATTACTATGCTTTAATTATGTTCAATTTGTAACAATGAAAATACATCCTGCATATCAGATATTTACATTACAATTCATAACAGTAGCAAAATTATGGTTATGAAGTAGCAACAAAAATAATTTTATGGTTGGGGGTCACCACAACATGAGGAACTGTATTAAACGGTCGCGGCATTAGGAAGGTTGAGAACCACTGCTCCAGAGGATGGACTTCTTATTTGAGTACCAGCTGACCACGCTTGGACTGTGCATTGTATTTTAGAGTACGTGGATCCAAGTTAATGTTTGAGCTAACTATTTAAATGATACACATCTAATATATGTGTGCATCTGTGTATGTGTGTGTGTATAATATTAACTTTATTATAGGCAGTGTAACACTCTGCCCACTATCGTCGTGTAGGTAACCTGGATATTGGGTATTATTTTCAACTCCTTCCACGGTGAGGTATTTTCTCAACTTCTGCCATTGGGAGACTACATCCTCAGCACTTGCTGCTGCTTCCTCTTACCTCAACCAAAGAATTTTAATGCTGGTTACTGCTCAGTCTTAAACAACCTTGACAAGACAGTATAGTGTTGTCTTTGTTTGGAAAGTGCATGTAAAATGGTCTGATTCCCAAATACAAATCGCTGTTCATGCTTTCTTGTCTAGAGGAGAGTCATGGTCTGTCTCTTGGAATTAGTTGTCTGGTTCCAAAGAAACATAGGTGAGGATAACCCTCATGGTCTCCAGTAACAGGGTCATCCTACTCCTGAAATCTCTTGGGCCTCAGCAACCTCCTAATTCTGTCTCACCTTCCATATTACTAGCTATATTTTCTTAATGTCCATAGCTTATTACATAATTTTTGGTTTTGCTTTTATATTTTAAAGAAAACAGAGCAGGATGCTTGTGATAAGAGAGCTTTAGCTGTCATGGAAATGCTCTTCCATTCCTGTGATACTGTGATTTAAATAAATACATATTTAGTCTTCATTCTGTTTCTGGCACACAATTCCTAAAACCCTTAGAATTCCCTAAGTGATGAGAGCAATAGAGCTGTTCTTGTTATATTAATAAGGTGACTTTTGGAAAGCACCTAAATATGGAGTTGGTTGCCAGGGAAAGCAATCATGTGATTAGAGAGTTAAACTTTTAGTCTCACCTCCAAACCTCTAGGGGTGGGAGATAGCTGGAGATTGAATCAATTACCAATTGCAAGAGAGTTAATCAGTCATGCCTATGTAATGAAGCCTCCATAAAACCCAAAAAGACAAGGGTTGGTGAGCTTCTAGTTTGGTGAACACATGGATATGCTGGTAGAGTAGTGGCCTGGAGAGAGCCTGGAAGCTCCATGCCCCTTCTCACATACCTTGCCCTAGGCATCTCTTCCATCTGGCTGATCCTGAGTTCTATCCTTTTATAATAAACCAGTGATCTATGAAGTAAAATGTTTCTCCTGAGTTCTGTGAGCTGCTCTAGCAAATGAATGAAACCCAAGGAGAGATCACTGGAACCTCCCATCTATAGCAGTTCATTCAGAAGCACAGGTGACAGCCTGGACCTGTGACTGGTGTCTGAAGTGAAGGTGGGGGCAGTCTTATAGGACTGAACTCTGAGTCTATGGGATCTGACACTGTCTCCAGGTAGATAGTGTCAGAATTGAGTTATACTTGTTAGACTGTGCTTGTTCCTTAATTATAGTTTATTCATGTTACTATTGAACGCTGGCTATTTTCAGTACTGAGAATGAGAGGAAATAGCAAGTTCACCAGTTGAGTTTCTCTTTACTTTTCTGTTCCAAGGCTAGCCAATATGAACCTGGTGCCCTCTGTCTCAATGCCTTTAGCTTGGATGATCCTTACGCTCAGAGGGAAAAGCAACACCAGGTCCATGATTCAAATAGAAAGATTTTATATTTACTTTTATTCACTGTGGGATGTAACTGAGGCACAGTATCTCACAAAGCCAGTGTTTTGCATGTCATTCCTTTGACAGACAAGTGCCAGAGAAATGTGGGGGAAGATTTTATTCACAGGTGCAGACAGACCAGCAAGCACTGAAATTTGGGGGGGAATGCTCAGCAGGTGCTGGACACCAGCCATACTCTTGCGTTTGGTTAGGATGCCAGTATTTAGTAAGGGAAGTAGCAAGAGAAGACATGGCCCCAAAATCTTAGGGGACCCTTGATATTTGTAGGCAATTATTATAGGAAAGTAGGGGCAAGGATAAAGACAGAAGCACAGATGCCAGCTGAAGAGTTACAGTAGTACTGAGCCCTGATATGTCAAACTTTGTTTTCCCCTAAGAGAAGGCAAAATTAATCTATTGTTATTACTCTATAAATTTTAGGGCAGTTGTCAAATGATCTAAAAGAATAAATAATGAAAGTATTCATCTTAGTAGCAAGAGTCAACGTTGATTTTGTATTTACCATTCATTGTAGAAGAATAAATCTTTGTGTTTTGTTTAGAGATGACTGTATTAGAGTCACAGGTATATTTTTTAAAAACAGGCTCACAAGAAGAAATTTTAAATTAAAAAGCTTTCCCATGGATAAGTAAATCTATGTCACATATATAGTAGATGTGCTACTACTTTTAGCAAGGACAAACATATTGAGCTAAACATGAGAAGGCTGGTGCTTTACAATTGCAGTGAGTAAATCCAATTTCCTGTAATAAATACTCCAACAGGTAACGTTTTCTATAGAATACATATTCAACAAACCCCTTGTAATTAAAACCTTGAGGTTAAGGACTACATTGCACTAGGGATAAAAATAACGCTCTGCAAATAGAAGTAGAATGTTACCAGAGATTTCTTCCATTTGCAACAAACTTGCCCCCAAATCAATTTTACAATGACAAAATAAGAAATATGTATAAATTAAGCTAAATCTGTATATGGCTAATGCTATTTATACCTTGTGCCTTAATGATAGTTGATTTGTAAATATTTCCAGCAATCTCTATTATCTTTTCAATAAGGATTAACAAGGAGACCTGTATCCTGCATTCGTAAATGCACTTGTATCACACGTTATTTCCCCTAAAGTTTTTTTTTAATACTATTAAAATATTTGGTTTATAGTTTCAGTTTAACCAAAGTGAATCATAATATTTGGTGCTTAAACATTTCCAATTCCACATTACACTCCAGATAATTTGCTTAAGTATTTTCCTAGTATTATTTTATTTGACCTTCCTTAGAACTTTATGAACTAGGTTTTCTTATTCCCATTTTGCAGATACAGAAACTAAAGATTAGAATCCCTCCAGAGTTTGGCATTCTAAACAAGTAAGTAATGACATAGGTTTCTTTGCATAGAACTAATAAGACCAGTTGTCAATAGAGGTTCCTTTTTTTTTTTTTTTTTTTTGACCAAGTCTTTGACTGGAATGTCAAGCCTAAAGGAAACATACTTGGGCTCAGATTGTTACCAAAAAGCCCTGAGGAACTGGGAATGACTTTCAAAGGTAATAAAAGCCCGTGAGATAAAAGGCCTGGTACCATGGTTCGTTGTGCGGTCCACAGCAATCTTTCCAGGGAAGGAACGAAGGTTGTTTTCCTGAAAGATGGCTAGAAGGGACCTTAAGGCGCAATGAAAAACCAGAAAGACTTGGAAAAAACAGGTGTGTACAGGCAAGGATGAATGCCAGATATGTGGCTCAGCTTCTGTGCCCTGAAGAACAGACTGAGGGTCACCCCAAATATTCCTTGGGTAAGTTCCAACAAAGCAGAACTAAAGATCATAAGTGATCATTTGCTGCTCTTGTTATGTTTATGCAAATGAACAGGATAAATTAAAAATGGACTTAATGTAGTTCCTTTAAAGACAAGGAGGGTAACCTTAGGGAGAAAAATTATTATTCAAGGAAAATCACAATGATCAGTAGTAGATTATAAAACAGGGCAACTAACCGTCTTAAAAGTTTCTTCTCATTTAAAATATGGTTTCACTTGAAAATTAAACCATGTCTGTGATATCATCAAAGATATTCAAGTTGCAGGCAAATAGAATTTCAAGTGCCTTGCAACTGGATGTCTTCTCAATAAGACAGTCTTACAGATTTAGAGATGTTTGTGGGTTATGTTACATAAATTAACACGTGTTTTCTGTTTTCAAAGGACATAAGCCTATGATCGCATTACCTGAGTGATTGTCTGTACGCATAAGCCTCACTTAATCCTGTCTGCAGCGCTGTCTCCTGAGACTCAACGGTTTGGCTGAACTAAATGGCTGGGTTGGGGAAGAATGGGGAGGTCTGTGGGCTTCACTTTAAAATGGGTTTCTCTTTTCTATCCTAATGGCTTGGACAGAAAAGGCCCAGAGGTCTGAGAGGGGGAAAACCTAAACTATTTCCCTCAGCCCAAACTAAGTATAATGGGCAAAAGGGTTTTGGACAGGTGAGATGTGCCTAGCACACCTTCTTACAAAGAAGCCCTTTTTTTTTTTTTTTCCCTAATATGGAACATTGAAAAATTAATCCCTGCCTTTTGTCATCTAGTAGTTATGGAGTGAATGATGTCTTTTAACCCTTTTCGCCAAATCTGTTGCCCCCAGAACACAACAAGGACACCAGCCTGTTAAACCAAGCATGCCATTGACCAGAGACAGCCAACTGACCTGGAGTCTGCACGATCCTTCCCCATGTGGGAAGGCCACCCTCCCCTCCACACCCCCACTCTTATTAGGGTTTTCTGGACCCAAGGGTAGGTAGGATGACGACCATGTCCAGCTTGAAGCAGCTAGAGGAGCTTGAGACCTTCGCCCATTGTCCTTTACAAGATTACAAAGGGTCCTAATATTTGAGGGGGGGGGGATAGTTAATATTTACGAACCAGGTGTATGGACTTGGGGGGATTGCTGGGGGAGGGGGTTTCTGGGTGGAGGGGAGCAAAGGGGAGAAAATTGGAATTGTTGTAACAATATAATCAATAAAAAACATTTTAAAAAAAAGGAAACTAAAGATTAGAGAGAAGTTGTTCAACTAACATGTGCTAGAGCAGGAATTGGAACCCACTTTGCTCCCAAAGCCCTCTCTCAGATATATAGGTGCGAGTGGCCCAGGATAGCATGATGGTACAGTCTGAGGCCTGGTTTACAAAGTGCATACATTGCACAGTTCATGGTGTGGTAGACATTTTTGAATGATGTAGCAATGCTGCATATGTGCAGTTGACAAAATCTAATTCAAGTGGACTTGGGAATTATCTGGTAAATGATTGATTGTGTGGGCAGCACTGTTCCTGGTACTTTTGCGAGCTGACTTGTAAACTGGTGGGAACTGATGGCCCCAGATTTTTGAGTTGCCTGCTTCTTTTTTTTGCACAGATATACATAGGCTAATTTTTCACAGCAAAAATCCCAAGGGATGGGGCAGAGGGGACTTCTACCACATGATGACTCATTTGGATTAAATGAATCCTTGATGATTGATAATTTATAAACATCTTTTAATGATACTGCTCTTTTAAAGATAATAATAAAGTTTCTTTATTTTAGAATGTATATGTTGCTGACACATTACATTCCATTTTCCATTGAGTTTTTCTGTAATATAAAAGAATGTTTGTACCAAGATATAATACTGTACTGTGCTCCATTTAAGAATTAAATTCACTTTCATTTATTTAAAGAGAAAGATGATAATGTGGGGATGACATTTGAATAATACTCAAATGTATTATTTGTCAGTTTCTTAAGGAATTAATAGCTTGAAGTCTGAGCAAAACACATAGTTCTATTCACTCAAAGAACAGGGGCACTAAATGTTGTTTGATGGTCTCTCTATGATTGTATTTAAAGAAAAGGTAGTCATATCAGTATAAGCAAAATAGAGCAAAGGAGGAACATGGTGCTGGGCATCCAGAAACTGATATTCTAATTGTAGGGTTTTTACAATGACTGAGCAGTTGGAAGCAAGTCATGACCTCATTTGACCTATGCCTCCTATATTCAACATGAGGAGACTGAAGTAAATCATTTAAAAATGATTTTAGGGTGTAAACTCTACAACTTTAATGTGTTAGAATCTCATTGCATTAAGGGATTTTAAATCACTTTACTTCTAAGTTAGTTTTCATGTTTCACATTTAGGCAACCAACAGGATATAAAAATGCATTTATACAACAAATAAACTCATAGTGCATATAACCTGGGAATCGTATTTACATGAACATGCTGATAGTCTGGGGAAAAGAAATCTTCTAATATGAACACTTATGATGTAGCTAAGAGTTTTAATCAAAATTATTGGTTGTGAAAATAAATAGCTTAATGTCTCAAATGTCCTGTACAAGATGTGTAATATTCTGAGAGCAAGCAGTTTCCGATATCTAAGAAATCTCACAAATTAGAGCACATATATTTATCCAGTTTTCAGAATGTTTCTCTAACATCTTGTCCTCATGATCTTCTAACATTTCCAGGATCTTCCTTAATCCCTTTGAGGGCAATTTAGGCTACTCTGGCATCAACAGCACCATGTGAACAACATTATGTAGTGGCCAACAGCATATTCTTTCTCTTTCAGGCTAAAATTGTCACTAGTTGATTGTGCTGTCAATATGAACCTTTATACATTTGATTTAACTCCTGCAGAGACCAAGTAGGATTAGTCTCTCACTATAGGAATTCATATTTTAAATAAAATTCCCCAAAATATTTCCTAAATCAACTAATTTTTTTAATTGACTGGATTAACCACATTTTCCCCCTACCTCTCTTCTCCATGGAATACCCTGCCTCCCCATCTTGTCTGTATGGCAAATTCCTATTTATTATTCCATGCCATATCGAGTGTTACCTCCTTTAGGAAACCTCCCAAATTCCTTCAGGTATGATCAGTTGCCTCCTTTCTTGTCATCCCATTGCATGTTGCATACAGAGCCATTAGAGTACTTGCCCGCTGCTTATGTATATATTTTTCACTCAGAATTTGATCAGAGTGGTCCATCAAGGCATATTCCTGGAGGGTGTCAAGGTATAAGGGAGCAACAGGACACCACTACAAATTGGAATTGGATTGGTAGTAAATTCAGGTTTGCCAAAACCTACTTGTACAAATTATGGTATGCTAACTAGTCCAGACTATAATTCAAAGTAGAGATTAGAAGATGAAAGGAGAAAAAGAAAAGTAAAGGAAGGAAGGAGGAAAGGATGAAGGGAGAAAGGAAGGAGGGAAGGGGAAACAGGAGAGAAGGAAGGAGGGAAGATAGGAACCCACTGTCAGTTTTTAATTATTATATTTGTTGTCATTCATATGTGATTTCATGGTATAGCTACATGCTGTTTCACCAACCCTAACATAATAAGCTAGTTGCAGCAGTGAACAGATGATTTTCACTGAAGATAAAATTGCCTTACATGAATATAGTTGCAAAATCTTGATCCATGATGCTTAAGAAATTTTATCCTGATTTTTTGTTTAGCAATATATTTCTAAATTTACCATAGATTTTATGATCTCCGGTTCTCCACTTGTCCTTCTATTCTTCACTTTTATTTATTTTTTAATTAAACACCTCAAAAACAAATTTCAAGATTTCAGAGAAGGTAATAAATTAAGTCACTCATTCACAGAAGAGAGGACTTCATTTTGCATTACTTAATTTCAGAATTGTATATTTTAAATTTCCTTTTGATGAGGACTCCTTTGCAGAAATATTCTATATTCATTCTATAGAGTCAGTAGAGCATGGGATTGGTATGGGTCAAATGTTTTATGATAACAGGTCAGAAAAACAAGAGAGAAAAGTATAATTTTGCATGTTTATATTTAAGACAAGTAAAACACTTGAAACTTTACATATAAATTTGTATAAAACAGAGAGATAACTCAAAATAATCCTGTCACCAATCTTCCCTCATAAAATCAGTTCGTTCTGTTCCATTGTCACATAGATCATTTTGCCATCCTACTTACTCTGAATGGAGTCTTTTTTTTCTGCAGTGATTTTTGGGTTAGCATTCACATATTCTAGGTTCATGATATATCCTAGACATATTGGGACAAGGGTCATGTAAAATTTTTTATCAGTGTTTCCTGTCTCACATGTGTATGTTTCTGGCAAAGCTGACAAATAAGGATTTGGGGAGGCAATCTGATAAGTCCTCTGATTAATGATGTTCCCTCTAGGTTTCATTCATTTCTTATTATATTACATCAGTCTTTGATGTGCATTTTGATAGGCACAACAAATTACTCTACCTTACTTACTGAGTTGGGCTGCTCCCTTTCTGCAAACAGACTCCCAGATGTGATCTTTGCTGCCAGCTGGACTATTGCTGACATTAATGCTGATCATCGACCATAATCATTGGTGATGCAATAGTCCTCCCTTATCTGCTTTTTTACTTTCTGCAGTTTCAGTTACCTGTGGCCAACTGTGGTCTGAAAATATTAAATTTTCCCAACCAACAACATGGTCTGCTCTTGACATCCAACCATTGGCATTGTCATGGCTCCGTGATTCAGGATCACCCAAAGCAGATGATCCTTTTTCTGATGTATTGTCAAAAGGCCAATAGTAGCCTAACATTACATCACAATGCCTATGTCATTCACCTCCCTTCAGCTCGCCATGTAGGCACTGGGTTATCTCAGTCTTCACAAGGAGGGAGAATACAGTACAGTTAGACATTTGAAAGACCATGTTCACATAACTTTTATTACAGTATATTATAATGATTTTATTTTATTATTAGTTATTGTTCTTAATCTCTTATTGTGCCTAATTTATAAATTAAACTATCATAGGCATGTATGTATAGGAAAATATATAGTATATATAGGGTTTGCTGTTATCTGTGGTTTCAGGCATGCACTGGGGAGTTGGAATGCATCCTTTGCAGATAAGGAGGGGGACTGCTGTATCTGCAAAATTTAACTTCAACAACGGGTGGCAATGCCAATATCCAGTGAAAAGAAAGCGGTATCTGTTAAAGGACAAAGGGGATTATTCTCACCCAGAAGACAATTAATGTTAACACCTTTCAGAAGAATAAAGAGTGTTGTGCATTATCAGTTTATGTACAGGCAGTAATCTGTTTCATCACATCAGATTTCAATATTAGAGTCTGTCGTATGATTACAGCCTGTTGGCTTCATCACAGCATTTCAGATCACAGTTGTGGCCTTGAAGGTTCCCTCAAAGTTAAACTGTCCACACAAATTATTCTGGCCTCTCAGGTGGCTAGGTGTCAGATATCTTTAACAACAAAGAGCATTCCAGACAAAGCCTTTGCCGATTTGTACCTAAACTAAGAGCTGAGGTGGAGGCCGAAGCTTACTCATAGAGATGGAGGATTCAGGGGACCACCTCCATCCCCATTGCCACAGAAGTGGCAATGACATGGTTATGGGGCCTGGGTAGCAATTTAGCTGTGTCACTGCTGTGTTACTGAGTAAGTCATTTGTATCTCTTAGGGCCTCAAATTCATCATCTGTGAAACAGGACCTAAAAGCCTCCCCTGCCTTTTTTTTTCTTTTTCTTTTGTGTATTTTATTGATTATGTTGTTACAGTAGTCCCAAATTTTCCCCTTTGCTCCCCTCTGCCCAGTACCCCCCCTTCACCCAGCAATCCCCCCCACACTTAGTTCATGTCCATGGGTTGTACATACAAGTTCTTTGGCTTCACCCTTTCCTATATTATTCTTAACATCCCCCTGTCTATTTTGTACCAACTGATTATGCTTCTTAATCCCTGCACCATTTCCCCATTGCTCACCCTCCCCTCTCCCAGCTGATAACCCTCCAAATGATCCCCATACCTATGATTCTGCTTCTATTCTGGATTGCTTAATTGGATTTTGTTTTTATTTTTTAGATTCAGTTGTTGATAGTTGTGAGTTTGTTGTCATTTTAATGTTTGCAGTTTTTACCCTCCTTTTCTTAAATAGGTCCCTTTAACATTTCATATAATAAGGGCTTGATGATGAACTCCTTTAGCGTTACCTTGTCTGGGAAGCGCTTCATTTGCCTTTCCATTCTAAATGATAGCTTTGCTGGATAGAGTAAACTTGGCTGTAGGTCCTTGCTTATCATCACATTGAATACTTCTTGCCCGTTCCTTCTTGACTGCAAAGTTTCTTTTGAGAAATCAACTGATAGTCTTATAGACACCTCTTTGTAGGTAACTCTCTGCTTTTCTCTTGCTGCTTTTAAGATTCTCTCTTTATCTCTCACCTTTGTCGTTTTAATTATGATGTGTCTTGGTGTGGTCCTCTTCAGTTCTAGCTTGTTTGGGACTCTATGTGCCTCCTGGACTTGTATGTTTATTTCCTTTGCCAAATTAGGGAAATTTTCTTTCAGTATTTTTTCAAACAAGTTTTCAATTTCTTGCTCTTCCTCTTCTCCTTCTGGCACTTCCATGATTTGGATGTTGGCATGTTTAAAATTGTCCCAGAGGTTCCTTATCCTCTCCTCAATTTTTTTTCATTTCTTATTCTTCTTTCTTTTCCAGGTGAATGTTTATTTCTTCCTTTTGTTCCAAATCGTTGATTTGAATTTCAGCGTCTTTCCCATCACTATTGGTTCCCTGTATATTTTTCTTTATTTCACTTGTATAACCTTCACTTCTTCCTTTATTTTGTTTCCATACTCGATCATTTCTCTGAGTATCCTGATCACCAGTGTTTTGAAATTTGCATCTGATAGTTGGCTATCTGTTTCACTTAGTTCTTTTCCTGAGGTTTTGTTCTGTTCTCGTATTTGTGCCATATTTATTTGCCTACTCAATTTGGCAGCCTCCCTGGATTTGTTTTTGTTTATTGGATAGAGCTGCTTGACTTCGTGTCTTGATAGTATGGACTAATGTAGTAGGTGTCCTATAGAATCCAGTGGCACAGCCTCCCCTATCACCCAAGCTGGGTACTCAAGGTGCACCCTTTGTGTGGGCTGAGTACACCTTTTTTTTGTAGATGAGCCTTGGTTGTTGTTGGTAGATCAATGGGAGGGATTTATCCAGGCCAGTCAGCTGCAAGGACTGGCTGTAACCACTGACCACCAACCTCCACCCTCTGTGGAGGATCAGTTGTGCAGGGGCAGGGGGGTGGTGCTCTGACATGGTCTATAGCTGTCCACTGGGTGTATTGGCCCTGGGATTTCCTGGGTGACGTAGACCAAGTTCAGCCCCCACCTGTGTTTTGCCTGGGGCATGCTGCCTGAGCTATAAAGCAATCTGAGATGGCTGCTACTTGTGCTGGGCTTGGAGATTCCCAGGAGAAGCCAAGCTGTGAATCTAGGCTGGCTGCCCATATGCTGGGCCTGGAGCAGAGGCCGACTGTTGCTTGTTTGAGAGAATTTAGGAAGTTGTGAAGCTGAACCAGGACCAGCCTTTCATAAGGAAATGCATCTTGGGTGGGCCTGTAAATTGGGTGGGATGCAATCCCTGGGGATCTCCAAGGCAGGTCAAACAATGTTAGCCAGCTTGATGGAGTCTCGGATATGGCACCAGCTTGCCAGCTCTGTGGGGGTAGGGATTAGCACATGGAAAATTGCCTCTGCTGGCCTTGATGCCAGACATTTCAATTTCTCCCTGTATACCCCTGATACCTTTCAAGCTGCTACCCCAGTGCTGGAGCTCAGAATGGAGTGAGTCTGTGTAAGTGAGTCTGTGGGTTCTTTAAGAGGAATTGCTTGGAGCTCCTGCAGTTTCTTCCTCTGACTCATTTCTCACAACGGTTTGCAGCCAAAAGTTATGGGGACTTAACCATCCTGCCACTGGAACCCTGGGCTGGGGAGCCTGGTGTGGGGCTGGGACTCTTCGCTCCCAAGATATCCCTCCCGAATGTTTATCCACCACACATGGGTAAGGGACCAGCCCATTCTGCATCTGTTCCCCTCCTAACCATCTGGATGGATGTGATTTATTTAATTCCATAGTTGTCAGACTTCCATTCAACTCCATTTCTGATGCTTCTGGCTGATGGTTGTTCTATATTTTAGTTGTAATTTTGATGTGGTTGTGCGAAGAGGCAAGCCATGTCTGTCTATGCCACCATCGTGACGGGATCCTCTTCCTCTGCCTTTTTACATGAAAATTATGAAGATTAAATAAAATACTTATGCAAACATTTTGGAAAAAGTAAAGTATCATAAAAACATAGTTCATGATTATTCAGTCACTTTCATCCCCCATTCAATATGCACTGAGCATCCATGCCTTTGCACCTCCTCTCACCCCAGCCCTGCCCCCTGCCATCCCCACCCCCTGTCCTGATTAGGACTGACTCATCCTTCAAGCGGCTGATTAAATAGCACACTTGCTTTTCCTGTCCACTCATACTGCTCTCTCCAGACAGTTGAAAATCCTGCTTCTGTGCTAAGGCTCTACTAAGTGCATACCTAGAATTTTGTATTTTATCACCACTGGGTTTGGTCCCTTCTTGTATTTGTAAGGTCTTTGCTCTCAAAAGACAGCAGTCTGTTTATTTGTGGTATTTTCAATGCTGAGAAAAGGATGCTGGCAGGTTGGAGACATTTGATGGAGTAGTAGGAGAAGAAGCCTGTAGGTATGGTCCACATTACTTCATTATTGCGGATTCCATGCAGGGATTGTGGGGGTGGGAAGGGAGGTTTAAGCTGCAATTGTGCATTACAGCAGTGGTTTTCAATTGGTGTGTCACAAGAATTTTTAAAACATGCAATATCTAACTATTGAATTAGGGACACTGACCTCTTTTCCCTTAGATTGTCAAATAAAAAACGACAACAGCCAAGACAACAATATAGTCTATTGTGAATGAATAAAATTTATACTTATTTCTTGTGTGTGTGGAATTGGATTGGGAATGAAATCTATTTTTCAGTGTGCTGCAGAATTATAGTCATTAACTTTCGTGTGCCATGAGATGAAAAAAATTGAAAATTGCTGTGTTACAACATTCATGCCTGTCCAGGCAGTCTAACGAACTAGCCATGTGAGAGCCACCACACATTGTCAAACTATAATATGATACCACGTTTGCTTCAACTTTTTTGGTGGGGGAGAGGAAAATGTACTTGAGGCATCTTAGGTATCTGGAGGTTTTCATGTATATCCATGAAGGTCCATTGTATATCCACAAATCTCTTTCAAGCATCTAATGTATTTCAGGTACTTTCTCACTGATGTTCTCTCTTTATTTTTAAATAATACATGGATGTGATTATGAAACATAAATGGTTCAAAAAATATAGGAAGGGAACTAAATCTCCTTTCCACTCCTGACCCCTGGTTCCTTGATTTCCATCCACAGAGGCAGATACAATTATCAGTTTGTATCACAATCTTCCAGATAGATAGATGGATAGGTAGATAGATAGATTTATAAAGAGATAGATATAAAGGTAGGTATACACAGAGCTATATATAGATACAAATAAAAGACTATGGATGTATTTGTATATGTGTATGTATAGGACACATTTAAATAAGGATAGCTAGATAATTGATAGATTTATAAATAAAGTTTATAAATAAAGTATCTTACATAACAGATTGTGAATTTACACAACTTGGTTTTGTGAATAGACAAGATGAGAATGAAGGTAGCCAACTCAAGAATGCTTGAGGGTTTCATCCTTCATGAGCAGAATTAGGTTCTGTAGCATGTACATTTTTGGTGGGTGAAATTTCCTAATATCTAGAGTTTACCAAAGTCCTTGATGGTCTCAAAGCAGTAGTACACTCTGGGGGATCTTCGATCAATCAGGTATCCCCAGTTTATGTGGGAGTGCACATATCCCTTATGTTGATCTTTCTTTACATGGAAGAGGGAAATTACTATTTCAATTTAGATAAGGATACATTTTATAAGTACCATGGGGGAACTCAGCTCATATAGTTCAAGAACCTCTCATGTGAAGAAGGAAAAATAACACAGGGGAACAATTTTTAACATAATTCCTGTTGAGTTTGATTTTTCAGCTGTTTTAGACTTAAATCGGTATGCTGATTTCAAAAGTACAGTTAGTTTTCTTCTACCACATCAAGTTTTTTTCTGTACAGCTTATCTTAATGAGACCACTCTCAGCTGGATTGAGCCTGGATCAAGGGAAGCACTGGTGCTCTCCTATTGGCTGAGAGCAAACCTCCTTCAAGTGGAGAGGTGTGGGGGATGACCTTGGAGACCAGCAACAGGTTCATAGTTGTCTAGGCTACTCAGTTACACAAGAGACAGTGTGGTGAGAGGTTGTGCTCTAAATAGTGAATCATATTCCGAAGTGTAGTCCGAG
This sequence comes from Furipterus horrens, assembly GCF_987537825.1. Taxonomy (NCBI): domain Eukaryota; kingdom Metazoa; phylum Chordata; class Mammalia; order Chiroptera; family Furipteridae; genus Furipterus; species Furipterus horrens. Next base: position 94,733,874 of record NW_028327187.1, on the reverse strand, counting down.
TTCTCTTCTGTATACAGGGAGGTGGCAGAATTTATTTTTTTATTTACATACATACTTATTTCCTTTCCTTCAGATCATGTCTGCCTCTGCTATTTCTCACCGTTAGTGCCTAGACAACCCTGATTCGTTTTGTTCTATCTGTGGCAGTGTCACCATTCCCAGTCAAAGGGCAAACATCAATGCATTTGTCAAGCAGGCCTATTTTGCATATTTTAAAGTAAAACTTGGTGATCAAGATAAGTCTTGGGCCCCTCACAAGGTGTGCAAGCAGTGTGTCAGGAGTTTATGGATGTGGACAAAGGGAACATGTGATAAATTGCCATTTGGTATACCTATGGTTTGGCGAGAGCCCAGAGATCAGTCAAGTGAATGTTACTTTTGTATAGTGAAAACGTCAGGATATAACAAGAAAAATAAATGTAAAATAAAGTATCCTAGTCTACCATCAGCTGTACACGCAGTGCCTCATTCAGCTGAAATCCCAGTGCCAGTTTCCATTGAACTACCCTCTTTTGAAAAACAGGAGTATGGTGAAGAACTAAGTGACAGCAACGATGAAGATTTTGAAATTGAAAATGACTCAGTTTGTAAGGGATCTGATCAGTACGAGTTTAATGATTTGGTACGAAATTTGGGACTATCCAAAAAGGCTTCAAACTCCTAGCATCAGGACTGCATGAGAAAAGCTTGCTTGAAAAAGGAGCGAAGGCATCCTACCTTCGATCAAGAGAAAGTGCATTTCTACAGTACTTTTGAAGTGACAGTGGCTTGTGTATTGCCATAGCATACATGGTTTAATGGAGGAATTGGGAATTCCAATCTAGAACACATCTGAATGGTGACTCTTCGTTGATAGCTCAAAGCAGAGCTTGAAGTGTGTCCTCCTCCACAATGGCATTTTTTTTGGTGCCGTCCCAATTGGCCATTCAGTTTGTTTTCATGAAGAATATGAAGACATAAAGAGAGTCATCGATCTGTTGCAATATCACAAGCACAATCGGTTCATCTGTGTTGACCTTCAAATGGTCTGCTTCCTTCTTGATCAGCAATGTGGATACACCAAGTATCACTGTTTTCTGTGTATGTGGGACAGCAGAGCTCATGAGAAGCACTGGGTGGAGTTGAATTGGCCTCCAAGATCTGACCTCAAACCTGGTGATCCAAACATTCTACATGAGCCACTTGTTGACAGAAAGAACATTGTATTCTCACCTCTGCACCTAAAACTGGGTCTCATGAAGCAATTTGTTAAAGCTTTGCCAACTGAAGGAGACTGTTTCAAGTATCTCATTTTGGCATTTCCTAGCCTGTCATTTGAATCTTATGTTTGATAGCAGGACTCTACTACTTGTACACAATTTGACTTATAGTAACAATATATAGCCTTTATAGGGATGGAATAACTCTAAATAAACAGTCTATTCAGGTATTTTTTCTTTATTTTGCTTTGTATGTACATTTTGTATGATTTTTGGGACAAAGGGAGGGTATCCTGTGCCTTAAAAAGTTGATGTGATAGAGAAAAACTGTGGTCATTTTTGGATTCAGATGCCAAAAGTTAGTAAAAAACAAGTGTCATATCTAACTCAACATAAATTGTGTTCCCAGTGTAATATGACTTTTATCCATTACTTATGGGAATTTTGTACATTTTGATTTTTCAATTCTGCCATGTTTATTATAGATTACATAGCATGAGAATTCCTATAAAATTGCTGGCAAAATTGTAAATAAATTTTGATGGATACTTGTACTTAATTGGTCATCAAAATGAATTTAGGAAGATAAATTTGAGGGGAGGCTCAGTTAATTAAATCAACATTCATTGTCGATAACTGATAGATGGATCCTAATATATAAGCCCTTTCTTATAGCAGAGTTGCCCATTTTGTTAAAGAGTCTGAAAAAGTGAAATATATCCTTAATTAAAAACATTTCCACGTCACTTTTAACATTGAATTAGCATAGATCTACCGTGAATCATCCTGGAAGTAAGCTGATTTTCTTTGGGATTAATGAAGCTGTAGGACTTTACATATTTGTTTAAGCATTTAAAATTTTTTCTTTGACAGTATTATGTGATTTATTGCATGCAAGAAACAGGAGAATGAACTTATAGATTCCATTCTTTGGTAAAGGAAATTTGAGATTTTCACTGATTTCTACATTTTAATTCTCTTTTGTGAGATAAGTGATAGCTCACACATTGCTCATAATTTAGAAAACAGGTTTATAGTCAAACTTTTTCTTATATACTCTTTCCAGCCACATGATCATCAGTCACTAAAGGCAGCAAATGTCATAAGTTCTTCCAAAGTTATATCAATACCATAGGAAAAATAAACATATATAATTTTATATATACAAATATATATAATATACACACACATGTATGGTACACACATTTACCTTTACATATCCATATGTGGTATATCCATGTATTACACATTTTTTTCTTCATCTTTCCTTTTTCACTTAAAACAATTTGGAGATTGCTTTTATAATTACATGATGACTTCGTTCATTCTTTTCAGTAATATTTCTTCTATGTATGCACAGTAATTTTCAGAGCCAGTCTCCTCTTTATAACATTTGTTTTTAGACTGTTATTACAAACTATGCTATAGGAATAATCTTGTACACATGTCATTTCCCATGCACTCATGTGAGTATATCTAAGGAATAAATTTATTTTTTTAAGATTTTATTTATTTATAGAGAGAGTGGAAGGGAGGGAGAATGAGAGGGAGAAAAACATAGATATGTAAGAGATACATCAATTGGTTGCATCTTGCACACCCCCAACTGGGGACCTGGCCTGCAACCCAGGCGTGTGCCCTGACTGGGAATTGAACCGGCGACACCTTTTGGTTCACAGACCAGCACTGAATCCACTGAGCAACACCAACCAAGGCAAGAATAAGTTTGTTAATATGAAACTGCTAATTCCAAGAATGTGCACATTTGTAATTTGGTAGTTTTTGTCAAATTTATTACATGCCCTTCTGTGATTATAAAAGTGCCTTACCCCCACTACATACTCACAAAAACATTCACTGGTTTGTTCTTAACCAATATATTCCATTTTACTCCATTTCAAAAGTATGCAGAGCCCCAGTCGCTGAGCCACCACCGAGAACTTGGCAACCTTCCCCTTGGGCCCCCCCCCTTGCTTCCCGACGCTCCATCCCCCCTGCCCACCTTCTCCCGCTGCACCTTCCGCAGGCCCTTTCCACCGAGGAAAAGGAATCATATCGTATGTCCGCTATCCAGAACCTCCACTCTTTCAACCCCTTTGCTGATGCAAGTAAGGGTGATGATCTGCTTCCTCCTGGCACTGAGGATTATATCCATATAAGAATTCAACAGAGAAACGGCAGGAAGACCCTTAGTACTGTCCAAGGGATCGCTGATGAATACGATAAAAAGAAACTAGTGAAGGCGTTTAAGAAGAAATTTGCCTGCAATGGTACTGTAACTGAGCATCCAGAATATGGAGAAGTAATTCAGCTCCAGGTGACCAGCGCAAGAACATATGCCAGTTCCTCGTAGAGATTGGACTGGCTAAGGACGACCAGCTGAAGGTTCATGGGTTTTACGTGCTTTTGGCTCACTGAAGCTTAAGTGAGGATTTTCTTACAAAGAGTAGAATTTCCCTTCTGTCCCTTGTCACAAGTTTAAAAACCTCACAGCTTGTATAATGTAACCATTTGGGGTCTGCTTTTAACTTGGACTAGTGTAACTCCTTCACGCAATAAACTGAAAAGAGCCATGCTGTCTAGTCTTGAAGTCCCTCATTTAAACAGAGGTCAGGCAATAGGCACCTGGCAGAGTCCAGCCTGAAACAAAGCAATAACGTGATGTTTCAGCCAAGCCCAGAGCCCCAAGATCACAGGCTGGCCAGAAGCTCCTCGCTAGCGTTCCCTGCCCTCGGAGAATGTCACCACCTGAACAATCTCGGTGAAGCCTAGAGGGATAAGGCAGCAACGGCATCTGTTACCACTAGAGGGCGCCAGCGGTAGTCAAAGATCCCCAACCTGACCAGGTGGATGGAGCTTAGAGCAGCCACCTCCCCTCTCGCGAGGTAATAAGGATATCTGGCTTGCCACCAAGATCTTTATAATCAGACAAATCCTAGCTCACTGATGTCCAAACACGAGAATTTGACGCCAATCTTCTATCAGAGTTAAACTTTTGACAAGGGAACAAATTTCCAACTGTTGTGTCAGTCATGTAGCTAGCTATAGAGCTTGCAACATACTAGCAACAGCTGCCCAATGCCATGTGAAGTAACAAACTGATTTTTGGGTTTTCCACCTTCAGTTTTAATGTTATGTAGTGTATTTAAACCCTTATTTAAATAAAAGTTGTTTTCAGGAAAAAGAAGTTGTTGGCATCCGTCCGTCTCGAGAGACGATGGTGTAGCTTCTACTGAAGCTACAGAGCCTGGGCAGGGTGATATGGAGGGTCTGCTGTTGCCCATGCAGCAGACCCCCCCTCTCTTCGCAGCTGAAGGGTCCAAGGGAAAGACGGAGTCAATACAGCTTGGCTTCAGGTGCGCCACAGGAGTTGCCGGTGTTGACTACAACGTCAGACCGCCTTAGGGACTCCGGCTCCGGATTTTCTGTCGGTGTTTACTCCCTTAGCCTTTCCCCTGAAGAGGTATGCCGCAAGGCAGCGGAGGTTTTTTGGAATCAGAGTTTTCCTTCTCTGATGTGCCCTGACTGGAAGATCGAACCAGCGACACTTAGCTCGCAGGCCGACGCTCAATCCACTGAGCCAAACCAGCCAGGGTATAATTGAATCACTAAGTAAATTATTACTTAGAGTTGTTTATTTTTTTTTAATTCTGTATCTAAACACCTTTCTTATGTGAGGAGTGGAGACAAGAGTGATGAGAGTACCCAGGATCAATGAAATTCATGTAGGAGGGCCTGGTGACTCAGGAAGTAGTGGTAGTGAGTACTTAGTTTTAGCACAGTTCATACTTCAGCATTTAAGATTACTGTTGCTGTGATGGGATCTTAGCTGCGCCCAACCAGTCCCTGCTCAGTTTCTGAACCTGGTTATTTACTCTTCTTGCTCGGTCTATGCTGTCTTTCTATAAACTTTTTTTCTTGCCTAAGTGAGTCAAAGTTGCTTTTTGCTTTTTCAAACAAAAAATCTGCAATCAGTAATAAACAGGCATTTATTTGATTGCTGATTTAAAATGATGTGAGTTGGTCAAATGGCTTATAAGCAGATATTGACTAAATATAAAATAAATGTAAATAGAAAACACTGAAATAAAATATAGATCAAAAGTTGAATTACTGATTAGAACTTGTACTTCCTATTGAACCTTCCCAACTACCAGTGTACATTGTGAAAGTGTTACTGAGCAAAAGGGAGTTCTTTCATGTGGTGCCTTGGTGTAAAACCCAACAATTACTGTTGAGAAAAATAGGTCTTTATTTACAATATTCCAACCTGCTGGGGCTGTGAGCACTCCTGCTCAGAGCCCTGTTCTCCCATGACACTCAGCACTTCCCTTGCTCCCCAAAAGGCTATAAACCAAAACCATGCCCAGAAGTTCCCCACCCCTTATCTGTCATCTGTCTCCTTCAGGATCTGGGGTACATGTCATCAGCCTCCGTATAACATGTGCTGTGTTGAACTGGATCATGGTGAAGTCCAGTAAAGGCACAAGACACCAAGAGAGTCCTTTCCACATGTAAGAGTTCAGAAAGTCCAGGTGTGCAAAGCAGAGTCTTTGGCGGCTTGGAGTCCACTGAAGTTGACGTGATTAAAGCAGCAGCAGGCCGGTTTTCTTACTAGCCCAAGCTGCATGGCCAGACCATTCCTCTAAACTGCATAGCTGCTCCTTCCTTCTCTCAGACTATATGGCCCTCCCTTCACCTCCTTTCAAACCATATGGTTTTCTCCCTTCCTTAATGGCTACCGCCTTATTTTTAAACCCCTGACCATGGCCTGTGACATGGTGGGCAGGGCGACCAATCATGGCCACCAGTGGAATCTCATGCAGGCCCCTTAAACTCTTTTGTTACCATTCTATGGCCAAAGCCTCTCCCATCTCTGTTGTGCATTGGAAGGACCATAGCTATTAGCATAACTAAGACACTAGCTACCTGCCATAGATATGCAAAGGTGTCTTTCAGGAAAAATGGCTCTGCTCCACTGAGTCCCATCCCCCAAATTTGGGGGCTCCTTTTCCTACCCTCTAACAAAAGCACTTAAAGCTGCCAAGCATCAATCTTTAAATCTGAAATGGAAAAAGAGAACTTCTGTGTAATTTTGGAAACATAAAAAAGGATTTCTAGAGTTTTCATGTTTCTTTTTATTTTAATTAATTAATTAATATATTTATTTATCTATTTTCCATTGCCATTTACCCCTCATACCCTCTTCCACCTCTCCCACCCCCTTTCCCTGCAATTACCACACTGTAGTCCCTGTCCATGAATTCTTTCCCTTTTTCTCCTTTTTCCCTTTTTTGCTCTATCCCTCCCCCCACCCCAACCTTTCCCAGAACTGTCAGCCTGCTCTCAATCTATGAGTCTGTCTCTATTTTATTGTTTAGTTCAGTTTGTTCATTAGATTTTGCATACTAGTGAAATCATATGTTACTTCCTTTCAATGTCTTTAGATTACAATTGTGTCTGCTTTCAACTAAATTTAATTATTTTCCACCCATCCAATCCTGGTCATTTTTAACTACTTGAGAATAGGTATTATCTCTTGTGTGATACATATGAAGGAAAATGTCATTTCCATAATTTGTATTTACACATATTAACTTAGTTTTTCTTCCAACTGGGGAAACTAAAACAGAAGTAAAAAGTATTTCTCTGTTGCTAAGAATTATCTGAGTTTTCTCTTCCATAGCTGAAGTTTAAGAGCATTATTAGGAGCTGCCAGATTACCCGTGAAATCTATTTATTCATCATCATATTTCAAAGAAATTCATAGCATGTGTGTATCTCTAAAAAAATGCAATTATCGTAAAACAAAACCTGACAAGAGTGGTTTAAGCACTCTGGGCCGTACTTTTATCAGCTAACCTCTCAGGAGGTAGCCTATGCAATAGGGTGTCTTCAGGGAATCTTCGCTTTTTCCATTTTCCCACCTCTCTATCATTTGCTTATATTTCAGGCGCAAAGCAGGAAGACCCAAAGCTTTCTCCTCCCAAAGATTTTCCGTCCCCTCTCCCCCTTTTAGAAGGACTTCGGAAACATCTCACAGACCACCAGAATTACCTCTTATCTGACCACTCTGGTTTGAGAGACTGAGCTAGTAACTAACGTGGCTTCCAAGTTTCTTTAGTAGTAGAAGTCAAGGGAGAAGGCAGGGGAGCTTGTGATATCTGCAGCTGTGTGTTTACCTATAAGAGCACATTCAAAGTATTGTGAATATACTGATACAACTAAAGAACTTCCTGTTTTGTTTGTTTGTTTGTTTTTTTCATATTTGATGATACGTTTATCTGAGATGACCAATCAATTAGTTGTTTTGGCACCTGAAGAAAAACTTTGAGAATGACTAATGCCTTTGGAAAAATTACCCAATAGCAAAACAAAATCGATTTAATGTACTGCGTGTTCTTGGCCAGAAAGAGATTTTCATGTAATTTTTTGTTGCCTTTGAGAGGCAGAAATGCAAGAAATTTTTTTCTGACTCAGACCCCAATTTCTGTGAGGCATTTTATTAAGGCAATGTGTATCACAAGAAAGTGTGTACTTTTGTTTTTTAATTAACCCAGGATACAGACTAAGTCCCACAATATCACTCTTTTCAACAAAAGATAGTTCATTTGAAATTTGGAAGTTATTTAAGAGACTCTGTCCTAGACAATTAAGAGTATGGTATTGTGAAATGACTTTACACTTTTAGAATATGGGTACTTTTGAAAAAAAGGCCTAGATTAAATGTCATTCATTATTTTAGAGATGAAATAAAAACAATGAATCCAAGAACAGTTTTCTGAGACCATACAATTTATTTATTCCATCTTATTTTAATTTTTTTCAAAAAGCTGTTTGTTTTTCTTTCCATTTTGCCTGTTGACTGTTGAGATATGATATCCTGAGCTTGTGATATAAAAAATTATAAAAGAAGCCCTATTGCTGTCTTAAATTTCTTAATTTTTTTCTGAGAGGATTGGGTCTGTATCCTGGTCAGATCTTTGTCCTGCTTTATCACAAATTTTAAATAAATCCTAGTGGCTGTGTGGTGCTTTATGTTGTACAAATGACTTTCTCTCACACTGTCTTGTCTTTTTCACAATAATCCTGTGAGGTAGGCATGGGAAATATTCTCACTTCATAGGTGAGAGCCTGGGTGTCAGGAGGGCCAGGTTTGTCTAGGTTAACAGGGTCTGGTACATTGAAAACCCACTTCCCATGACATTCCTCCTCCTCCTCCCAGAACCACGCTATTCCCACAGCACCACTCAACTCCTCAGGAACTAGAGGGGGATACAAGCTGTCGATCACTGTCTGACTGGTTTTTGACCTATCATCTCTTTAAATTTGTCGACTCCCAAGGAACCCAATGATAGGGCATTTCTCATATAAGCTAAGAAAATACAACCTTGAAGGTGGTCTTTTGGAATAACTTTAAGAATCAATTGGGGGCAAGTCTCATCAAGTCAAAGGCTTCTTGTCTGTCATGAGGGTTTCAGGGAGAACAGCCTTGTCTTTCTTCCTGCACCCACTCCCCTCAATTTCCTGCTCAGCACCTGTTGTGGGTGCCATTGCCATTCCAGGGGGTCCAGGAGGCTGGCAGATGTGTTATTCTTACCCCCAGCTGCTCATTACATATCAAACTTAATTTGTGTAGTGAGTATGTCTTGCAGAAGGGTTTTAGACATATTCCTTTCCCAATATTCTCCAGGAAAGACACGATATGATTCAGACAGTTCAATAGATTGTTCTCATGAAGCAGTCACATCTTCCACGGATGACAAAAATGTGCTGCGTCCTGAGAGTAAGGAGAGAGCAATACAAGAGGGACAAAGGAACCACACAAATATCCTATCAGAAGCTTTCTCTCATCAGCCAATACCCACCTGCAGATACAATTCAATTCATAGCATTAAAGTGGGTCATTATTCTGCATGGCATATTGTTAGTGAAAGCATTTCTCAAACTGTGTGGCCTTCTTTTAGTTTTTAGTATGGTATTTCCTTACCTTCTTCCCTTGAGGCAAGTGTCGAGGTCTGATTATGTCTTCTAAACCAGAGCACCGATGTCAAGTTGAGGCTCAGTCACACACAGGCTTTCCCAGAATTGGAGCCACTCACAACCCGCCTTCTGCCTGACGCCCTGAGCTGCCTGCAGTTTCCCGGAACCAGTCACAACAGATGGAACTTGCAAGAAACTAGTTACAAAACTGTGCCCATGAGGAACCACCAGACCAAGCAGAATGATTAAGGGTGAAAAGTATCTGAAAGCTGTGTGACCACAATATCAAACATGATGAGAGCGAGGAAAAGACCGAGGGATGACATTGTCACCCCATGTTCCAATGCCTCAGTGATATACCCTTTCTGGGTTGTGTTTTATATATGCTGAAGCCCTGTTTCATTTCATTTCACTTCATTGCATTTTGTTTCATTTCATTTCATGCATGTTTGTGTGTATTTCGTTTTGGAATTAGAGGCCTTCATTCTTCTCTTTCCAGTCCTATCCTTTGTACCACCATTCCCGGGGCTACACGTAAACTGAGACTAAGTTATTTTAACTGTTATTTCCAAAGCTACCACAAATTCCTGTGGAATTTCCCTCTTTTAGGCATTGGTTAGTAAATTGGACATCCTGGCTACATCTGTTGAACCTCACTGAATAATAGGGACAACAAATCTCTTATAAGTAGAAAATCACTTATAGAAGCTGGAAAAATCATTTTAAAAAAGAACAGGCTATTTTAGCTTTTCTTTATGATTGATTTGCATGAATGGCCATGCATAACGTATATAAACAGGTGGGCAGTGGCTTTACTATGACCAGGTTTTTTCTAACTATTGGTCTCTGTAGAGCTCTAGTTTGACCAATTTATATGATAATAAACATTCCATTAGCTACAGTCTCCAAAGGAGCCATAGCATTTTGGGGGAGGAAAGGAGTATCTCATGTAACTATGAATGTAGTATTATAAAAAACAAACATTTAATAGTTGTTTATAAATTTGTCTTTATTTTACCAAGAGTTTTTGGGAGAACCTCCTCCTCCTCCGTTTCAAGATTTTAGTGATGTTCTTATTTTAATTAATTTTTGTTTTCATTTTAAAAGCACCCCAAAATGTTGTGTTTTATATGATTTTCATATCATCTTTACATTCATATAACATCTTGAAATTATAAAGCATGTACCTATTTATTTTCTTATGATGTGAATCCATATGTTGCTTGGGTCAAATATTCTCTTCTGCAGTTAAACTGTATTCAGCAAATGCTTGTATGTATATTTTACCCCCAGAGGTTACTATTCATTCTTGACCTTCACCTTAGGGTCATACATCAGTGCTACACAAACTTTGTTCGAGAAAATATTTCCCCTGAATCCTAATATAAGCCTACAACTCTGAAACCCCAAAACTTATAAAACTTAAATTATTTTCCTAGAAATTTTGGCACACAATTCTTTGGCATCTAAACTTAAAGGAATGTGAGGCTATATATAGTCTATTCATCACAGAGTGAAAGTTTTTATAACAAACTGCAAAAGTGTTCATGTGTTTGATTCCCTGCTGGCAGAATTACATAAAACATGTGCTATCTGGTTCTTTATCTTTCTGAAGTATGAAATGTTTTGGTTTTCAAATTACATCTGACCGAAAGAACTTCAGGTAAGAGATTGTGGGCCTTACACACAGTTGCACACACATGTGTGCGTTTTATAGGACATAAATTCAGGAATTTGTAAATGAAAAAAGTATCAATAGATTTTTTAAATTTGTTAGGTCTTTTATTTGCTCATTTTCTTCATGACTCTCCAAGGTGAAAGGTGGTATACAGTGTTTCCAGACATATTTGAATGAGTAACCTCTTTACCAAGGAGCTTCTTGTGTGCCATCAACAAAACTTTCTTGGAAAAAAACACATGAAAATAGTAAGAGCATCTACCCCAGATTTGTATGGCCACACAAGTCTCTTACTTGCAAAAACTCACAAAATTGTACTTACAAAGTCATGTATCATGTCCACATTACCAAATCCAATGGCTACTATTCAGTTCCCATCTTTTGTGTTGTAGTATTTGATGCTGTTGATCACCTCCTGCTTGAAGCTTTATTTGGCACCCAGGACACCACCCTGCACTGTTTTATGGCTCCACTTCATTTGCTGCTGTTTTGTCTCCCTTCTTGGAGTAACAACCTCTTATTAATCTCTAAATGTTGGAATGCCTTAGCGTTCACATCTCCTATCTTTTCTTTCCTTGATCTATCTTTACTCTCTAATATAATCTAATTCCCAGGTCTCTAACTTTAAACGCCCATTTATATTTGAAAACCCCCAAATGTGCATATCTATCCCAAACCTCTCTTAGCAATATCCATGTTCCTCTGCTTTGGGGTTTATCAGGCATCTTGAATTAACCATCTTGGGAAGTTGTATTCCTGATTGTTCTCTGATCCAAATATAATCCATTCCCCAGAGTTTCCCCTCTCAGGATGTCAATTTACTAACCATGTCCAACCAGCTCTTCAAGGGAGTATTTGATTCACCAAGAAATGCAGGTCAGCAAATAATTGTACTTACTTTTAACTCTATAAATGTTTGGGCTTCATTTTGATCCCAATTCAGCATGAAAGTAAAAGATTTAATTCAGTCATCATCATTATAGAATGTTCTTAGTCAAATCAAATTTAAATCAAAAGATTAAGGATTTTTTGTGTATCCCTCCTTTCTCTTCAGATAGCTAATGTGTTCAAGGGCTCCTGTAGAATATTGGCATTTTAGAGAACTCCTGAATCTGAATGCAGCCCCCCACTACCACCTGATTCCCAGGCTGCCATGGTCTCCAGGCTCTGGAAGTCCATCCACCCACTCTGTGTCCTGTTTCTCAGTTGTGAGGTCCTTAACAGACCATCAGCATCTCTCAGCCCTTCTGAACCCACTTATTGAGAGAGAAGGCAAAGCTAAGGAAACTTACAGGTACTATCCCGTGAGGAAGATCCTGGATGTGCTAAGCCATCTCAGTCCAGACCTTTTGGCTGCCATTTTTCCTCGGTGTACTATCTATTTTCTGAGTCTTTTAAACCAGTTTTTTTTTTTTTTTAAACTACATTGTCTCTCACCTGAGAAGGAAGAGGGGAAATCTCAGAACCCCCACTAATAGGTCCATATTGTCTAACATTACTACCTTTCTCCGACTCTAACCCGGACTGAAATAACAATGTCTAATCTACAGTTTAGGGAAATTGGTATTTTTATGCATTCTATTTACTTTAAAATACCTATTACAAACTATTTCAGGCATATAGGATTATAGGCAATGTACCTCTACCCAACTTAGATATGAAGTAGTATGGATCAAATTGAAGACACTTGTATGAGTTTAGATAAGCTAACAACAAACAACCTTCAAACCTCAGTGGCTCAAAACCACAAAAAGTATATTTCTCATTCACACCAAATGTCCTATATGGATTGGCAGGGATGGTGTCTCCTGGAGGTCATGCAGGCTGGTGGTGGCTTCATCCCAACATATAGACTATTGCATCTGATGGCAAAAAATCAGCTTTGTTTCTGTCCTTATACTTCTTTATTGTCTCTGCAATTGCTAGAACTGCAAAAACAATACTGAAATATAATAGTGATCATGGACATGCTTTTCTGTTCCTCATTTTAAAAGGGATGGTTTCAGCTAGTCACCATTAAGTATAAGCTTTCATTGTGGTTGATGATGTTTTGTGTTATTTTCTTCATCTTTTTCTAAACCATTATTTAAGCCTAAAATGTGCCTTTTTTTTTTTTTTTTTCTGGTGCAGGGGAGAGTATGAACACAATCCCCCACTACCACAAATTATACAGTTGAGGTTCCCACATTCGGGGAAATTGCAGGGGTCAGCACTTCCAGAGTGCAATGGATAAACTTCACCGTGGGAAAACCACCTGCACGATCATGGTATCTTCCCTGCCAGGTAAGTACAAAATGTATTTCATTCTTTTAGATATTGGCTTTTGGTATTGCAAACCAAACTGATGGCACTAAAACAATTTTAATCTTTTTCTCAGCATTCTGCTTAATGTTCCCACTGTCTGAGTCAGGAAGTGTGGAATGCTTCAGCCTCCTTGTCTTGTTTTAATGGGGAAGGATTGTGTGGTTCAAATAAAAGGAATTGTCAGAAATGTCAGGCAAATCAGTTATTATACCAAGATATTATCTAATAACATGACACTTAAGGACTATTTTTTTCAAAATTGTATGGCTAACATTCATCTTTATTATTGCATACAGCTGCTGTTCATTCATGTATATGTTACTTTTTATCCATTCTCCTGCTGGTAGTTGTTGTCAGGATTTTAAACTATATAAGAGATTCTGTGAATATCCCTGTACATATCTCATGGTGCTGGTGGTAGTGGTGGTAGCTGTATGCAAAAGTTTCTTTTGGGTATATGATTGATTAGCAGGGAAATAGCTGGGTTATAGTGTATGAATGTTGATCTTTGCAGAAATATTGCCAATTGTTTTCCAAAGTGATTGCAGTAATTCATACTTCTTCCAGCCATGTCTATAAAATCACAATAATCCAGGTCTGTTCCAACCATTGGTATTATCAGATTTCTTACTTTCACCAAGAAAAAAGTTATGAAATTGCACCTCATTTCCATTATTGATTTTCATTTCCTTGCTCACTAAAGTGGCTAACTACTTTTCTACAATTTTCTGCAATACGTACTCCCTCCTCTGTGAAATACCTATTTATGACTTTATATCTACTATTGGGTTATTTGTCCTTTTAACAAATGAGAAAAATATAGATTGAAAAAGTCAAAGACATTTCAGAGAAAGAGGACAGCTTTTAAGGTCAAATAAAAAATATAATTTTAACTTAATAGCTTCTTTAGCTTCCATAGCTGATGATCAAGTGATTCTGAGCTGGACTGTGGTTTAGAAAATACTTCCAAACTAATTGACAGAGAGACTTTTTTCAAAGAGTTTATTTTTAGCTTTTAGGTCATATCTGGGTTCAAATCTGAAACCTTTGCCTGATGTTAAGAGGACAAAAGTTGCTAGAAAGTTATTTTGCTAGTAAGGTGGAGAGGAAGAGCCAGCGCTGGGTGAAACTGGAAGGAAGGCTACATGCTAGATATTCTCATCAATCTCCATTTCTAGGACCTTATTCCTTCAGTTAGCACGGTTGACATAATGTAACTGAGCAAACAGGGGCTTGGCTACATGGTGCCCTGACACATGACCCAACAATTAGTGTTGAAGGAAACATGTTTTTATTTAAAGGATTCCAACCTTGGAGGGGCTGGGAGCACTCTTGCTCAGAGCCCTGTTCTCCCATGACACGCAGCACTTCCCTTGCTCCCCAAAAGGCTATAAGCCAAAACCATGGCCAGAGGTTCCCCATATCCTTATCTGTACTTAAGCTGGCTACACAAACAGATCTCCATCCTCTCTGGAATGTGTGCTTGAGGGTTTCAGAGTTGCCATCCTCTCGCATCTGCTCTCTCCTTCAGGATCTGGGGCACGCTGTCCTCAGCCTCCATGTAGTAGTTTGGGAAAACATATGCTGTGTTACAGTGGATCATGGTGGAGTCCAGGGGGCACATGTCCTAAGGGAGTGACTTCTCTGTATGTCCTTCAGAGAAGAAGTCTGCAGTTTACATTCCTGGTCACAGCATCTCCCACGAATCCGTGCTTGGTCAGGCAGGGCTCCACAAAGCTCCATCAGCTCTGCTGCTGTCTTCTTACTCCAGACCTCATAGCCAACTCCCACCTACACCCTTTCAGCCGGTGTGGCTTCTACCTTCTTCTCTCTCTCAGCCCACCCTTATTGTAAATGCCCGGCCTGGAACTTCCTATGTGACCTCATATCTGGCCCGTCCTCTGATGTGCTACTTTTGCTAATTCCCCCGTATCTTTTACCTTCTTTCAGATGTCATCTTTAGTCAGGTCAAGAGTTCCCTGTGACACAGGGACATCCTCCTCCCCTGGCTATGTCACAAGCCACTATGTGCTCTCAGAGTTACGTACATCTTCCGTCCTGGGCAACAGTTCTCTCCATTCAAGAAATGCACAGCTATTAACTTGCTGTTTTTATGCAAAGTGTCTTTTACCTCCATATGATCCACTTCCTCCTACCCCCAACCAAAGGTTGTAAGGGTTTTTGCCTATTTTTAGGGGACCCTTGCTCTGCACCCTGTTATAATAAGAATGTCCAAACCTGTAGTAAAATTTACACATTTATTAGAGTTTATTTGAGCCAAACAGAGGATATACCTGGAAGCAAGATACCACAGACTGAGAAAAATGCTTCCAGAATGACAGTGTACAGCTCCTTTTGTGCATTTGGAATTAAGGGGGAGACATAAGGAAGATTACATGGAAGCAAGAGAAAGTAAGGTGGGGATTGGATTACAATGGCAATTTCAACCTTTTTCATCTCATGGCACCCATAAATTAATTACTAAAATTCTGTAGCACATCAGAAAATATTTTTTGGGGGGCCAATCTGACCAAAAAAAAAAAAAAAATCCGTATAATTTTGATTCATTCACACCAGATGGCTGTTGTGTTGGCTGTTGTCATTGTGTAACAGTGGAGGAGGTGTCTACAAAATCCCCACAGCTCTTGGTTTTGGGGATAGGGAAAGGAGATGATACAACTTTTAAAGAATTTTGCGTATCTATGGCAAGCTGGTAACTAGATAATAGCTGTACAGTATTCCCTCACTTATCACGGGTATTATGTTCTAGACCCCCCCCCCCCCGCGATAGGTGAAAATCTGTGAGGTAGGAACCTTACATTTATTTTAGTATTTACATACATTTTAAGGCTTTATAAACCCTTCCCACACACTTATAAACTGTTCCCAGTCCCTTATTAACCTTTTCCACATTTTTATAAACACTACTTATGTTCTTAAACATATTCTACACTCTTAAACCTATGTAACTTTAACAACATACATATACAGTACCACAAAATCCTGCAATATAGCAAAAAATCCATGATAAATAATTAAATATAATATATTTTTTTAATCTCATGATACAGTGAGGCCGTGATAAGTGAACTGCGATATAGAGAGGGACTACTGTACTGCAGCCCAGGGCAAAAGGGTGGATGATAGGCTTAAGATACTTCTATGCTGCCCCCAGTAAAAGGGCAGATGATAGGCTTAAGATACTAGCTTTTCCTGAAGGGACACTATACTGCCCCCAGGTAAAAGGGTGGATGATTGGCTTAAGATACTTTTCAATGAGGTATGGTGCCCTGGGTCAGCATTTAAAATTAGGGAGAGCCATGAGGATAAAAGAAGAGAAGCCATGCAGTCTGAAAGGGTATAAACGGGAGTCAGCTAGGAGGTCTGACGTGTAGGAGAGAGAGCCATGATATAACAGCTAAGCAGCTTTGTAAGAGAGCTGGTCTGCCATGGGAGAGGGCCATGCAGGTGGAGTGAGTGTAGAAGAGAAGAGAAGAGAAGGAGTAGCCGTGAGGAAGGAGCCATGAGCCGAAAGGGGATCCAGCCATGCTGCCTGTGGAGAAGAAGCAACTATGCAGTTTGTAATGAAGCTGGTCCACGGTGAGAAGGGAGAAGCAGCAAGTAGCCATGCAGTTTGTAGCTGGGATCCGGCCATGCGGCCTGGGCTAATAAGAAAGCAGGCATGCAGCTGCTTTGATTGTGTCCACTCCAGCTGACTCCGAAGCCACCAAGGACTGTGCCTTGCAGACCCAGACCCTATCTGGACTCTTGGGACTCAGGACATGTTGGAGAGGACTCTCTCTTAAGACTTATGCCTTTCCTGGTCTTCACCAGGATCCAGTGTAACATGGCACATGCTTTCCTGGACTGTTATACGGAGGCTGATGACATTGTACCCCAGATCCTGAAGGAGACAGCTGACAGATAAGGGATGGGGAATGACTGGGCTTGGTTTTGGTTTATGGCCTTTTGGGGAGCAAGGGAAGTGCTGGGTGTTGTGAGAGAACAGAGCTCTGAGCTGAAGTACTCCCAGCCCTTCCAAGGTTGGAATATTGTAAATAAAGACCTGTTTCTCAACACTAATTGTTGGGTCATACACCAAGGCACCACATGACTGAGTCCTGCTTTGCTCAGTAACAGTTTTGTTTTTTTTAATTGACAATATTGTTACAGAACAAAAGGGGGCTCTCTCACATGGCGTCTTGGTGTAAGACCCAACAACTAGTGTTGAGGAAAACAAGTCTTTATTTACAATATTTCAACCTGGGGAGGGCAGTGAGCACTTAAGCTCAGAGCCCTGTTTTCCCACGGGACCCAGCACTTCCCTTGCTCCCCAAAAGACTAGAAGCAAAAACAGACCCAGAAGTTCCCCATCCCTTATCTGTCAGCTGTCTCCTTCAGGGTATGGGGTACAATGCCATCAGCTTCCATATAACAGTCCAGGAAAACATGTGCCATGTTGCACGGGGTCACGCAGGTTCTCTCTTTGTCCTTTTCAATGCCACATTGGTATCCTTCCTTTCAAAGCTGCATGGAGGTCTCCTTTTCCTTGCAAACTATGTGGATCTCCTCTCCTCTTCCTTTCCAAGCCACATGGAGTTCTCTCTTTCCTTTCCAAGCTGCATGGTGTTGTTCTTTTCCTTTCAAAGCTGTATGGAGTTCTCCTCGCTAAAATGCCTGCCGCCTATTTTTAAATCCCTGACTGCATCTTATGACGCAGTGGATGTGGTAACCAGTTCTGACCATTCACAGAACCTCGCACAGGCTCTGTATGCTCTTTTCTCACTATTTCATAGTCAAATTCCCTCCCATCTCCTTGGGGCCTTGGAAGAACCAAAGCCATTTGCATAACTAAGACACTAGCTACTAGCCATAATCATGCAAAGGCACCTTAAAAGCTATTCCTTTTTCCCCATCTCCCAAACCACAGGCTCTGGGGATTTTTTGAGACCCCCACTCTGTAACAATATCAGGAATAAGAGGTCAGTGCCCCTGACTGAATAGTAATGTATTGTATGTTTTAAGAATTATTGTAGAACACTGGTTGAAAATGCTGGATTATAGGATAGTTAACAATATTGAGTGCTCTCTTGAGGGTGGTTATGCTTTCTGAGGGGTCTGGAAAAGAGACATTTCAAAGGTGTTGTTAACCTGTAATGGAGGAGTGGGTAATCCCCAAAGTTCTCACAGCCTGTGGTCTTGGGGAAAGGAGATAGTAGTTTTTAAGTTACTTTGCATATCAGTGGCAGGCTGGTAGCTCAATAATAGTTGTGCTAATGCCCAGGTAAAAGCCTGGTAAAGAGCTGGATGATACAGGTTGAGATACTTTGCATATCAATGACAAGGAGATAGCTGAGCCTTTCCTGCAGTGAAGCAGTGCTGCCACCTGGGTAAAAGGGCGGATGATACAGCTTAAGATATTTTTCATAATAGTGAGATGTGGTGCTCCAGGTCAGCATGTAAAATTGGGGGGAGCCATGAGGAAAGGGGATTACTGGGGGGAGCCAGAAGGAAAGGGGATTGCCATCTGAAAGGATGTAGAGGGAGCATGCAGTTGGAAAGAATGAAAGAAGAGAGTCCGCCATGAAGTCTGACGTGAAAGAAGAGGGTGATGCAGTTTGAAAGGATGAAGAAGGGCCCCGCTGTCTGCCATGAGAAGAAGCACGAGGGAAGGAGCAGGTTGGAGGAGCATGATGGAGCAGCAGGCTGGAGCAGCTGTGTGGGAAGCAGCAAGCAGCTCTGCGGTCTGTAGTCAGGATCCGGCCACATGCTTTCCTGGACTACTATACAGAGGCTGAAGACAACATACCCCAGATCCTGAAGGAGAGAGCTGACAGATAAGGGGTGGGGAACTACCAGGCTTGGTTTTGTTTTGTAGCTTTTTGGAAAGCAAGGGAAGTGCTGGGTCTTGGGGGAGGACAGAGCTCCAAGCAAGAGTGCTCAGAGAACCTTCCAGGGTAGAATATTTATATGCACAAAACAATGCACAGGGCTTACTAAAGAAGTTGTGCCTGGAGCTTGACTAACCACCATGACCTGTTCAGTTCATTATTTATGATCAAATCACCCTGTAATATTACTTTTGGTTAGAATTATTACAGTACCCCTTTGCATCCACAGCACCCTCAGGAATCTTAATAAAAGGCCTATTGACATAGATGGTTACAAAATTAAGAGATGTATTAAAAAAAAGACATTTGATAATGAGTTGTATGCTAAATATCTTTTGAGGAATCTGCTTGAATATTTTGATTCCAGAATTATTATGGAGCGTAACATAGACATATCATTATCTCTGGTATGCTGCTTCTTTGGTTTGCTTTGCTAAATTGATATGCATCTTATTTCAGAATTTTACTGTGTAATTTTTGTGAGGGAGGAAAAATAGTTTCCCCTCTACCCTTCTAGGTTCTTGGCGCAGACCCCCTATAATAAAAGACAGATTAACAGGAGAAAAACTAACAGAAATTTAACATATATAACTCCTGTGTACTCAGGAAAGACCCAGGAAAACTGAGTAACTCTCCAAATGGCCTAAGCTACCTCCTTAAATCCTATCTCCAGCTAAAAGACAAAGGAAGATGTTGGGGGGAGGGGGAGACAGTAATGAAAGGTTTCCAGGAAAGGCACAGTAAACAAAGGTAAAGTTGTTATGCAGATTTAAGTCATTGCCTTCTCTATTGATAAGGTTTTTTAGAGATTTAGCCATTCTTCAATTCCTGGTGGAGATTAGGGAAACACCTTTACAAATGATTATTTCCCTTATAAGTGTAAATGTCTTTACAGAACGATAACTTCTATTCAGACCTATCTCTACTGCTTTAAAAAAAAAATCAGCCTAAAACAATCCTTAAGGTAAAGAGACATACTTTGGGGTGGCCAATTCTGCCTGCCTTTGTTTCCAGTTTTCATAGTTGTAAGGCAGAGAGAGAATGTAGATGAGAATAAGCACTCAATGAATAAGTAAATCTGATTTCTAAAACCTTACTCTGAACAAAAAAATTAGTACTGCCCTTATAAAAGTTAAAGGCCATACACATACTTATGGATGTATTTGGCTGAGGTTCAATCGAAATCTAAAACAGCATGTTGTATATATTTGAAGAAAGCAAACAAGCAAAGATCAAGCAGAAGGAAAATGATAAATATATAACAGAGAACTACATTTTATGTCCTTTTATCTATTGGAATTCTACAAATCTAATAACATTCCGTGAATAAGAGGAGGATAGAAAAGGGATTGGAATTTCAGAAACAAATAGAATACCTCCTAGCAAAAGATGATAAAATCAATATCAAGCAAACAGGATCATAAATAGTTACATGGTTTCCATTTCTACTTGATTAGGAGAGAAGAAGGTATATTGAAATTTGCTTTACATGTTAGAAGGAAAATAAGGTTGAAATTATGGAAGGGAAAATGCTTGCTTATTCTTCAGCTAATAGGATATTTTTATGAAATAACAAAAATTCAACTGAATAAATTTTAAAATAAAATTGGATTTTATTTAATGATTCATGAATTAGGCTGCATCCCATCTAGCAATATAAAGAAGCTCCATGGAGCTGCCAAAAAAGAAAGGTTTTTTAAAGGCAGAGACAGAGTGGAACTAAGGAAATTATTAGCAAATAATGCATTATTTAACGCAAGGTTTCCTAGTAAGGGGACCAAAAGGGGCCTAGGATGACCCCCTAGTGCTGAAAGGAATTTGCACATTGACTGGTCATTTAAAGGTCACATTCTTGGGAAAAGCTGAAGCTGCAATTAGGTTAGGTATTAAGTCTTGGTGTGGGTTAGCAAAAAGTATTGCTTTTTGGGCCTGTTTTTTCTCAATCTCTTGTAACATTTCTAAAAGCAAGAGAGAATGAGCAAAGCAAGAAAGCATGTATAGATATAGATATATAAAAAGATGTTTAGCTAAATCTGTAAATTGATATAGATATGTATGATGCGGTTTATAATAAGAAAAATATATATTTGATCTTTGTTCCCATTTATGGCACAGAGCTCCTAAAACCTTTGGAATTTCCTAAATGATTAGAACAACAAAGGCATCTTTTGTTATTTCAATTAAGCAACATTTGTTAATCACCTAAGGATGGGGACTTTTTGCCAGGAGAACCAACTATGCATTAGAAGGCTGGAGCTTTCAGTCCCATCTACTTAACTCTTGGGGTGGGGGTGGGGAGTTGGAGTTTGAATCAATCAGTAATGGCTAATGATTTAATCAATTATGCCTATTTAATGAAGCCACTGTAAAAACTCAAAAGGATGGGCTTTAAAGAGCTTCCAGGTTGTTGAACACTCATAGACCTTGGAGAGTGTCACAGCTGGAGAGGGCATGAATGCTTTGAGTCTTTTCCCCATACCTTGTCCTATGCATCTTTCCATCTGGTTGTTCCTGAGTTATATGAGTTATATCCTTTTATAATAAACCAGTAATCTAGTAAGTGATATGTTTCTCTGAGTTCTGTGAGTTGCTCTAGCAAATTAATTTAACCCAAGGAAGGTGTTGTTAGAACCTCAGATGTACAGCAGTTTGGTCAGTTGTACATGTGACAACCTGTACCTGCTACTGGTATCTGAAGTAGAGAAGGGCAGTAGTCTTGTAGGACTGAATTCTTAACTTGTGGGATGTGATGCTATCTTCAGGTTGATAGTGTCAGAATTGAGTTTAATTGTAGGACACCCAGCTGGTGTCTGGAAAATTACATATTGATATGGAGAAATCTCCCACATCCCCCTACATTGGAATTAGTGACCAAAATACCTGTATCTTGGTAGATGCATTCTTTGACTTCTTATTTATATATATAGTCTTCAGAACAATAATGGCCTTTTTGCAAAAGATTATTGTTCTTTATAAAAAATCAATTGATGTTGTTTATAATCCATTTTACATGTGAAAATGGAATATGTATCACATCTACCAAAGAGAGACTAGGGCTAAACATTCATTCAAGCTCAAGTTATGAACTCTGAACTTACGTGAATTCTTTGAAGCCTGGGTCCCAACTCATTTGAAAGTATTCATCTTTGCAAATAAGCATTCACTCTTGTTCGTGCTTTATATTCCCAATATGTTGGATAAAATAGAAAAAAAGAAAATTGGGTAGAATATGTTGTCACTTTTTTGTAATATAATTTATCAAGGAATAGATTATTGGACTGAAACAGATTTCCTGTCTGGTTCTGAGCAACTCCTTTATTAACTGTCCCATCTACTAGCAGAAACCAAACTATCAAGTTGAATTTGGGGCATAAGGCTAAGACTTATCAGTGTGTAGGGTTTTCTTCTCTTTTTGTTTTATTTTCTTCTGTTTTTGCCAACCCTATGTCTAAATATATTGTACCCTTGGACATATCAATGACTTTGTGTGTGAAAAGGGTAGGGAAGTCTACCCAAAAGAAGAGTCCTCTAGGGTAGTGATTAATGAGTAGAGTCTATAAGAAATCCTACTTCAAGCCTATTCAAAATTTATTGAAATGTCAACCCCATTTTCCAAGAGGCATAATCATCAGATGAATGCCAATGAAATTCAAATTCCAAATGCAATGTCATAAAACCTATTTAGAAATCTCTTGTGTATTAGATTTTTTCCTTTTTACTTGTTCTGGTTTTTTGTTTGTTTGTTTTAATATGTGATGATAACTTCAGTAGCTGAATGAGTTTCCACTGTGATGAGAATTCATTTACTTTTCTAGCTGAAATTATTGTTAATGACTGACATTAACTGTATTTTCTGTGCCAGTGGACAGGTTTATAACTCATGATACCTGTTCTGTATTATTCCTTTTTCAAATTTTCATCTGATATGACTTTAGTTAAAAGGGAAGAAGAGTGAATTGCTATTTATTTTCACAAATGTTTACTAAAAAAATGGGGGACATTTTGTTAATGTTTGAGGTGTTGGTGACTTGCCCAAGATCACATAGTCATTCCATGTGAGAACCTGTATTCTCTCATAGGTCTGACTACAACTAAAGCTTATTCTCTTATTGCTATCTTCAACTGCCGGACTTTCCTATCATACTATCTTAGCTCTCCCCTCACTCTGCTCCACCATGGTTTCTGCACAGAAAAGTCATGAGAGGTTTTCATAAAAGATATTTTCAAGATATATTACTTTTGTGTTTCCCCCCTTTAAAGTTGCTTGACATGTTTCAGTCTTTAATCCTTTATCTTTTTTCCCAATTTATCTCAGATATATAATTCCAACCTCAGTTTTCTCTACTGATAAAAAGGAAAGGACATGGTTATTAACATTTTTTAAATATCAAAAAATTAAAAATAAATGCATTTTCTTGAAACTATACTTTTAATACTAAAAAGCTACAGCAATGGTGCCATAAGTAGCTTAACGTCAACAGCTAGAAAAATTGAAAGTTGTCATCTCTTTCAAGTGTGACTCTGATCTCCATTTTTCAGTTTACCTTGATCTAATCTGTCCTTGTCTGTTGGGTTAGAGGAACAAAGGAGACATTCAGGAGAATCAATAGGTGTCCCAGGGTATTCTGCAAAGGAACTGACACTTGGTGCCTCATTTACTGAAGGGTGAAAAGTTGACCACAGGGCCAGAGGAGGATGACAAAATGTGGTCTAAATTAGATCCAAAGACCTTTTAATTCTTTAGAATACTATTAACCAGGCTAGTGCTGAATAAATATTTATTGAGCACCTACCTACTGGAGGAAAGATCTAGGTGAGTACTGGACTGACAAGATTAGTCCCTTACCTTTGAAGATCTTGTAATGAAATTTGTTCCTTAATACCCAGAGCTCATATAACTGAGGAGAGGCAAATGGGACAAATCTATGTTAGAAAAAAAAGTCACTAAATTGAGAGGAAAATAAGAGTGACTAATATATCACTCCTGGATAGTTTTCCCTGAGCGTGGGATATTTCCTTTCTCTTATTTGTACTTCTATTCTAAAGCTCTGTATTTCTTAAACAAGAAATCACCTGAGGTCCCTCACCAAATCTACTGGATCAGAATCTATGTGGAATGGACCTAAGATGCCCCAAAATTAACAGGTGCACCTGGGTGATTCTATTGGGAAGTTTAGGAAACATGGTTTTAGCTAGTGTCTGAAATGCCACTATTTGAGTTTATCTCTTTGTTTGAGCAACAGATTTCAAACATTCATTTGCAAAGAAGAATGTAATTCTCCACTATTTGAGCTGAATCCATTTAGTTTAACAAATCTTCTCAAAGGTTGGGAAATATTCATGCTAAGAATATTAATGTTCCTGCACCCACCCTCATAGAGTTTAACTGAGTGGGCTGGCTGTGGAGCGAGCCCATTTATCTATTTTTTTTTTTTTTGTTTTTTTTTTTTTTTTTTTTTGACTAGTGTGTTAAGGGATTCTGATGAAGGCGATTCTTGGAAGGCACTTGAGAAATATTGGTTCAATTAGAATTTATTCCTCTTAAAAATAAACACATTTCACTCTTATAATTTGGAGAAGGATTTGAAAATTGGGTTTAATTTCAGATTATAAATACATTAGATTCTAAACTCTGAGAGAACAGGAATTTGGTGTTTTTGTTGTTGTTGTTGTTGTTGTTGTTTTTGCAGGGGGGAGACTGTGTTTTGTGGGTTTTTTTTTTTTTTTTTTGGTCCTCTTTTATTCAGTGATATATGCCCAGCACCTAGAAGAGTAGCTTTTACATAGTAGATACACACAATTTGTTGAGCTTTTTAACCAAATAGTAATAATAATAATGTTTTAGGCTGCAATAAAGAATAAGAAGTGTTTATTTGAGCAAAGGAGGGATTGCAATCTGGAGCACAGATTCAGGTAGCAAGTTAACTGTGTTCCAGAGGGAAGAAAGAAAGGCTGGGTTTATAAAGGGCCCAACCATTTCATTCCTCCTTGTGAATGAAACACCTGGCCAGGTCAGCAGGGGTTGGTAAGGCCCATCCTGAAAACGTAGAATCCTCAGTTTTGAAACTGATTTGCTCCTTTCAAGCTGAAGGATGTGGATGATCCACTCATCGCAATGAGGAGGAGGAAGTCAAGGCCACGTATGTCCATCCGTGCAGCAGTCGTTGATCCAGAGTGTTTCTGGGCTTGAGCTGAGTTTAGGGCCAGGTCAGCAAACATGAGTTCCAAGATCTGAACTGAGATGTGCATGTGTTCCACTTCCTCAGTGGCCTCCCAACTGTCTTCTGAGTCAGTTAATGATGCTTATTCCATTTTACTTTTTCTGTGATCCATTAATGAATGAACTCAAGGTATAAAGACCTCATGGCTCTTACTCCTGCATTCCTCCCATATGTTTTAATGGCTTGTCATAACCAGAAGGAATTCACAAATGCATTTGCAAACACAGCGTAAGGTAGTAGGGACAGGACTAGAGAGGAAAACTAACAATCATGAGAACTCCAACAGGGAGAAGAAAGAGTCAGTAAAGAAAAGCCAGGGTGCCAGCGGGCAGCCCCTGTGAGGAATACAGGCCTTGGCCTCCTGCCCAGAGCAGCAGAGGGCGTTCCCCAAGCAGCAGAGCGCGTGCCCTGAGCAGAGGAGTGCGCGCCCGAAGTGCGCTCTCTGAGCACGCACCTTGAGAAGTGGTGCGCATGCGCAGTCTAGAGCCGTGAGATGTGCTTCCTTCAGTCAGAGGCTGGGATCTTGGCAAACGTGGACGGGTCACCTGTGCATGTGTCCCCCTGGACCCAGCATGCAGCTTGCACGTCACGCTTTTCGGGAGCCATAGGTGCCACCTTGCTAGCATTGAAGCACCTCTGCCAGGTGGCCGTCCGGGATTGGAGAGTGGTGAGTGGGCAGAAACATTCGCTGTGTCGTCAGCGCAGCTGCGGGTGGCAGTAGTGTGTGTCAGCAACCAGAACCGGAGCATGGAAGTCCACCATCTCCTCAGCATGAAGGGATTCGCTGTCCCGTCCTTTGGAACAGGGAGTCTGGTGAGGCCCAGGACCGACAGCCGACATGTTCAATGTTTATGATTACAACACCACGTATGATGAAATATACAAAGATCTTGTTCAGAAAGATGAAGAGTTCTACATGAGCAGTGATGTTTTGTGCATGTTGGAGAGAAATATGAAAATCAAGCCGGCGCCTGAAAAGTTCCAGGACTGCACAGATGTATTCGACCTGATCCTCACCTGTGAAGAAAGAGTGTACGACCAAGTGGTAGAAGAGTTGAATTCCAGAGAGCAGGAGGCCTCCCAGCTGGTGCATGTGATCAACATGAACATCCAGGACACCTACGAAGATGCCAGCCTGGGGGCGTTACTGTTCTCCGAGCTCTGTCAGTGCATTCAGCTCATGGATGATGTGGACAATGAGATCGCGCAACTGCTACTGGAGTTCGAGGAGAAGAGCGGCCAGACCTTACTGCACACCGCCTGCTTCTACTGACGGCCCACTGCTGCCCCCTGAAGCCGCATTTTTGAACTCCCTCTGGTTAATACGTTTTGCTTCCTGATACTTTGTTTACTCTGAGGGCTTCTATCGGTGGACAGTAGCAGAACTCAAACTTTACAGATGAAGTGAGAAGATATACGTTAACGCAGGTTAACCGCAATGAATTTTTTATCCCATTTTTATGTACAAGTGGGATAGTTTATGAAGTTTTTTTCTTTAACAAGTAAAGTTTCTAAGTATATATTCCCCCTAATATATGTGTGTCTTTCGTTGTGCATTTCTCCCCTGTCCCTTACCTGGCTAGAATATACAAATACTTGAATGAAGCAACGGAGCTGTATCTATTAGGAGAAAATCTACAATTGTCCAATAGACAGATGCTGCTGGGGGGTTGGGGGGGGCAAACCAGAAGGGAGAGTGGCCACAGAGTTATCTAGGTGACTGCCGTGTTGGACACCCACTGTTGGTCCCAGAGGCTTTGGGTCGCCCACTCTGATGAGTGATGACACTGTTACAGCTGCAGCATGGGAATCCAGAGGGTGAGGTGTGGCACTGTGGGAAGTACAGTGGAAGAGAAATTGTAGCTCTCTCTCTTTCCGCATTGTCAGAGTTTTTCCCTACGCATGTTAAGTTGTGTAATCTTATTTGGTGTCAAAAGATGGGTGGGGGCGATGGCATCAAATGATTCAGGTTTACTACCCTAACTCAGTTCTTTTCAGCCTTGTATGGAATTATGTCCCTTTGTTCAGCACCTGGCTGTTCACTTGCTCTTATGTCAGGGCTAGAGAAACCCTGGTGTTAGCGACCTCACGAACTAAGAGGAGGCCAGCCTGCACTGTGCAGCTCTTATGCCTTCTGCAAGGGCTGCTGCCAGCAAGGGATGACTCCAAGGAGTTAGAATTGTCCCCTGCAGAGACAGCTCTGTTCCTGCCTTAGCTCTGGATGTGAGAATGTTAGGGGGACAGTATAATGGCTCCTCCTAGCTGTTTCTAGATCTGGGCTGGTATCTTTTCCGGGGCTGCAGGTATTGAGGTTTTAACAGAGAGATTTGGGTCTAACAAATGGAATGCATAGCAGTGTGTGTGTTGTGATCACAGGAGATACATTTTTCCCTAATTATTAAGCGCCATGTGAAAGATGAGGGGTAAAAAATGAAATGGGATATAGTCAATGGGTCATGTTCATGTACCTCTATTCTGATGCTTTCTGAATGTGTTGGTGCTAACAAAAATTGCACATGTGTTCTTCTCATGGATTTTGCACAACAGAGACTAGGGTTGCTCCTGACATATGTAGGATGCCAGAAAATTTCCCTGTGTTCTACACAGATTTGCACTGCGTGTGTGGCTCTCCAGGGCATAAAAAAGACTTATATCAAAGCTTAGTACAGTATTTCTTTTTTCTTTTCTTTTTTTTTTTTTTTACCTATTACAGGGGAGCTTTGTTGGTGACCCAGGCAACACAGGTAGCTCTACTTTTCTACAAACAGAATTTGACCCAACATCATTTAATTTTCAGTAGCAACCTTGGAGAAACCACTTACTGTAGACCAATGACACAATTTGTAGAGCACCTGATTATTTATCAGACATCTACACACGTGTTTTGAGCCTCACAATGAATTTGTAAGACTAGATTTATTGTTCTACTTTTATGATACAAAAGTGGGGCTCAGAGATGTTAGAGAAATTTCCAGTAACTGGCAAAGCAGACAATAAATAGTAATCTTATTCTAAATCATATACTTTTCTCCCAATAGCAGCTTATGAATTCTCACAATGCATGAAGAATAAAACCACAAATTTGGAGCAAGAGGTTTGGATAGAATGTATCAGCATCTTGCTTATGCTGTCATTTGGATGCCAAGACAAATCAGGCAGGCACTCAGGTTATTTGACTTAAAGTAGTGGTTCTCAAGGTCTGGTCTCTGGAACAACAGTCACATCAGCATAACCGGGAAACGTGTTAGAAACACAGGCCCTCAGGCTCCAACCCAGACCTCCTGGATCAGAAACTATGGGGAGGAGCCCAGAATCTGTGTTGTAAAACCAGTCCTGCGGCAATCCTGATGCCTGCTACTGTTTGAGTACTCTGACTTAAAGGTACAGTCTCAGAAAGTTCCTCTCTCATCCCCATTAGCCCACAATTCAACATTTACTTTTAAAGCCTTTTCTGATAAGTAAGCAGCACTTATCTATAACAGGAAGGTTTTACCTATAACAGTAGGTGAGAAAGAGGCACAAATGCCCTGAGAGTTTGGAAGGGTGAGGAAGGAGAAGGAAAAAAAAATGAATGATTGAGAACATAGAGTTTTTCTGGATGGCTTTTGGGAGCCTCCAGTGCTGGGACTTCAGAGCTGAGAAGAGAAATCAAGGAAGGCAATGAAGAACAGGCTGAATTTACATTTTCTAAATGTACAATTTTCAATTGTGTCTAAGACTAGTTCTATCACAATCAGTTACATTTCCTGAAATGCTATTGTCATTTTAAATTGGTAATTCCAGCCCATTGTTTCAACTTATCAATTGATACCATCTACTGAGTTTAAAAACAAAAGCAAAAATAATAAGTGACTCAGTAGAAATCATCTTTACGAAGACAGGGGACATTCCTACTTTAAGTCTGGAAAGGATCTGTGTAATGCAGAAGTAATATGTGTTTGTGTGATGGAAGGTGCCTGCGTGAGCTCCTAAGAAGCCCACAAATGGAGGCCTTGGGAGATATTGTGGGTTTGGGGGAATTAATAATGGAGTATAAAGTAATGGTAAGAGTTGATTGCTCCTCAGAAAACCCATCTTGGACCAAGTGAGCCCTCTTCCTAGATATTTTCTAGTCCTTAGTTTTTTTCATGAGTATTTGTCACATAGTTTAATAAAACTTACAAAGATGCTTTTTTGTCCATGTAAATAAATCAAAAGAGAAATTCTGTGTTCCTACATAGTAGTGAAAGCCCCTTTCCTGTTGCTCACTTTGTCCACAATTGGTCCAGGGTAGGAGACTCACTTCCATGGAACTTGTCACGATGCCAGGAAGTAGCCCTAGTCTTGAATCTTAGGAAGACGAATGCTGTCTCCTTTGCCAGACCTTTTGGATCTCTAATGCTAAATGAAGACACTTACAAAAGTCAATTTTATCTGATAGTACAGACATTTTCATTTTATATACCCAAGAGAAAACTGTACAAGCCCTTGCTATATAAAGGTTATTAATTTTTTGCAGATATGTGCACAAAGATTTGGAGAATAATTTTCCTCAGGTCAAATGCCCTTAGTTTCAGAAGCAGGTGTCATTCTTACCAGAACAGGAGAGCTGAACTCAAGATATTGTCCTTTGGGACTTTCCTGTCTTTTTAGGTCTTGGCCACATGTATGTATTTGTGATCATGCCTCTGACACAAGCCCTCCAGTGTCAGCCCATCTTTTCAGATTCATTGTTTGACACTTCTCTGAAACCCATTTTCCTACAGGCCATACTTATTTTTAACACTTTTCTTGAGATAGCATCAACATAAAAATTGTGTATATTTAAGGTGTACACTTAATATTTTGATATACATACACATTATGAAATGATCCCCACAATCAAGCTAGTTAACATACCCATTACTGTTACATAGTTACCATTGGTGTGTGTGTGTTAATAATATTTAAGAGCTACCCTTCTAGAAAATTACAAGTATACAAAACAGTATTGTTAACTATGACCACCAATGCTGTACATTAGCTCTCTTGAACAAGGCGAGTTGTCAAACTATTTCTCAATCACCTATATATTTTTAATGATTTGGATATCGGTCCCAGGAGAAAAAAAATCTTAGATTTAAATGAGCAACAATAAAACCTCTGCTCCTTTGAACCTCATACCAGTGACCTAGGACATTATCCAGGACTCCCATCATCCACTCTCCTCCTCATCCTGTCTTTCCCACCTGATCCTCTTTATTTTCCATCCCAACTCCTCCATCATCCTTGGTGGTGTAAATATCCTTATAAGTAATGTCTGCAGTCTCCAGTGCTCCAGCTTCCTACTGCCTTTACAGGGTGGGCAGGCAGTGACTGATATGGGCATCCGCCCCAGGGGTCACTAGGGACCAAACTTGTAAAATTACATGAAGTGTTTGCTTATTTATTTATTTATTTATCTATCTATTTATTTATTTATTTATTTATCTATTTATTATCTTGGAGCTGTCCTATCCCCTGGTTGATTGATATTGAGGATATATTTCCTCAGTCAGTGAGATTCCAGGAAATCACCTCTTGCACCCAACAGTGGGCCACGTTGCTCTGTGACCTTACAAGCAGCTGGACTGTGCTGTGACTCAAATGGCAAGGGGCAGGTTGGTGACACAGGTGTTCTATCCAGGTTTTGTGATCCCATTCCAGCCAGAATTCACTTTATCACTTCTTTAGGGAAAGGGATTGAGAGTCATTTGTAATCGCTTCCATAACGGAACAGATCTCTGAAAATGATTTAACTCTCTAGTTTGGTTTTTATAGCCTGTGATCACGAAGGTTGTCACCAAAGCCAGCTGTTGGACAGCAATCAGCACAGGGCTGTGGAGAAAACAGAATGAAGGAGGAAATGGGTTTAGAGCTCCCCGTGGGGAGGTGGTGTCCAATTTGTCAAAGTAACTTGAAGTCTTATGCAAGTTCCTAATTGGACACCTGTAGGAACCAGGCATAAATTACATATTTTAATTCTTCATCTATAAGGTATGTGATCTTATTATCTATTTGTCTATGGTTAAATCTGAGGCAGAGAGAGAATAAATTGCTTGCCTGAAATGGTGGGGCTGAAACTCCAATGCAGGAATGCTTAAGCCCCAAACTGACGGTTTTCAGCACCCTACCCTCTTTCTGTACTTGATGCTCCTCCTTCCCCAAGCCTCCCTCCTGAACTCCCAAACCCCCAAGATCACTGAGAAATAGCCTACATAGCTCCCATCTTTGTATTTCTCACATTGCTTCACTTGATCTATATATAGCAGATGCTCAATATTTGATTGCAAAATGAATGTGTAGATGCGTTTTTATAAAACAGATCTGCATCAAGTCCTGATATTTGCAGGAGGCTTTTTCACAAAACAAAAAAATAAAAAATAAAAGCAAAATCTCTTTCCTTCTTGGTCATTAATGTTTTAAGAGGTACAATGAAAAGGGAAATATTTAATTCAGGGAGGGGTAACAGTATGTTTTGGTTGGCGAGGAGCATGTCACAGTGGAATGACAGGCTCAAGTGCTGCAGCCCTCCCTGCATCTGCTGCCTTGCAGTGGCCTCGTCCTGGCCAGAGGGCACCTCCCTGCCCCATGACTTTTAGCTTCACCTGCCGACTTGCTTTGTCCTATGGCATGTGTGTGGAAGTGACTGACAGTCAGTTCCAAGTCTAAACCCTACCGGACCTCATGCATTTCTCCTTGCCCTCTTGTGCCCACATAAGGAGAGCTTTCCCTAGCCTGGAAACCAAATGAGGCATATAAAGTAGAGCTGGGTCAGCGAAGCCCACTCTACTTTGTCCAACTCCCTGTTCTGTGATCCTTAACATCCAGTTGCTTATACAATGAAATAACAATGTCTGTCAAAGCCACTGTGTGTGTGGCAGTATCTGGTGGATACAGGAGATATTCCCATTGTTTTCAGAGTTAAATGCCAGGGGCTCTATGTCAGCATTTTGCTCTACTAATATAACAACTGCTCTGTGTTTCACCTTTTGATTCTTTAAATACAATTAAACTTCAGAGATGGCCCAGAACTCAGAAGCTAGGACATAGCCAGCCAAATTAACAACCATGGGCACTCCCCAATCTGTCAATCTGTCAAGAAGAGAAGTCTCTCTGGGCTTATTCCTGAATGTAGAGATTAGTTCTGTATTAACAAGTTGTACTTGAATGTTTATAAGATAATTTTAATAATGCCTTCAATTTACTTTAACATGTGATTTGTCTAATATGTGTGTGCATGCACTCCTGCGCGCGTGTGTGTGCATGTGTTGGTTTTCGATCTGTGCCCTGGTACACGCTGCTGGACCTAGTATATTTAGCATTTCAGAGCCTATATTTAAAAATTTCAACTCTGGTGCTCTTCCACTATCTTTATCTCTGATCAACTCCAGATGACTTGTTAATTAGTATAATGTAAAGAATGATTTTAATTGTTAACTTGAGTGGTTTCGACATAAGTGCATTGGCTAGAAATAATGTCTATATTTCAGCCTTTGCGGGAAATAGATAAGAAGACCCTGAGAAAACAGGATCCAGCACCTTTTAGACTGCTGCCTCACTTCTATGATTAGCTCTGGTTTTTGTGTGTAGCCATTTTTAGGGGAGTTTGAATAATGTCATGTAGGTCTTACATAGAAATTTGTAACAGTGTTTATGCCCAAAAGGACAAAATTATACCTACTTTCTTATAGTTGTGATATGTAGAGCAGAATACTATCTATGACTTATAATATGCCATTTTGTGGCGAGATGCCACAGGAAGAAACCTAGAGATCTTTTTCTATCTCTAACTGTTGGAGGTTACCAATATCTATCAAAATGGTCTAATAATTGAGTATAACCAAATTGCCTTTGCCCAGTTTATAAATATTTCTTAAAGAGATTGAGTTATAAGCCAATTATAAGTGGAATGAATAAATTAATAGGTGACATAGCCCTTTAGCAAACATAAAAAACATCTCTTGCTACGTGTAATGTGAAAGGCAAAGCCAGAAAACAGTTAAAGTCATAAAGGCAGAATTTTATTCAATAATAACTGCTGCAATAGGGGAGAGAACTCAGTGTCTCCTGAACTTAACTCCACTGAAACATCCCCACTGGCATATCTGCACATAACCACCCTGGAGCTGGCTCAGACTGGTGAAGTAATTTGGGAAAGTCATCTATACAGCTAACCATAACACATGACTTATAGCTAGAATTCTTTATTTTTAGAATATCGTCGTCGGCAGCCGTCCGTCTCGAGAGACGATGGTGAAACTTCTTAAGAGTCTATCTGCACCGCCGAGAATGGCTGTGCAGTCCGACTCGGGAGTGACACGGTATCTGTCTCCTCCCGTGTTGAATCGACATCTTGCGATGACGCTGGAGTGTCCTCTCCAGTGGAGCTGAAGCTACAGAGCCTGGGCAGGGTGATATGGAGGGTCTGCTGTTGCCCATGCAGCAGACCCCCCCTCTCTTCGCAGCTGAAGGGTCCAAGGGAAAGACGGAGTCAATACAGCTTGGCTTCAGGTGCGCCGCAGGAGTTGCCGGTGTTGACTACAACGTCAAACCGCCTTAGGGACTCCGGCTCCGGATTTTCTGTCGGGGTTTACTCCCTTAGCCTTTCCCCTGAAGAGGTATGCCGCAAGGCAGCGGAGGTTTTTTGGAATCAGAGTTTTCCTTCTCTGATGTGCCCTGACTGGAAGATCGAACCAGCGACACTTAGCTCGCAGGCCAACGCTCAATCCACTGAGCCAAACCAGCCAGGGTAAGTATATATATATATATATATATATATATATATATTTGATAAAAGGATGGTACCAGAATTCTAGCTTCTAGCTTCATTATTTATTGCAGTATCCTTTTGGAATTTAGGAAGACTCGTTTGATACATGTAAATGATGTCACAAAGTATCCATACCATCCATTGGAGGGCTCTAATACTGAGCAAAATGTAACAGTGGAGGAAAAAGTACTTAAGTAACTTTGGCCCAGGACACACCTTTGAATCAATATGTGTCCTGGCATGTTTACCAGTCATAACTGATAATTTGTGGTTTGCAAAATCTGTATTCATCAAACGTTTAACATATCTCTCTGGGTGAGGGGTCTTCAAAAGAAAGATTTTCAAGGCCCCGTTTGTCAAGGAGAATGCTGGCGT
The DNA here is from genome assembly GCF_987537825.1 of Furipterus horrens. NCBI lineage: Eukaryota > Metazoa > Chordata > Mammalia > Chiroptera > Furipteridae > Furipterus > Furipterus horrens. The sequence continues at coordinate 94,699,453 of NW_028327187.1, read as the reverse complement.
GCCGGCGTCCATTTCCATTTTCCACATAACAGGAGTAATTTCCCAAGTCACCTTCTTGTACAGAGTCCACAATTAATGAGATGGAAACTTCTTGTTCCCCAAGATGCTCCTTGAGAATTCTAATGTCACTTTCCCAAAGTCGATTTTCATCCAGATCTTCGATAAACTTTTCTCCTTTCATCCAGTAGATTAAAGGACTGACGTCTCCACTGTACCCAAAGAAGAATATAATGTAGCATAAAATATACATATTTGGACATTGGGTTAAATTAAACAAATTCCTTCACTATCTCATAATATAAACTTAATTTATTTATCATGAGGGATAAATTTATTAATTCTTCTGTTTTTTAAAGTAAATAAAAATTCAGATAAACTTAGGCATTTTACATAATCTTATTTCTCCTTTCAACTTTGAAATACTCATTGATTTAAATTATATGTTTTTTTTTGTTTTTGTTTTTTAATTTTTTTAATGTTTTTTATTGATTATATTGTTACAACAGTTCCAATTTTCTCCCCCTTGCTCCCCTTCACCCAGCACCCCCTCCCCAAGCAATCCCCCCCAAGTCCATACCCCTGGTTCGTAAAAATTAACTATCCCCCCCCTCTCAAATATTAGGACCCTTTGTAATCTTGTAAAGGACAATGGGCGAAGGTCTCGTGCTCCTCTAGCTGCTTCAAGCTGGACATGGTCGTCATCCTACCTACCCTTGGGTCCAGAAAACCCTAATAAGAGTGGGGATGTGGAGGGGAGGGTGGCCTTCCCACATGGGGAAGGATTGTGCAGACTCCAGGTCAGTTGGCTGTCTCCGGTCAACGGCGTGCTTGGTTTAACAGGCTGGTGTCCTTGTTGTGTTCTGGGGGCAACAGATTTGGCGAAAAGGGTTAAAAGACATCATTCAATCCATAACTACTAGATGACAAAAGGCAGGGATTAATTTTTCAATGTTCCATATTAGGAAAAAAAAAAAAAAGGGCTTCTTTGTAAGAAGGTGTGCTAGGCACATCTCACCTGTCCAAAACCCTTTTGCCCATTTTACTTAGTTTGGGCTGAGGGAAATAGTTTAGGTTTTCCCCCCTCTCAGACCTCTGGGCCTTTTCTTTTTTTTTTTTTTTTTTTTTTTTTTTTCAGATTTAATGTGTTTTATTGATTAAAATATTACATTTGTGCCAATTTCCCTTCCCTCTGCTCCCCTCCACCCGGTGGCCCCCCTCCCTCCAGTTGTTCCCCCCTTTTAGATTATGTCCATTAGTTGTGCATACAGTTCCTCCCAACCTCTCTCCGTCTATTCCATTCCCTCCTACCATGATCCCCAATTCCTATATCATCTCCCTCCCTCTCCCCACTCCCCCTCCCTGTTGACCTCCCCCCAATATGCTTCCCGTACCCACAGTTCCTTTTCCACTCTCGTTGCCTGTTTAGTTTGCCTTTGTTTCATCTCCCTAGCTTCTGTTTTTTAAACCAGGCCCTTTAACATCTCATATAACAGTGGTTTGGATCTAATGAACTCTTTCAGTTTTATTTTGTCCTGGAAACACTTTCTCTGTCCTTCTATTCTGAATGACAATTTCGCTGGATAAAGTATTCGTGGTTGTAGGTTTTGGATTTTCATTACTTTGAATATTTCTTGCCAGTCCCTTCTTGCCTGTAGGGTCTCCCTTGAGAAGTCAGCTGATAGTCTAATTGGGACCCCTTTGTATATAATTCTTTTCTTCTCTCTTGCTGCTTTTAAGATTCTCTCTTTATCTTTAATTTTTGACATTTTGATTATAATGTGTCTTGGAGTGGTTCTCCCTGGGTCCAGTCTCTTGGGAACTCTCCTTGCTTCTTGGACCTGTAAGTCTATTCCCTTCCCCAAGTCTGGGAAGTTCTCCTTTATTATATTTTCACTCAATTTTTCAAGTTCTAGTTCATCTTCCTCACTCTCTGGCAAACCAATGATTCTTATGTTGGGCCTTTTATAGCTGTCCCAGAGGTTTCTGATCCTCTCATTGTTGCTTCCCATTTCCTCTCTCTGCATTGGTTGACTGCTTGTTCCTTCTCCATATTCCAGTTTGTTGAAATGAACTCTGGATTTTTTTTCCTCACCATCTGTCTCGTATGTGGTTTTGTTCCTTTCGTTATGAATGTTTTTCGCTTCTTTCTTATCTTTTTCCTGCTCTTCTGTGAATTCTGTAAGCCACCTGATAACAATGGCCCAGAACTGAGCTTCTGACAGGTTTCTTATCTGTTCATCTGTCAGGTTCTCTATCTGTTGCCTGGTGAGCTGTGCCACCGGGATTTCTATAGTTGTCTGCCTCATTTTGACAGATGCGTTTTGTTTTCTTGGGCCGGCTGTAGGGGGCAGTGCCTGTGTACGCGTCACAATTCAGCGACCGGCGCCTGTCCTATTTCGCAGCCCTGTGGTGCTTTCTTTGGGGGCGGGGGTCCAAGATGGATTCACACAGTTATTCCGCTAGGAGACCGGGATCCGTCCTCCCGCCCCCCTGGGCCTCACTGTTCAAGGCGATGCGGTGGCTGCTTTCCCCAGCGCTGGGGTCGCGCACCGCCAGGGGCTTGACTGCCGCCGGGATTTTTCGCCGCCCCGCCGCTGTCTCAGGTGCGACCGCAAACAGCACTGCCCTCTTTAACTCTTACCTGCCCGAATGGCACCGCTGGTTTATAACTTCATATGTTGGGCTTCCGTGCAGTTTTATTTTCTGGAATTTCTAGTTATCCTTTGTTTTGAAGTAGTTGTATTCCTCTCTAGTTGTAGAGGGAGACGTAGCGTGTCCGTCTAAGCCTCCATCTTGGCCGGAAGTCACCTCTGGGCCTTTTCTGTCCAAGCCATTAGGATAGAAAAGAGAAACCCGTTTTAAAGTGAGGCCCACAGACCACCCCATTCTTCCCCAACCCAGCCATTTAGTTCAGCCAAACCGTTGAGTCTCAGGAGGCAGTGCTGCAGAGAGGATTAAGTAAGGCTTATGCGTACAGACAATCACTCAGGTAATGCGATCATAGGCTTATGTCCTTTGAAAACAGAAAACACGTGTTAATTTATGTAACATAACCCACAAACAAGTCTCTAAATCTGTAAGACTGTCTTATTGGGAAGACATCCAGTTGCAAGGCACTTGAAATTCTATTTGCCTGCAACTTCAATATCTTTGATGATATCACAGACATGGTTTAATTTTCAAGTGAAACTATATTTTAAATGAGAAGAAACTTTTAAGATGGTTAGTTGCCCTATTTTATACTCTACTACTGATCATTGTGATTTTCCTTGAATAATAATTTTTCTCCCTAAGGTTACCCTCCTTGTCTTTAAAGGGACTACATTAAGTCCATTTTTAATTTATCCTGTTCGTTTGCATAAACATAACAAGAGCAGCAAATGATCACTTATGATCTTTAGTTCCGCTTTGCTGGAACTTACCCAAGGAATATTTGGGGTGACCCTCAGTCTGTTCTTCAGGGCACAGAAGCTGAGCCACATATCTGGCATTCATCCTTGCCTGTACACACCTGTTTTTTCCAAGTCTTTCTGGTTTTTCATTGCGCCTTAAGGTCCCTTCTAGCCATCTTTCAGGAAAACAACCTTCGTTCCTTCCCTGGAAAGATTGCTGTGGACCACACAACCAACCATGGTACCAGGCCTTTTATCTCACGGGCTTTTATTACCTTTGAAAGTCATTCCCAGTTCCTCAGGGCTTTTTGGTAACAATCTGTGTCCAAGTATGTTTCCTTTAGGCTTGACATTCCAGTCAAAGACTTGGTCAAAAAAAAAAAAAGAAAAAAATAAAAGGAACCTCTATTGACAACTGGTCTTATTAGTTCTATGCAAAGAAACCTATGTCATTACTTACTTGTTTAGAATGCCAAACTCTGGAGGGATCAAATAGGGAGAAAAATATACAACGTGAAGGAAAATCTTTGTCCTAATATTCACTGAACTGGCATTTCCATTCTTCATATTTTCATTTTTCCCCCACTAAAAATTTTTTTTTGTTTGTTTTTCCATTACAGTTGTATCACCTTTTTGGCCCTCTTGCTTCCCTGCACCCTGTCCCTCCCTTCCCCCACATTTAGTCTCCACTCAGTTGCCCCTGTCTGTGGGTCATTCATATATATATATTTTTTTTTACTTGACCCTTCCTCTTACACCCTTCTTTTCCTCCCCCCCTCCCCCCTTGTTACTGTTAGTCTACTTCTTGTATACATACCTCTGGTTCAATTTTGCTCATTTGTTTGTGTTGTTCATTAGTTTCCTGTAATAGGTGACAGCATAAGGTATTTTTCTTTTGTTGCCTGGCTTATTTCACTAAGCATAATTTTCTCTAGTTCCATCCATGTTGTTGCAAATGGTAGAAGTTCCTTCTTTCTTTCTGCTACATAGAATTCCATTGTGTAAATGTACCACAGTTTTTTGATCCACTCATCTACAGATGGGCACTTAGGTTTGTTCAATGACTTTAACAATACCTATCTATACATAAAAAAGATTGATACTTCAACATTATCTATCATTTTTCATATCTATCCAGAGCCAACTCTCCCCAGACTTAACTTTTATTTTTAGTACAGTTTTTTCATTATAATAATACCTTTATTTGAGTTTTATAACTGAGTTTTTCTCCTTCAACATCTCTGTCATTAGTATTTAAGACAGGGTCCCACAGCCTCAGCCAGGGCCAAAGTGAACTGAATATTGATGTTAATCATGTGAGCTTTCTGGGGTCTAATATGAATGTCAGATCAAGTTGTGTGCTACCTCGCTCAATATAGAATATCAGGAAGGGGGACATTTGGAGAGAGAAATAAGACACTTAGTGAGATGATGCTTGAGAGAAGCTGGATATTCTCCTGCTTTGAATTTCAGGTGCCCACAAATTAGCAAGTACTATAATTAAACTGATTCTTTTTTGAAAAGCGAAGTGTTATGGACTATCCTCTGAGGCATGCACCACATTCAGAGCTTTTTTTGTATCTTTCCCTGTTCCCATTTCTGCCTCTTTGGCAACCAAACCCATTTGGATGCAAATAATCATTTCCAGTTTCTTGCTATGGTCTTCTGAATTACCTGCTGGAAGGCAAAATCTTTGAATAATTCCAGAAGAGGGAGTAGATGAAAGACGGGAGAAGAGAGGAGTATGACTGGTTTATGGCTTAGTTCTTTTGCAGTGGGGAAAAGAGACATATTACTCTGGCCACTGCATCCTGGAAGCATGGAATGAGGTCCCAAAGGACATAGGCCTTATTCTATTTGAAAATGTCTTCTTGGTTTATTCTCCTTGGTGATGTTGTTAGTGAAAATTGAATCTTGAGCTTATTTCAGTGTATTTTCTCATCTTTGCCTCAGTGCTATTGCCTTACAGAGTATTACCCTGGATATCAGAGGACGGAGTAGGCACTAGTTACAGAGACCACACACACTCTGCCTCCATGAAGACACTTAACCAGGAATCCATTTTAAGAAGAAGAGCAATTATGTATATAATATGTGCGTATATTTATTCCACCCCCCAGGAAGCAGGTATAGCTTGGGGAAAGACCAAACTACAAAATAAAAAATAAAGATGCTCCATTTCTCTACCCATTCTATTTATTATGTAAAATTTGTAACCCAGTTGCATTTTCTATCTTGGATTATTCTTTCATTACCTTCAAGTGCCTTTAGTTATATAAACTGTTAGTGAGACTGAAATCTCACTAACAGTTTATAGTTTCTAGAAAAATCAAATGTACACTGTTTGTTCATTAATTAATTTCTGAATGAATTACCACTTAAGACTAATTTTCTTGATTTCTCGAACATGGAAGAACTGAGTTTGAATTGCAATTTTACTGTCACATGGAGTCAAACATGGTAGAAATACATCTATGCATTTTCTTTTATATAATGAATAATGAATGCCTTTGGAAGGAAGGAAAGTCTTTACTCCTCTATATGACTCCACTATTACAGAGAGGAACATTGTCCCAAGGTGAAGAATGTTTCCTCAGAGCCTTGGAAATGGGAACAACTCAAAGAAAATAAAACACACAAGCCCAGTAATCAGAGAGCCTTGATTTCACTGCAACAGCCTCTTGGAATCCTGAGGGTGAGCAACCATGTGGAGTTTCCGTTTTGTTGTTGTGTTTGATTTTTTTAAATTAAGGTATAATTGATAAATAACATTATATTAATTTCAGGTACAACACAATGATTTGATATTTGTATATATGAGAAATAATCACAATAAGTGTAGTTAACATCTGTCACCACACAGTTACGAAAATTTTTTTTCTTATGATGACGACTTCTAAGATTTACTCTCTTAGCAACTTTTAAATATGAAATACAATATTACTAATTATAGTCACCATGTTGTACATTACATCTCCATGAGTTATTTATTTTATAACTCAAAGTTTGTACCTTTTGACCATCTTTACCCAATTCTCCCATCCCCCACCCCCACCTCTGACAACTACCAATATGTTCTGTGTTTGTTTTAGGTTCCACATATAAGTATATAAGTGAGATCATATGATACTTATCTTCCTCTGACTTATTTCACTTAGCATAATACCCTCTAGGTCCATCCATGTTGTCACAAATGGCAAGACTTCTTTCTTTTAAAAATTTTCTTATTGATTAACTTTTTTTAAAGAAAGAGAGGGAGGAGAGAGAGAGAGAGCGAGAGAGAGAGACATCTATTTGTTGTTCCACTTAGTTATACATTCATTGGTTGATTCTTGTATGTGCCCTGACCCAGATGGGACCCGCAACCTTGATGTATCGGATGACGCTCTAACCACCCAAGCTACCTGGCCAGAGCAAGATTTCTTTCTTTCTTATGACTGAGAAATATTTGGATATTTTATCTTTAATGAAGAAACTGCAATGGCATCCAGCAATACGTACACCAAACACTTATATTGGCTGCAGGCCTGTGAGTGAATTAGGCTCTCAAGCTTGGCTGTCTTTGCATGAAACACCTGTCAAGGAAATGCTGACAAGAAATTTAATTACATTCCTCTCCCTTCACACAATTACGAGAGGGGAAATCAAGTTTTAGCAAGAACATGATGACTATAAGTTTTATTGTTTATTAAACATGCAATCAATCATCAGAAATTTTCATAGAGAGAATCCAAGAACATGTCAGGAAATTTTATTAATTGAAATTAATCTTGATGGATCTTTGCAAAAGATTTGAGAACAGGAATTGTTTGTTATTATGGCAGGAAATGTGTGATTTGTATGCACGAACTTAAGTTGACTGGACTCTTGAAACAGGTCCCTTTCTTCTTGTAGGAAGCTAAAGATCCTTTGACAATTTTCAAAGTGAATGGAACTTCCACCTAGATACTATACTGTAGCTGATTGCTATAACTCTTGAGTGCTTACCTATTTAACTATTAGATCCTAATTTGTTCTCCTATAAATCACTTTTAGATAGACATGCTGAATAGGAAAAACTAATAATCCTTTTCAATATCTGCGAAGACCCTACGATCTGATACATAAGGCCACTGGATAGTTGAGCATCTCTACATTATCAAGGACAGCACCATTAAATGAGAGGAAAAACTAGGTATGTAGGGCAAAAGTGCTGATCAGCTACAAGCTACTGGGTTTAACAATTCCAGTAGTCTACATCAAGGGGAAACTGTGGACCTATTGAATTGCACTGTATTAAATCAGGAAGCTTTAAAAAAATCAATCCTGAAAATAATTTTACACGATCCGCCAGAAATGAAACCAAAGCTGTATACCCCTCCCACCCCAGAAATAAAGTGTCCTATTGGCAAAACTGTCAAAACAGATTTTGATGAAATTAATATTTTAAGGCTATCTCTGTGGCAAAACATGGTTTATTTGAGGTGAAAGGGTGCATATCATCCTAAGAGATGTGCCAAAGAAATAATTTTTCTATTTGACAAATGTATTTTCAGGATGCTGTTTCTTCTGTTAGAAACCTTTCTTTAATCAATTTTGCAAAGAATGTCTTATAAGAGTATAAAAGAATTTATCCATGTCCTTATAAACTTTAGAGTGTCAGAAACCTGGAAGATCACATGGATCCCTGTATTTTTACTTTTATTTTTTATCTTTTAAAATCATCATTTGAGGATATGTTTATTGATTTTAGAGAGAGAGGAAGAACGAGAGAGAGAGAAAGGGAGGGGGAGAGAGAGAAAAAACATCGATGTGAGAGAAACATCAATCAGTTGCCTCCCATACATGCCCTCACCTGGGATCGAACCCACTACCTAGGTATGTGCTCTGACCAGGAATCAAACCTGCAGCCTTTTGATGCATGGAATGACACTGCAACCAGCTGAGGCACCTGGCCAGATCATCCATGTTTTAATTGGGTTGTTTGGCTCCCTGATATTGAGTTGTATAAGTTCTTTATATATTATATTTTGGAAATTAACCCTTTGTTAGATGTATCATTGGCAAATATGATCTCCCATTCAGTGGGTTTCCTTATCATTTTGTTGATGGTTTCCTTGCTGTGCAAAAACTTTTTAGTTTGATGGAGTCCTATTTATTTATGTAATATTTTGTTTCCCTTGCATGAGGAGATATATCAGAAAAAAATATTGCCACAAGAAATGCCCAACATTTTACTGTCTTTGGCTTTCTAGGATTTTTATGGTTTTGAATCTAACATTTAAGTCTTTCATCCAGTTTGAGTTTATTCTAGTGTGTTTATTTCTGGGCTCTCTATTCTGTTCCATTGATCTATATGTCTGTTTTTATGCCATTACCATACCGTTTTGATTACTACGGCCTTGTAGTATAGTTTGATATCAGGTAGCATGATTCTTCCAATTTTATTTTTCCTTCACAAGATTGCTATGGCTATTTAGGGTCTTCTGTGGTTCTATATAAAATTTTGGAATATTTGTTTCTAGTTTTGTGAAATATGTCATTGGTATCTTGATAGGAATTAGGTATGGACATTTTAATGATGTTAATTCTTCCTATCCATGAACTTGGTATGTGCTTCCATTTACTTGTATCTTCTTCAATCTCTCTTCGTTGTCTTATAATTTTTTGACTATTAGTCTTCTACATCACTGGTTAAATTTATTCCTAGGTATTTTATTATTTTTTGATGCAATTGTAAGTGGAATTGTTTTCTTAGTTTCCCTTTCTGATAGTTCTAAAAATGCAACTGATTTCTGGGTATTCATTTTGTTTCCTGCTACTTTACTGAGTTCATTTATCAGTTCTAGTAGCCTTTTGGTGAAGTCTTTAAGGTTTTCTGTGTACAGTATCATGTCATCTGCAAATAGTGGCAGTTTTACTTCTTTGTTTCCAATTTGGATGCCTTTATTTCTCCTTCTTTTCTGATTGCTGTGGGTACGATTTTCCAGTACTATGTAAAATAAGTGATGAAAGCAGATATCCCTGTTGTCTTGTTCCTGATCTTAAGGGAAATGTTTTTAGTTTTTACCCATTAAGTATAATGTTGGCTCTGGGGTCTGTCACATATGGCCTTAATCATGTTGAGGTATGTTCCCTTGATTCCCACTTTGCTGAGAGTTTTTATGATAAGTGGGTGCTGAATTTTATCAAATTCTTTTTCTTTATTGATATGATTATGTGATTGTTATCATTCATTTTATTTATGTGGTGTATCATATTTATTGATTTGAGGATATTGTACTAACCTTGCATCCCTGGAATAAATCCAACTTGATCATGGTGTATGATTTTTTTAATATATTGCTGGATCTGGATTGCTAACATTTTGTTGAGGATTCTGGCATCTATGTTCATCAGGGATATTGGCCTATAAATTTCTTTCTTTGTAGTATCTTTATCTGGTTTTAAAATTAGGATAATGCTGGACTTGTACAATAAGCTTGGAAGTCTTCCCTCCTCTTAAATTTTTTGGAATAGTCTGAGGTGTTAGTTCTTCTTTGAATATTTGGTAAAATTCACCTGTGAAGCCATCTGGTCCAAGACTTTTTTTATTTTTTTTTTATTTTTTTTTTATTACTGCTTCAGTTTCATTAGTTGTAATCTGTCTATTCAGATTCTCTGATTCTTCCTAATTCACTTTTGGAAGATTGTATATTTCTAGGAATTTATCCATTTCATCTAGATTGTTCAATTTGTTGGCATATAGTTGTTTGTAATATTTCCTTACAATCCTTTATATTCCTTTGGTGTCAGTTGTTACTTGTTTTTCATTTTTTATTATATTGATTTGGGTCCTCTCTTTTTTTCTTGATGAATCTAGTTAAAGATTTGTCTATCTTGTTTATCTTTCACAGAACCATCTCTTGGTGTCATTGATCTTTTGTATTTTTTTTTTCAGACTCTATTTCATTTATTTCTGCTCTGATCTTTATTAGTACCTTTCTTCTACTCACTTTGGGGTTTGTTTGCTGTTATTTTTCTAGTTCCTTTAGTGTAGATTGTTTATTTGAGCTTTTTCTTATTTCTTGAGATAGGCCTCTAATGCTATGAAATTCTCTCTTGGGACTGCTTTTGCTGTGTCCCATAGATTTTTGGGTTGTTGTATTCTCATTTTTATTTGTTTCAAAGTATCTTTTGATTTCTTCCTTGATTTCATTGTTAACTCATTTATTGTTTAGTAACATGATATTTAGCTTTGATGTCTCTGTGGGTTTTTCTTTTCTTTTTTTTTCTTGTGATTGATTCCTAGTTTCATACCATTGTGGTTGGAGAAGATGCTTAATATGACTTCAATCTTCTTAAATTTATTGAGACTTGTTTTGTGGCCTAACATGTGGTCTGTTCTAGAAAATGTATTATGTGCATTTGAAAAGAATGTATATTTATATTCTGCTGATTTTGAGTGAAGTGTTTGAAGATACTAATTAAATCCATCTGATATGCTGTGTCATTTAAGGCTGCCATTTCCTTGTTGGTTTTCTACCTGACAGATCTATCCACTGACGTCAATGGGGTGTGTCAAAATCATCTACTATGCCTATATTACTGTCAGTCTCTCACTTTATGTTCATGAAGATTTGTTTTACATATTTAGGTGTTCCTATGTTGGGTGCATAAATGTTTACTAGTGCTATATCCTCTTCTTGTTGGATTGCTTCCTTCATTGTTATGTAGTGCCCTTTTTCTTTTGTTATGGCCTTTGCTTTGAAGTCTATTTTGTCTGATATAAGTATTACTATCCCAACTTTTTTTTTCCCCTGACTTAGACGATTTAAAACAATAATCTTATCTCTTACAATTCCTGAGTTTCAGGAATTTTTTAAAGTATATTTTATTGATTATGTCGTTACAGGAGTTCCAATATTTTCCCCTTCGCTCCCCTCTGCCCAGTAGCCCCCTTCCCTCCAGCAGTCCCACCCCCTTTAGTTCATGTCCATGGGTCCTGCCATGTAAGTTCTTTAGCTTCGCCCTTTCCTATATTATTCTTAACATCCCTCTTTCTATTTTGCACCAACCGATTATGCTTTTTAGTCCCTGCACCATATCCCCATTTCTCCCCCTCCACCCTCCCAGCTGATAACCCTTCAAATGATCCCCATACCTATGATTCTGTTCCTATTCTAGTTTGCTTAGTTGGATTTTGTTTTTATTTTTTAGATTCAGTTGTTGATAGTTGTGAGTTTGTTGTCATTTTAATGTTCATAGTTTTGATCTTCTTTTCCTTAAGTAAGTTCCTTTGACATTTCATATAATAATGGCTTGTTGATGATGAACTCCTTTAGCTTCAGCTTGTCTGGGAAGCACTTCATCTGCCCTTCCATTCCAAATGACAGCTTTGCTGGATAGAGTAATATTGGTTGTAGATTGCTTTTCATCACATTGAATACTGCTTGCCAGTCCCTTCCTGCCTCCAAAGTGTCCTCTGAGAAATCAGCGGATAGTCCTTTAAGCAGCCCCCTGTAGGCAACTCTCTGCCTCTCTCTTGCTGCCCGAAGGACTCTGTCTTTATCTTTCACCTTTGGCATCTCAGTCATAATGCATCCTGGTGTGGTCCCCTCTGAGTCCAGCTTGCCCGGGACCTTCTATGCTTCCCGGACCTGTATGTTCATCTCCTTTGCAAACTTTGGGAAGTTTTCCTCTTTCTTTTCAATTCTTGCTTCCTCATTCTGCACTGGTTGACTGTTTTTTTTTTTTTTTCCTTATGTTCCAAATCATTGATTTGAATCCCAGTTTCCTTCCCTTCACCATTGGTTTTGTGTGGATTTTCCTTCGTTTCACTTAGCATAGCCTTCACTTCTTCTCTTATCCGTTTGCCATACTCAAGCATATCTGTCAAGCCTGTGAACATCTTTATCACCAGTGTTTTGAATTCTGCGTCTGTTAGGTTGTCTATCTCCTCATCTGTTGAGTTGGTTATCTCCTCATTGCTTAGTTCTCCCACTGGACCCTTGATTCGTTCCCCTCTTGGGCCATACTTCTCTCTCTCCTCATTCTAACAGGCTCCTGTGTTTGTTTGCCTCCATGTCCCAGGTAGAGTTGTCACTCCTGTCAGTTTCAGGAATTTGAGGGCGATTTGGCTAGGCGATTCTGGCTTGGGCTCTCTCTGAGGTTATGGGTGGATATCAGCCAAGGCTGTAGTTATCTGAAGGTTTGAATCTGACTGGATAATTCACCCCCAAGACTTACTTAACATAGCTGGGAAGTTGGTACTGACCGTTAGCAGGAGGCTTCATTTGCTCTCCATATGCAGCTCTCCATGGATTGTTTAAATATCCTCACAACATGGTAGCTAGTTTTCCATAGAGGGAGCGATCAAGGAGTCAAAGGAAAATACTGAAATGTTTTTTTATAACTTAGCTTTAGAAGTCTCACACCATCACTTCTACAGAATCCTATTGGTCACATAGGTCAGCTTTAATTCCAAGTAGGAGGGTAGGATTCAAGGATATGGATACCAGGAGAAGATCATTGGAGCATGTCTTTGTGGCTGTCTACCAAAGTATAGTTTTCTTTGAGGGAAGGAATCCTCTATTTTATCTCCCAAGATCCTAGTCTAGTTCATGACAAACTGAAAAATGACAGTGGACATTAAGCTTCTGAGCTTGTATAGTTGAGAGAATTCTAGCTCTACATTTTATAAAAATAGTGATGAAGAAACTTAAGAGGAAAATATATAACTTTGATTTATTTTACATATTTTTGAAGAGTAAAATACAAAGAAGAATGTATTTATTTAGTTTTAACCCCTCGAATCTCAAAGGCTAATTCAAAGAGACAAGATTTCAACACGTTATGTTCTATATTCAGTTACTTCAAAGTGTATGAATTGCATTGTGAATAAGATGTGTCATGACTCATTGCTTCATTTTAGATGAAACCTTATACTTTTCAGCAGATGCAAAAATATTGAAGATAATTGGAAAATTTTCAGAAAAGCTTCTTAACAATTATAGTCCTCATGGAGATATAAAGGGTAAAATAATGATGACTTCACTTGCTGGCAAATTCCAAAAGAAATCACAATAGACAGTTTATACAGATGCATTGTACTTCATCACAAACTGAATTCTTAATCTCTGCTGTCATTTTATGATAACAGGTAATATGATTGCCTGTATCTACTCTAATCACACAGAGCCAGATTCATTTAATAACATGCCGCATCAAGGCTGTGTCTAGCCCTGCTGAATCCTTATGGGTGCTATTTTTATACTCTGGGTTTGAACCTTCATTATTCCTTAATTACTTATTAGAACTGCAAGTAACACCCAAGTGGAGATTTTTAAATGCATGTATGAGTATGTATGTGAGAGAGGCTATAATCATTTTCTGTATCTTATTTCATCCCATTGAAAAGTATCATGCCCTTGGGTTGTTGTAGCAGGTATATAACCTATTGATGAATATATATTTTTTGAGATTTGCAGAATAATTCTCCCTAAACATCCAATGATCAGTAGTCAACTAAAACTGCCTTAGAGTCTAATGTCCTACCACTCTCCATCCTGGATGAAGTGACATAAATGAACGATTATATTGTAGTGTCTATCTATGGAGGGAGTTTTAAAGTGGACTACGTATTTCAGAACCTAATTGAAAAGTTGTCTGTTTTCCTCTTTTTACTGTAATATGCATAGAAAACTACTTTTTGGAAGATCCATTTTTGAACAAGATTAATTTCATGTATTTCTCCCAATGATTAGAGCAGCACTACCTGCTACCTGCCCAATCTGTCACTGGCTACCACGGGGGAAATTTCAGGTGACATTAATGAATCTTGCAGATACAGGGGCACTGAACAGGCATACAGCCATGTGGTGAAGCATCTTGGAGATGGCTAACACAGGAGCCATTATGCATGAGAGGAAATGACAAAAATATTACTAGAGATTTTTGGTTTTGCTAGGGTTTTTATTTTGTTTGTTTTTTGAAGCCCTTCCTTTTCACTGTATTTAAAATATCCAATTTAACATATCTTTTTAGAAGAAGAACATTTTTAACAAAACTCACGTCGGAACCATGAAATTGAGAAAGAAGGGCTGGTAGCAGTGTGCTGTAGTTACTAGTGACGAGAAATGATTCAAGGTGTGTAAATATCTGCCAAGAGAGATGTGAGGATCTTCCAACAGTAATTGTGTAAGACTTCTGGAAGCAGAGAAGAGGGTGTTTTGTAGAGCATTCAGTTGCAATGTGCTTCTCAAGCAGTTAATTTGTACTGAGGATTTCACCTGTGGCTCATGTGCACCATTATCATCTCTCCAAAACCTGTTTGTGTCCCAGAGAGGGAAATGTGGACCACAAGCTGGGAAAAGTGACCCAGGAAAGGAGATCCAGCTTTTATCCTCTCAATTATTGTCATTCTTTTTATGACATTTATAATATCAAGGGAGTCAAATTTTAAATTAGGTTCCTTGATAGATTGTGCTTATTTTATATTGATTAAGAAACCTTCTCTAACTTAAAGTCTTAAGTATTTCTTTAGATTAAAAAAAAATCATGTTTTAATCCACTTGGAACTGTTTTATGGGTAAGGTATAATGATTCCATTTTAATTTTATTACCACATGTAGGTAATGGTTTTCATATAGATAAATAACACATTTCCCACTGATTAATCTTTCTATCTTTGTCACATGCACAGATCTCATTTATTTCTGTGCATCTTTCTGTGCTATGTGTTCTTTGTTCTCTACTTTTCTATACCCCTGCCAAAACCTCACTTTCTTAACCACAGTGAAGTTTTGTAATATGTTGTGATAACTGAAAGCACAAGTATCTGTCATTGTTCTTTTCCCCCCTCAAATTGCCTTCATTATTATTAGTCACTTGCTTTTTCAAATAATTTTAAATTATATTCTTAAGTTTCATGGAAACATGGAACTGGTAGGATTTTTATTAGAACTGTCTTAAAATTATCAATTGAGGGATAGTCAATATCTTTAAATATGTGTCTTCTCATTCTAGGATATGATATGTAATTAAAGTTATCAAATAGTTCGTAGAACCTTAAAACTGTTTGGTAATTTTATCCATTCAATTCTTATGCACCATTTGTTGGAATTATTTACACCTTTTATATTTTTCTGATGTTGGCAATTGAATCTTTCCTTCAGCCTTATCAGTAATAAAACTGTTACTTTGTTGTTTTTTTCTCTGTTAGATTCCTTTGCCTGTCACTAAACAAGTTTCTGACTTGGGTGAAAGGAATAGGGATGCTATTGGTCAGCCACCTAGTACCCCATCATCTGGGATCATTGTCTGGACACCTTGAACTGATATTTGGGGAAGAAAAGATTCATGCTTCTGATACAGCCTGGGCAGGAGGCATAACGTTTCAATGCTATCAGAAGTCATGAGGTTATTTTTGACTTGGCAGGTTTTTAACTGGCTCAGACAGGACAAACCTCAGTAAACACAGACAACAGAGCTCCAGGCTGACCTCTCCTTGACCCACATCAGTGTAGCTTTTAACCAAACAGTCTCTGCTAACACAAGGGTTAAATGACCAAAGAAGAAAGCCATTTAAGTCCTAGTTCATGCCCTTAACAAAACAAGCTGAGCTTTCCAAATCTTTGAACTTTCCAGGCATTTGTGCATATGGGAAAAGGAAAAAAGAAAGAGGGGGGGGGGACTTTGTTATTTTCCAAACCAAATAAACATGCTGAAAATTTTAAACTTCCAACAGCAGAAAGAATCATGAGGGATACAGACCAACAGTATGCGTGGTTAGTGCCAAGCATAAATAGGTAATGCTGGTTCAGAAGCCCCAAATTCAGCCCCTCTTAATGTAATTTTGGACTACAATTAGGGATAATTGTTTACTATAGTTGAATGAAGTGAATTTTAGAAAATGTTAATAGAGCAAGATCATGACTGTGGTTTGTCTAATTGGATGCTCTTTCTTGAGCTATTGAATCCCTAGTGAATGGTCAAGGATGTGGAGGTAGTATTCATTAGAACAATTTATGTAATGCTCTGTTTCTTTTCTGTTATGTTCCATCTCATCCCATCCCATCCCATCCCATCCTGTTCCATTCCATTTTAAAATGTTGTCTGGGACTCACAAATTGATTTCACATCTCACTATAAGCCCTGACCTGAAATGTAAAAAATCACTGTACTAGGTTATTAGTGACACGGGATTTCTGATGTAGGTTTTGCCTCTTATTCCTCAGGAATTACCTAGATTTCTGTTTCTTTTCAAGCACTGGTGCTGTCAGCTTTCTGACCTCTACAATGAATTCTACTACATTATCTTCTGACCTCAGCCCAACTCAGTTTCTGCTTACAACTCAACTCAAGATGGTTCATAACTTTAAACAGAATAATGCTTATGAGAATGGAAATGCAATTGTCACTTTGATGTATCTTCCCTGTAAAATGAATGTTTAATAAGGACGTAAGTTGAAATTACACTTGCTAGCATGCAGCTTGGAGAGAGGATCAAGTGATGGGCTATAGCAGTCTGGTTCAAGCTGTGCAATTCAAGAATTGAAAGACACATTTGTTAATCTACAAAGTTATTACTACAGCTATAACAAAAGTAAAATCCTTCTGAAAAAAGTCTTCAGGGAATAGATTACAGTGAAAGTCATTTAAATAAAAGACTTGTTCTTTTGCCTTAAATATGAATATTTATAAATGTTTAATCTCTAATTATTTAGTGCTTATTGTATCAGTATATGTGTATGTTATACACACACACACACACACACATATATATATGTATACATACATACATATTGATTGCTTTAAAGCAACTAAATAATGGCTGTTTCATTTAGTATCATTTATGTTAACACACAAACATTGTAACCAATCCTATCAACAAGCTGGACATTCTCCTCTTCATTCATATCTGATGCACCAGGCTTTGCTTTTGGTTCTATTTAATTTTAAAGCTTGAAAATTTTCTATAAATTGACACAGTTTCTCTAGCAATAGGGGTAGGAGATTAAAGATCAATTAAATGTAAGTTGACATATCTGTTAACTCACTGTTTTCAGTTGCTTCCCAAATTTCCATTTGCATGTCTATTCTTTTTCACAATAACTAATGCAAAACTGGCTTTCTGTCAAAGCTCTCCATCTCTGCCTCTCTAACTTCTGCTCCTTCTCATTCAAAGTAAAAGTCTTATTGCCCCAAATGAAAGTTGCATTGCCTGTCTAGTTCAAAATTCCATCTAGCTTCAATTTTATTCATAGATAGACTTACATTAAGAACTAAATATCTGAGTATTTCTGACAAGTCCACTGGTCTTTCTTTGCATAAGTCACTGCTTCATAGTAAGTGAAGACAAACTGCTGAATAAGTGTAGCAGAAACTGTTATATGGCCTCTAGTGAAATAAGAAATCAATGTAAAGAAAGAGTAAATCTATGGACAACAGTGTTGTGATTGCTGGGGGGAGGGGGGTATAAGGGGACTAAAAGGTAATATAAAAATTACAATAAAGATTAAATTTAAAAAGTAGAAGAAAGAGCAGATCTAGGATGGACTAACTGTGATGGCCAGATTTGACATTACATTAATGAAGCTCAGTCTTTAGAACCTTTAACTTGAGCAGGCCACTTCCAAGGCTGTCGCTGGTTATGACAATATTATACTCTTTTTCTTAAAGATTCCCCTATGCCAAATTACTTAAGCTTCATGTTCTATACAATCTAGATTCTTTCCTTGGAAATGTGAGCAAATTACAGATACCCTTGGCTCAAACACAAAATCAAGATCAAGATCAAGAGTTAAAGAAAGAAAAAAGAATAGCAAGGGGATTAACATAGAAAATAAGAGGAGCAATAAAGAAAAAAATGACAGTGGATAGGAAAAGGACAGTTTGGGTGTAATTAAGTAATCTCTTGGTACTGTTAAGTGAGGCCCAAGGAATGTGGGATTAGAAACTAAAGAAATATATACCTTCTCTTTTTCCATGGGGACAATCTTTGCCAGTAAAGTCCCATATCAATCCTTAGTACAAGGGGCTTCAAATCTTTGAGTTTCAATTTATTAGAAAGATTGTGTAAAACCTTTAAGCATGAATTACTTACCTTCCTATAGTTCTTGGAAACATATACAGAAGCTAAAACTCAGTGTGCCAATTCAGGCCATGTCGTAGGTAAATAGCAAAGTATAACACGTCAGATAACGCTAGAAAAATAGCCTTAGAGGGATTTAGAACATCTGATCTCCACTAAACAAAAGGTTGACTCATCTCAGTTCTGAAATCCATCATTTGTTTCCTTTTCTTCTTTTTCCTCTTTACTCAGGTCGAAATAACTATAAGTAAAGGAATAGCAAAATAACTGTGTTTTACCTAAACATAGTATGCTGCTTTGTTTTGACTTGTGGTAATATTTTGGCTCTGCTATTTTTCTATGATTCTTGTTTATTTCTGTGTACTTGATACCTGTCTGCTGTGGCTATAACTTTCTTTAGTTTTGTCAATTCCTGCAGACTTTTGAAAAGGTGACAAATAGCAATACATCAAGTTGATATTAATAACATCTACCTTACAACAATAAAGACCCTTTCTTAACTGGAAATTTTCACAGGATCCAAGACTCTTGGATATTTAAAGAATTACCTCTCTAATGAGAGAGGAAGATTGGATTGGAGAGGAGTTCATAAATTAAGAATAGATTTATTAGAATAGAAAAGAAGTAAAATCACAAGGACTCCATATCTTTATGAGCTATAAAGGGTTTGGAAGAGTAGGGAGAATTCATAAGTGTATTGAAGGGAAGAATTTCACTCAAAATTGCTAAAAGTGCTTAGAACAAATACATATGAATGGAGCAAGTAGAGGGACCTTGACATCGCTCCCTGAAGGGAAAGTCTTTTCTGTGTGGGGGGAAGTAGTGAAAGAGATAGATGATGGCCAGAAGTGTAGGTTGGTAAAAACTGATTAGATCCTTACCAAACCTATTCCCACTTCTCAGGCACATTGCTAAAACTATAGTCTTCATTCTCCTTGAATATGTTGAAGCCATATAATAAGTTCTTGGCAATGGAAAGCAGGTTTCAATAGTATGCTATTTCTGCACTGAGGCATTTAAAAGTGGGTGTGATTCATGTTCACTCTCCACTCATCCTTCTGCTGAATGGATGGTGTAATGAACATCTTTAATCCATTTCTTGAGGATGCAGTTACACAGTGTGGAAGGAGACTTGGGACCTCCATCGCTTTTGCCTAAGAGCCACAAAACCAGGTGTTGTATAAAAGAAAATTAAATTATTATTGTATTAAACTTCTCATACTTGTGACAAAAACTAAGGTTCACTAGCCAGACTGTGCCACTACAAATAGAATGTTATGCCCACAATACATTAAATGTTCTTCCTTGACTGGTTCCCCCTCCCTACAAATGAAACATGAGGACTTATTTGGAGAATGTAGCAGGAACACATGCATATTCATCTATCCTGGACACCCCCTCCCCCCAAAAAGAGATTCTTTTATTTTCTTGCTTGTATGGTACTGCTTCACTAAGTTAGTTGCCTTGGTAAAAGACACAGCTGGAGTATGGAAGGTACTTGATTGGTCCATACTACCTGTCAATTTATCTTAAGAAATGAGTGACAGATGTCTAAGGTGGGGATTGAGGAAGAGACGCAAATTGTCACTCTAGTGGACATCCTCTCAAAGAAGCATAAATCCAGGTGTTGGTTCAGCTCATGACTTAGCTTTATCATCTCCCATTATCTTTTCAATTCACTGAAATTTTGCCTCCTTCCAAAACATTTACATAATTCTGTTTTCAATACTGGAATCAGTGATTTCTAATTGATAGATATTAATGGCACTTTTCCATCTTTACTCAACTTGTCTTCTCTGCTGGGTTTGATTGTCACTACAGACAATCCCTTTCATCTTCAAACTCTCCTATATTTTCATTCTTTCATTTGTTCTGGGGTTTTGCCAAGATCTCAGATTGTTCCTTCTCAAGGTGAATTAAAACATCATTTTTCTCTTCTAGCCTCTCAAATGGTCAAGTTCCTCAGAGTGTCTTCTTAGTGCCCCTTTCTGGGCACAAGTCCATATTTTCAATTTTCACCTATAAGCCCAAACCCCGAAGTGTTTCCCTCCAGCCAGCACGACTCTCTACTGCTTCATAGAAATGTATACATTTCACTTTTATCAATTCCAGATGGAGCTAAAACTACTATTTTTAAAACTTCCTATATTATCTTGTTCCCAGAATCTATCCTGAACTTATAACCAAGTCTAAAAAGACAGAAATATAAACCAGAACAAATTGGTTACCAAGAGATTCCTATTATCATCATAATATATTTCATATCTATCCCTTTCTGTCTGGACATACTACCCCACTGCACTCAATACCATCACTAAGCCCTTTCATTTGTGACTAGAGCTATTGCAAAAGTATTTTTATTTATAGTTTTATGCTGTTTTCAGTCAAAACAAAATCAAATTCTACACAACTAGAGGAGGGACTGGTCTAATGTGCAGATTTGATCATATACATAACCTGCTTAAAAACACTTTCATCCCATTTTGATAAACCCAAAGTCCTCGGTGTGGCGAATACACTTTCTTTTCATAGCATTCCTGAATCTTGTAGATCAATGGCTATTCCACTTTTTGCAGCATGAGGCACTTGCATGAGTGACATGTCCCCTTTACCATGCCTAGAATGTAATGAAAACCTTTCCCCAAAGCAAAACATTTTGCAGAGGATTAAAGAAAATGTAATCACAGATTTTTTATTAGTAATTGCTTTTCTCCTTATAAAAATGTGTTATAGCTAAAGTAAGGACAAAAGGGGAGGTAAGTAAATATCATTGTTGGAGTGCTGTTACATTACTTTCAGCTTTTAAAGTAGTTTGTTTAGGCAGTGACATAGATAAAGAAGAATGAATAAAGATTCTGTGCAACCTGTCTTCCTAGCACTAACACATTCTCATTTACCCCATTCAGGAAAAGCATCAGAAGGCAATCCAGTCCAAGTAAAGATACAAAAATAAACTTGAATCCATTCTAATATCATTCACAAATGTTGGTGTTTAGAGTGATTTTTTTTTTTTTTAATTACTAGTGACACTTCAGAAAACAGATGTGGTGATGGAAAAATGTTGACAGGCAACCAGAGCTTCTCTCCTCCCTTTACTGTCCTTTTACAGAATCTAGGGATATCATTCACACTTAGCACATGCTATTCAAATAATTTGTTGCCACATCTGTGTTGTGTTAACGTACACATTGCAAGTTCCTTCAGAATAGGAACTATGTACTGTTTTTTTCTCTGTGGTTCCTAAGAAATTGTATAGAACATGGAAATATCTAACAATGTTTGCCCGATGAATGAATGAACAGGTATTTTCCAGTATCTTTCAGTTTTTCACTTTTTTGGCTAATCTCTCCATTTTCCTTTTTCTCTTCATGAAAACAGCAGATTTACTGGTAGTGGCAAACTCTTGAAGTTAACCTTAGCTTTTTTTCACAGACAACATCTAAAATGGTGAAGCACTGCAAGACATCAGAATGCACTAATTTGAACATGTGCAACTAACAGAGATGGCCATGGGGTTAAGTGACCTTTTTCCTGATTGGTACTTATTTCATGTGTATGTTCAATTTCATTGGAGGCTCTTTAAAAAGACAAATGAGCACTGCTTGCCTTGTGAGTAGTAAATAGCATTAATGGTTAAGTTAAAGGTAGTTAGGACATTATGGGTCTAGCACCATGGATACTCCATGAACATGTCTTCTATCAAGTAATCCAGCACGTTGTTATCGATATGAGAGTTTATTTTGCTCTCACCTCTTTAGAAACTGTCATTTTCTAAATATCAATATAGCTTACCAATATCCTATGCACTTCCAGGTTTTTAGGGCTACTAACCCTAAGTGCTACTAATAGCAATTCTTAATACTCTCTACTATTTTTATTCTGAATTGTAGGATATGTTGACAATCTACTTGTGCATAAATTAATATTTCTTCAGCTCCTGCTCTTGCCCCTGTTCTCATGTGTGGCTTGTTTGCAGCTCTTCACAAATTTAAACTCCTTTTCATTAAGCAAAAGGCTACATTTTCCTTCTTTTCCTCTTTCTATAATCTGCACTGAATGCCTGCTGTTAAATGGAATGACTGACATAGAGCTCCGTAAAAATGACCACAATTGATGTTGGACTCATTTCAGTGACAAAGCATATTGAGAATATTGTTCTTCTGTGAAAGAAAATATCCACACTAAATTTAGAATAATTTACATTGTTATTGCTAATATAAGAGACTCATATTTAAATACCATTTTAATATCAATTTAAATACCATTTTAATATCGTGATCAATTATTAATTTTTTTAACACTAGCAGGAAAAGTTTACATTATCCTTAAAGCTGAAACAAACAAAAAATATGTCTATGTTTCTGGACACATACACACTTTACATGTGGAAGCAGTATTTCAGCACATATTTAAATAGTAGGTACTATAGACAGAACAGAGGTTGGAAATGATTGGCATACTGTGTAGCCAGCTAATCAGATTAGTTTGCTGGGAATTAATTAGTGCCCATCCTCCAAGCTAGGAGGTGAATTGGAAAAACCAAAAATTCATTAGGATTAGCCATTCTTATGTAGTTTTGGCAAAACATTCCTGCAACTCTCAGATGAGAAAAAGAAAAAGAAAGTCAGGGAAGAAAAAGTGTAAAGGAATACAGAGGTAATCCAGTACGATACTCATTTTTACCTTGGGATGCTGCTCACTTATTCATGTCAGTCCAGTGACTGGCTTTCATGCTTCTCAGCTATTCTCCCCATGATGAAACCTGGTTTACCTGGTATTGATAATGATGACATAGTAATTTTGACGAAGTCTCTAGAGCTGTCTCTTTTGTGTCATAGATGACAAGAAACAGCAGGGAGACGTGTGGGGGATGGAGTAAAGGGAATAAAGAAGATGGATTTGAACACAAAACTGGGAAATAGAGAGAGCAGTATGTGAAGGGACTCTCAGAAGCTTAAAGATTGAAGGATTTCACAGATCATTGAATTCTGGCCCTTTGTGTCCAGGGGGAAACTGGGACCCTAAGGGATTGCTGAAGGCTATGAGAATTTCCTGATTTGATATGTTTTCATTACTCTAAGTTGCCAATAAAACTGTGGCGGAGAGCCATGGTGGTGATCCCAGGGTAGTTTCTGTGTGTTCAACAATTCTTCCACTGAGGAAAAGTTTTACTCTTAAGAATATTTTTCCTGTATTCACTCAAGTTTTTTACTTTCTCTCTCCAACTCTCTATGTTAAGTTTTGAGTAATTCTGCTACCATTCCAAAGGGCTACTTTTGTTTAAGGCACCAGAATCTTATAACAATACTGCATTCTGTACCTTCACCTTACTTTCCTAGACTTGAGAAATAGCCATTGGAAACAAAAAATATAATTGTGGTGAATTTTTGGTTGTTTTGGCTCTCAAAAATAGGCCAAAATTATTCTACTTCAAGTAAAAACATCCTACTGCAAAACAAAACCAGATCTGTGTGAGTCTGTGTCAGGCTTCCACCTCAGGCATCTGTATTACCACAGTAATTTCTCCATACACAACCTGGACACTGGTGAGAACTGGGGCTTCTCAGGCAACCCCCACTGTATATGGCTTCCAAGTCCAGTTTGATGGGTGCAATCAAACCTGTTTCTCTGTTTCCCTTATAGACAGATTCAGTCTTTCCAGTACATATCTGCTATTTGAACACTTGGATCCTTCCTAAAGATGACAATTCAATACCTTTCCTATGCCTACTGGCTATGGAATTCTAGTAACACTCCTGGATGATGTTCTCTCAGTGGTTCTAGCAGAGAGTTTTTAAAAATTGCTTGATTTTCATTCTGACACTGACATTCCTGCCCTTGATATTGGCCCTTGTTATCTTTTACCTACGTTGGGTAACAAAAATTTGTGAAAATGTTAATATGCTCTCTTTTACCAAGATCCTTTAGCACCGACACATCAAAACTTCTTAAACCATGCCAATGATATAATTTTTCACTTCAAAAATTTGCTCCACTGTTCTCTATCTAATTGGAAAATGGCAAGCTCCCATCTTTGTACTATAATTCTAGATATTAAGGTCTTGACAGATTTGTTAAATCATTGTGTTTAATTGAAATAATTGCTTCCTGTTCTTATAATTAGGAATTATTCAGAGTATTCTAAGACCATATATATTCACTAGATGTAAAAGAAAAACAGAGGCATACTTGTATTATCAGGATGAAATATGAGTGTCAAACCAAATACTGGTAAAATATTCACTAACTTCTAATTTTATTCTTTATTTCACTGAATAATTGTTTTTAATGGAATCACCTATTGAAAATTACCAGAGCATAAAGCATCCTAGACTTTGTTCTTCTGACAAAGAGATTACTAAAGTATAATTAAGATACTGTGTATACAGAATGACATCTACATGATACAACTACAATGGTTATAACTAAAAAAAAAGCCAAGATTTATTCTTCAAATGTTTAGTTTCTTTGAGGATAAGAAGTGAATATATTATCTGAAAACTTTTTGCATTTATAAACTGCATGCAAGGAAAACATTTTTTTTTTTTTTTTGCATTTTGATGACTAATCAGTTGCTTGAGATATTTTGGAAGGCATAAACTATTAAGTAATCTTCAAACATGAAGCCCAGAGTTTTAATGTTTTATTACAGCTTTCAGTATCTCAATCTCACAGTATCCCAGGAGAAAATTGCAGTTCCCATGATTCAATTTTGTAAACTATTCATGAAAGTTTGATGATACTATGAAGAATGACACTTTTATTCTCTAAAATTGAGTCATGATTCCTCTGAAAGATAACTACCTTTTGTGGTCATTATGGAAATCCATTTTTTTTTAATTATCAAAAAATAAAATAGAATTGTCTGTGGAAAGTATTAGAACTTGGAGTGACAGACCTGTGAGGAAAGCACTCTAATATCTGTACAGCAGTGAAAAAGCAGTAACTGATAGAGGCTTACTTTTTACTTTGGACCACCACATCTGCCCATTTTTCTAGCCCAATGTTTTTCAAAATGGTGACTTTGATAATTATGTATTTGTTTTATTATCCATTAATTTAAAAATTATTGAAACATACAGTAGGTCAGGTCCCATGATAGACAATATAAATATAAAAATGAATATAAAAATTAAAATATTTTAAGAGATTAGTCAGCTATATGAACAAATTTACAACAAATGCTAAGTGCTATGGAAAGCTTCTGTGGCAAACACTATGGTTGCATATCCAACAGATATTTCTCTTTCTCTCTTCCTTGTGCATAAACTCTGATCATGTCTGTTGGGTAGAGATGCCTTGATCTTAGGTAAGGGTCAAATCTACTAGAGATGGCATGTGTATTTTCCTACTGCAGCTATAACAGATTACTACCAATTTAATGGCTTAAAACAACACAAAGTTATTATCTTACATTTCTGGAGGTCGGAAGTCTGACATAGATGTCATCGAGATACTGATTTCAATTCCTTTGGATATACGCCCAGAAGTGGAATTGCTGGATGATATGCTAGTTCTAATTTTAGTTATTTGAGGAACTTCCATACTGTTTTCCATAATGACTGTACCAATTTAAATTCTCACCAATAAAGGATCCCTTTTCTCTACATCTTCATCAATACTTGTTATTTTTTGTGTTTTTGATAATAGCCATTCTGAGACATGTGAGGTGATATATTACTGTGGTTTTGGTTTGCATTTTCCTGATGAAAAGTTAAGTTGAGCACTTTTCTTATAACTGTTGCCAACTAATGTATCTTAACATGTCGTCTATAGAGAAATATCTATTCAGATCCTTTGCACATTTTAAAAATTGGGTTATTTGTATTTTTTGCTATTGAGTTGCATGAATTCCTTATGTATTTTAGATATTAATCTCTTATCAGATATAGAATTTGAAAACATTTCCTTCCATTCTATAGTTTGACTTTTCATGCTGTGTTTTTTGTTTTGTTTTTTTTTTTTTTCTGTGCAGATTTTTAATTTAATGCTATCCCAATTATGTATTTTGCTTTTGTTGCCTGTGCCTTTGGCATCATATCCAAAAAATCATAGCCCAGGTCAATGTCAAGAAGCTTTTACTCTGTCTTTTCTTCTAGTAAGTTTACTCTTTTAAGTCTTTAATCCATTTTGAGTTGAGTTTTCTATATTGTGTAAGATAGGGGTCAGATTTCATTAGTCTGTGTGTGGATGCCCAGTTTTCCCACCACCATTTATTGAAGAGACTATGCTTCTCCCATTGTCTGTTCTTGACACCCTTTCAAAGAGTAGTTGAACATAAACATGTGGATTTATGTCTGAGCTGTTTATTCTGTTCCATTTATCTAAATGTCTGTTTTTATGCCAGTGCCATACTGTTTTGATTACTAAGCTTTGCAATATAGTTTGAAATCAGGAAGCATGATGCCTTCAGCTTTGTTATTTCTCAGGACAACTTTGGCTATGTAGGGTCTTTTGTGATTCCATATAACTTTGAGGATTGGTGTTTCTATTTCTCTGGAAAATGCCATTGGAATTTTTATATTCATTGCATTGTATCTATACATGGGTTTGTATAATATGGACATTTTAACAATAGTAACTCTTCCAGTATATGAACAAGGGGTATCTTTCCATTTATTTGTTTCTTCTTAAGTTTCTTTCATCACTGTTTCATAGTTTTCAGTGTATAGATCTTTCACCTCCTTGGCTA
This sequence comes from Furipterus horrens, assembly GCF_987537825.1. Lineage (NCBI taxonomy): Eukaryota > Metazoa > Chordata > Mammalia > Chiroptera > Furipteridae > Furipterus > Furipterus horrens. The sequence continues at coordinate 94,672,317 of NW_028327187.1, read as the reverse complement.
AATTTATTTTTAAGTATTTTATTGTTTTTTTATGTTGCAAATAAGATTATTTTCTTTATTTCTTTATCAGATAGTTCATTGTTAGTGTGTAGAAATGTAACTGATTTTTATGTGGTGATTTTGTATCCTGAAACTATACTCAAGTAATTTATTAGTTCTAGCAGTATTTTTAAGTCTTTAAGGTTTTTTGCATATATTATTATGCAATCTGCATATATAGATAATTTTACATCTTCCTTTCCAATTTGGGTGCCTAATATTTATTTTTCTTATCTAATTGCTCTAGCTAGAACTTCCAGTACTATGTTGAATAGACATAGTAATATTGGGCATCCACATGTTCCCCCCCCCATTTTATTGTTGTTGTTGACTTTTCATTTCATTTCTGTCAGAAAAGATATGTGGAATGATTTTTATCTTCTTAAATTTGTAAAAATTTCTTTTGTGATCTAGCATATGATCTATCCTGTAGATTGTTCATTGTGCTCTTGAGGAGAATATGTATTCTTTTGCTCTTGGGTAGAAAATTTTATATATGTTTATTATGTATATTTGGTCTATAATATGTTTAAGACAGCTGTTTCTTTATTGATTCTCTGTGTGGATGTTCTAGCCATTATTGTAAGTGGAATATTGAAGTCCCCTACTATTGTTGTAATGTTTTCAATTGCATGCCTGTTTGTGATGGTGTGTGTGTAGTGGCAGCAGCACCAGGGAGAGGGGTTGGATGTGTGGCAGTTCTTTCTGGGGGAAGGTGAAGTGATGTGGACTTCAGGAATCTGCATCAGCAGCAGTCAGCACTGTCAAAGACTGGGGGAGAGTCTTCCATGCCAAAGCAATGAGTGTTCACAACGGTGAAGGTGTTGAGTTTCTTGCTGGTGAAGGGTGCTGGAGTTCTCTTGCTTTCTTTTTCCTCTATGGGGAGATATTACAGCCCATGGGATACTTCTCAGCTTCCAGCTGTGCTGGACTGAGGGATAGGATGACATAGGTAAAATGCTTCTTACACTTTTCTGTGTAGACATGCTCAATTTTTATGCTCCCTGGATTGCTTCATCTTCTTCATTGTACTTTGGCAGAGTTCTCCCAGATCTATTTCATTGTGGGTGATTGCTAAATTGTTGCATTTGTAGGGGGACCAGGGCTATAAACTTGTAGTTTGACATCTTGCTGACACCACCTAACATGCACTTTTAAAGGGCTGCTTTGTTTTTAGTTTAACACATCCAAGTTCTCGTTTGTGCTGTTGCCTTGGCTTCCTAAGCTGTCTTTCCCCCTTGGGTAATTCCAGCTCTCTATTAATGTCAGATTTATTTTTAGAAATGGAAAAAGTAACCATGCCTTAAACTGCAGTGATTTCCCCAATGGAGTTCAGACTCCTTAGCCTGATTTCCAAGGTCCTGGGTGTTCCTTGGGCCTCATTACCTACAAGTCCCAGTTTTCATTTTCAGAGTCAATAACCTGCCAAGTTCCCTGCATGGTTTGTAGTGCATATGCATTACCCTCTCCCTGTAATTCCCTCATCCCCTTTTTATCCTGTGAACTCCATCATATTTCAAAAATCAACTCAACTATAATTTTCTCAACAAAGATTGCTGAGGATCTCAGAAAAATGTCACCATGGCCTTTTGTGTGGTCCCATACCATCCTCATGCACACAGCCACCACAGTCCCAATTGAGTGTATTTGTTTAAATGTGTCTCTTCATCTCTGTATTGGAAAGGTCCTGAGGACACATATTGCATATTTACATTAGGTCAGATTTTGGAAAATACCAGGCATTCATTGAATAATCCTGAAACAGTCATTGAATCAATACATCTTGTATAACTTCGAAGAACTTCATCTATGGACCTAAGAACATGGACTTGGGAAATATATTGTACACTGCTGAAGATCACTTACACTTTGGCATTCTGGTGTAATTGTAATATCTTTACCCTTTTATAATTTCAAGAGTAAATATTGCCACAAAGAGCACCTCTTATAGTTCTATCATCATTTTCATTTTAATGTTGAGAGTGGATTTAGTTTTGAGAAAAAATGAGTCCCAATTAGTTCTCCAAACTGAACTGATACAGTAACATATTTAGAATCTGAGTCATGTCATGAGAAGTGGCTCTAAAAGAAAGTCTATACTCCTTAAAACTAAGAATGGTAAGAATTTGGGATGCTTTTTCCTAGTTTTTTAAAAATTAAATCTGTTGGGGTGACATTGGTGCACAAAAGCATACAGGTTTCAAGTGTACAACTCAATAAAACATCATCTGCTCACTGCGTCATGAGCCCATCACCCAAAGCAAAGTCTCTTTCCATCCCCATTTCCTTCCTGCTTTGTCCACCTCCACCTACCCCGGCCCCTTTCCCTCTGGCTTTCACCACACTGTTGTCTGTGTCCAGCCCCCCACCCCTGCCCCTCTGACAGCTGTCAGTCTCTTCCATGTATCCATGCCTCTGCTTCTATTTTGTTCATCAGTTTATTTTGTTCATTAGATTCCACATATAAGTGAGATCATATGGTATTTGTCTTTCTCTGACTGGTTTATTTCACTTAGCATAATAATCTCCAGGTCCATCCATGCTGTCGCAAAAAGTAAGATTTCCTTCTTTTTTATGGCTGAGTAGTATTCCACTGCATAAATGTACCAAGCTTTTTAATCCAGTCATCTACTGACGGACACTTGGGCTGTTTCCAGATGTTGGCTATTGTAAATGTGTTGCAGTTGACACGGGGATACATTTATTCTTTTGAATTAGTGTTTTGGGTTCCTTCAGATATATTCCCAGAAGTGGGATCGCTGGATCAATGGAGTTTCCTGAAGAAATTAAAAATAGAACTGCCTTTTGAACCAGTGATTCCACTTCTGGGAAGAATTGTAGATTTTTATAAATTCTTGATGTATGGGGCACTGATTAAATTCTAACCCTCTCGGTATTTTAGTACTAAATCAAATTTTACATGGTAACTATTTAAGAGAGTTGTCAGTAATAACTCTACTATTCTATCTCCTCCCTTCACTTTCTTTACTTCCTAACACTGACTAAATTAAGTGAAAAATAATGGAGAAAGAGCAAAGAGTACTGGGAAATTCCCTTGGCAAAGTAAGCACCTGGGATGATTCAGTGCTTCGTCTTCAGTTACAGAGATTTCAGAAGTGTATGGGTTTGGGAAATAAAGATTTTGCAGGAGAAATACTCAGGTTCTGGAAGAGTAGAGCTGAACTCTTGTTTAATATTTCAGTTACAGTGACATACATCACCCCATCAGAATTTGACAATATAAGACCAAGGCCAGTTACAATGCTAGGTACTAAAATAGCATGAAAACCACATTGATAGATTTGTGAGAGCTCTTAAAGGACAGCTGGGCCTCCCCGCTGCCTTCCCATGGAATGCAAATCAATAGAAAATGGCATTTGAGCATTGGACTCTAGCGAATATTAAATATCAAATGCTTCCCAATGCTGTCAGTAAGTGGGGCACATTGATTTTCCCCCTGACTCTACTGGCATCCTGCTAACGAAGCCTGCCTTCTGGGATTTTACTGTACATGCTAATATGCACCATGGGAAGAATGCATCATATCAGAGCCCCAACCCTGTGAGAGCAGTTTGTGGATAAAGAATATTTGCTCTTAGAACTACAGCCCGTACTAATGTATCGGACTTTGGAAAGTCTGATTCCTGCCACAAATTTATGTCTTATCAAAGTGAGTTTGCATCTTTGGAGGTCTGCGTGATGTCAGGTCTATGTCTGTTATAGAAATACAAACTGCTGCGATAGGTTAAAAAGGTTATCCTCAGCAAGGTTGCCAAGTATAGCACAGAGCTCTGATTCTCAGATGTGCTTGCACATTGGAGTCACCAAGGGAGTTAGTAAAGCAATGGCTGACTGGACCCAATGCCCAGGGACTCTGGTTTAATGGTGTGGACTCTGGCCTTAGTGTCCAGATTTTTATCGGCCTTCCAAGTGAGTCTAGTGGGCAGTCAAGGTTGAACACTACTTGATGTGAAGAATACATGCTGTGGTTCAAGTTTAGAGAAGGCATCTTCCACTGAGTTGGTCACTGCTTGTATTGTATTTGTGTATGCTCTGGCTCCCTCACACTCATGTTCACATGTTCGATATGCTTACTCAGCCTCCAGTAGTGACGTACTGTGTGTGTTGGGGGGGGTTGTGTGTGGTGTTTGTGGTGTGTGTGTTTGGGGAGGGGATGCACATTTGGTAAGGACTGAGTAATGTAGAATGTTTAGCTTGCTAATATTTTTCTAGAAACCTAAAGTGAGCCTAGAATTTTCCAGAGAACTATTGGCAACAGATGGACATCTCTTTAAACTATTAGTATAAAACTGAACTTGATTGTCAGGTTGAACGGTGAGTAGGCTGTTTATTTTAAATAAGTGGTTTAGGTTAACATGAAGGACTTAGTCTACTTTCTGGAATTCAATATCTGGGGGCTCAGGAGACCACAGAGGAAGATGACCCAGAAGCGTGGAGAAACCCACCTATTTCCAATGCTGTATAGCCTGCTTTTCCCAGAATCAAAAGATACGCTGACCCTAATGAAGCTGTAAGAGGGTCACAACTGAATAAGATGATTGTTCCTAAATGAAATAGATTGGGGTGATGTGTCGTGGGGAAAGGAACAAATCCATCTAGCAACACTCCTCGTACTGCATCACTGTGACCCATGGGGGAAGGATGGGAGTGAAAGGAGAGGGTCCTCCAGGGATCCTCTTACCTTGCTCATTCCAAATCCTTACTCCAGCCCTTTCTCATTCAATAATTGGCTTTCTGTGCTTTCACTTTCCCTAGTCTTCCCAGCTATCACCTCTGCCTAAGGAAATCAACTTGGCCCCTTAAGACTTACAAATGTGGAATTTTTATTTTAATAAATGTAAATGGCATTTGGCCCAGTTACTGTTGGTTCTGCCCAGAGGGGTAGTGGTGAGGGGTTTCCTTTGGTCCCAAGAATAAGGTTTGGAACAGTGAAAGGCTTCAACCCTATTTCTTTTTCCTTAAAATGTTTGAAATTATTCATATCTCAATTTGCAGTAGACAATTTTCTTTCAAATAATTCCAGCTGAGCCACAAAAGGAATTCTTCCTTATCTACTTTGACTTTGACCTGACTTCTAACTAAATAGTATCTTCTTATATTGAGAGAACTTTTCTCCTTTCCCTTAGCTGGTGATATTATAAGCTATCTGTATTAACTATTCATGAAGGGCACCATGCCCAGATTACTTCACTCTAATCCCTAAATCCACTGTGTCTAAGAGAGGCAGAGGAACCTCAGTTTAACCACCACAATATATTATCCACATATCCCTCTATTGCTTACCACTGATGCTTACTTAAAGCTGTAGGGTTCAGGAAGAAAATGACACAGCATAATGAAATGCAACTGCCAACTACTCAAAAGAAATATTATCTACCCAACAAATCTAAGTGCAAAAGAACAAAGACTCACTTGTAATTTTAACAGAAATAATGGGTTCCCCAACTACTTCTCTACCTATGCTTTTGTAGTTAATAATGATGACAAATCTATCTTGGTACTCCTTTGTGGAAAATAAAAAGCCAATAATTAATCTGTCATCATACACACAGATAACAATAATGGAACTATCACTTAGCATAGGGTCCTGTGTAAAATATGTTTTCAAGAAATACTTACTAAGCCCTGGCTGGTGGGGCTCAGTTAGTTGGAGCATCATCCTATAGACTGAAAGTTTGCAGGTTCAGTCCCTGGTCTGGGCTCATATACCTACGTCATGGGTTTGATCCCTGGTGGGGAAACATATGGGAGGCAACCAATCGATGTTGTTTTTGTTTTTGATTTTTCTCTCGCAAATGAAATTTTTTCCTCAGGTGAGGGAAAGAAAAATAGAAATACTAAATATATGAAAGTCAGAATATTTTGCAAAAGTAATTATGACTTTCATTGCATTCACAATCCTGAGAGTACTACTTTCAATAAGTGGAGTCAACTACTGAGCATGTTGACAAATTGAAGACATTCATGGCCCACCTTCATTTGAATAAATCACAGAAGGAATTGTTTGGAATCTTATATGTGTATAGAATGTAAAAAGTGGAGAAAATACTGCATGGACTCAAACTTTTCAAAGACAAAGACATAAATAATTTTTCCAAAAAGGAGAAATTATGGGCAAAGTGCATTTACTTAAATTAAGCAGTTGTGGGACTTTCCACCAAGACAGAGGCCTAGACAGACACACTGCATCTCTCTCCACAACTAAGAAGAAATATAACTACCTCAAAACTAGGGACAACCAGAAGTTCCAGAATATTGACTGCATGGAAGTTCAACAAACAAAGATATAAAGAAGAAATAATCATCCAGACAGGTAGGAGGAGGAAGAGCCGGGGCAGAGAGGAAACAGTGTGGTGGTGGCGGCAGCAGCGGCAGCAGCAGCAGGCTGGCAGAAAGTGCAGTCACAAATTTAAAAAGTCAGGAGGGACACCTGGGAAGCACTCCCAGCACCAGACCAGACCACGTGCTTCTGATTGTGCAAACCAGTGTAGGTTGGGGCGGAGGAAAAAACTGCCAGTCTCTCAGCAGAGTCTGCTTCTTTAAAGGGCCCCCAGAGTCCTAGAATGTCCGCAGACTTACCCATTCTAGGAACAACAGCCAGGGCAACAACTAGAGAGGTACCAGTCCCATATAAAGTGGGAGAAGTGCCTGGAAAAGGGGTGAGTGCTGAGCAAGTGACATTGTTCCCTCTCAGACCCCTCTCCCACATACAGTGCCACAACATGGTGAAACAGGTCGCACTTTACTGATGAGAAAACCTAAGGCTTCGACCCTTATGATGTAACAGGAGCGACAGCTCTACCTAAGAAAGAGGCAAACAAACACAGGAGCCTGTCAAGATGAGGAGGCAGAGAAGAATGGCCCAAAAGGGGGAATGGATTGAGGTTCCAGTGGGAGAACTAAGTGACGAGGAGATAGCCAACCTAACAGATGTAGAGTTCAACACACTGGTAATAAAGATGCTCACAGGCTTGACAGATATGCTTAAGTATGGCAAACGCATAAGGGAAGGAGTGAAGGCTATGCTGAATGAAACAAAGGAAAATCCACACAAAACCAATGGTGAAGGGAAGGAAACTGGGGTTCAAGTCAATGATTTGAAACATAAAGAGGAAAACAACAGTCAACCAGTACAGAGTGAGGAAACAGAAATTGAAAAAAATGAGGAGAGGCTTAGGAACCTCTGGGTCAACTTTAAACATGCCAACTTCCAAACCATAGGGGTGCCAGAAGGAGAAGAGGAAGAGCAAGAAATTGAAAACTTATGTGAGAAAATAATGAAGGAAAACTCCCCATAGTTGGCAGAGGAAATAGACATACAAGTCCAGGAAGCACAGAGAGTCCCAAACAAGCTAGACCCAAAAAGGACCACACCAAGACACATCATAATTAAAATACCAAAGGTTCAAGATAAAGAGAGAATCTAAAAAGTAGCAAGAGAAAAGCAGAGAGTTACCTACAAAGGGGTGCCTATAAGACTATCAGCTAATTTCTCAAAAGAAACTTTGCAGGCAAGAAGGGACTGGCAAGAAATATTCAAAGTGATGAAAAGCAAGGACTTACAACCGAGATTACTTTCTCCAGCAAAGCTATCATTTAGAATGGAGGGGCAGATAAAGTGCTTCCCAGACAAGGTAAAGCTAAAGGAGCTCATTATCACCAAGCTATTAGTATATGAAATGTCAAAGGGACTTACTTAAGGAAAAGAAGATCAAAATTATGAACATTAAAATGACAAACTCACAACTATCAACAAGTAAATCTAAAAAAAAAAAAAAAAATTTCAACTAAGCAAACCAGAATAAGAACAGCATCATAGGTATGGGGATCATTCAGAGGGTTATCAGTTGGGGAGTGGAAGCAGGGAGAAATGGGGAAATGGTGCAGGGATTAAGAAGCATAATTGGTAAATACAAAATAGACATGGAGACGTTAAGAATAATATAGGAAAGGGTGATGCCAAAGAACTTACATGCACAACCCATGGACATGAACTAAGGGGGGAGGGATTGCTGGAGGGAAGGTGGGTACTGGGTAGAAAGGAGCAAAGGGAAAAAAATTGAAACTACTGTAACAACATAATCAATAAAATACACTTCAAAAAAAAAAAAAAAGAAGCAGTTGTCATTTCCTTACATATATTACATGCAGTATATAGTAAAGCCTTCTGTGTGGAAACAGAAGTAGATAAAAGACTGTTACTGATCTTCTGGGATTAGTAGATAATAAAAAAAGTAGAAAAGAGTGAAACATATACCAGGTCATCTATATATGTGTGACCAAGAAGCAGGAATTTGCAATTCAATCTTAAGGGGATGATGGGCATGCCTGAGAGTGCCCCTTCTCAAAATGACTCAAGAAATAGGTAGTTCTATATGAAACATCTGTTGCTACAACCCCTACTTTATATGTTAGTTGCAACACATATCTAGATATAACTATTTTTGAAAGTGAATTTACTTCTGTTAATATTAAGGAAATTGCCAAAAGATAATCAACCTGATTTGTGATTGCTGCAACTCACCGTATCAACATAAACCACACACACCCAACACATATATAATTTAAGCTTAAATATTAGTAAAAATTATTAAGGATGTTGCTTTAATCATTTCTGGCTGCTGTAACAAAAGTATCATTAATGAGCTTGATTATAAACAACGGAAATTTCTCACAGGCGCTGTCAGATTTGGTGTTTAGTGGGGGCCTACTTCTTGGTTAATAAACAGCTGTCTTCTCACTGTAACTTCATATGTAGAAAGAAACAGAGGGTCTATCTGGGGTCTCTGTTATAAGGGTACTCATCCTACTCATAAAGGCCTCACCCTCATGACCTAATCACCACCCAAGGCCCAACTTCTAAATACCATCACATTGGGCTTTAGGGTTTTAACATATGAATTTGGAGTAGACACAAACATTAAATCTATAACAGATGCCCTGACATAGATTGTTGGCCACCAAGAATTGCTGGTTTCTCATTTCATGTTCTACTCTAAGAGTTAGTTCCAATAAATGGCACTGGATCTCAAAGTTGGCCTCAATCATATTTGTCCAGCCTCAGTTGAAGGTAATTTTTAGAAAATAAGCCTTTATTTATCTTTCTCACTCAATTACATCACATGAATGAAGTCTTCTTTAGGAACCATGAATCTCGACAGTTTCTAGCACATTAATTGGGGGGGGGTATGAGTGGGTAGTAAACTGCAGGGAACATATGAAGAAAAGAATATATTTGGGACCATGTTATGCACAGGGTAATATTACCTAGGGCTATTGTGAATGTGTCAAACATAAATGAAAATAATGAAGCACACATGGAAAAAAAGTCTCTGTCAAACCCAGGAAATTTGGGAGCATATATATATCAGGAGAAACAGTAAGACAATGAAAGGATGACAAAATGAAAAAAAAATGAGTTTGTTAAACAGATACAAAGAAATAGAGCTAGGAGAGAGATAGGATCATATAAGAAAGTAGTTTGTTCATTTATTTTTTGAATGAGTGCTCTATATCAAGCTCTGTATTAGATATTTAACAAATGTGATGGACAAGGAAGTTCTAGCCTTTGTCCACAAATCATTGGGTGGGTCTTGTATTCAGGGTTCTGCTTAGAGCATCTCTTAAATGCCAGTGTGGGCAACATATTAGAGTCACAACACCCTTTTCTTTCAATATACAAAGTGCCCATTGGTCACTGTGCAAGCATTTCTCTGAAGGTGACTTGACAACAGTAGTCCCATTAGTGACATCCTTTCTGGAGTCATTAGACTTCTTTTTTGTTGTACTCATAACTATTTATTTGTTTGTACACCCTGAGGACGCATCAGGTTTAATAATAGAGGAAACACTTTTATCTAGTACAGTATAACACCTAGTGGAAATTATGCCGATACAGTCCTGAGGTAGCCTAGCAAAAAGAATCTAATGAACACAACAAACTGACAAACATAATAGAAACAGGCATGGATACATGGAACAGACTGACAGCTGTCAGGGGTGGGGGGAGGACTCAATGAAAGAAGGTGAAGGGATTAGTCAAGGAAAATATATGCATGACCCACAGATACAGACAACAGTGTGGTGATGGCCAGAGGGAATGGGGGCAGGAGCTAGGTGAAGGTGGGTAAACTTTGGGGGGATGGCGGGGACATCTGTAATAGCATCGGCAATAAAAATACAGAAAAAAAGAATCTCCTTAGCTGGAAAAAATATCATACCAAATAAGAAAAAGGAAATACCCTATACATTCAATCTTATACTGTTCAAATGTTTCTAGAAAGTTTAATCCTTTTGAGGTCCCACTGTTGCAAATTAATAATTCTAGGAAGGTAGAAGTCTATTCAAAGACATGCAGAAACAAACACTGCAGTTTTAGGTCTTGCTCTTTTTTCCATTCTTTTGAGAAAATCAGGATGGTGCTCTAGTTGAAAATAAATTCCCACATTGAAGAGGAATTCTTGGAAAAAATCAGTAAATCCAGAGAATTGGTGATGTTATCTGGGCAGTTGGCCAGTCACCCTTATGTTATCTAGACTTACATTGCATGTGATGACAACCACCATCTGGTCCATTTTCCCATCTGTCCAAAGCCACTCATATTATATCCAAAAAGAAACATTTGGAGATTCCCAAGTGTGACATGCCAAAAGACAAAATTTGAAAGGCAAGTGGAAAATAGGAAGAATGAAAAGTGGCCTTAAGGGTGAAGTTTTAAGTCACCAAAAATTCATGAGGTTTGCATTGTGAGTAAATTGCTAGTATCCATCTGGGTTACCAATGAGTAAATATTGATGAATCATCATTTTATTCACTGTGTGCTCCTCAATTTAACACTAAGTGCCCATCCCTACCTTACCAGAGCTCCACTCAGCCTCACACACTGAGGTTGCTCAAATTGTAGCCTCAGTCACATCTAGCTTCTGATCTTGATTAAGATCTGGACCAGGGCTGGTGACATATTAGCCTCATACCCAGGTCTGTCAGATATATTATCTTTTTAATTCTTGTACGTGATGTGCCAAGGATACCCAAGGTGCAAGCTCTCTACATTTGAGCTTCCAGGCACAGGGTGGTTTTTGCTCTGGTTTCCCATTTTGCTTGCTAGATTTTTAAAAAATAAGGCTAGTTTGCATTTTATAGATTAAGCCCTAATGGACCTTAACTCTAATCCTTCACAGATAGCTGTTCAGTCCCACTCCTCTTCACAACCTGCCTACCTCGCTTATTAGGGAAGCAATGTTGAGGCACAAGAAAGGACTCACAGGCCATCCTGGTCTCCTGGGGTCTTCTGCAGCATCCCATAGAGTGACAGCTTATAGGCCTTCTCCAGCAGGCTTTTGATGAGCAGATGTGCAGAGAAACAGCTCACAGGATGCCAGATGAAAGGACAGCCTCTTTATAGTCCCACCCTCTCTCTATGAAGCACACTGGGGCAGTATACAGCATAGAGGAGTTTCTCCATTGCATACACTACACTTCATTTCCCATGTTACCTAATTGCTCAAGGCCTCTGCCTCCCCACTTGGGTTAGGTGAAGATTAAATTAGTTAATACATTTAATACTTAAAATGAGTCTGGCATGAAGAAAGCACTTAACCATTATTATTGTTGTTGTTATTACCATTAATTCTATAATTAAAATATTATTGATTAACTATAGGTAAGGAAGTGGTGGGAGTTTATAGGTACATCATTTATGTTTATTTTTACTTTTCTAGCTTAAGTTTCCAAAATAACATTGTTTATATAATTATGAAAACTCAATCAGTATTATTTTTAAGGTTCTAACAATTCTGAGGAATAACGCACCAGAAGGTGAGTTTTTCTTGGACCGAAGGAGAGTGAGAGATATGATAATAGTTAAAAGATTCTAAATGATTGTTTTAAAAAGTATTTAATATTTGAATATTTTCCGCACTGTGGAATCTGCAAAAAAAGCACCAAAAATGGGGAAAAATCACAAAATCCAAAGACAGCCACCATTCCAAATACCTTTGTCATAATATAATTGCGGGGGCTCCTGTGAACCACCCACACCCAGTTTACATGTGATGGTGACTCGATGGAGACCGAGCTGCCCCCTCAGGACTTTCCAGACCCCTCTCCCCAGAATCCCTCCTGCAGGACTTTAAGCAGTAACACTGTGCTAGAGTCTTCAGGCCAAGGATGGAAATTCTTTCATGCTGACCCTTCTTCAGACATTTTTTACAATTATCTTTTCCTAACTTCTCTGTCTCTCTCTCTTCCGTTTTCCTCCCAATCAAGGCTAAAAAAAAATAATAACCAATAATTAATTATCAAACCTTCCTTTCTGGGCATTATTTACATTGGAAAAATGTTAATACAGCACAGTATATACAAGTGTGTGTGTGTGAACATGTGTGTTAATACATCTCTGGAAATTTTGGAAAAACTGGTATTTTGGGGGATTGGCAAGAATGGGGAAAAGGTTCAGAAAACGGATGCTGCTCAAATACAATTTTCTCAGTTTAGATACTTCGAAAATATTATCCTCCATTTTAGTGAATAAAAGTCCCACCCTCGAAGTGTTAGACTTTAAAATACTTTTGAAAATATATTGGAGCCCTGGCTGCTGTGGCTCAATGGATGGAGCGTCGGCCTGCAAGCCAAGTGTCGCTGGTTCGATTCCCAGTCAGGGCACATTACTAGGTTGCACGTCAGGTCCCCAGTTGGGGGCGCGAGTGAGAGGCAACCACACAGTGATGTTTCTCTCCCTCTCTTTCTCCTTTCATCCTCTCTCTAAAAATAAAATAAAACAAACAAACATAAATAAATAAATTATTTAAATTAAAAAATTTAAAAAAAAGAAAATATATTGGGAGTAGTTAAGTTGTTGCAGATGAGGTCAAAGGGTCTACTATATATGCTACTATATATTATATGTATAATATATGTATATATAATATATAAATACACGTGTGTGTATATATGCTATTCTTCTAATGAAACTCTGGAAATGCATTGCTCACTCGGAAGCCAGAGACATAGTTTCTGTCTACCAGCAATAAAATGTGCATAATAAGAATTCATATTTATAAAGCAGAAGGGAAAATGCATTAGTACTGTGCTGTTTTGAAAGGTAGAAAAGGCATTTGATCAGATGATTGTTTCTCATTTGTCATGAAAAGCTTTCGTATAAAGAAAAAAGAATCTCGGTATGTTTCTAATAGTAAAATGTCTGATTCTCATTTCCTGCCTAATAAATTATTTACATACTGTGTCCAAGGCCATTTACACTCAATTTACTCTTAGGCAATGCTCCAGAAGATGGCGCACTCATTTATAACTCTCCTCTGGTTTCAATATATACTCTTCCTTTACTCTGAAAATGTTGCTGTGCTTCACCTGAAAGATGAATGACGACCCATGTTACGATACATCTGCTCTTCTATGACCATAGAGCACAACGGGTGAAGTGAATTTTTGCAAGGAAGCCATTATTCAATCAGTGAAAGTAGCAGAATGTATAATTCAGGACCAAGCATGAAAGAACCATTATCACCCTGTCACTGTAGCATACCCAGCCTGTACAGGAGAGTTATGAACTTGGAGAAAGTCTTTGTAATTACTTAAACATTTATTTTTTTTATTATTATTGATTATATTGTTACAACAGTTCCAATTTTCTCCCCCTTGCTCCCCTCCACCCAGCACCGCCCTCCCCCAGGAATCCCCCCCAAGTCCATACCCCTGGTTCGTAAAAATTAACTATCCCCCCCTCTCAAATATAAGGACCCTTTGTAATCTTGTAATGGACAATGGGCGAAGGTCTCAAGCTCCTCTAGCTGCTTCAAGCTGGACATGGTCGTCGTCCTACCTACCCTTGGGTCCAGAAAACCCTAATAAGACTGGGAGTGTGGAGGGGAGGGTGGCCTTCCCACATGGGGAAGGATCGTGCAGACTCCAGGTCAGTTGGCTGTCTCCAGTCAACGGCGTGCTTGGTTTAACAGGCTGGTGTCCTTGTTGTGTTCTGGGGGCAACAGATTTGGCGAAAAGGGTTAAAAGACATCATTCACTCCATAACTACTAGATGACAAAAGGCAGGGATTAATTTTTCAATGTTCCATATTAGGAAAAAAAAAGGGGGGGGGGCTTCTTTGGAGGAAGGTGTGCTAGGCACATCTCAACTGTCCAAAACCCTTTTGCCCGTTATACTTAGTTTGGGCTGAGGTAAATAGTTTAGATTTTCCCCCTCTCAGACCTCTGGGCCTTTTCTGTCCAAGCCATTAGGATAGAAAAGAGAAACCCGTTTTAAAGTGAAGCCCACAGACCACCCCATTCTTCACCAACCCAGCCATTTAGTTCAGCCAAACCGTTGAGTCTCAGGAGGCAGTGCTGCAGAGAGGATTAAGTGAGGCTTATGCGTACAGACAATCACTCAGGTAATGCGATCATAGGCTTATGTCCTTTGAAAACAGAAAACACGTGTTAATTTATGTAACATAACCCACAAACAAGTCTCTAAATCTGTAAGACTGTCTTATTGGGAAGACATCCAGTTGCAAGGCACTTGAAATTCTATTTGCCTGCAACTTCAATATCTTTGATGATATCACAGACATGGTTTAATTTTCAAGTGAAACTATATTTTAAATGAGAAGAAACTTTTAAGATGGTTAGTTGCCCTATTTTATACTCTACTACTGATCATTGTGATTTTCCTTGAATAATAATTTTTCTCCCTAAGGTTACCCTCCCTGTCTTTAAAGGGACTACATTAAGTCCATTTTTAATTTATCCTGTTCGTTTGCATAAACATAACAAGAGCAGCAAATGATCACTTATGATCTTTAGTTCTGCTTTGCTGGAACGTACCCAAGGATTATTTGGGGTGACCCTCAGTCTGTTCTTCAGGGCACAGAAGCTGAGCCACATATCTGGCATTCATTCTTGCCTGTACACACCTGTTTTTTCCAAGTCTTTCTGGTTTTTCATTGTGTCTTAAGGTCCTTTCTAGCCATCTCTCAGGAAAACAACCTTCGTTCCTTCCCTGGAAAGATTGCTGTGGACCGCACAACCAACCATGGTACCAGGCCTTTTATCTCACGGGCTTTTATTACCTTTGAAAGTCATTCCCTGTTCCTCAGGGCTTTTTGGTAACATTCTGAGCCCAAGTATGTTTCCTTTAGGCTTGACATTCCAGTCAAAGACTTGATCCAAAAAAAAAGGAACCTCTATTAACAACTGGTCTTATTACTTCTATGCAAAGAAACTTATGTCATTACTTACTTGTTTAGAATGCCAAACTCTGGAGGGATCAATTAGGGAGAAAAATATACAACGTGAAGGAAAATCTTTGTCCTAATATTCACTGAACTTGCATTTCCATTCTTCATATTTTCATTTTTCCCCCACTAAAGAAATTTTTTTGTTGTTTGTTTTTCCATTACAGTTGTATCACTTTTTTACCCCTCTCGCTTCCCTGCACTCTGTCCCTCCCTTCCCCCACATTTAGTCTCCACTCAGTTGCCCATGTCCGTGGGTCATTCATATATATATATTTTTTTTTTACTTGACCCTTCCCCTTCTTACACCCTTCTCTTCCTCCTCCCCTCCCCCCTTGTTACTGTTAGTCTACTTCTTGTTTACATACCTCTGGTTCAATTTTGCTCATTTGTTTGTGTTGTTAATTAGTTTCCTGTAATAGGTGACAGCATAGGGTATTTTTCTTTTGTTGCCTGGCTTATTTCACTAAGCATAATTTTCTCTAGTTCCATCCATGTTGTTGCAAATGGTAGAAGTTCCTTCTTTCTTTCTGCTACATAGAATTCCATTGTGTAAATGTACCACAGTTTTTTGATCCACTCATCTACAGATGGGCATTTAGGTTGTTTCCAGCACTTGGCTATTGTAAATAGTGCTGCTATGAACATTGGAGTGCATAGGTTCTTTTGTATTGGTGTTTCAGGATTTTTTGGATATAATCCTAGCAATGGAATTGCTGTTTCAAAAGGCAGTTCCATTTTTAGTTTTTTTAGGAAATTCCAAACTGTTTTCCACAGTGGCTGCACCAGTCTGCATTCCCACCAGCAATGCACCACGGTTCCCATTTCTCCGCATCCTCTCCAGCACTTGTTGTTTGTTGATTTGTTGATGATGGCCATTCTGACTGGTGTGAGGTGGTATCTCATTGTGGTTTTTAGTTGCATCTCTCTGATGGCTAGTGATGTTGAGCATACTTTCATATGTCTATGGGCCCTCTGTATGTCTTCTTTGGAGAAGTGTTTGTTCAGGTCTTTTGCCCATTTTTTAATTGGGTTGTCTGTCTTCTTGGTGTTGAGTCGTATGAGTTCTTTATATATTTTGGAGATCAATCCCTTGTCTGAGATGTCATTGGCGAATATATTTTCCCATATGGTTGGTTTCCTTTGCATCTTGCTGATGTTTTCTTTAGCTGAGCAGAAACTTTTTAGTTTGATGTAGTCCCATTTGTTTATTCTTTCCTTTATTTCCCTTGCTTTAGGAGATATATCAGTGAAAATGTTGCTACGTGGGATATCTGAAATTTTCCTGCCTATTTTTTCCTCTAGGACTTTTATGGTATCACGGCTTACATTTAAGTCTTTGATCCATTTTGAGTTTATTCTGGTGTATGGTGTAAATTGGTGATCTAGTTTCATTTTTTTGCATGTCCCTGTCCAGTTCTCCCAACACCATTTGTTGAAGAGGCTCTTTTCACTTCATTTGAAGTTCTTTCCCCCTTTGTCAAATATTAGTTGACCATATGAACCTGGGTTTATTTCTGGGCTCTCTATTCTGTTCCATTGATCTATATGTCTGTTTTTATGCCAGTACCAGACTGTTTTGATTACCGTGGCCTTGTAGTATAGTTTGATATCAGGTATTGTGATTCCTCCTACTGTGTTCTTCCTCAAAATTGCTGTGGCTATTCGGGCTCTTTTTTGGTTCCATATAAATTTTTGAAGTATTTGTTCTAGGTCTGTGAAATATGTTGCTGGTATTTTAATAAATTGCTTTGGGTAGTATGGACATTTTAATGATGTTGATTCTTCCCATCCATGAGCATGGTATATGCTTCCATTTATTTGTATCTTCTTTAATTTCTTCCTTCAGTGTTATGTAGTTTTCTGTGTACAGGTCTTTTACCTCTTTGGTTAAGTTTATTTCTAAGTATTTTATTTTTCTTGTTGCTATGGTAAATGGGATTTTTCTTTCAGTTTCTATCTCTGAGTTTTTATTGTTGGTGTATAAAAATGCCTTCGATTTCTTAATGTTGACTTTGTATCCTGCTATTTTGCCGAATTCACTTATTAGGTTGAGTAGTTTTTTTGTGGAGTCTAAAGGATTTTCCATGTACACTATCATGTTATCTGCAAATAATGACAGTTTTACTTCCTCTTTTCCAATTTGGATGCCTTTTCTTTCTCTTTCTTGTCTGATTGCTGTGGCTAGAACTTCCAAGACTGTATTGAATAGGAGTGGAGAGAGCGGACATCCTTGTCTTGTTCCTGATCTCAGGGGGAATGCTCTCAGTTTTTGCCCATTGAGTATGATGTTGGCTTCAGGTTTCTCATATATGGCCTTTATTATGTTGAGGTATGCTCCCTCTATTCCCATTTTGCTGAGAGTTTTTATCATAAATGGGTGTTGTACTTTATCAAATGCTTTTTCCGCATCTATTGATATGATCATGTGGTTTTTGTCTTTCATTTTGTTTATGTGGTGTATCACGTTTATTGATTTGCGAATATTAAACCATCCTTGCATCCCTGGGATGAATCCTACTTGATCGTGGTGTATGATCTTTCTAATGTGTTGCTGGATCCGGTTTGCCAATATTTTGTTGAGGATTTTAGCATCTATGTTCATCAGCGATATTGGTCTGTAGTTTTCTTTCTTTGTTGTGTCTTGACCTGGTTTTGGAATTAGGGTTATAGTGGCTTCATAGAACGAGTTTGGGAGTCTTCCCTCTTCTTGTATCTTTTGGAATAGTCTGAGGAGGATAGGAGTTAGTTCTTTCCTAAATGTTTTGTAGAATTCACTTGTGAAGCCATCCGGTCCTGGGCTTTTGTATGCTGGGAGTTTTTTGATTACTGCTTCAATTTCACTAGCTGTTATTGGTCTATTCAGTCTTTCTGCTTCTTCTTGATTCAGTTTGGGCAGACTATAGTTTTCCAGGAATCTGTCCATTTCCTCTAGGTTGTCAAATTTCTTGCCATACAGTTGTTCGTAATAATTTCTTATAATTCTTTGTATTTCTGTTGTATCAGTTGTGATTTCTCCTCTTTCGTTTCTGATTTTATTTATTTGGGTCCTCTCTCTTTTTTTTCTTGATGAGCCTGGCTAAAGGCTTGTCAATTTTGTTTATCTTTTCAAAGAACCAACTCCTATTTTTGTTGATCTTTTGAATTGTTACTTTAGACTCTATGTCATTTAATTGTGCTCTGATCTTGATGATTTCTTTCCTTCTACTTGATCTGGGTTTTGCTTGTTGTTCTTCCTCTAGTTCTTGTAGCTGTAGGGTTAAATTTTTTATTAGGGATTCTTCTAGCTTTTTTAGGTAGGCTTGTATTGCTATGAACTTTCCTCTTAAGACTGCTTTCGCTGTATCCCCTAGGTTTTGGGTTGTTGTGTCTTCATTATCATTGGTTTCCAGGAACTTTTTGATTTCTTCCTTGATGTCATTGTTGACCCATTCATTATTTAATAGCATGTTATTCATTCTCCATGAGTTTGAATGTTTTTGAGTTTTTTCCTTGAGGTTGATTTCCAATTTTAAGCCATTGTGATCTGAGAAGATGCTTGATATAATTTCAATTTTCTTGAATTTATTGAGGCTTGTTTTGTGTCCTACCATGTGGTCTATCTTTGAAAATGTTCCATGTGCACTTGAGAAATATGTATATTTTGCTTCTTTGGGGTGAAAACTTCTATATATATCGACTAAGTCCATTTGATCTAAAGTGTTGTTCAGTGCCTCAATATCTTTGGTGTTTCTTTGCTTTGAAGATCTGTCTATTGTTGACAATGGGGTGTTAAAGTCCCCTACAATGAGTGTGTTGCTGTCTATATCTTTCTTGGAGTCTTTCAAAATTTTCCTTACATATTTGGGTGCTCCTAAGTTGGGTGCATATATATTTATAAGGGTTATATCTTCTTGATGGATTTTTCCCTTAAATATTATGAAATGCCTTTCTTTGTCTCTTTTTACGGACTTTGCTGTGAAATCTGTTTTGTCTGATATAAGTATTGTTCCCCGGCTTTTTTTTCATGTCCATTTGCTTGAAATACTTTTATCCATCCCTTTACTTTCAGTCTGTGTAGATCTTTTGTTCTAAGGTGTGTCTCTTGTAGACAGCATATATGTGGGTCATTCTTTCTAATCCATTCAGCTACCTTATGTCTTTTAATTGGAGCGTTTAATCCATTTACATTTAAGGTTATTACTGATAAGTACTTATTCATTGTCATTTTTCCCCTTTGTACTCGTGTTCTTCTCTGTCTCTCTCTGTTTCTTTATCTTCTTAGAGCAGACCCTTTAGCATGTCTTGCATTGCTGGTTTGGTGGAGACGTATTCTTTTAGTCTTCCTTTGTCTGAGAAACTCCTTATTTCGCCTTCCATCTTGAATGAGAGCCTTGCTGGGTAGAGTATTCTTGGTTGTAGGCCTTTGTTTTTCATTGCTTGGAATATTTTTTGCCATTCCCTTCTGGCTTGTAGTGTTTCTGCTGAGAAACCTGGGGATAGCCTTATTGGAGCTCCCTTGTATGTTATTAGTTGTTTCTCTCTTGCTGCTTTTAGGATTCTCTCTTTGTCTTTGAATGTTGCCATTTTAATTATGATGTGTCTTGAGGTGGGCCTGTTGGGGTTCATTTTCATTGGGACCCTCTGTGCTTCCTGGATTTGTGTGACTCTTTCTCTTCTCATGTGAGGGAAGTTTTCTGTCATTAGTTTTTCAAAGAGGTTTTCTATCCCTTGCTCTTCTTCTTCTCCTTCTGGAATTCCTATGATATGGATATTATTACGTTTCATGTTGTCCTGCAGCTGTCTTAGAGCCTCTTCAGTCTTTTTCAGTCTTTTTTCATTTTGTTGCATTGTCTGGGAGTTTTTGTGTACGTTGTCCTCCAGCTCGCTGATCCGATCTTCTGCTTCCTCTAGCCTGCTTTTTATTCCTTCTACTGTGTTCTTCAATTCAGAGATCATATTCTTCATTTCCTCCTGGCTCTTATTGATAGTTTCCATGTCCTTTTTGATGCTGGTATAATTCTCAGTAAGTTCCTTATAGTTCTTCTGGAGTTCACTGTAGTTTTTCTGGAGTTCTTTGTAGTTTCCGCTGAGCTCATTTAGCTTCTCCATAATCCATGTTTTAAATTCCGTATCTGATATTTTGCTCCCCTCTATTTCATTTAGCACTCTTTCTGGGGATTCTATCTTTCCTTTTAATGGGGGGTTGTTTCTCTGTCTCCCCATTTTTGTGATTCCTTTTGTTTGTTGGTGCTTCTTAGAATGATCTCTTCTTCCTGAATCTGCCTCTGGTAGCGTCAGATCGTGTACCAGACTGGCCCTAGGCAGCCTATTGGAGACTTCCAGTAATCTACTGCCTTTGTCTCTCTTCTTTAGTTGTTACTATACTCAATCTGTGGTTGGCCGTCAGTCTTAAGGACCGTGGGTGTGGCAACTTAATTCCTTTATGCAGGGCTTTTATTTCCCCTTAGTATGACGCCACTTGGAGGGGAATGGTCTGTCTGCTGTACTGGGGCTGAGTCAGCACTGGCTGGTCCTGGGAGGGGGTTAGTGTAGCTTCCACTTACTCCTTCGTCCTCCTTGATCTCTGTCTGCATTGTCCTTGATGATATTTCTTTAATCTGTCTGGTTGTATTTCAGCTACTTTTTGGTGGATCTTTTTCTCTGGTTAGTTGATTGAGAGTCACTCTGCCCACCTTGTCTTGAGATCTTTTGTGAAGGTGCTGCTAAAACATAATCACCCAACCCAGGCAAGAAACCCACACCCTCCAATGTCTCCCCCAAATACAATCCCACTATAGACTGCAAATGAGCCCGTGTTAATATACTTGTGGAGATACTGGGACTCTTATTTTGTAGGAGAAACAGAAAGGAGTTGTTTTAAATGAAAGAAGGGTAATTTTGGAGCTGGAATTTGATAGAATATTAATATTAGCAATTGGGATCAAGGTTATGTAAGAGAGCAATTAACACTTACACTGTATGTTTGAAAAGGAGGGGAGGGTTACAGTGTGGAGAGAGAAAGTGGAAGTGTATGGTATTAGGATTATATAATCGGTATATACTATATGATTAGCGTGGGAGGTAGGGTAGACACAATAGACATCTAGGTAGACAGACAGCCAGAAATTGAAAGAGAGGGCTGGGGAGGTTAGAAGGTAGGAAACAGATTGAGAGAGAATTTTTTAAGAATAAAAGTACAGAGTAGAAAATAGCAAGACAGGAAGGGAGAGAGGAACGAGAGAGAGAAAGTAGAGAAGAGAAGGGTAGGGGACAGAACGGAAGAAGAAGGGGAGGTATAGGAGAGGGGACTGGATTAAAATTCTTTTTTTTTTAAATTATATATTATAAAAAAGATTAGGAGATTAAGACGTGGTATAAAGTTGCAAGATAGAGAGAAAGGGTGAATATAGAGAGAGAGGAATAGGAGATAGGAAAGCAAGAGGGTTTGGGATGAAAAGAGCTCAGAGGAGGGAGGGAAATCAGGAGGAAGAGGAGATATTAGGGAGGGGAGGATTGAAATTGAAGAGTTGGCGAAAGATAGGATGAAGGAGAGAAATACAAGAGGTAGAGAAAGAAGTGAGGGGATGGGGTAGAAAAAGAGAAGGGGTAAGAATGGGAGAGTAAAGGGAGAGGGGGATAGATTAGAATTATAATTTGAATATTAAGAGATTAGAATATAAAGTGGAATAGGGAGAGAGAGAGAATATGTATAGGGAGCGAAGGAAAATAAGGACAAGAGATGAAAGAAAAACGAATGTAGACTGAAGGGGGACAAAATAAAGAAAGAAATTTAATAAAGTTGAAGGTGCGTAGCGCAGAGAAAGGAGAGGGTGAGAAAGGGAGAGAACTTAAAATTATAAAATTAGCTGAGAATAGGATGAAGGGGAGACATGCTAAGGGGAGAGAAGGGAGGGAAGAGGAGGGGAGAAAAGGAGAGAGAATAAGAAGGGACTGACGGTAGGGGTAGTTAGGAAGAGAGTGAGAGATAAATGAATGAGGATTTTAACTCAATTCAACTTTTATGCACAGTCTCTGGGTATTTTTGGTTTGTTTGTTTTTTGGTTTTTCCTTGCTTCCTTCCTGAGTCTGTTCCTATTCAAAATTCCATGAGTTTCAAATCTTTTCTGGTTGGTTGGCTGGCTGTGGGAGGGTTCTGCTTGATTCTGGGATTGCTAGTCTTTTTTGGGGGGGCCTACTGCCGCTCTGCTGTGAGCTGCGTTTAGTAGTCCCCTCCTGAGGCACCCTCAGCCCTCCTCAGGCTTGTCCAGCTACTCCTTCCCTCTGTTGGTCCAGCCTGTGCCTGCCAGCAATCCCCGCCCTGCCTCCAGTCCTGTCTCTATTCCCAGGCTACAGCTTCTGCTCTCTTCCCTGTCTATATGCCTGCGCACCCTATCTCTCTCCCTGTCTCAAGACCGTTCCTTTGTTCTGCAGGACTCTGGCACAGTCGGTCAAAGTGCCGGGCCCAGTGGCCCTTTCCTGCCCAGGGCCTCTCCCCTAGTCTGGAGCTTTGCAGTGGCTTTCCTGCCTGTGCTCTTCTCCGTGCCCCAAAACTGTCTCTATTCTGAGCTACTGCTTCCGCTGGCTTCCCTGTCTATCAGCCTGCGTGCTCTATCTCTCTCCCCGCCACAGCACCGTCCCTTTGTTCTGTGGGACTCTAGTGTGGTCGGTCAGCGCAGCACTCTCCTTCCCCGGAGCTCTCTGCCGGTCTGGAACTCTGCAGCAGCCTTTCCCTGTGGCCCCTTCTCCCCGCCCTAAAACCGTCTCCCCTCCAGAACCTCTGCCTCCGCTCTCTTCCCTACTTACACACCCTGCCCGTCCTATTTCCCTCCTAGTCCCAGACCGGCCTTTGTTCTGTGGGATTCTAGCGTGACTAAAGAGCAAACACTGGTTTCAAGAACGCAGTTCTCCCCTGGTCCGGAGTTCCACAGCAGCTTTTCTGTGCTGCCGTTCTCCTTGCCCCAAACCTGTCCCTTTGTTCTGTAGGGCCCTAGCACTAGTGCTGGGCTCGCCCGGAGTGCCAAGCTTTCGGTCGGAGGTTGCAGCTGAGGATGTTTCCCTCTAGACTCAGATCACACAGTTTCTCCCAGTCCTGGTTGTTCACTGTTCTCTCCCTCCTCTGGCTTTTTCGGCCAAATCCTCTCCCTAACTCCCTACAAGAATTCACTC
The DNA here is from genome assembly GCF_987537825.1 of Furipterus horrens. NCBI lineage: Eukaryota > Metazoa > Chordata > Mammalia > Chiroptera > Furipteridae > Furipterus > Furipterus horrens. The sequence goes on along the minus strand of NW_028327187.1, from coordinate 94,648,861 downwards.
CCGGCTAGTGAGCTCTCCGGCTTGATACTGCAAACACACAGAGTCTCGGAATGACTCAGCCTGCAGTTTGTGATAAACCCCTCCACCCCCCTCCACGCTGCTCCCACGATCTCCTCCCCGGGTCTCCTCCCCGTTTACGTTATCAGATATCCACACTCACTCAGTTACTCACTCCTCTCCGCATTTGTTCCTGGATTCTGTCCTTAACAGGAGCGAGCTGAGAACACTGTCCCTACTCCGCGGCCATCTTGGTCCCCCCTCCTACTTAAACATTTAGTATGATTTTTTTGGATTGACTGAATTATAACAGTGCTTGCCTGAGATGTCTTCCTTCAGGGCCCAAAGGTAAACATAAGGAAGCTGCTAGAAGTTGTTAGTGGTGAAATGCCACCAGAATGTTACCAGTGATTGGACCTCAGTTCAGCAACGTTGGTACTTGAGCCCTGGCTAAGAAGGAATTCAGAGCACAAACTCAAATAAAAGTGAAATTTTATTTAGGAAGTCACAGAGGTAGAAGAAGTGAGCTATGGAAGAAGTGAGCCAGCTGGGCTGCGTGGGCTCAGGACGCAAGTTACAGAGACAAAAGAAGGGTCTTTGGAGCTTAGGAGAAAGAAAGCCTTGAGGGGAGAAGAGGGAGAAAGCTGCTGCAGGGGAGAGGGAGAGAGAGAGAGAGAGAGAGAGAGAGAGAGAGAGAGAGAGAGAGAGAGAGAGAGAGAGAGAGAGAGAGAGAATTTGCTAAGTCTGTCTTGAGGGCTTTAATCTGGAGGTTTTAGGAGAGAATCTCAATAGAATATTCATCAGCTTCCCAAGTGTGGCCTTTCAGGGTCATGGTTTGTACTGGTTGGTTGGCACCTGGCTGGGGGCATTGGTCATTACATCTGGTCCTGATGTCTGTCATGGGGCAGCCCCACCTGGCCTTGCTGCTTTTCTGGGCCTGCAGCTAAAACACAACTGAGGCCTAGATGTTATCTCTAGGACATAGTGCTTAAGGGAATGGTTGTGCAAGGGTTTGTATGGCAGTCATATGCAGCTATTCTGTGGCCCCCTTAATCTCTTCTAAGGGGGTCTACCACATGACTAGTGATATGAAAAGTCAGGGGTTCTAAACCACATGACCAATGATATGCTAGAAGAGGAAAGGTCACCCTGGGGACAAGGTTCCCCTTACAATTGTCCATTGCTAGGCACCCAGGGCTCGGTACCATGGGTGACCTTCCGTACGTGACATATTGTCCTTGCTCTGTTCATGTCTGTCTAACTCCCACACCTGAGACCTGTTGGAACTGAGTAATGAACTCTCCAGTGGCCTCAGCATGAAATGTTCTCATTATACCCTTATTATACTAAAACCTCGGTGCAAGGTGGGGCTTATCAGCCACTTTCTGTACATGCCACATACGTATAAATAACCATGTCCACTTATTGCACATGTTCACTCAAAATGAACCTCAACATATTATGATGTATGCAACTGGCCCTATAATACCAGATGGTCTTTTGTTCTTGGAGAGGCACTGCTTTTGGGACAATCCCCAGTGTACTCCTTGTTTGCTGCTTTGCAATAAAGTCCCTAGAAACAAAATCTACTTGGAGTATTTGTTTTAAATCTTTACCTGAGGACATGCTTATTGACCTTAAAGAAAAAAGGAAGGGAGGAATACAGAGAGGGAGAGAAAATTTGACGTGAGAGAGAAACATCAATCAGCTGCCTCTTGTACACTCCGCAACTGGGGATCGAACCCACAACCCAGGTGTGTGCCCTGACTGGGATCAAAACCACAACCTTTTGATTTACTGGACAACACTCCAACCAACTGAGGCAATCCGGGCAGTGCAACTCAGACTATTATTTTGGCTGACACTTACCAAGCGGCTGGACCCTTGTTTGACTGGGGTTGAACAGTGACCCAGCCCTTTAGTCAGGACACTTCAAGTTCTGTTGCCATTTCCTGACTCTCCTGCTCTCTGACCAGCTCCTCCAGGCCCCAGCATTCCTTGACCTGGCAGATGTTGAGGGGGATTTGGAAGAGGTAGCAGCCTTTAAACTGAGAACGGTGCTTTAAATATCTTGGGAAACAGTCCAAGTGACAAATCGGTTATGTTTAGGCTTCCTCCTTTCCAAAGACATATATTGACAATACCTTGCTCATTCATATGCACAGTAGCAGGTTTTCCCCTCACAAAAAACCTGTTTTTGCTCCCCTGGTGTGTAGCAAGAAGGATGTATCTTGAAAGTTCTATAGGTGCCTCCAGGCCTCTGCTTTTTGATGCAGAGATAAGCCGGGAGCTTTATGGTAACAGTAGTCACAGCTGCTCTTCAACCAGAGGTCCTAGTGCAACAGGGCAAATACAAGTGAAATGGAGACCAGCTGCCTCTCCAAATACATTGTTTCCTATGCCATGGTGCTGGCAGAGTTAATTTCCCCATTCACACATCAACTGAAAATGTGTTTTTAGCTCCTTGAGTAACTGTTTGTGGACAAACTTTCTGTTTTTAGAGTGATGTATCAGTTCCAGTTAACAATTTGATATAGGTGTTGAAATAAAATGCATTGCCCTGCATGGAATAAACACGTGATTGTGAAACTAACAGAACTCTGGCGGCAGCATGGATACTTAGCTGGATTAACACCTCCTTGAAGCCCTGTCTCCAAATACAGGTGCATTGGGAGTTAGGGTTTCAACATAGCGGTTCTGACCTAATTAGTTTCACCCTTAGAAGGGATGGGGCTTTTCCTGGCAAAGGAGATTCTTCATTGCTGGCTCGGAAGATGGCAGAGGAGCTGATAAGGGCCACCAGCTGACAGCCAACAAGGAAACAAGAGACCCATCCCTGAACTGCGAGCAACTGAATTCCACCATAATCTCATAAACTTAGAAGAGGACCCTGAGCTCCAGATGAGGATACAGCCTAAGAGCTTGATTTTAGCCTTGTGTAACCCTGAGCAGAAGATCCATCCATGCTACGCCTAGAATTCTGACCAACAGATGGTGAGCTAATAAATTGATGTCGTTTTAAGCTGCTAAATCTGTAGTAACTTTATAAGCAACCTGGAAATGATCTTTGTGTCTATACTTTGCCAAAAACATACTGCCTTGATTACTGTAGCTTTACAGTAGATCTAAAGTTGGGTAATGTGAGCCCTCCAACTTTGTTCTTCCCTTTGAGAATTGTTTTGGTATTCTAATAATTGTGCCTTCTAGTATAAATTTCCAAATTAGTCTGTAGATATAATTTTATAAAAGAAGCTTGTTGAGATTTTTTTTTTTTTTTGGCATTGTATTAAATCTTTAGATCACATTGAGAAGAAGTGACATTTTAACTACTGAGTTTTCCAATCCAGGAATACAGATTGTCTCCCTAACTATTTATATCTCCTTTGGTTTCCTTCATTGGTGTTTTTCAGTTTTCACACGCATATCCTGCACATGTTAGGTCAGATTTATACCCAAGCACTTTAGTTTTTGGTGCTGTTATAAAAAGTACAGATTTCTTAATTTAAAATTCAAATTGTTTATTGATGGTATATAAGAAGGCAATTGCCCTGTACATTGACACTGTTTCTGAGACCTTCCTAAATATAGTTTTGGTTTCAGGAATTGTTTTGTTTGCCTCGTTTTGTTTTTAAGATATTCATGTTTTCTATATAGACAATCATTGTCATATGCAAACAGCAATCTTTTATTTTTTTCCACAGTGAACACTTTTATTTTTATTGTCTTATTGAACTAGGTAGATTTACAAAACAATGCTGACTCAGAGTAGTAAAGAAAGATCTCTCTGATTCATTTCTAATTTTTATTTTTGTCAGTGATTTCCAAATTAGTCCAGCAACGTTCTCAAGGAATCTATTCTTCCCTGCTGATCAGCAAATATTTTTTGCTCCCCTTTTTCATATATAGAGAGTGCATATGAATTGCTCTGTTTCTGTCTATTCTATTCTATTCTATTGATTTTCTATGCAAATATCAATCCCACATATTCTGGATTACCATAGGTTTGTAATAATCCTCAATACCAAGTCAGGCAATTTCTGTACCTTGTTCTTCTCTAGGATAGTCTTTTTTTTTTTTAAGCACATTTTATTGATTATGTTACAGTAGTCCCAATTTTTTTCCCCTTTGCTCCCCTACTCCCAGTACTCTCCTCCCCTCCAGAAACCCCACCCACCTTAGTTCATGTACATGGGTTGTCCATATAAGTTATTTGGTTTCACCCTTTCCTATATTATTCTTAACTTCCCCCTATCTATTTTGTATTTACTAATTATGCTTCTTAATCCCTGCACCATTTCCCCATATTTCCCCCTTCCCCCTCCCAGCTAATAACCCTCCAAATGATCCCCATACCTATGATTCTATTCCTATTCTGGTTTGGTTAGTTGGATTTTGTTTTTATTTTTTAGATTCAGTTGTTGATAGTTGTGAGTTTGTTGTCATATCAGTGTTAATAGTTTTGATCTTCTTTTTCTTAAATAAGTCCATTTAACATTTCATATAATGACGTCTTGGTGATGATGAACTCCATTAGCTTTACCTTGTCTGGGAAGCACTTTATCTACCCTTCCATTCTAACTGATAGTTTTGCCGGATAGAGTAATCTTAGTTGTAGGTCCTTGCTTTTCATTACTTTCAGTACTGCTTGCCAGTCCCTTCTTGCCTGCAAAGTTTCTTTTGAGAAATAAGCTGATAGTCTTATAGGCACCCCTTTGTATGTAACTCTCTGCTTTTCTCTTGCTGCTCCTAAGATTCTCTCTTTATCTTGAACCTTTGGCATGTTAATTATGATGTGTCTTGGTGTGGTCCTCATTGGGTCTAGCTTGTTTGGAACTCTGTGTTTCCTGGACTTGTATATCTATTTCCTTTGCCAAATTTGGGGCATTTTCATTCAATATATTTTCACATAAGTTTTGAATTTCTTGCTCTTTCTCTTCTCCTTCTGGCACCCGTATGATTTGGATGTTGGCATGCTTAAAGTTGTCCCAGAGGTTCCTATGCCTCTCCTCACTTTTTTCAATTCTTGTTTCCTCATTCTGTACTGGTTGACTGTTTTTTTCTTCCTTCTGTTCAAAATCATTGATTTGAACCCCTGTTTCCTTCCCTTCACCATTGCTTTGGTGTGAATTTTCCTTCGTTTCATTTAGCATAGCCTTCAATTCTTCCCTTATACATTTGCCATACTTAGCATATCTGTCAAGCCTGTGAGCATCTTTATCACCAGTGTTTTGAACTCTTCATCTGTTAGGTTGGCTATCTCCTTATCCCTTAGTTCTCCCACTGGAACCTTAATCTGTTCCCTCTTTTGGGCCATACTTCTCTGTCTCCTCATCTTAACAGGCTCCTGAGTTTGTCTGCCTCTATGTCTTAGGTAGAGCTGTCACACCTGTTACATTGCAAGGGGTGGAGCCTTAGGTATTCATCAGTACAGGGCGACCTGTTTTACCATGTTATAGTGCTGTATGTGTGGGAAATGCTGAGAGGGAACAGTGCTCCTTGCTCAGCACTCGCCCCTTCTCCAGGCATTTCTCCCACTTCCATATGGGACTGGTGCCTCTATACCTGTTGCCCTGGCTGTGGTTCCCAGAGTGGGTGGGTCTGCGAACGTTGTAGGGCTGTTGGGGCCCTTTAAACAAGCAGACTCTACTGAGAGACTGGCAGTTTCCTCCTCCACTCCAACCCCCACTGGTTTGCTCAATCAGAAGCAACGAGGCTTTATTTTCCTCGGCACTGGAATCATGAGCTGCACAGTCTGGTCTGGTGCTGGGAGTGCTCCCCAGGTGTCCCTCTCAACTTTTTTAAATGTTTGTGCTTTCTGCTGGCCTGCCACTGCCACTGCTGCCACTGCAGCCACTGCTGCTGCCTCCACCACACCGTGTCCTCTCTGCCCGGACTCCACCCCTCCCACCTGTTTGGATGAGTATTTCCTCTTCATTTCTTTGTTTGTTGAACTTCCATGCAGCTTGGTTTTCTGGAACTTCTGGTTGTCTCTAGTTTTGAGGTAGTTGTCTAGGATAGTCTTGACTCTCCTTACCACTTTTCTTCCCAGTATAAATTTTAGAATCAACTTTTTATATTTCACAATGGGATTTAGACTGGGATTCAATTGATTTTATAAAAACAATTTGAGTAACATTGATATATTGACAGCATTGAGTTTTTCAATACATAAAAATGTGTCTCTCCATTTATTGGTTTTCTTAAATGTCTTACCTTAAGGCTTTACTATACAAATGAGGACCAGCAATACAAGGTTGAATAGCTGTGTAAGAGCATGCTTATCTCAAATGGAAATCCTTTCAAAGTGTCACTCTTTAGAAGATTTAAGAATTTCCTTTCTATTCCTAGGTTGCTAACAGGATTTTTTACACATTTATTTTGGAAAGAACACTTAATAAGACACCTACCCCTAAACAAAACTTTAACTGTACACTATTCTTTCTTTTTTTTATATTTCATAAATATTAAATTTACTGCAATTCTTCCTTTCATTAAAATGATCGTATGAATTTTTCATCTTACAATAATGCAATAATTTCCATTAGCTGACTTTCTAATGGTAAATTAATTTACTCTAAGTATACTATTTTTTCCATTTATTGTATTCCATTTATTATTATCATATCTAGAATTTTTGCATCTCTCTTCATGAGTGAAACTAACCTATAACTTCTACTTTCCTCCCTCACTTTCTATACATGGGGTCCGACCACATGAAACTGAACTGGAAAGTGTTCCTTTTTGTGTCCTCTGGAAAATTGTGTGTAAGATTAGAATCATTTACCATTGAACATTTGACAACACTAGAAAGCATTTTTTGTACCTCACCCAGATAGCAGCATTTCTTGTAGATCCTGAGCAGGTATAGCGTGGGCACAGTATGGGCAGCTTAACTCTAGTGTTTGTTGAATTTAGCCCAGATTTATGAGGGGGAAGGTCCCTGTTAGTATCCATACTCTGGCAGGCCTGTACTTAATATTTTGTATCCTAAGCCAATATTTTGAAAACTTAACGTCAAATTCAATAAATTGTCTCAGGGTGGAAATGGATTCCATGCTCAGATTAATGATCTGGTTCCAGCTTTCACTTCAATTTGCCCTGATCATTATTTCCTGTTTATATAAGCTTGGAAATATCTATAAAAGGTTACTTTTTATATTTCATCTGGTAGTTTTGGTTACTTTTGGCAAGAGGCTCAGTCCAAACACCTGGCCATCACTGGTATCAAAATAGAAGTTAGGTTTGAATTAGATTTCCATAAACTTTGGTCAGTTTTTCCTTTCTAGAAAAGGAATTTGTTTTGGAACTAGAAGAATTTCAATTCACTTCAGTTCCTTTTATATTTTAGCTACAATGTTAAGTTGTGGATGGCACACTTATAAATAAGCCTGTCAGAAATTTCCATTCCAACAAATGTACCAAGCATTAGAGACTAGCAAGAACTTCAATTCTTTTATGCTACTTTTTAAAGACTTTATTTCTTTAGAGCGGTTTCAGGTTTACAACAAAACTGAGAGAAAGGTTCACTGTGCAGAGAATATCCTCACCAGCACTTGCTTGCTGTCAGTGTTCTGGATTGTGGCCATTCTAATAGGTGTGTAGTGGTATCTCACTCTTGCGTTAATTTCCAATTCCCTGATGCCATATGATGTGGAGCATCTCTTCATGTGCTTAGCTGCCAGCTGTATATCTTCTTTCGTGAGGTGTCTGTAAAGGCCTTTGCCCGTACTTTAATTGGGTTGTTCGTTTTCTTATTGGTGATTTCTAAGTGTTTTTTGTAAGTTTGAATAACAGTGTTTAATAGGTGTATCTCTTGCAAATATTTTCTCCCAGTCTGTGGTTTCCCTTGTAATTCTCTTGATACAGTCTTTTGTGGATCAGAAATTTTACATTTTAAACTAGTCCAGCTTTTCAATTTCTAGTTCTTTTTAACTTAGACCTCGTTTGTATTCATAGTTCTTCATCTCATTCTAGCCCTGGCTGGTTTAGCTCAGTGGATTGAGCGTCGGCCTGCGAGCTAAGTGTCGCTGGTTCGATCTTCCAGTCAGGGTACATCAGAGAAGGAAAACTCTGACTCCAAAAAACCTCCGCTGCCTTGCGGCATACCTCTTCAGGGGAAAGGCTAAGGGAGTAAACCCCGACAGAAAATCCGGAGCCGGAGTCCCTAAGGCGGTTTGACGTTGTAGTCAACACCGGCAACTCCTGCGGCGCACCTGAAGCCAAGCTGTATCGACTCCGTCTTTCCCTTGGACCCTTCAGCTGCGAAGAGAGGGGGGGTCTGCTGCATGGGCAACAGCAGACCCTCCATATTACCCTGCCCAGGCTCTGTAGCTTCAGCGTCATCACAAGATGTCGATTCAACACGGGAGGAGACAGATACCATGTCACTCCCGAGTCGGACTGCACAGCCATTCTCGGCGGTGCAGAGACTCTTAAGAAGCTACACCATCGTCTCTCGAGACGGACGGCTGCCGCCGACAACATCTCATTCTTCACAATTGGTGTGCTGTAGGTATCAGTGCTCCCCCTGCTCTTGAGTGCAAGACTTAGGCTAAGTTCCAACTTCCTGATTGATAGTGATTAACCTGGATCATGCTATCACCACAGAAATAAATAGGGGTTTACATTATCATCATGGAGAACTCAGGATGATCTGAGGAGAATGTTCACAACAGTGTTGTGCAGACATGTCAGGAGTGTGACAGTATTTGGGCTGGCTTGAATCTTGGGTAATGAAGGTTTAGGGGGCATGAATATTTCAGTGTGATCTCCCTGCTGAAATGTACTCTTACCACTGGTTTGTACAAAGAAAGATAAGTGGACTGAATGTCATGTGCCTTTCAAGCTCCAAGGTGGCATCTGGGGAAAAGCCAAAAAGCCCTCCTTGTAAAAAGGGTCTTTCCAAACTGAATAAGCAAAGAATGTAAAACATAAGCCTGAGTGGGACTGAGCTGAGTCCCCACAGGTTGGTGAATTCCTACTGACAACTGAGAGAGGGCAAGTTCCTTTAAAGTTTCTCAAATTTTGTATTTTCAAACAGGCCAGATTTTAGAGTTTCCTACTGCTAAAATAAACTAGTCTCTATCAACTTGCAATGATCAGTCTTTTACAAGGTTTGGGGGCAGTGGGATATTTTTTTCTCCATATCCTCACAGTTCATGATTAAGGACAAGCAAGTAATATAATATTAGTCTATAAAGATCTATCAACATATCTATTTTTGCAGCTATATATACAAAATAATTTCAAAAAACTGATTAAGAATTAGTTACATATTCTTATGGGGTATTTTTCTGGCTTTGAGCAAATAAAAGCCTACATTTGTAAAGTTTAAAAGGATTTTGCTTGTCTATCAACTTTATGTTTGGCAAGGTTTGGAAGCACAAACAGACACACATGTCCATTTTATCAAGCTAGCTAAAGTGACTTTGTATTATTAACTGGGAACTCACTTGGGAAGCTTTGCTTACATTTAAGAAATTAATACTCTAAAATGTGTAGTCTACTAACCAGAAACATAGTGAGGTAAGCCTACTTGACACCTGGATACTTCTCACAAAGAAAGATGTTTCTTGGTACTGAAAAAGATACATTTTTCAAAGCTTCCTCAGGCTTCAGTACCTACTGGGTGTAGGTAAGTTGACCTAAGAAGAGGTGGAGGTCCAAGTGCTAGAGATCTAAGAACTGAGTTTTAGGAAGGGTGGGGAGCCATTTCCCTGTCCAGCTCTCCTAAAATAGCACATTTTCCCCACAGGCAAGTAAATGAATGTAAACTAAGACTTATTAAAGCCCAATTCCTGAGCTTTTACTCTGTATTAGACAAATTACCTACATTAATTCCAACCTTTACCACAATCATGGTGGGGAAAGCACTATTATTCCCACTTTACAGGTAAACAAACTGAGTCACAGACAGATTGTCCAGGTTCCATTATTAGTAGTGGTAAAAGTAGAACTGAACTCATTTATTTCTGACTACAAATCTTGAATTATTTCCACATATTTAGAACTGCATATGAGAGTCACCCAAGTAACTCTGCTTAGTATAGTTTTACATAAACTAGATTTCTAGTACTATATGAAATTAAGTGCAATTTAATCTTGTTCCCATTAACTGTATAAAGTTTTAGGTCCTACTTATTGTACCTTTCTCTGAACCCTTCCCTTCTGGCTCCTGTCCCAATAGACACAGTTAGGAACAAGTGCCTTAAAATGATAAAGCTGAGAAGAAATGGAAAAGTTGACTGAAACTTCTTCTCACTGCAGTTATTATATCCAAAGGTATAAATAACATATATTTGATCTTTCCCTGTTCCACAGAAGGAAAAAAATGAGAGAAATGTATTTAAGAAGAAAATAACAGAAAATTGAGGCAAAATATATCGAGACACAATATGATTTCCCCTTTGTACCTCAATGCTCACACTTGCATGAGAAAATTTTGGGTATCCTAGTGACATGAGTTTACTGCTTATTTGGAAAATCTTTTGAATATAATTTTTTACCAATGGGGAGAGATTTATGTACTAACATTTGTAAACAGACTTGATTAAATAAGAAAATGAGCTTGATTAAGTGAGATATATATATAAACATTCATGTTATCCAATAAGGGCCCAATGAATGAATATTCCTATTTATTTTCATTCTTTATTTTTTAAAATTATTTTATTTTCTTTGGAAGGTCTTATCTTGAACAGAAAGCACTGTTTGGGATGTTAGATAAATTTTTTTTTATATTTTGATTTTACTTTCTTATAGCTGTATGCTACATGGAAACACATTCAAATTCTCTAAGCCTCAGTTTATTTATCTGAGAAATGGATTCACAGAGTTATTGTGAGACCTTCATATGATATTAGAAAACACACATACTAAAATGCCTGTGATTGGATTACAATTATTCAATGGCACAGGGAGCATCACCAGTTAGGCCCACTCTCAAACTCCTGACCCACAGACACTGTGAGATAATAAATGTTTCTTGCTTTAAGTCAGTTGATTTTGGGGTAATTTGTTACACAGAAATGCAAATCTTTAAAAAGGTATATGTAAAATTTATAAATGTAATTTTGAGGTGGGCTCAGTGGAAACTCCCTGTCCAGCAGAAGTTTCAGGATCACAGATGAGAGAGAACAAAATTACCCAGACACTGTCTTTTGTCTGGGAGGAGGAGAAGTGGCAAATCTCTCTAGTGGAGAAGAGCATTGAATGTTTTCTCCTGGTCCCTTTTATTGAGGAGGGGATTTGGGAGATGCAAAGTCAAGACTCATGAATCATCAATTAGCTTTAGATGTTTGGGTTACAGTTGACAGTTACTGATTACAGATAACAATGTAAAAAACACAGTGACCAGTCTGTGTCAGGGTTTTTCAAAATCCTGATGCCATACTGACATCATGTGCAAGGCTTCATACATTTTTTGCTGCACACTGTTTATAGTTAACTAAGAGATAAGAAAAACAGAGCAAGCTCTAAAGCATAATATACAGTCTTTAAACCCAATTCCCATGGGAACCTTCCAAGTGGCCTTCGAGCCATGCCTTCCTCTGGCCTTCCTGGTGTTCTGGTAGAGTCTTACAAGGCTCTCAGGAGCTTTGCTCATGGCTTGGGCTACAATTCTCGAAACCAAATAGAATGGTCCCCTAAATAACTTACTAGAATTTATAATATGTTAAAGCTATCTTTGAATAAAAGACCTAGATAATTAATGAAGTGAAATAGGTGTTAGGAATGGGATGAAATTTTGAGAGTATAAAAGAAGAGTATCTCCAAGAATATAGATTAATGCCTCTTGTTATTGTTTGTGTGTTTTGTTTCAATAGCATTTCAAAGTAAGGATGTTTTCTTGACAAAATGAAGTACCTTTTGATAGAAGATGTAGTTTATGTTATATAAATTATATTTTTGATTGTCAAGAGAAAGTGTCAAAGCTCAGTAAAGACAGCCAGGAACACACCTGTAGTCAGAGTCAGGTTTATTTGGTAGACTGCAGCAAATTAAAACCTACCCGCTAGGGAACCTTGGGGCATCTCAGTAATGGGGATTGAAGAGGGGCTGTTTATAAATATGGGGTTGTGTTGGGTATTCCTAGAGGAGATTATGGAATCCTGTCTTGGATTGAATTTTGTTGAGAAGAAAGAACGTTCAGCAAGTAGATTCTCAGTAATCTTTGTTCACAAGGTAGGGTAATGCTGACCTTGGGATATCCCTGATAAGAAAGCAAAAATCACTGACAGGGAGGGAGCATTAGTCCTATTCTCAGCTGTAGTGTGGCCTTGTGTGTACACACTGCTTACAAGACCTTGTCCGTGTCACATTGGAAATACTCTTTCACTTTCTCCTAAGAATATGTTACTACAATCATGAAGTGAAGCCTTTTAAGAGCTGGCATAGGACCACTGGATTGGTACATGCTTTTACCTCACTTTTTTTTTTTTTAACCTCACTTCTTATCAGTGAACAAATAGTTAAAATAGTAATGAAGGACAAGACTTTACAATTGTCATTTTATGGATGGGAAGCCTGAAGTTTAGAGAAATGGTGATTAACTCAGGGCCTTCCAGGTTGATTGTGCCAGAGGGAGTTAGCACCTCGGTCTCTGTCAATTAGCCCAGGATGCTTCACTAGAAATCAGCCCACCCTTATACTCACAGTGACTGGATCATCAGGGTCAGGTGTGAAGTGTTTGCAAGTGATTCGTTACTGATTAGAGCTAAAATACTGAAGTGGTGCTCTCTGACCATTTTCACACTGTAAAAATTTTGAGCATACAGTCATAAAAATTAATCTCTTGACTTCTCTTCAATCCTCTCTCTCATCCTTGCCACCATTTAACTTTATTGTGAATTCATTCTGTGTGGATAAAAATTTGCATTTGACTGTTATGTATATATAAGAATATAGCAGTACATATTGTTTTGCAATTTACTTTTTCCCCCAACTAATAATATACCTTGGGTACAATTTTATATAAGTGTCCATAAAGTTTAGAAACACAGATGGCATTATTTTACTATTTTCCAGAGAGAAGTTGTCCTTTATTATAATCTATATAGTTTTCTACATCATCAGACTTTATGTACACTCTATAAATAAGCCTACATTTTATTATATAAAAACACAACTGACCCTTTAATTAAAACACTAAAGTATTTTAAATAAAAAATTACCTTGAGTAGTAAACGTTTTCAGTTACATAATCAATGAGAATTTGTAGGCCATTTTTCCCATGGATCATGAGAAATATGAGAAAAAAAATACCTAGTTTGAACACTGCTTGTTCTTAGCCTCTTTGGGCTGCTACAACCAAATACTATACACTAGGTGGCTTATAAACAATAAAAATTTATTCCTCACAGTTCTGGAGGCTGAGAAGTCCAAGGTCAAGGTGCCAGCATGATGGGGGCAGGGCCCTCTTCTGGAACGCAGATTTCTGACTGGATCTTCATATGGTAAAAATGGGACAGGGGCCTCTGGGGAGTCTCTTTTGTAAGGCAATGATCCCATTCATGAGGGCCCAACCCTCATGGCCTAAGTATCTCCCAAAAGTCCCACCTCCTAATATCATCACTCCAGGCATTAGGATCTCAACATAGGAATTTGGGGGGATACAAACATTCAGACCATAGCACTGCTGTGTTATATCTTTATGTCTTGTATACATGTTCAATTCTTGATCTTCAAGGTACAAAATCCTGCTGATCATAAAGAAATATGATGAGAAATGTATCAAGTAGCAGATGGAGAAAGACGCAAAACATGCTATCTTAGTCCTGATTTCCACAGGCTTTATCCTATAGTGAACACAAGCGCAGTGAGGGATTTTTCCATTTGTCCCTTGACAGCTTGTTATAGTATTTATTGCTTTGCTGTTTTGGGTGAAGCTGTTTTTTAACTTAATCCATCCTATCATGCAACTGTTTTACAGCCATCTAGGCTTACTGTATTTCATTGACGTTCGTTCTTTTTTTTTAAAGTATATTTATTGATTATGTTGTTACAGTAGTTTCAATTTTTCCCCATTGCTCCCCTCTGCCCAGTACCCCCCTTCCCTCCAGCTATGCCACCGCTTTTAGTTCGTGTCTATGGGTCATGCATATACATTCTTTGGCTTCACCCTTTCCTACATTATTCTTAACTTCCCCTTATCTGTTTTGTATTTACTAATTATGCTTCTTAATCCCTGCACCATTTCCCCATTTCTCCCCCTTCCCCCTCCCAGCTGATAACCCTCCAAATGATTCCATACCTATGATTCTTTTCCTATTCTGGTTTGCTTAGTTGTATTTTATTTTATTTTTTAGATTCAGTTGTTGATAGTTGTGAGTTTATTGTCTTAATGTTCATAATTTTGATATTTTTTTTTAAGTAAGTCCCTTTGGCATTTCACATAATAATAGCTTGGTGATGAAGAGCTTCTTTACCTTTACTTTTTCTGGGAAGCACTTCATCTGCCCTTCTATTCTAAATGAAAACTTTGCTAGATAGAGTAATCTATCTAAGTAAGTCCTTGCTTTTCATCACCTTGAATATTTCTTGGCAGTCCCTTTTTGCCCGCAAAGTTTCTTTTGAGAAATCAGCTGATAGTCTTATGGCACCCCTTTGTAGGTAATGCTCTGCTTTTCTCTTGCTACTTTTAAGATTCTCTCTGTATCTTTAACTTTTGGCATTTTAATTATGATGTGTCTTGGTGTGGTCCTCCTTGGGTCTAGCTTGTTTGGGACTCTCTGTGCTTCCTGGACTTGCATGTCTATTTCCTTCCCCAAATATGGGGAGTTTTCCTTCATTATTTTCTCACATAAGTTTTCAATTTCTTCCTCTTCCTCTTCTCCTTCTGGCAGACTTTGGTTTGGATGTTGGCACTTTTAAAGTTGTCCCAGAGGTTCCTAAGCCTCTCCTCATTTTCTTCAATTCTCGTTTCCTCATTCTGTACTGGTTGACTGTTTTTTTCTTCCTTCTGTTCAAAATCATTTTGAACCGTGGTTTCCTTCCCTTCACCATTGGTTTTGTGTGGATTTTCCTTCATTTCATTTAGCATAGCCCTCACTTCTTCCCTTATGTGTTTGCCATACTTAAGCATATCTGTCAGGCCTGTGAGCATCTTTAGCACCAGTGATTTAAACTCAGGGTCTGTTAGGTTGGCTATCTTCTCATTTGTTAGGGTGGCTATCTCCTCATCGCTTAGTTCTCCCACTGGAATCTTGATCTGTTCCCCCTTTTGGGCCATACTTCTTTGTCTCCTCATCTTGTTTGTTTGCTCCTGTGTCTTAGATAGAGCTGTCTCTCCTGTTACATTGTAAGGGGTGGAGCCTTAACTTTTCTCATCAGTAGAGGGCAACCTGTTTCATCATATTGTGGTGCTGTATGTGGGGGAGGGGTCTGAGAAGGAACAATGTTGCTTGCTCAGCACTCACCCCTTTTCCAGGCACTTCTCCCACTTCGTATGAGACTGGTGCCTCTCTAATTGTTGCCCTGACTGTCGTTCCCAGAGTGGGTAGGTCTGTGGATGTTCTAGGGACTGTGGGGGTCCTTTAAACAAGCGTACTCTGCTGAGATACTAGCTGTTTCTTCCTCCACCCCAACCCCAACTCGTTTGCACAGTCAGAAGCAATGAGGGTTTATTTTCCCTGGCGCTGGGACCATGAGTTGCATGATCTAGTCTGGTGCTAGGAGTACTCCCCAGGTGTCCCCCCTGACTTTTTAAAATGTGTGACTGCACTTTTCAGCTGCTGCCACCCCTGCTGCTGCTACCACACTGCATCCTGTCTGCCCCGGCTCCTACCCCCAACCTGTCTGGATGAGTATTTCTTCTTTATATCTTTGTTTGCTGGACTTCCATGCACCTTGATTTTCTGGAACTTCTGGTTGTCTCTAGTTTTGAAGTAATTGTATTCCTTCTTAGTTGTGGAGGGAGATGCAGTGTGTCTGACTATGCCTCCATCTTGGCTGGAAGTCCTTCTTTTTCTTTTGTATGCTGAATATATGTTCAAATCTATCAAGTGCTTTTTTCATTATAATAATTTTATGAATTTTCTCTCCTATGCTGACGTTCTAATGCTATGTTAGCTGCCTCCAGTGTATTCATTTTTTAAATATGTTGTGGATTAAGTAAACCATCATCATGCCTAGAATTTCTGCAACTATGTTCATGAGTGAGAGTAATTTATAAGTTGGCCTCCTTATAGTTCTCAGCTTTCTGTGTCAGGGGCCTGGTAGCACAAAACTGAGTTTGTAAGTGTTCCTTTTTCCTATCCTCTGGAAAAGTATGTGTGATATTGGAATCATCTGTTCTCCATCATTTGAAAGCACTAGAAGCCTCCTTTGCTCATCATCCAGGCAACAACATTTCTTATAGTTCCTGAGGGTGGATAAGGTTTGAGACTGCTTACCTCAGGTTCTCCCTTAGTTAAGGCTGCCAGATTTAGCAAATAAAAATGAAAGGCACCTGATTTTGAATTATTTTAACTTCATTTATTAGTTTTCTAGGGCTACCATAACAAAGTATAATACCACATACTAGGTAGCTTAAACAACATAAATTTGTTTACTTATGTTTTTATAATTCTGGGGTCTAAGATCAGTATGTTGACAAGGTTGGTTTCTTCTTAGGTCTCTCTTTGGCGTGTAGATAGCCACCTCCTCCTTGTGTTTTTTACATTGCTTCCCTTCTGTGTATAGGTGACCTAACTTTTCTTCTTAGAAGGACACCAGTTATATTGAATTAGGGCCCACTCTAAAGATCTTATTTTAACCTTATTACCTTTCTAAACAACATGTCTCCAACTACAATGATGTTCTGAGGTACTTTCAATATACAAATTTTGAAGAAACACAATCCAGCCTATAATATTTTCTATGTATATAAACTCTGGGAAAAAAAAACCATATGGTATATACTAACCATTATTTCTTGTTTATCTAAATTAAACTATAAAGACCTAAATTATATATCTTTTTCTTTCATAATATTCTTTAACAGTGTTTTGTTTTATAGAATTTGCTTATAAGAGCCCTTGCACTTTCAGTCTGTCTTCCACCTATACTGTAGCACAGCTGTAACAGGGGCCACTGTAACTTGTTTCATTATTTTGTACTTTGAAAATTCATTAATGAAAATATCCAAGATGGCTGCAGAGTTGCCAGAAGCTCCGTACACTTGCTCCCGGACCCAGACCTGTCTTGCAGCTAAACCACAGAGCAACCAACTCGAAAATGCCGTGGAGAGTGAATGAGAGTGTGTGTGTGAGTGAGTGCGTATGTGGACAAGAGTGCAGGGAGTGTGCGTGAATTGGCAACAGCCTGCCTGCCTGCAGGGCCCTTGGAAGCAAGCAGTGGGGCTCTCCTAGTGGAGCAAGTCTCACCGCCACAGCCCAACCCACCACTTCTGGCTGCACAGGTCCTGAGAAGCTGTGGAGTGGCTCAGGACTCATAAGCCCCAGGAGTGGAGAGAGACAGCTGGGGAAGTGCAGGCTTCAGAAACAGTGCAGTGGGAGCAGACTCACCCAAGGCTGAGAACAACTGGAGGGAGTGGTGAGAGCACCCTGCCACTACCTGTGTTGTAGGACCACTGCAGTACCCTTCCCAGTGCCTTCCAGGAGAGATCCAGAGAAAAACTTTATCTAAAACTGTTGGAGACCATGACAGGCTGTGGTCAGCTCTGATCAAGAGACTTAGTGATTTTGGGGGAGGAGGAACACAAGGAGAACAGGCCCCCAAGGGCTCAGTGCTGCAGCATGGGGGCCACAGAGAAACTCTTTGAAAAGAGGAGTTGAGGCAAGACTCGAGACTCACCAGGAACCCAGTGCTCTGTGCACATGCGAATGTGAGTACGGGCCCTGCAAACAAAGACCTTGGAGGAGTAGAGTCATGCTGAAGTGACTGTGGGACCCAACCCAGCATGACTCGTGAGCATGGGACTATACTGAGTGGAGAGTTCAGGCCTGAGTCTCCAGTGAGAGAGCGCAGGCTGGAGACTGGACTGCCAGGTAAGGAGTTTCCCAGACATAAAAAAAAAAAAAAGCCTAAATAAATACATCTCCCACAAACCAGCATAGCAAGAGATCCTAAAAGGACTGCTTTAAGAAGATGAAGAAACAGAGAGTCAGAGAGGAACACAAGAACAAAGAGAAAATGGCAATGAATAAGTACCTATCAATAATAACCTTAAATGTAAATGGATTAAATGCTCCAATCAAAAGACATAAGGTAGCTGAAAGAATAAGAAAACATGACCCACATATATTCTGTCTACAAGACACACACCTCAGAACAAAAGATCTACAAAGACTGAAAGTGAAGGGATGGAAAAAATTCCAACCTAACAAACATGAAAAGAAAAGAAAAAAAAGCTATGGTAGCAATATTTATAACAACAACAACAAAAAAAAAAATTTCAAGACAAAGGCCATAAAAAGAGACAAAGAAGAACACTACATAATACTTAAGGGAATCATCCATCAAGAAGATATAACCCTTGTAAACATATATAAATCTAACATAGGAGTACCCAAATATATAAGGAAAGTCTTGGATGACTTCAAGCAAGACACAGATAGCAACCCATTCATTATAGGTGGTTTTAACACTCTGTTGTTAACAATGAATACATCTTCCAAGCAAAGGATGTTGTGGCATTTACAGAAGTTTTCACCCCAAAGAAGCAAAATTCACATTCTTTTCAAATACACATTGAATATTTTCAAAGATAGACCATATGGTAGGATACAAATCAAGCCTCAACAAATTCAAGAAAATTGAAATTATATCAAATATCTTCTTGGATCAAATAGCTTAAAACTAGAAATCAACCTTAAAACATTCAAATACATGGAGACTGAGTAATATGCTATTACATAATGAAAAAGTTAACAACGAGACCAAGAAATGAATCAAAAAATTCTGGAAAAAAATGAAAATGGACACACAACAGCCCAAAACCTACCGGACACAGTGAAGGCAGTTCTGAGAAGGAAGTTCGTAGTAATACAGGCCTACCTAAAAAAAAATAGAAAAATCTCAAATAACAACCTAACCCTACACCTACAAGAACTACAGGAATAACAACGAATGAAGCCAGAGCGAGTAGAAAGAAGAAAATAATCAGGATTAGAGCACAATTAAAGTCTGATATAAAGGCAAACTTCCGGGCAAGATGGAGGTGTAGACAGACACGCTGCGTCTTGCTCAACAACCAAGAAGGAATACAACTACCTCAAAACTGGAAACAAACAGAAATTCCAGAAAATCAAACTGCATGGAAGTCCAGCAAAGATATAAAAAAGAAATACTCATTCATACAGGTAGGAGGGGTGGAAAGGATGCGGCGTGGTGATGGCAGCAGCAGCGATGGCAGTGGAAGGCCAGCAGAAAGCGCAGTCACATGTTTTAAAGTCAGGAGGGACACCTGGAGAGCATTCCCAGCTCCTCACTGGACCTAGCAGCTCACGGTCTCAACACTGGGGAATATCAAGCCTCATTGCTTCTGAATATGCAGACCAGTGGGAGTTGGGGTGGAGGCAGAAACTGCCGGTCTTTCAGCAGAGTCCACGTATTTCAAGGGCGCCCATGGTCCTAGAACGTCTGCAGACCCACCCACTCTGGGAAAAACTGGCAGGGCAGCAGCTAGGGGGACGCCAGTCTGGTGCAGAAGTGGGAGAGGTACCTGGAAAAGGGGCAAGTGCTGGCATTGTTCTCTCTCTGATCCCTCCCCCACATACAGCGCCACAACATAGTGAAACAGGTCGCCTTTTGCTGATGAGTCCCTAAGGCTCCACACCTTACAATGTAACAGGAGTGACAGCTCTACCTGGGATGTGGAGGCAAACAAACACAGGAGCCTGTCAGAATGAGGAAACAGAGAAGTGTCTCCCAAAAGGGGGAACGGATCAAGGTACCAGTGGAGAACTAAGTGATGAGGAGATAGCCAGCCTAACAGGGGAGGAGATAGACAACCTAACAAATGCAGAATTCAAAACACTGGTGATAAAGATGCTCACAGGCTTGACAGATATGCTTGAGTATGGCAAACACATAAGGGAAGAAGTGAAGGCTATGCTAAGTGAAACGAAGTAAAATCTACACAAAACCAATGGTGAAGAGAAGGAAACCGGGTTTCAAATCAATGATTTGGAACATAAGGAAGAAAAAAACAGTCAACCAATGTAGAATGAGGAAGCAAGAATTGAAAAAATTGAGGAAAATTTCCCAAATTTTGTGAAGGAGATGGAAATACAGGTCTGGGAAGCATGGAGGGTCCTGGGCAAGCTGGACCCAGAGGGGACCACACCAGGACGCATCATGATTGAGATGCCAAAGGTGAAAGATAAAGAGAGAGTTCTGGGGGTAGCAAGAGAGACGCAGAGAGTTACCTACAAATGGGTGACTATGAGGCTATCAGCTGATTTCTCAGAGGACATTTTGTAGGCAGGAAGGGACTGGCAAGAAGTACTCAAGGTGATGAAAGGCAACCTGCAACCAGGACTACTCTATCCAGCAAGGCTATCATTTGGAATGAAACGGCAGATGAAGTGCTTTCCAGACAAGGTAAAGCTAAAGGAGTTCATCATCACCAAGCCATTATTATATGAAATGTCAAAGGGACTTACTTAAGAAAAAGAAGATGAAAACTATGAACACTAAAATGACAACAAACTCACAACAATCAACAACTGAATCTAAAAAATAAAAACAAAATCCAACGAAGCAAACCAGAACAGGAACAGAATCATAGGTATGGGATCATTTGGAGGGTTATCAGCTGAGAGGAGGGAGGGGGAGAAATGGGACTATGGTACAGGGATTAAGAAACATAATCGATTGGTACACAATAGACAAGGGGATGTTAAGAATAATATAAGAAAGGGTGAAGCCAAAGAACTTATATGCACAACTCATGGACATGAACTAAGGGGGGTGGGATTGCTGGGAGATGGGGGGTACTGAGCAGAGGAGAGCAAAGGGGAAAAAAATTGGAACTACTGTAACAACATAATCAATAAAATATACTTAAAAATGACATAGAGGCTAAAAAACAATTTAAAAGATTGATAAATCAAGGAACTGGTTCTTTGATAAGATAAACAAAATTGACAAGCCTTTAACCAGACTCATCAAGAAAAAGATGAGAAAGGACACGAATAAATAAAATAGGAAAATAAAGAAAAGTTACAACCAACAGCACAGAAATACAAAGGATTGTAAGGAATTATTATGAACAAATATAAGCCAAGAAATTGGACAAACTGAGCACAATAGACAAATTTCTATAAACAAACAAGCTTCCAAAACAGAATCAAGAAGAAGCAGAAAGCCTGAACTGACCAATAACAAAGAGTGAAATTGAAACAGTAATCAAAATCTTCCAGCACACAAAAGCCTTGGACCGGATAGCTTCACAGGTGAATTTTACCAAACAATTAATGAAAGACTGACTCTAATCCTTCTCAAGCTATTCTAAAGAATTCAAGAAGTAGGAAGACTCTTAAGCTTTTTAGAAAGCCAGTATTATCCTAATTCCAAAACCAGGTAAAGAGACAACAAAGAAAGAAAACTATAGGCCAATGTCTCTGAGGAACAGTGATGCTAAAATCCTCAAAAAAATATTGGCAATCAGGATCCATCCATAGATTAAAAGGATCACATACCATGATCGTGTGGGATTTATCCCAAGGATGCAAGGATGGTACAAAATTCTGAAATCCATAAACATAATACACCACATAAACAAAACGAAAGACAAAAATCATGATCATATCAATAGATGCTAAAAAGGCATTTGATAAAGTACAGCACCCATTTATGATAAAAATTCTCAGCAAAGTGGGAATAGAAGGAACATACCTCAACATAATAAAGGCCATATATGAGAAACCTACAGCCAACATTATACTCAATGTGTAAAAAATAAAAGCTTTCCCCTTATGGTTAGGAACAAGACAAGGGTGGCCCGCTTTCACCACTTTTATTCAACATGGTGTTGGAATTTCTAGCAACAGCAATCAGACAAGAAAAAGAAATAAAAGGCATCCAAACTGGAAAGGAGAAAGTAAAACTTGTTATTAGCAGATGACATGATAGTGTACACAGAGAACCCTATAGGCCTCACCAAAAAACTACTCAATCTAATAAGTGAATTTGGCAAAATAGTGGGATACGAGGTCAATATTTAGAAATCAAATGCATTTTTGTACACCAACAATGAAATCAGAAACAGAAACTAGGGGAAAAATCCCATTTACTATAGCAACAAGAAAAATAATGTACCTAGGGATAAACTTAACCAAAAGGGAAAAGACCTATACTCAGAGAACTACAGAACACTGAAGAAAAAAATTAAGGAAGTTACAAATAAATGAAAGCATATGCTATGTTGATGGATTGGAAGAATTAACATCACTAAAATATCTATATCACCTAAAGCAATATATTGATTCAATGCAATTCCTATTAAAATACCAATGACATATTTCACAGCTTTAGAACAAATATTTCAAAAATATGTATGGAACCAAAAGTGACCCCAAGTAGCCTCAGCAATCTTGAGGAAGAAAAACAAAGTAAGAGGGATCACAGTACCTGATATTAAAGTATACTACAAGACCACTATAATCAAAACAGTCTGGTACTGGCACAAGAAGAGACACATAGATCAATGGAACAGAATAAACAGCCCAGAAATAAACCCATGTCTCTGGTCAATTAATCTTTGACAAAGGGGACAGAAGCATAAAATGGAGTAAAAATAGCCTCTTCAATAAATGGTGTTGGGAGATCTGGATAGGTACATGCAAAAAAACAAAACTAGACCACCAACTTACACCACACACCAGAATAAACTCAAGATGGATAAAAGACTTAAATATAAGTCATGATACCATAAAAGTCCTAGAGGAAAACATAGGCAGTAAAATTTTAGACATCTCATACATCAATATTTTTCCTGATATATCTCCTAGGGCAAGGGAGATAAATGAAAAATAAACAAATGGGACTACATCAAATTAAAAAGCTTCTGCATGGCTAAAGAAAACATCATCAAAATGAAAAGGGATCCAACCACATGGGAAAGCATTTTTGCCTATGATACTGTGGGCAAGGGTTAGATCTCCAAAATATATAAAGAACTCATACAGCTCAACACCAGGAAGATAATCCAATTAAAAAATAAGCAGAGTTACCTGAACAGACACTTATCCAAGGAGAACATAGAGATGGCCCATAGACATATGAAAGGATGCTCAACATAACCAACCATCAGAGAGATGCAATTTAAAACCACAGTGAGATACCATCTCACACCTATCAGAATGACCATCATTAACAAATCAACAAACAACTGGTGCTGGCGAGGATGTGGAGAAAAGGAAACCCTATTACACTGTTGTTGGGAATGCAGACTGGTGCAGCCACTGTGGAAAACGGTATGGAATTCCCCCCCCCCCCAAAAAAAAAAAACTAAAAATGGAGCTGCCTTTTGATCCAGTGATTCCACTGCTAGGATTATACCCGAAGAATCCTGAAACACCAATTTGAAAGAACCTATGCACCCCTATAAAATAGCCAAGTGCTGGAAACAGCGGAAGTGCCCATCAGTGGATGAGTCAATCAAAAAACTGTGGTATATTTACACAATGGAACACTGCACAGAAGAAAGAAGTAACCTTTTACAACAGCAGGCGTAGAAGTGGAGGCTATTATGCTAAGTGAAATAAGCCAGGCAGTGAAAGATAAATACCATATGAATCTCACCTATAAGAGGAGCCTAATGAACAAAAGGAACAAATGATCAAATAGAACCAGAGACATGGAAACAAGGGACAGAATGACAGCAAACAGAGGGGTGGAGGGAGAAGGATTAGGGTGAAAAAAGAAGGAGAAAGACTAGTCAAAGAATATGTATGAGTGACTCATGGATATGAACAACAGAGTTGGATTGACAGTGGGAGCAGGAGGAGGGCTGGGTGGAGGTGAGCAAAGGGGTAAAATTGGGACAACTGTAATAGAACAACAATAAAAGGTATTAAAAAATAAAAATAAAGAAAATTCATTAGTGAAAATATATACTCAACAGCATTATGGACTGGTATACTGAAAATGTACTGACATAGTTAACATTTCTGAGAACTGCTCTTCAAATTTGCTTTGTTGAGTCCCATATTACCATCTTTCCTGGCATAGCTCACCTTTCCATTGCTCAGGATTGTGTTGCCTCTCTTAACATTTTTTTTTTTAATGCTGCTCACAGACAAAAGAGGACATTGTCATCTATTGTTATTTTCTTCTTGCTTCCCTGCTGAAAGAATGTTCAGTAACATCTATGCTACTATTTCAAATTCTTCAAGTGATGAAATTTATTTCAGATGATAGTCTTGACAAGGTTCATAATAATTATCCACTCCAAGTCAGACTTCCTTTTCCTGTTCATAAGTAATGTTCTTTTTAAGAACAGCCTTGACATGTAAAGGGAAACAATTTTTTTACCAGTTCTTTCTCTAACACATTCAACAAGTTCCTTTAATCAATGTATCACTTTAACAATACTGCTCTTCTTTCAAAGTACATAATCTTATTTCTAGAGAAATATTAAAAAGTATAAACAAGAAATAAGTAGACTTTACTCAGTGACTTATTTGAAAAGTCAACAATAATTTGGGGGACTTTTCTTCAGGATTAAAATGTGAAATTAGAACTTCAGATAAATTGAAGTTTCTTTCAACTTCATTTGTTAAAGGGAATCAATGGACTTTTGAATGAGAATTAAAGAATTCTAAATACTAACAAACTCACTGAAATCCTTTAATAACTCCATTCAAAAATATAAATTCTGAAGTAACAATCATTTTGTGATTATCACTTCAGTGTCAACAAAAAGGATATCAGATGCTGTTTGCATTGCATTATGCAGAATATAGGTAGGTAGTACAGCCAATATCTACCACAGAATCATACATACTTTATTGATGTCAACTTTAACTACTTTAATTCATTAACTCTTAACTAAAAGAAAAAGTCATGTTCAAAAATGTTCTATTGTCTGAAGCCACATCTGCAAAGAAGTTTACTCACAATACTCTTATAAGAAAGCTTTTTCTTCTGCAGCCATGATGTCAAAAAGGTGAGGTATTTAAACCTTTGGTAATCTCTGTAATAAATTGAGCTACTGTATTTTTTATTATTGCAATAGATTTGGTTCTGAGACTTCAAAATTTGTTTCCAACCTAAGGTGAAAAATTGATAGATATACAGTATAGAAAGCCATTACAACTTGTGCTGTGATTACTTTTATCTCTGTAAGCTGATTGTCTCTTCAACAAACAAACAAAAAATGCACTATTTTTAAATGTCTAATTTAAATTACTAGTTAAGGAAATCATACAACCCTTATGCTCAGTTGTTAGTATATGCTTGTTTACATCTGAATTTCCACTGTTTTCTCTGTTGAATGAAATATTGCAAATGGCACAAACATCTTTCCAAGGACTTATTCCTCATTTAAAAAATGTTTACCATTCATAAAACTTACCACGATATTTAAACATATGTTTGGGCATTTTGAGGTTCAAGTATACACAAAAATAGATGAAAGCTACCATAAAAGGATTTGAAAAGATTGAATTTGAAAATCTCATGAGGACGTCAGCCAGTATGCCTGTCACTCACAAGTCTGAGCAAGTCTGTAAATAGGGTTTGTTGAATGGTTGAAAGGGTTGGGAACTTGTGAATTAAGAATAACTTGAAATCCCTATTTGATGCAAAAAGAACTTCTCATTTGCTTGAGGGGAGAATTGTATTATAAGACACATTCTTCCTGAACATTGCCAGAGCTGATCTTGTATGAGATTTTAGTTAGTTTGGGGATTCAAGGGTGGGTGGACATTCAGAGGTGGAGTGTTAGGAATTGGCAAACTTTGGACTGTATTCCTGTGGTCATTAGAGTATGGTTGCTATTGAAGTGCTGACTTTCAGAAGCATGACCCCTGGAGAAAAGAACTTGCTGATGGGATGCTGCCTGGAAGTGTGAGGCTGTTGCTGATTGGCTGACTTTCAGGACAGGTGTCTGTGGGGGTATCACTGATTGGCTGATTTTCAGAAGCCTGGCACTTAGTTTCCAGAGACAGTCATTGATAGGTTGATTGCACTGGTTATATATTTAGTTAATGGTGGTTACTTGTTCATAACTTGGGACTATGGCCAAAAACCAGGCTCTTTCTTTCTTATTTCCTTTTCCTATTTTAAATACTACCACCACTACCATCACCCCTGCCAAACCTCTGGAGAGAGCAGACATTTATTTGTGCAGGTATGATTTTCCACACAAGTGATTTAATCACCAATCACTATGGTTGAAAAATAGCTCTAATTTCTAAATTTGTCTAACTTATTGAAAAAAGCTGAATACAAGACATTGAGGGTATCCTGACAAAGTTGACATAGAATGCAGGCCAAAATCCCAGAGTACATGTCCTGTGTGTTCAGGACGACTGGCAACCCTAGATGAAGTCCATGTCTTTTTTTTTTTTTTCCCAGTTCCACTTTCTTTTTATTTAAATAACTGAAGCAACAGCCTTGGCACAGCAGAGGGAAGTGTGGTTGGGGTATGTAAGGGGTGGCAGCATTGTGGCCTGATTGGGTAGAAGGGGGTAGGTGGAGTAGTGGGCTCCACACTACACAAAGTCAGGTTCAGTGTTATTTTTTGTTTGTTTGTTTGTTTTGTTTTAGAAAGTACCAAGTTTTATTGTCTTTTTATCAAAAAATCAGTAACAGACATCAGTGTGAGGGGCTATAAGAGCTGCTGACTTCCATCATCGCCAGAGGAAAGGACGCGGGGGTGGGGGGTGGATGGTGGAGAAGAGGACTCAGCCAGCTGGGAACTTCTAGCACTGCACTTTCCCATCAGTGTTCAGGGAGCACCCTAGAGTTCTGAGAGTATCAGGCTCACTATCCCCAGGTGGATAAGAAAAGGCTGAGACAAGACTCTGGGCTTGCAATCCCCACTTTACCCAGACCGCTCAGCATTTCTTATGTTTACGGCTTCGATTTCAGGGAAAGACATCAGATAGGATATGTAGTCTTATGTCTAAAATTTTGACAATCACTGTCCTCCAGTTAGATAAAGGATATGTCATGAAGTTCTGGCCTCCAGAGCCCTGAATCCAAGATTGGCTCTAGCCCCTTTCTCTGTATGTCATGAGGAACTTGAGTTACTGCAGAGTTGCCAGCTGCCTAGTACAGCCATATTAGTCATAGCAGATAAGTATCTGTGTATTGTGGATGTAAGCTCAGCCTTGAACCAAGGCTATCAAGAATAGAAGCCTAAAAGAGACCCAACATTGCAGGCACAGGCAATAGTAGGCAGAGACCCAAAATCGCAGATTGAAGATTGAAAAATCATTATGTATGTATATATATATATATATATATATATATATATATATATATATACAGGCATAGGCAATAGTAGGCAAAAGCACAAGTATATGCTTAAAAGAGAGAGCTTAAGGAAACACAGGACAGCGTCCTCTGATTGGTAGATTTCTGGGTGAGTACTTTCCCCTTTTAACCTCTTCCCTGGATTTATTAAAGGTTAGTGTCATTTGGTTTTCAATAATGTTTGCAGGGGAGGAGACAGAATATAGGCCTCAGTATGCTAAATACTTGATTTTTACCTCCACCCATGGCCTCAAATGACAGCTCATGATGCAGCCAAACCTAACCTGCAGCTCAGGCACTTCTGATAGCTAGACGTCTGTTTTCTACTTCCCTCTGGACACTTCCACCAGGACAGCCAGCAGAACTTTACCACGTACATGGGCCACACTGTCCTCATCCACCCACCCTTCCTCATCTCTACAACTCATCCTCCTCTTTATCCTCAGTCTCAGCTAAGAGGAATAGCCTCGACCTAGTCAGCCAACTTTCAAGACTCAGTCGTTACGGAATATCCCCTACCCTTTCACATAGTCCCTAACTTCCCAAAACTCTAATCTGTCTCCTCCTGATCATCCTCACATCCATAACCTGAATCAACTACTTTGCCATTTCCTCTTGTTTTGTTTACCCAGTGTTTGCCCTCAGCATATGTTCAATAACAGCTTGCTGGATGAATGAATGAATGAATCAATCAATCAATTAATCATTCAAAGTACCACAGGTAACATTCACTAATTCAAAATAAGCCCTAATAGAGTCTTCTGCCTCCATGAATTCCCATGAGAAAATACCACTGAGAATGCGATCATCAATGTCTCCTTCCCAGACCCTAACACTCTCATCTTGGAGGCGGGTATGCTGGCAACAGTATGGTACATCTTGCTTCCCTCACTGTGTCCCACACATGTCCATCATCCCCTGTCAATTTAACAATGAAGTGTGTCATCTCCATCAGCACACCATATACTCTGCAAATGTCTGCTCCTTGGCTCAGTCCCCTATACCAGAAAGTATCTGGTGACAACACAGGCCAGCAAACAACCCCAGGGCACCCACCTGATGTGCGAGAAAGACAGGAGGTATGAGAAGGCAGTCTGAGTTAAGAACACCATCTGGATTGTTTTTTGAGACATGTCCACACCTAGTCTTTTACCTGCAGCCACTGAGCTAATTAGTTCCTTAAGGCATTCTCCCTCCAATTTCTCCTTCCTCGCGACGGTATATTCCCTTCCAGTACTCATGATACTCGTGGCCTGCTTCAACTGTGTATCATCATTCGTAGCCTCACCCATTCACATAGCCATAACCTAAGTAAAGGTAAGAAATAGCCATCTCCAGGAGACATAAAGATAGCTCCCAGCCCAGGTACATTGTGGGTACACTGGACTCCCAGGGTCATCAAGAGATGTTGCTCAGCCTGAATCCATCAATAGCATCACTAGGTAATACAGAGGAGCCAGCTATATTCTGCCTGACAATATGTTGAGAGCATTCTAAGGTAGGGTGGAATGTCTTACATGTTTTGGGTTCTTTCATCTACCCAGTAGACCTGCCCACTTAAATGACTTGGCAATTTTCAGCCTGCAGAGCTGAGTCAGAAAAGTTCCAAGCCTACTCATGTAAGTGTTCCTGGATGCTCAACCCTGGTCCACCACCTTCTCTCCGTATGGTCAGTTTTCTACATGATGCTGAATTCTAGATTCAGATCCCTGCCTGACAGCCT
Source organism: Furipterus horrens (assembly GCF_987537825.1). Lineage (NCBI taxonomy): Eukaryota > Metazoa > Chordata > Mammalia > Chiroptera > Furipteridae > Furipterus > Furipterus horrens. The sequence goes on along the minus strand of NW_028327187.1, from coordinate 94,619,712 downwards.
GCCAGGAGTGCTCTGGACTTGGTTTTGCTGTTGGTTTTTCTCACAGACTCTAGAACTTGCTCTCCCCACAACCCTCCTCATGCCCCTCACTAGCTGAGATTGTCTGTCCCCAATCTCTGGCACCTGTCTATCCTAACTTTTTGCTTCTCAATGTAGAAAGAAAATGTCTTGTTGACATCAGTTTTAAAGCGCATTCAGAGGAATCCTGTGACTCAGAACATCTCTGTAGAAACCGAGCTTTATATGGGCAAGAGAGTAAGTTAATTTTCTGCACAACCTAGTTAGAAAACAAGGAAATACAAATTAATATAACTGTGAGACATTTTTTAATATGTCTGACCAAAAGTTAAATGATTAGAAAAACAAAATATGGAGTGCAGAGTACTTACATACATTAATTTGTGAAACTATGAACTAGTAGATTGGTGGGATGATATTGGTAATATTTATAAAAATTTAAAATTTTCATAACCTCTCTACTTTATCCCAATCTGTTCACTGTCTTTCCTAGGCACATTTCCCCAAGAATTGATGTCCAAAGATGTTGATTTTGGTTCTATTAACCATAGAAACTAATGAGAACTACTTACATATGTATCAGAAGGAGAATAAACTGTTATGGAACATTTGTATTTAGAATCCTAGAGCTAGATTTATATGTGTTGTCATGGAATGATGTTGCATTCATTTTATTAAATGACAAGGTAAATGGGAGAACAATATGTACATTACTACCCATTATATTAAAAAATCACAATATATTTTTATAGCACAACTATGTATTAAAAGCATAAAATTATCTTTAAAATAATACATACTGTATTTTTATTGCAGTTACCTCTGAGAAGAGAGCTTAATTTTGTAAGACCACTGTAATGGGAGGAGATAGATTTATGTATGTCAGAAATATTTGCAGCTGGAATCTATGCACCATTATTAGCTTTGTCATTAAAATATTTAAATAACCTTAACAACATAAAAAGCACCTGTTTATTAGTTAGATAAAATAACTGCTAGCTGATGCACAACATAAAACCTAAAATCTGAATGGCTTGACACAGCAAAGGTTTACTTCTTGTGCCTATAAAATTTGATGTCTTTTGGCAGGGGATTTTTCTAGCAGGTGACTCAGAGATCCAGGATGCTTCCCTATTGGAGGATATATTATTTAATATGGGCTTTGGGGAAGGAGGTATTTCCCAACTGGATACAATTCAAAGCTCCTAGAATTCTTGTCAAGGACCACCTCCTTCCCCCCTCCCAGTTGTCCTTGCAACAATACATCTCACTTTTCATTCCCTCACGCGCTCCAAAAGTCTAGGCCTTGCCTAGTTTGCCAAACTATATTGAACATAACCTATTTAAAAATATCCCTTGAATGATGTGGGTTCAGGATTTCCTAGCCCGGAGCAAAGAGTGCCAGCTTCTGGGTATCTTACCTCAAGAAGGTATCACCCTCCTTTCTCACAAACTCCTTGAAGATGATGGTCAGAAAACACCAAATCTGTGCACTGTATTCAATTGCATTGGACAAGTAAGCAGGATAGCTTCCATTCTTCAACCAGGTGGGATGTGGTTTACCCACGATCCCAAAACAACTGCTAAGAAATATTTCCCATTCCAGGTCCCTGCTCACCACTCCCACAGGCTCCTCTACTGGACCATGCAGTTGAATTTAAAGTTACCTCCCACTGAAGGACTTGCAGTTGACCAAGGCCTCAGCCTGCTTTGTCTCAGGACCTTTGCACCTGACTGCCTTCCCATGAACCCCTCCCACCACCTCCTGACTTCTTCTGACTTTTTCTTTTGGTGTGAAAGGCCATCCACCTTCGCCTCTACATGACTCCTGCTCCTAGTCTCTCCAATTTTATGGGTTGGTAGGGAGCCTTGTTTATCCTAGCATCCCCAGTACTAACAGAGTGCTTTCCAAAGAACAGGGGCTGGATTAATGTTCAGGGAATAAATGAGCCAGTGTATATAGGGTCTAATTTATTAAGATTTATTTCTCATAGCAAATACATGCATGTGTCATTTAATTTTACAGAACAGCAGATGAAAAGGAATAAGTGAAGCCAAGAATTGTTCTCTCATTGAACCCAACTATTTTACTGCTGAGTTCTCTGACAGTTTCAAGGTAATGCCTATTCAGATGTCATGTTATCTTTTTGAGAATACAAAAGAAGACAGTTTCACTATTTGGTTTACAAACAAACAAAACTTGTGTTCCTAAATTTCATGAACAGCAATACATGTATGACCATCATACTAAAACTTAGATTCTGAAACTAATGGAAAGTTTTCTTAAAAGGAGCAACATTTGAAAACTAATTCCCCCCAAAAGATAAACCTCCCTCTTAACCATATAGAAGTGACACAACGATATAATGCACTGTATTCCCTACAGCCCACCCCAGCACTCCACTACCTCTCCTGAAGAATCTGCCTCAGACTGTATTAGGGGTGGGAGGAGCTACTGGGTGTGGCCGGGGAACTTGCGCTGGCCACCCCAGTAGCCACTGCCTCGGCTGCTGCTCTAGGTTGAGATCTCTCTACTTCATCTCTCAAAGCCTCTGCATACTGGGATGGGAAGAAAAGGGGTTCAGCCCCATGGACGTCGGCCAAAAACTCCAGCAATTTCATCTTCCTGACTTCAGCATGGGCCCTTGGACCCCACAGGAACTCGTAGCATGGAGGATCACTGTTGGGCACCTGGCGGTACTCCAGGTATTTTTCCTGCACCAAATCTTGGGTGAGGAGTTTCCTGGGCTCCCCAAACATGAAGTGGCTCAACCCAGGATGTAAGTTCATCGGTTCTAGCAGTTCCCAGATATCCTCCTCAGTGGCGCGATTGCCATTCACGAAGATCGCACCTAGGACCGCTATCAGGATGCTGGTCTTGGGCACGGGGTCATTACTACTCAGCCTTAGATCATAGGTGAGGCCTAATTTGTTAACAATGGCATAGCTGTGGCTGGTGGGGTCTACTTCTTTCACATCAACTCCAAAGATCATCTCCATGTACTGACAGGTTTTCCTGAAGATCTCAGGGAATTCATGCGCATACTCTTTGAAAGCATCAATCATGTCTGCCCTCGTGATTGGCTCAAACATGTGATGCTTTCGCAGCATGAACCGTGACAACAAAGTCACCTTCTGATCTAAAGGGTCTGCAGGCAAGCTCCCAGTGTGCAACAGGGACATTGAAGAAGCTGCACTAACCACCTTCTCTTGGCTGCCAGCGCTCTCATCTGCTTTACTGGGCGAGAGGGGACTGGAGGCGGTGGAAGGGGAACAGGCACTCTGAGGACCCTCTGGGATACCAGCTGGGCCAGCAGCCAGAGCCTCCTCTGGGTTCCCGAGCATTAGAAGACCGCAGGAGGAGGCTGTGGTCTCCTCCTGAGCCTTGGAGACCTGTGCAGCCCCCAGGCCCTGGGTCTCACTCTGGGCCTGTTCTTCTTCCTGTGTGTAATGTGGACTCTCCTGACGCTGAGACATGCCCACTGCAGGCGGTGGGAGCAGGCAGGGATGTGGCAGGAGGACAGATGAAAGGAGTCCACGACCTAGGGAAAAAGGGGGGATGTGAGTGCCCTCATCTGGTAGATTCGACTCAGTCCGACAGAGTCCTCGAGCGCCGCAGTCAGACGGTCACTCCGAGAGCTTCCCGGGATGACAAAAGGGACGGAACTTTTTTCAGGTGTGGCCCTCTCCATTCTGACATAATTGGTCCCCTCACTCAATGTCCTTACCTTGGCACTTGACCAATCCTAGAACTCCTCTTTCCGTCGACTGAGGCCTCGCCTTTCAGTACAGGACTTCACCGACACTTCCTGGGGGGCGGTGTGTGAAAGGGGTCCGACCTTGGGAGGAAACGGGGATGTGAGGGGCCTCATCTGCTAAACTCGACTCAGTCCGACAGAGTCCTCGAGCGCCGCAGTCAGCCGGTCACTCCGAGAGCTTCCCGGGATGACAAAAGGGACGGAACTCTTTTCAGGGGGACCCCTCTATACTATTTTGGTCCCCTCACTCAATGTCCTTACCTGGGCACTCGACCAATCCTAGAACTCCTCTTTCCGTCGACTGAGGCCTCCCCTTTCAGTACAGGACTTCACCGACACTGTTCGAGGGAGGGAGGGAGGATGAAAGGGGTCCGGCCTATGGAGAAAACGGGGATGTGAGGGGCCTCATCTGCTAAACTCGACTCAGTCTGACAGGGTCCTCGAGCGCCGCAGTCTGACATTCACTCGGGAGCTTCCCGGGATGACAAAAGGGACGGAACTTTTTTCGGGGGGTGGGGGGGCTCTATACGGACATTATTGGTCCCCTCGTTCCATGTCCCTACCTTGGCACTTGACCAGTCCTGAACTCCTCTGTCAGTTGAGGCCGTGCCTTTCAGTACAGGCCTTCGCAGACACTTCCCGAAGGAGGGAGGGTGAAAGGGGTCCATGACTTAGGGAGAAAGGGGGGATGTGAGGGGCCTCATCTGCTAAACTCGACTCAGTCTGACAGGGTCCTAGAGCGCCGCAGTCTAACAGTCACTCGGGAGCTTCCCGGGATGACAAAAGGGACGGAACTCTTTTCAGGGGGACCCCTCTATACTATTTTGGTCCCCTCGTTCAATGTTCTTACCTGGGCACTCGACCAGTCCTGAACGCCTCTTTCTGCCGACTGAGGCCGTGCCTTCCAGTACAGGACTTCACCGAAGCTTCTCGAAACCGGAAGTTAGAGGGTGTCCCTTCCGTTCCTTCCCCCACGCGCAACTCCTTACGATGACCGGGTACCTCCCACCCTGAAAGCAGGAGAAAGGTTCTTTGGGTTCCGTATATTCTGGGGTATTTAACCTCGCTGGGCAAGGGATTCCTCCTTCCGCAGAAGTGAGTTGTGCCGTGTGCACCAAGATCCTCATCACCACCGTCAGACTCCCAAGACAACATAGGCAGAGGAAGTCGCTGTCTGAGAGTAACTCTGGAGCTTCTGACCGCCAACAAAGTGGTGGAATTCTTGGAGTTTCTGCCATTCTCCAGTTCATGGTGCTCTCAGTCCCAACCCAGTGTCTGAACTGGGGCTCTTCCCACTGCTAACATGAGGCTGCACCTCCTCAACTCAAGGCCCTCCCCATTTTTAGACGCTTGAGGCCCAAGTCAGGGGATGTCACTTGTAGCCACCTCTGCCAGGAGTCTGCCAGTGTTGAAAGCAGGGGTGCGGCTGTGTGGGATCCCTCTCTCCTAGGGTAACTGGTTCCCATAGCCCTCACTTAGGGTCTATATCTTGGCTGCAGTCCTTTTAATTAATTACTTCTTAGGCAGTGCCACCTCCCTGAAAATCTTTGTGCATTTACTACACTGTGACCCTCATAGAGATTGAGTCCAAGTTCCAGATTAGATGCTAGGTGGTGAAGCTGCAGCACAGTGCATAAACACACACACATACCTTCACATGGGGTCCTTTCTCCAGCCAGTGGAGAATCTCTTCTAATAGATTTTCTACAGGGAAGAGGCTACATAGATACATTGTTATGGAGTCTTGCTATTCATGTTGGAAACATTGCATCACTTCTTATAATCATGTAGTGCAAGAGTTCTAAAAGCCAATGTGGGCCCATTAGGTTAATATGTGCCTCCTGACTTCTGATCACTGGGTAAGTAATTGAAATAATAAAGCAAGACAGAACTGTTATTTTATGGATGAGGAGCCTGGAGCATGGAGAGGTGTGGAAGTGGTTTGCAAGTGACTTGTTACTGATCAGAGTTAAAATATTAAAGTCATGTTTTATGACTATGTTCTCAGAGAAAACATTTCAAACAATAGATTCAAATCAAAATTCTTTCTTGCCTTTTCAATCTTCTCTGTCACCTGTACTGCCATATAACTTCATTATGAGTTAATTTTGTATGGATATAATTGTGCATATGATTTACATAAATCAAGAAGATATTATTTTGCTATTTGCTTTTCCCTTTAATTAATAATCTATCTTGAGGAGTGTTTCATATCAAGTCTCAGACTGGCCTGAAAGTTTGATAAATAGGTATTTTATTATTATCTGCAAAGTTAAGATGTCCTTGATGACTTCCTATATATTGCCTATGTTTCTAGACTTATAAGCAGTCTATATGTAGATATCCCACTTTTTTAATCTAAAAATAAAATAGGTGGCTACTTCTATAATTAAAACTCACATATTTCTCTTCAAATATGTTCACGAATGGAAAGTATGTTGAGATATATAATTAGGGTGTGATGTATTGTACATGAGAATTAGCAGGCCATTCTTTCCCTGGGTAATGAGAAAGGTGAGGAACAAGCAAATTAAAAGATTGAGTAGGGCTATAACTGTTTTCTTGTATAGGCTTATCTCTGCATTTCCATTTTTTCATCTGCAAGGTCAGTCCACAAAGCTTTATTGATCACAGTGATGAAATACTCAGTAATGTGTTGTGAAGCATATGCAAAATATGATGACCTAATTCTGATGTCCAGTGGCCCAAAAGCTCCAACACAAGGTTCAATGAGGGGTTTTCCACTCTTTCAGAGTTTATGACTTTATTTCTGTGCTGTCTTTGAGTAAAATGATTGCATCACCTAACATATCTTGTTATAGAATCATTTTAAAGACCTTTAGATGTATTTTGTTTATTTGTATTCCTTTTCTGAAACTGGGGTAGGAGAGTAAGACAGAATCCAACTTCTGTGCCTCTATTTTATTCCTCTAACCATACTCATATACTCTATCACTAGCATAAAATAGATTTAATTCCTCTGCTTCTTACATGCTTTGGGGTTTGAAGAAATGGATTATTTATGGACTACATGGAATTCATGCCCTCTAGAATCTCAATGCTTCCTTCTTAATTTTTCCATTATTTGAGTCTATGTTATGTCTCCTCTTAAAGTAAAAGTACTTTAAAATAGGTAAAATTATGAATTATACTCTTTAACAATATGTTTTAATAGCATATTAAACACTTAAAATAGACAATTGCCATGCTATATATTAAGTCAAAAAGCTGAACTAGGAATATTTTTAATGTTATGACTAGATTTCTAATCACAGGAGTTTTAATGTGTTTGCTGTTCTATTAAGACTTGACCATTGTTATTGGAAATCCATTGTATTGAGAAAAGTAAATTAAAGCATTAAACTACTTCTTCTTGGTTACTGAAATGAAGATAAAACATCAAATGTCAATAGTGTTCATATAGCCTATTGGTTAATCAGTATTTGATTGTTTTGTGTCATAAAATAACATGGTATATACTATATTTAATATGCAAATGCCACGTGAATAAATAAAACTGATCTTTCAAATGAAAATGCTGATATCCAAATAAGTGCAATGACTTGGCCAAGTTCACTAAATTATACACAATTTGACTGATTAAATAATCAGCTCAAATGATTAATTTTAATTACATAATCATAATATAATCTAAAAATTGTATTAAAAATACATTCTCATGACCCTAGATGAAAATGTGTGTGATAGTGGTTTATTAAAGAACTATCCTTAAGGTAAAACTAGTAAGAAAGTGAAGGTAGCGTGATATAAAAGAAGAAGCCAAGCAAAGATAACATTTTAGGTTAACTTTTAGCCTGATCTTATGAGGAGCTCTGGAATATAAATTAATCCTGAGAGTTCACCTTACCTTGTGCCAAAGGAACTGGACTTTTAAGCTCCCATACCAGTCATTCATTGGGATTATGGAGTGGTGAGGGGGCAAAGCATGGGGCCTCTAAGAAATTTCTGATTCTCTGTTTAGGCAAGGAGACTCCAATGTCCAAGAGCAATCCTTCAAAAGTCAATCAAAGGTACAAGCATTTAGTATCATAACGTGCAGAAGTGAGGAGATTGGCAAGAAAATTAGAAAAAAGGTTCTGAGAGGATTATGACTCAACACAGCAGTGCCTGTAACTTGGTATTGTGGGAAAAACATTGGACGTTAGGGACAGAGAATGACATGTTCAAGTTTTGGCCTTGCTCATCATGCATAACGTTGGGCAAGTTACTTGGGAAATCTTACACAGATGTGTGTGAATCAACTATTTTTAGTTTTATTCCCAAACTTTAGCAAAATGCCTAAAACACTGTTGAAACTCAGGAAAATTGTTGAATAATGAAATCACTAAACCTATTTTTATGTAGCTCTAGTAGGATTCATCTTGTTGGTTTTATTATTGTTGTTTGTTACTTTTTTATTTTTCCCTCTCTTTATTGCACACAACTTTACTTCCATAATTTTAATTTATATCTTACTGGAACACTGACTCTCTCTACCCCAGGATTGACTTGGATTAATTTTTACATCATAACTTTGTTATGTATATCATATTTATTTATTATTTTGATAGAACTTACCAGCAAGTCTGCCAGCGAGATGCTAGGAAGCAGATTTGAGCTCTGGACCTTTGATTAAGTTCCCCATAAATGTATTAGGACCAAAAAATTAAAAATAGGTTTGATTAGCTAATTACTATTAAGATAATCAATGTTGATCTACCAAGTCAGACTTAAGTGGGAAAGCCATGGGAAATAAAGTAGAGATTATGAACATACTGTTAACTGCCTGAAAAGATGAGGAAGATTTTAACTTACATTCATTCTGGGAGGCCAAGGGAAAGTTTATTATAAAATACCCCAGTATTAGGTTGCTTTAAAGTCTATTTTTATTTTGTTATTTCTTATACCTCATGGGGCATTTATTTTTCTTCAGATTTTGATAGCTCCAGTATAGTGCTTCTCAAAACTTATTAGGTGACCCTAATAGAGAAATTCACAAACTTCTATGTCTTTAAATGCACAAAAAGAAATATTTATTGAGCAGGTGCTTGTGCCTGATGCAGAGATCCTCAGGTAATCCTCAGTGCAACCCTATGAGTTTGGGACCACAGTCATCCTGCTTCCACAAGTGAGCTTCAGGATGAGAGAGGCTAAGCAATTTCATCATGGCACATAGAGAGGAAAAGGCAACATCTGGATTCACACTCAGGTGATCGGAAGCCAGAGACTCAACTCCAAGTTCCAAAAGGGAGAACAAAGTTTGAAAGTCTCTATTAGAACTCAAGGTTCTCTGTGGGTGGCCCAGCCTACTTAAAAACCTGGGAAGTGTAAGATACAGAGAGACGGCTCTGCTCCCCCAATTAATATAGCCCGCATTATCAGCCACACAAACCAGAAAATCCTTTATCCTCCATAACTTTCTCAAGATATCTTAATGACCTATTCTTCACTCCTAACTCCAGTGAACAAAACTGCTTATTGGTGAAATATCATCACAAGAGTTTACACAATAAAAGCAGTTGAAAGCCCCTCTTGGACTCCTTAGACACAAAAGAAGAGTTAACTTAATCTCAGTGACTCCTTAGAGGATTGACTTTCTCATAGGAAAGTAAAAGTTTTAAGAAAGCTTTCCATTTACTTTTTAGAAAAGAGATTATAACAATTCCATTTTAGCAGATCAGTCCTATTTCTGTTTTCTTTTTTTTGGTTCAATTTTACTTATTTTTAGAGAGAGCAGAAGGGAGTGAGAAAAGGAAGAGAGAAATATCAATGTGTGGTTGCCTCTCGTGAGCCCCCCCAACTGGGGACCTGGCCTGCAACCCAGGCATGTACCCTGACTGGGAATCGAACCATCGACCTCTAGGTTCTTAAGCCAGTGCTGAATCCACAGAGCCACACTAGCCAGGGCATATTAGTCTCTTTTCCATAAAAATAAAGCATTAGACAGTCCTAATCATGCCATTTTCACTAACAAAGAAAATTTAAAACTATTTTACTGCCTCTAATATGGATACATAATGAGTCAATGAGAAACTCCATGAATTCATGAAGAAAGTGTCACCAAGTGCAAAGAGAGCACCAAAGCGAGCAGAGCAACAGCCAAAGTGAGCGGCTGCTGGGTTCACAGAAGAGGTACACATGCAAATTCTCAAATCTGACCTGGGTCTCTGTGGACTAAATTAGAGGTAAAACTGGCTCAGTGCTAGCATTAGGAAAGGCTTACTCTTCATTGGGGAACTCTTCACTTCATCCAAAATGCCCAGAATGTACTAGGAAGGAACATAAGCCTTGCACAAAGCAGACCTTCACATTGCAAGCGTTACAAATGGATTTGGGTTAAACACCACCTGCACTGGCAGCTGAGAGAATGACACAAGGATTTGGCATGTGAACCTCATTCTGTATGTTGCATTATGAGTAGAATCCATGAATGACAGCTGCCCCAACACCGTAGTTCTGTTATCGGAGAAACCCTGGTCCTTCTCATCGATGCAATAATTACAGATCAGCGAGCCTATCAGTGTGCATGCAAAGTTTATTAGCAAGTGGGAGAGCAAAAGCAAGGGTGGCCGAAGGCCGGGGTGGCCAGCTCACCCTAGGGTGGCCAAAGGCCCTGTGGCCAGAAGGCCAAGAGCGCCATTAGGGCCAAGAGGGCCGAGAAGGAGTCCTTTGTTCTGAGGACTCTATAGTTGGCAGGACGGGAGTGAAGAAGTTACATTTTGATAGACCGGTAAAAGTGGAGCCAGCTTTTCTTGGGGGGACGTGACTACCCAAACTTAGGTATGTGTGGGGGTCTATTAGCCTGAATCCTTATCTTCCTCCAGACTCCATTTATTCATCTTGTTATAAAACACATAAGTGAAGGAAGGCAGTTAAATGAAGTTGGGGAAGTTACCCAAAGTTATTTATCGGCTCTTTCTGTAAGCACAAGGGACTCCCTGTAAGACAGATAGGGACCAGAGGACCAAAATTGTTTCATGGGCTTTTTTTTCTTTGGACACTGTGGATCTTCTCCCATCTTTCTGGCCTTGGGATGAAAACGCAGTTTCAAAGGCTTCCTTCCCAGATAGTGGAAAGGATACACAGAATTTCAAGGACTTTCCTCCTCCCAAACTAACATAGTGTTTCTTGTAATGTTGGAACACCTGGCAATGTTATCAGACCAGGCTCAGGACTGCTGAGTTAGTGGGTGAGACATGTCTCCCTATGCTTCTAGCCTACTGTATTAAGTTCTTTGTTAGATTTCAGTGGTGAGGGTTCTGCCTTTATTTCCCTTTTGCTATTCCTTCAACTGTAACAGTTCTCTATTGTTACAAACTATTATGGACAGACCAATTATGGATAGAAAAATCACTCATTTATCTAAGCTGAGCCCCAATATGCCCTGTGCAGTATATCATGCCATAATTAAGTTTGTTGAGGCAATCTAACTTCTAATGCTCTGAGTATAATGACAAACATTCACGGTGTGCCCAGTTTTTGTCCACCATCCCTGCCTGGTCATGAAAACAGCATAAAAGCATGTGGGGTAGGAGAGTAGGTGGGACTTGGTAGCATCAGTTACATTTCCTGTTCTCATACATACAAAATTGAGAAGTGGCAACATTATATTCATGGCCATGCTGGGGTGACTGCACAGGAGAATTCTGCTAGTGTGGACAACAACCTTCATGGCTAGAGAAGGGACAGAACAGAAAGCCATGTTTCCTACTGAGATTTGTGATGGAAAATTGTTGCCGCAGAACTTTGGGTTATACTGAGACATTTTCTGAGCTTCCTCTGAGTTTTAGGACAAGATCAGCTTTGCAAAGCCTGAGAGCCATAGAATTACTCTTCTGTTTCCTTGGTTAGGAGCAATTAATCATGATTGGGTGGCACCAATGAATATTTTTCTTTAAGACAGGAAGGAAAATTGGAAAGGAAGTCAGGAAGAGTGTTCCATTCTAAATACATCTTTATTTATTTTACATTCAGTGGAGGATGTTTTTGTTTTATTAGTGGACTTCCAACCTGGGGACTTCCAACCTGAGGCCAAGCAGGTTTATTACACTACAGTTCTGTGGTCCCAGCCACACCCTCTGGCTAATTTAAGGGTGTTGTCAGTGTATTGTTCTCCCAGTTACAATAGACAGGCATTTTACTCCCAGTGGAAAGACACAAGGATTCCCAGCTCTGTGCAATCCATAGATCTGTTCCTAGGTGTATGGTTACATTTGCCTTTTCCCAGCTAATATTTTACACATTCTAGCTGTAGTTCTGCTTGTGAATTGTAACAAAAGAAGATTTCACACAAACAGGTCCTTCAAGTGTGCTTCCAGTGCCTTTCAATAAAAGACGTATGTGACTTTTTGTTTTGTTCATGGAAAAAATGCACTTTCAAGACTCCATACTTCACTCCTTCCTGGTCCAACTTTGAGGTTGGGCTGAGAACAAACAGCCTCTTAGGAAGAAAGCACAAGGAGCTTCAGTGTTCTTCAATGTCCGGCTCTATCCTGTATTGTCCCCCCTCGGAAATAGTCACATTGAAAATTGTAGTTAAACTACAAAATTTCCAGTGTCTGCAACTTAAAACAAAAGCAAAAATAATAATAATAATAACAAGCACAGAAACAACCCTTTCCTGGCATATGTTTTCTTCAGCACAGTGTGTGAAGCAAAGATCAACATGAGAGTGTTTTATTTATCTGTTTTTCAGGAAGAGGGAGAAATATTAAATGAGGTCTACAGTAAGTCTATTATTTTTATTATTGCCACTTAATATTATTTTTTATTTTGTGTTATAGTTCTGGGATTTCACAGAAATCGCTGTAAACTCAAAATGCTATGCTTAATACTGCTTTCACTTCCCTGCAGTTGCCAGAAAACTTACTTATGTTTGGTTTAATTTATGTAGCATTTCTGCTTTAATGAAGGCTGTCTGAACTGTGGTTAAAAGCAAATGGGAATAAAACTTTAAAACCCATTATTTAAATTGAAATAATCCTTGTGTTCAGTAACTTCCAATGATTTTTTTCCCATCTAAGTGCGTCCCATAAACTTTTTGCCCCCAACAGTCTCATTGCAGATAAAGTAAATTCAAATTTTGCTTTCTGTTTTCTTGTCATGCAACATTTATTAAATATCCATTTTGAGCAAGTCACATAACTTTTCCATGCCTCTGACACCCCATTTCTAAAGGAAGGTACTGGATTAGGTAATGTTTATGATACTTTAAACATTAATGTTTCATTTATAATTTTACTATACTTTTAGAATCTTTCTAAACACCAAAAAAGGTTATATGTAGGAGTGGATATCATGACCAAGTGGAAAAATAGTGGACTTTATAGTCAATAGACCAAATTCAAATCTAAATTCTGTTTTTCTGTGACTTTTGAGGCCCATAATTTTCTCACTGTGCAAATGGGTGCACTATCACTATCCTCATGATATTGTCTGGAGAATTAAATCAGAATAAAGTAAAGAACAAAATATGCAACACATAGTAACTTAATAATACTGGCTGATCTCTTTTGTCTTTGTTCAAACTGCTTATACCCCAAGCACCGAGAGGCAGTCTGTGCAAAAAAAAGAAACATATAGCAATGCAATGTTAGAAAATGCTGTATAAAGTAGCAATTTATACATAATGGACATCTTAAATATATTTTGCAAAAGGAACTTCAAATGAAGTTTAGCTGCCTCAGCCCTGCTTAATTCTAAACTCTGATCCTTACTTATTCCTGATTATTGCTTTGACTTGACATGTGTTTTTGGTACTCCTGGTTAACTCTTTGTATAGGAATTAATCAAACCAAGTCTGATTCCAGTTTCTTGTTCTATCATAGTTACGAGTATTTAGATCAGATGTAGGAGCTGTGGATAAGATAGGGATAAAGGTTCTGAATCAAGAGGTAGGTCATGGCTAAACAGAGATGCTTGGGGCCTGAACACAGCTAGGAAGCCAACTTCTGCTTTACCTAACTTCATAAATTAATTAATCAATCCCTGCTGGCTGAGGCAGCCTGATTCCCCTCTGGGCCCTGACAACTCATCCAAGATAAAAAATAAATAAGTAAAAGGTCAAGAGAACAGACATCCTTTATCAAAACCTTCCAATGGGTATGTAACAAAAATTTATAGAGTTTTGAGATGCTTAGACTAAAAGGTATTGAAAATAATACTGATAAAATCCAGAGTTATCAGTAAATGAAACTGATAACTGTTATCAGAATTATCCATAAATCAGACTATATAGTTAGCTCTGCACAATTTTGAATGGCCTCCAAAAATCCTGGAATTATGACCTACTAGAATAACAGGCAATCCAGCCCAACTACCTTAATTTTACAGATGAAGAAACTGAGGTCCACAGAAGTTAAATGACTTGCACATTAGCACACAACTCAGTAGTTAAGAGCAAGAATCTGCTGTCATTTCCTACCAGTGGAACTACTGCAAGTACACAGCCTTTCTAAGATCCAAGGGACTTACATGTAAAATGGGTCTAGAATAGTAAGTAACCCATTTATGTCTGTATATGTAAAATATTTAGCAAAATGCCTGACATCTAGTAATATTATTATTATCATTATTAACATCAAGACTAAAATATAGCATTATAATAATTTCTAATTTGGAATAATGAGCAGGAGGACTTTACTTCATATATTACTTAAATTTAAGAAAATTTAGATCATGTTTATGATCGATCTTTGAACTTGCACATAGAAAAAAAACCTCAGGGCTGAATATTTTCCCAAATATTTTCCTCAAAGACAAGTGTCTTTTTGTTGAAAGCCTTCTATAATAGCAACATTCAGGGAAATTCCCCAGTAGATTGAATAATTATTTAGGAAAAGTAAAACTTTTTTACCTATAAGTTCATAATAAATATTTACTCTGGAACATCCAGATATACTGAGTGATCAATCTCCTACCTAAAAGGGAATAAGCCCAATATAACAGATGAAAGAAGAATAACAAAGGCTTTAAATATTATTGTTTTATGGCATTGAAGAGTACTTTGTTGTGGTATCCTGTGGCTCAAAAACCTAGGCACATTTTGCGACTGATTCACAAGGCAGTCCTTACCATATAAGAAGAGATTTATGTAGATCTATGTTACTTAAGCATTTCTTCTTCCTGTAAGTCTTTCCCAGTTAAGCTATTTCAAAACCCAGATGCGGGCTCACAGGGTAAAAGGGTCATATTTTAAACAAATAAGCAAACTGCATTCACACCCATTCTAATTCTGAATTTGCACTGCGTATGCATTTTTTTCAGGAAAGACATAAGACCCTCTGTGTCATTCCACTTCAACTCTCTCATGCAAATGCAGAAGAGCCTAGGCTTTCTTGGATGAAGGCAAACTTGAACTCTAGCTGGAGGTTGCCAGAAGCCAGGTCAGTTGCAAGTGGTCCTAAGGCTATGAGCTGTCGTAATGGAGCCGTAGACGTCAGAATGCTGAAATTAGAGCACAATCCAGGGCACTCAAATGCTGCAAGACCCTATGTTAATCCACTTTGAAATTGTAGAGAGGGATCTGGATCGTGTATCAAAATAGCAGGTGATATTATCTGCTCCAACCTTGCCTTTGGAAAGGAGGTAGATATTTGATTAGAATCAGGAAAAAAAATGAAATAAAACACTGGATTATGCCCACTCTTGCATGCATCTACTCACCCTGTTTAATTTCTCCTAACTGGAAGTTGGACTTGCCCCACTGTGGAGTACACACTCATACCCCACAGTGCATCAGTGACCAGAAGTAAGTGCTTTATGGAAGATGCCAACTGAGTCCTCTATAAAAGGTTCCATAATCCAAACCCTTCCCACTGTGATCACTGCTCATTTTACTAATAATATATTTCATGGTCTATATCATGGTCCATAATATCTTGAAAAATATTTAGATATTTCTATTCCCTCTTATAAACATTAGATATATTGTTTTTGATATAATTAATCCCAACTGAATTATTTCTAATAGCTATTATTAGTAAATAGCACACTCTGTCTCAAAATGTAAGTAGATGCATCAGATAAACTAAGTCCTGAGGAAGGAACATTTGCTTTCCATTTAATTTCCCAAATGTAAGATCACAAAATGGCTCATAAAATTGTTATGCCCAATATTATCAATGATATTATTCAAGAGGAAATAAATACTTGAAGCAGTTTTATAGCAGTGCTTTTTTTCTTCCTGGCACAGTGATTTTGAAGTAACCATTTGGACTGAAACCCATAAATCACATATATTTGAGAAAAAATAAATTGGGAAAAGACTGGATAGTATTGAATTTAAAAGGTTGATTCTTTATGAAGGAAAGTTTTTGTTAGGGGAAATTATATTACATTATGGAACCAATCAAACTGACATTTATTCTGTGATCTCTAGAGACTTTCTGCTCACATCAAATAGAAGACTGACTTGGTCCTCAGCCTCAGGGCCTAGCTGTTCTACAGGTTGAACTCCGACTTGTGTCATTACATGATTAATGACATCTGCAATAAGAGTGATGCACAGTTAAGTTTGTGGTGCTGCTACACAAATAGGTTCAATGTTAAAAGTTATAAATTATAAGAGACAGAATGTTCTTTTATGCAACCAGGAAAACACTTTTTCTGGTGGGCTTTTAATGACATTGAATTTATCAAGGGTTGACACTTCTGTTATTTCCTCTAGGCTATAAAAAAAATAAACCTTAACTGTTTATCCTCAAGAGCTGGGATATTTTTTTAAGGAGAAGAAAAAGATGAACTGGTGATATGAATACCACCAGATAGGTGATTCCCAGACTATATCACATTCTTTCACTGAATTGCTTTATATGAAGCATGAAGGGTGAATGTAAGGGCTTCAAATGCCAAGGTGACTCCTATGATGAAACTGTGCCCTTAAAGATGGAAGATAAACAGCAAAGTCATGAGCAGTAGCCAGAAGAGCTTCAGAAAGCTGATTTACATTTCTAGTTCACCTGGGTGGTTCTTTCACCACAATGAGAAGGTGATTTTGACTGATAGTTTGCTTAGAGGGAGTTTTCACATAGGCAACTTGTTTGATTCTCAAAGCTGATCGTCTATTAGAATATCTTTTAAGTCACTTAAAATAAACAACTAATGCAGCATTGGGCTTTGACAGATAATGTTAAGTGTACAATCGAGTGGCTTTAAGTATAGTCACTATGTTTTAAATCTACCATCATTACCTATTTCCAAAACTATTTCATCACCCCAAACAGAAACTGTTCCCATTAAGCAATAACTCCCTTACTCCCCCTCTCTTTAGCCCCTAGTCATCTCTAATCTACTTTTTGTCTTTTTGTACTTGTCTATTCTGGATATTTCCTGTAACTGTTATCATGCAATATTTGTCATTCTGTGTCTGGATTATTTCACTTAGCTTAATATTTTCAAGGTTAAGCCATACTGCAGCATGTGTCATAAGTTCATTTCTTTTTATGACTAAATCATATTTCATTGTATGGATATACTACATTTTGTTTATCCATTCATCTGTTGATAGATTTGGGCTGCTTATAACTTTTGATATGATCAAGACAAAAAAATAAGAAAGATTTCAAAAAAAATCCAAATAAAAACATTCTTAAATGGTTCTTCTGTCAGTCTTCTAGTAATATAATGTTTAGCTAGTCATGGTGGAGTTTACCTTATTGTATTGTACTTAACACATGAGATATAAAATGCAGACTACATATGAGGCTACTGATATATTGCCACCTTCAGAGTACATTATTGAATATCTAGAGTTTTCTGAAAACAGAGCCAACTTCCAAAAACTATAAGTTTCAGCTAAGCCCAAACACCCACTGTGTAAATCTGGTTCATCATCATCCATCTGTGATTTTTCTAGTCTATGTAAATAAACCCATGAACAAACTAATTAATCAAAACAACCCCTCACAGTCACTATTACTCACTGTATTGCTATAGCCAGTGGCTATTTGTCTAAAATGTCAGCACATTTTGATATAGCTGATCACTTCTTTCTCATAATACTTTCTTTATTTGCTTTTGGGACATCACAGTCCCCAGGTTTTCATTCTCATAAGCTGCCACTTCTCAAGCCCCTTTGATGCTTGTTCCTCTTCTCCCTTACTTTTTCTTAACATTGGAGTACCCTAAGGGTCAGTCCCGAGACCTTTTCTCATATTTTCATTCCTCCCTTTACTGATATAATTTCAAGCTGGAGTTCCGAATACCAACTGCATTATAATGAATCCATAATCATATCTCCAGTATGAGCATTTCCCCCTGAACTTTAAACTCATAATGTTCCATTGCCTATTGGATGATCCCCACTTGGCTATCTAACAGACATTTTTAAAATAACAAGTCTGAAATTGAACTCCGAATATTCCTCAGGCACCTGCTTTTCCAATCTCAGTGCTAACTCCATCCTTCCAGTTGCTTATATCAAATCTCTTGATATTATTATCAGTCCTTCTCTTTCTTTTATTCCCATTCCTAATCTGTCAGGAAATCCATTAGTCCTACTTTCCAAATATATCCAGAATCTGATGAGTCATTTTTCAAAACCACTTTATCAAGGTATAATTGACATACAAGATATATATATATATATATATATATATATATATATATATATATATATATATATATAATGTATTTGACTTAATGAATTTCAACAAATATACACTTGTGAAATATCACTGCAGTTTATGCCACAAACATGCTTCCAACACAACCAGTGAATTCTCAGTTACTGTTGTTTCTCTCCCAGATAACTTAATAATGGTGGCCTCCCCCAGTCTTCTGTCTGATTTCACTCTTGCTACCCTACAGTCTGGTCTTAACACAGCAGCTAGAATAATCCTCTTGAAAGGTCATTGGATCATGAAATTTCTTTGTAAAAATAAGCCAATGGTTCCACATTTCTTTAAGAGTAAAAGCTTGAACATTTAAAACATTTGACAATGCCCTGTACAATCTGGTCCCTTTCTAATCTCATTTACTAATTTCCCACTACTCTTCTCTGCTCACTTTGGTCAGGCTATAATAAATGTCCTCTTCAAACACCCCCACTGAGTTCCTGCATCAGAGATTTGGCACTGGCTGTTCCTACTGTTTGAAATGCTTTTCCTCCAGTTATCTGTGTGACTCATTTTACCTTCTTCTTCTTGGTGAGAATGCTGCCTGTCAGTGTAAAGGTTGTGCTTTACACCAGAGTACCTGGTTAAAAGATAAGTGGCTGCAGAACCCACATCTCCAGGTATGCCCTTGCACTTGTGGGCCAGCGTAGAACTTGCTTCTCACTGAGAAGCACCTTCTTGATCAGCCTCAGAAGTCCTGGTTTTTCTTACTGTGATGTGTATATATATATATATTTTTTTTTTAATTTTATGTACTTAAATTTTTTTTGTATTCTGATGCTTTAATATCTGGGAGTTTGCTGACATGGGGGAACTGGCTCCCCCAGGGCTAACCAATTCTTAGAGATAATAAGGCATTTTCCAATGCACCTTTCATATGCAAACCAACCAATCTAAAGCCCCTATGCCCCAACTACCTCCTTTATCTATCTCCTCTACTCTGGACCTTCATACCCCAGGGCCAAGTACCAGACAGCTAAGGACAGCCCCTACATCCCAGAGCCTGCTGAAATTAATCAAACTAGCCAACCATATGCCTGATTTTCCTACCTTGCCAGAATCTTCTCATGGAAGCTACAATAAAGGCTCTTCTTGCCAGTGTTTCCTCTCTCCCTTCTGTGTCATGACTGACACTACTGTTTTTCCATGTGTCCCCCCAGGGCATTGCATGCCCCATCCTCTGGGGAGCTGTGTGTAATAAACTTTCTTTTCAAGGGCAGTCATCTATTGATCTGTTGGGTTTCCTCTGCCTCAAATTTTCTAGTTTGTAATATTTAAAAACACTATTCTAAATTTAAATAGCTCATATAGTCTTCTAACATACATATCATTCTCTTATTTTTTATCATTTTATTGTTATTATATTGCAGTTGTTGATTATCCATCTTCTCCACTTTGTCAATGAAAGCAGGAGTATTTGAATATTTGTCTGTTTTCTTCACCGATATATCTCCTAGCTTCTATAATGGTGTGTAGTACACAGTAGGTGTCCATTAATAATTTGGAAATGAATAAATAAATCAATAAACAGTGGCAGTCAAGAGTCAATGTACATGTTTCAAAGACCTACATAGTGTGACTGGCTGGAGGATGTGATCATGTATTATAGAAAGAGCCATACTCCATCATTGAAGAGATAAAGGGACAAGGGATGTGAATAGGACAAGGAAGAGGAGCACCAACATGCCAGCACAGTAGAGTGACCAGACAGAAGTGACCAAAGTGGCACCATAAATGGCTGAGATATTTGGCCATGGAATGTGAACAGGGCAAAGACAGGAGCCCCAATCTGTAGTGCAGGTACATAACTAGGCCTAGGAAATGAACAGTACAAAGAGGAGAAATTCTCAGATACCAGCGATCAGATGTAACTGGGATGGGAACCTGAACAAGGCATGAAAGAGGATCCTGCACCATCAGTGTAGTGTATAAAATGGACAGAGCACATGAACAGGGTAAGGAAGAGCAACCTCCCTCATCAGTGTGTTACAGAACCCCTGGGCTGCTCCAATTGAAAACAAACCCACGGGCTCTTTAGTTAGGGGCCTGATTGCCCGCCGCCATAACTCTCAATACCAGAGTTTGGTGAAAAAAAAAAGAATAGTTTATTTAACAGTTATATAGATTTAGTTATTTGCGGATTTCTGTTGTTAAGTCTTATGTTCTTTAAAACACCCATAAACACATATTCTTGCCTCCCCCCCCCACCAAACCAGGCTAGTTTTATAAAAGTTAGAGAAACCCTTTCCCTACTTTCCAAACACAGTTGAGCTTTACCAGTAGCTGCCAATCATTCAATTCTGATTGGGGAGACCTCGTCTGTGTTATGGGGTCCACCAGCTTTTAATCCAGAACCTCGTGGATTCTCAGCCTCCTTGTAAACTGTATAGTTAGTCCTTTTGTAATCCGCACAGTCAGCCCCAGCCTCAGTCAAATCCACACAGTCAGCCTCAGCCTTAGTTAAAATCCACACAGTCCGCCTGGCTAAAATGTCTGCCGCTTATTCTTAAATCCCTGACTATGTCCTCTGATGCAGTGGGTGCGGTAACCAGTTCTGACCATTCACAGAACCTCCCACAGGCTCTGTGTGCTTTCTCCATACCATCCCCTGGTCCAAGTCCCCTCCCATCTACCTGAGGCTTTGGATGCATTAAAGCCATTTTGCATAAAAAAAGACAGTAGCCACCAGCCTCAGGCATGTGGAGGCATTCTAAAAGCTGCTTCCTTCTCCCATCCCCCAGCCGCAAACTCTGGGGTTTTTTGGACTCCCCTGTTTCTGTAACAAGTGTGGCAGTATACCTGGACAGAGGAAGTAAAGTGTCATTGTGGTGCCACCATGCACCTTTAGTCCAGTGAATGTTCTGGGCTGTTTCTGAGAATGATGCAGAGTAGGCTGCTCAAGCAGCCTGCTGACATGGCAAAAAAAGTACCCAATACATTGGTGCAATAGAGTAACTGGGTGGAGGGAGGAAAAAGCTACAAAAAGCCAAGAGAAAGCCCCTCACATCATCAGCTATGTGATTTCAGTGGTTGACAGATGAGAGGAAGAGAAAGAGGAGGAGTCCCACACCACCAGTAAAGGGATACGTCTGGACATGGGATGTGAACAGGACGAAGAGGGCAACCCCATCCTGGAAGTGAAGTGCAGTGACAGGGTGAGTAATGTGAACATGGCAAACAAGAGGAGCAGCACACCGTCAGGGCAGCATCTGTATAGTGATGTCATTGAGCAGAGTATTCAAATGGGACAAACTGCTGGCATCACCAGTGTAACTGACTAGGGGGCACTATCTTTGCAAACAATAGTGTCCCTGCAACATCACTTTTGTACTGCCATAAGTGGATGGAGGATGTGAACAGGGTAGAGAGGCTGAGGTACCACCCATGAAGACAGTGATGTACCTGGGTAGGTATATGATGACAGAAAATGAAAGACCTCCACACCCTTGGTGCAGTGGGACAACTGGACTGGAAATGTCAATGGGGAAAAAAAGAGGTCCCTGGTCTGTCCATGCACAAGTGGCACTGGTCATAGAAGGTGAGAAAGGCAAAGATGAAGAGTCCTACCTCAAGAGTTCAGTGGAAATGTGCATAGACAAAACAGGAGAATCCTTATACCATTAGGCCTGAGGTGTAACTGGACAGGATCAGTGAATGGGGCAGAGAGAAGAAATCCTACCATGAGTTCAGAGATGTCATTTGGCAGGGTTATGTGAATGGGGCCAAGAGGAGAAACACTATACTACCAGTACAGTGGCTGCATGGCAGAGAGGTGGTGGGACAAAAGCAGCATGTGCAAAGCTCCAGGGTGGTGCTGTTCCTAAGCTGGTGACATGAACAGGACAGAAGAAGACATCATCAGGGCAGTAATGGCAGTGCACAGCAGAACTGAATGGGCACAGGGAGATCCTCATGACATCATCACTGTGGTGTGCACGGACAGGTCATGTGAAAGGTGCAAAGAGCTGACTCACCGCACTTCAGTGCAGTTGTGTAACTGGTTCCGGGATGTGAACAGGTTAAGAGACACAAACTGATACAATCAGGGTGCTAGTTGAGCGGAAAGGGAAAGGAAAGTTGTGAGGAGGAGCAAGCAGCTCCACATCAATATGGCTGTGTGAGTGAGCAGGGAACATGAGCAAAGCAAAAAAGCAAGATCCTCTGCCATCACTTCGCTTGGCTATAGGACAAAAACAAGGCAGAGATGAGCATACACACACTGTCACTGCCACAGTGTCACCAGACTTGATGTGCCCAGGTCAGAGAAGAAGGGGCCTGACTCATCAATGCAGTTGTGGACCCATACCAGGGGTATGAATACAAGAGCACAGACTGTCAGTGCTATGTGGAACTGGGGAGAGGATGTGAACATGTACAGAGCAGAAGCCCAGCCACATCAGAGCCCTAGAGTAACCGGGAATGTATGTGAACAGGCAGGAGGAGCCCCATCACATTTGTGCAGTGGAGTAACCGGGCTGGTTATGGAAACAGGCGTCTGGGAGGAGCCCCGCCAGGTCAGCGCAGGGTGGTAACTGGGCAGGGCATGTGAACACCTACCTCTGCCCTACTCTGACTGGCTCAGCATTCCTATCTCTATACAATTGGAGGAAAGTAGGGATGGCTTTGGTGCAGGCAACACAACCCCCCAGCCCCCACCAAGTCAGTAAGAATTATAGTGCTGCTCTACAGCGCCCCAGGAGAATTACCAGGTTGCCTTCAAAATAGCGAGAATTACAGTCACTGTGCCCTGCAACATTTCATCTGCAATAGACAATCTGCTTTCCAGAGCCTGGGGTGACCTTCCAGACACTACTCAGCTACTTGGTGGAAAACCAATGCTCCTGCCATCCTGCTCAAAGCCTATAGTGTAGTATATATCACTGAGCACTCTGAAAGAAGAGGTTTTAATTCTTCAGACACTGTAAGTGTCCAAGATAACTACCTTGACAGAGGTATGCATAATGGTTACACTTGGGAATATTCTCTAACTAACGTGGAAACCAAGTCAGTGACCCCAATCCAGCCCAGGTGAGGGTGACTAAATGTCATCATGGACTACTCTCTGGCAGCCTTGACAAATTCAGTGTCAGCAGCAAAGAGAAGGGCTCACAAAACAACCCCTGCCACAATTGGCACCTTATTGATGTCTCTGCAGCCATAGCCAGGAAATCAATGGGCTGTGAACACTGCATTATCCTCTCACCCTGGAAGTGATTCCTGCAGGCCGCTATGCAGGATGTTAGCACAGGGACTCACAGGAACAGACAGCATTCCTGGCTGTGTCTCCTGCTCAGGAATGCAGAGGCCGCCTTGAGTTCAAGGCTGTGGACCTGACATTCGAAAGAAGTACTGTGTTCACCACGGAGCCATCTCTTCAGCCAGCTGTCTCCCTCCCTGTAGGGCTGTGCTTCTTTCAATGTGCCGAAGTTAATATACATTGAAAAAGAAGCCAAATCCACGTTAACAGGTAGAAGCTCTAAACTTCTTGACAATATTGAACAGGTAGCCATGTCCTGCTCAAGGAAGAAAGGAGAGGAAGTGAGTTTGGGAGGTGGAATGTGAGATAAGTTTGAGGAGGGTGAGCAGGGTTCAGCACGGCTACCTGGAGGAGCCGTGCAGTTCATGCACTGCTCAAAGTGCCCAGTCCCTGGGGGTGGTGACTGTCTAGCCCCTGTCCTCTCCAACATGCCGACCTCCTGTCCTGGGTCTGCCAGAGGGAGCACTGCTTTCTTGTCTTTTTCTCACAGGGGGGACATTTTTCATGGGCTGGGGTAGCAGCTTTTCCAGTTAATTCACCTAGAGACAATACCTTTCACTCACATGGCATGAGGTGTTAATATGCTTCTCTAGAACTATTCCTGCTCTGGGAAGCCAGCCTTGATATGTTTTCTAGGTTTCATGCAGAGACCACAGCGTTACACATATTTCTTTCCTCTACCGCACGGTGCAGGGACAAGTTCACTGAAAAATGGCAAGTTGCAGCAGGTCCGTCCCTGTTGTCTGGTAGCAGCCATCCTGATAGCCACAGCTCCGTGAAGGGGCCACACTCAGCCACACCCTCCCTTCCCCACAAAGCTGGGAGTGCTGGCCCATGAGTACTTCCCAGGGTGGACGGCCAGTGACACTCTCTGGGACTTCTTAGTACCGCTGCTCTTCCCAGCCCGCTGATGTCCATGTGCAAATCCTTCATGACAGACAGAGCTTTTCAGAATCAGTTCGTGTTCAGGCCTGACAATCTTCAGGATTGTAAAAAAAAATCCAGACCATGAAACACCACTTCATTAGAAAGAAGTTTATCTCACAACTTTCTACTTTTTGTCAGGGCTCCCCCCTCTTCCTTTCCGAGATTTTGGTTGCTTCTTCCCCACACTTTGACCCTAGAATTCAGTTCCATTATATATCTAATTACAGATACAGCTAGTTCATGCTACAGAGCCATTTCCACAGGACTTTGGATTTTGTGAGAGAAACTATCAAGGATCGGGACCTATTGGAAAACCTATAATTTCCCAGATAAGTTTCATTCGTGTATGCATTCATTCTACAAACATTTTCTTAGTATAAACTATATACCAGGCACTGCTTGAATGAAACCAGTCAATACTGTAATAAAAACCAAGCATTTAAAGCTTTTTGGATTGGTCCTAAAGACACAGAGCAAGCGAAGAAATAGCTATTCAAGAAAATCAATGGATATTCAATAAGAAATGAAAGATTGTGATATTTGAACCTTTCATAGACCCTCCCAGCTGATCAAGGTGGAGACTCCACTCCAGAGTGCTACAAGGCTCCCTCTTGAGGGAGCTTGAGGGCTTTCTTCCTGGGAAGAACTAGACTTCAGCTTTTCTCATCTTCCTACAGCTACCTGTTGCAGAGGTTAAGTCCCCATATAATGAGCTTGTAAGGTGGGTGCTGCCTTCTGTACAAAGTAGGTTAATGGTTGCTTAAAGCTGGGGTACAGTAGCAGGAGATAAAAACACTTAAAAAGTTAAAGGTATGTTACTTCTGGGTATATATCCAAATGAAGTGAAATCAGAGTCTCAAAGAGATATATGCACGCCCATGTTCACTGAAGCATTATTCACAATAGCAAAGACATGAAAACTTTTGAAGTGTTCAGTGGCAAATAAATGGATGGAGATAATGTGATATATAATAAATGTACAGTATGAACTTGGGCCATGTTTGCATGTAGTAAGCAGCAGTTATTGTTGTAATTTTAATGACTACTTTTGTAATTAGTGAAAGGCAAATACAGTTACTTGAAATGATAGCATGTTCCTGAGAATCAACTGCAAAACTGCTGTATATAATAATTATGTAATATATAATAAATAATATACAATATATAATGTATTCTACATGTTATATTCTTATTATATATCTTATGTAATATACATTCTATATTCTATTATATATAACATAGTCTATATTCTATATATTATATGTCATATTACATATAATTTTTAATATATTATAATAACATATAATTTATATGTTCATTGAAACATTATTCACAACAGCCAAGACACGAAACTACTAAGGTGTCCACCAACAAATAAATGGCACAGCAAAGGCACAGCAGAGCGAGAGAACAGGAGAGGCAGAGAGAAACTTTCCCCTCAATTCTGATCTGTAAATCCCAAGGGAAGAGAAGAGAAAAACTGGAGCTCTCAGTCAGGGACTTGCACCAATCTGTGTCTGCAGCCCTGCCTCTCACTGTGATTTTCTGACCTCTGCACATTGACATTCCTCCAGCTTCCTGCTCTGATTTGCTCCATGAGGCAGAGCCACTGTGTCGCATCCATTAAAACAAGTTCCCAAGTCCACAGCTGTGAGTGTCTCAAGGCTCCTGATTTCTATGTGTTGCATTTAAATTTCATGGTAAATGTCAGTTTTCATCAGCTCAAATGTCCGCATGATATAATATGACTTGAAGATATGCAAATACAGTACCTCCTTCCAAAGTACTTCTATTAGGCAGAGGTCTTGGTGGGGAGGTACCCATTAATGACTTCTGAGGTGATCAGGAGAAATCACACTTGATTATACACTGTGCGTTGGCTTCAGGAAGCTCAGAGCCAACATTTACCGCCACTGAGCTTCTGGGAGGCAGGTTTCTTTTCCTGAAAGATACTTCATCTCCCTCCACTCAGCTAGTTCAAATCCCCTCCCCCCTCCTTTATTCCAGGGTGTGCAGACAGCCAGGGATCTTGCTTTACATTACAAGTGGACCACCAACCAGGCTGAGAGCAAATGCTGCACAGTCCTTAAGATACTCCACAGTCAAAACTAAGAGGAAATACACAGGTGTCAGGTAGCTTGAATCAGAAATCATTGGGAAATGTCACAAGCACAGGCATTGTAGTTCAAGAGAAGTTGTAAACTAGTGGGGAAGTGACAATGATGACATCTGGCTTGCTGTACATGAGAGAGGAATTTAGTGATATGAACTTAAAGAAATCCCTAAAGAGCTACTACCATGAGATTTTAGAGGCCATAAGTCCATTTCTATACACTTTCACTAGTCAATCTTTTTTTTTAATGTGTTTTATTGATTATAATATTACATTTGTGCCAATTTCCCTTCCCTCTGCTCCCCTCCACCCAGTGGCCCCCCTCCCTCCAGTTGTTCCCCCCTTTTAGATCATGTCCATTAGTTGTGCATACAGTTCTTCTCAACCTCTCTCTGTCTATTCCATTCCCTCCTACCATGATCCTTAATTCCTATGTCATCTCCCTCCCTCTCCCCATTCCCCCTCCCTGTTGACCTCCCCCCAATATGTTCTCCGTACCTATAGTTCTTTTTCCACTCTCGTTGCCTGTTTAGTTTGCCTTTGTTTCAAATCCCTAGCTTCTGTTGTTTCTTGTGATGCAGTTTTCATTTTAGATTTCATTGTCTTGATCCTCCTTTTTCTAAACCAGTCCCTTTAACATCTCATATAACAGTGGTTTGGATCTAATGAACTCTTTCAGTTTTGTTTTGTCCTGGAAACACTTTCTCTGTCCTTCTATTCTGAATGACAATTTCGCTGGATAGAGTATTCGTGGTTGTAGGTTTTGGATTTTCATTACTTTGAATATTTCTTGCCAGTCCCTTCTTGCCTGCAGGGTCTCCCTTGAGAAGTCAGCTGATAGTCTAATTGGGACCCCTTTGTACATGATTCTTTTCTTCTCTCTTGCTGCTTTTAAGATTCTCTCTTTATCTTTAACTTTTGACATTTTGAGTATAATGTGTCTTGGAGTAGTTCTCCCTGGGTCCAGTTTTATTGGAACTCTCTGTGCTTCCTGGACCTGTAAGTCCACTTCCTTCCCCAAGTCTGGGAAGTTCTCCTTTATTATATTTTCACTCAATTTTTCAAGTTCTAGTTCATCTTCCTCGCTCTCTGGCAAAGCAATGATTCTTATGTTGGGCCTTTTATAGCTGTCCCAGAGGTTTCTGATCCTCTCATCGTTGCTTCCCATTTCCTCTCGCTGCATTGGTTGACTTCTTGTTCCTTCTCCATATTCCAGTTTGTTGAAATGAACTCTGGATTTTTTTTCCTCACCATCTGTCTCGTATGTGGTTTTGTTCCCTTCGTTATGAGTGTTTTTCGCTTCTTTCTCATCTTTTTCCAGATCTTTTGTGAATTCTGTAAGCCACCTGATAACAATGGCCCAGAACTGAGCATCTGACAGGTTTCTTATCTGTTCATCTGTCAGGTTCTCCATCTGTTGCCTGGTGAGCTGTGCCACCGGGATTTCTATAGTTGTCTGCCTCATTTTGACAGATGCGTTTTGTTTTCTTGGGCCGGCTGTAGGGGGCAGTGCCTGTGTAGTCGTCACAATCCAGCGACCGGCGCCTGTCCGCGACCTATTTCGCAGCCCTGTGGCGCTTTCTTTGGGGGCGGGGGTCCAAGATGGATTCACACAGTTATTCCGCTAGGAGACCGGGATCCGTCCTCCCGCCCCCCTGGGACTCACTGTTCAAGGTGATGTGGTGGCTGCTTTCCCCAGCGTTGGGGTCGCGAGCTGCCGGGGGTTCGACTGCAGCCAGGGTTGTTCTCCCCGCCGCTGTCCCAGGTGCGACCGCAAACAGCTCCGCCCCCTTTCGCTTTTACCTGCCCAAAGGGCGCCGCTGGTTTATAACTTCATATGTTGGGCTTCCGTGTAGTTTTATTTTCTGGAATTTCTAGTTATCCTTTGTTTTGAAGTAGTTGTATTCCTCTCTAGTTGTAGAGGGAGACCTAGCGCGTCCGTCTAAGCCTCCATCTTGGCCGGAACTCCTTCACTAGTCAATCTTTTGATGTACATTTTATGTCAATGACACTCAGTCTGATTCATAATTGTTAAAATTTCATTTTCTTAAACCTGATTGGGTTTAAGTTAAGCCACACCTCTGGACTAACAGTAAACAGCAAAACTATGAAGTCCAGGGAATATTCTGAATGAGTATGTGGTTTGCTTGCATCACTTCTACTGTCCAGACTAGGATATAAATGTAAAGTCTTCCATCAATGACTCAGTGAATTTTTCTATCCTGGTTTACATGTTTCCATGGGTTTTCTACTTAAATATGGAAACATCAACCAAATTATCTGCTGTGATTGCAGGGGTCCAGGGAAAACGTCAAATGTGTCTTTGGTGCTGACATCTATTAAAGTAGAATAGCATTTGACCCACATGGCAGCGTTCAATGCTTGAGTGATTTAAAAGGTGAGTGGAGGTGGTATCTTTTGTTGTGCTTTAGAAATGGGGACTGTCTATTTAACTGGATCAAGAAGGCCATAGAATGTGCTTTAATACTAAATGGTTTGGGCTTTCTAAGTCTGCATTCACCAGGAATTGCACAGATTGCATTCTGTTTATAGAACTTGTGAATCTATGTGTTTAGAGACAGCTTATCTTTTGTCATTGCCTTGCAGCACTTCTGAGGAGGCAGGGAGTAGAGCCATTCAAAGTCCAATCCAAAATGCTAAATATATAGGTATTCACACTTGTAATGTAACAATGAGTCATTTAGATCTGAGGTGAGAAATGATTCAAAAGTAATCTAAGATTAGGCAAGAGACAGTAATAGAGAAATGTAATGTGCCTGATTTAATCAACATGAACAGCCAGAAGAATCATTTCAAGACCAAATTAGAGCTCTGTACTATCTCTCAAGAAAGCTGACTGTGCAAGCTCTTCAATATAATCACCCAAAACAATTTAAGTTACCTTTATTTGATAGTTATTTATTTTGCAGATTAATGAATAGTATAGTAAACTGACACTACCTAATTCCAATGTCATTGTTTCAATAGAAAACAATTGACAATTAACATTTGTTCTTGTTCTACAACCACACATCAATAAACATTGTTAATTTATGTTCTTGGAATGACTGTAAATTCCTCTTCTCCCAGGTCACTTTACTGGTCAACAATATCTACCTGTTGCCGTAACTTGATTAACTTGGTTATTCAGAAGGTCGTGTTGGGAAAGGGTCTTCAACTTAACTGAAATACAGAATTTACCTGCCTTTGGAGCTGACACAACAGCAGGGAGAAGAGGCTAGAAGAGTTGCATTAGTGGATGGGATAAACAAATTGTGCTGGTGGTAAATAAAGGACTTTAAACATGGCCAAGGAGGACATGAGAACCATTAACAGCAGAATGCATTACTTGTATTTGTATCATTTGCATTATACTGCTGGCCTGTAAGGTACACCATACAAATTAGGATAAGCTGCTAATAAGCAAAACACATCTTGAGATCTGTAAAATAATTCAGAGGGAACTGTAGCAAACCTGTCAGGCCACGAAAGCAGGAAGAAAACAGAGCAGGGAACTCAAACTCTGTTCAAAATTGTGACTTAAATATCCATCCTCCATGTCTTAGTTGTCACTAGGCTACATTTAAAAGGAAGAAATAAAGGGCTTGCTGTGGTCTTTGATGGCTGCACCACAATAAGATCGACCCTGTTGGAATCATAAAACAATGCCAAATTACATGATCACTGGCACAAAATACCTCACGTTGTATCATGAACAGCATGGGTTAAGTTTCTTTTGGTTTAGTTTAAATTGTTTCTGGAACTGACCTTTCAAAATTTTTCTGAACAAAGAAAACAATATTTCAAACATGTTTTAGCCTGTGGTTATGTCTTCAGTTTCAGGCCAAAATGCCTCAGTAACACATTTTTTTCCCAGCAATTGACCAGAATAAGCTTAAGCAAATTTTCAAGAGACAACCAAGGTGAAAGGGCAATAGAGTACATTACTTCAATTGTCACAGACAAGGTATGGATTCCCTACAGCTATAAGTGAAGCACATTCTTTTTTGGTTAATGAGTTCTGAGCAACTAACGTTGGCCTTATAAGCATACTCTTGTTTATTAGGGAAAGAGTCCTAAGAAATGAGCACATGAAGAATTTAGAAGCTTGACTAACTTTATACAATATTCCCATAGTCTTATTATCTGCATACAATGTTTAACTATTAAAAGATTAATTTCTATCTATTTTAATTGACCCCAGAAAATAAGGAGTTATAAGATGTGCAAATAGAAACTATATTGGAGTAGTTAGGGGAAATGGAAGCACACAACACAGATTTTACAAACATCATGTCTAATCCAATATTTATTTTTTGCAATTTTTGGCAAAGATGCACTTGGCTTTTTGCTAAGTCCAATGTTTCTTTATTGAATACTTTTCTTTCTGGATGATCTATCATTTGTTAAGAGTGTTGTCTCTTTATCCGTTCAGCCACTCTATGTCATTTGATTGGAGAAATTGATTCATTTAATTTTAAAAAATTATTAATAGGTGAGGATGTACTATTGTAATCTTGTCAACTGTTTTTAGTTTTGTAGATCCTTTGTACCTTTATTCTTCTCTTGCAGTTTTCTTTCATGATTTATGAATTTCCTTTATAATAATCTTTGATTATTTTCTCTTTTTCTTTTGTGTATATTCTATAGATTGTTTTGTGGCTATCATGAAGCATATAGTTAAAGCTTCTTATAGTTAAAAATATATATTTAAGCTGATAATGATTTAACTTTGTATATGAAAGCTGTACACTTTTACTCCTCCCCACACATTTTATATATTTTTGATATCACAATTTACATCTTTAATATGGTGTATTCCCTCACAAATTATTATATCTATAGTTAAACTTACTATTTTTTAACCTTTATACTAGAATTATAAGTGATTTATATACAACCATTAGAATATTAGAGTATTTTGAATTTTAATATATATTTACCTTTACCAGTGAGTTCTATATTTTCATATGTCTTCATGTTACTAAGTAGTGTTCTTTCATTCCAACTTGAAGAAATACTTTCACTATTTCCTGTAAGGCAGGTCTAGTGGTGATAAAATTCCTTAGCTTTTGTTTGTCAGGGAAAGTGTTTATCTTGCCTTCATTTCTGAAGAACAGTTTCGTTGGGTAAAGTATTCTTGGTTGGGAATCTTTTTCTTTTAGGGCATTGGTCTGTCTGGGAAAAAAAATCCAGCCATTGTTAATACAATGAGAACAGCTTGTGTGACATTGATGTAACCTGGGAGCCAAAGACAGTGGACTGGAATGCACATACGTGAACAATGACGACTTCACTTTTACTAGTCAGTGGGGGTGGTAGGCGCCGTTGAGTCCTGTACGGCCATCATATTCAAAATGACTGAGTGACTAGAGCAATGAATCTGCACTAAATTTTGCGTTAAGCTTGAACACTCCTCTGTGGAAACTAATTGAATGATTCAGAAGGCTGCAGCTATGGGCAACTGGTAATTGGCAGCTTCATCATGACAACACGCCTGGTCATGTATCAAATCTCATGCAGAGTTTTTTGGCAAAATATCAAATCACCAGGCGACTCAGCCTCCCTACATCCCAGATTTGGTGCTCTGTAACTTGTGGCTTTTCCCAAAACTAAATCACCTTTGAAAGGGCAGAGAATTCAGACCATCTATAAGATTTAGTAAAATACCACAGGGCAGCTGATGGTGATTGGGAGAACTGTGTGAGGTCCCAAGGTGCCCACTTTGAAGGGGACGGAGGCATCATTGTCCTATGTACAATGTTTATTGTATCTTCTTCAATAAATGTCTCTTTTCTTTTTCATATTACATGGCTGGATACCTTCTGGACAGGCCTCATTGTATAAGCACACTCTTCCTTGGTTTTCAGGATCTTTTCTAAGAAATATGGTTCTCTCTTATGGAGATTTCCATGTATATGATGAACCTCTTTTCTCTTGCTGCTTTCAATATTCATTATTTGCCTTTGATTTTTGACAGTTTGTTTTCAATTTGTCTCAGTAAAGTCTTCTTTGGAATGAACCAGATGAGATTTTTAAAAATATTTTATTTCTTTATCTTTAGAGACAGGAAGGGATGGAAAAGAGAGGGAAAGAAACATCCATGTGTGAGAGATACATATACTGGTTGCGTCTGACATGCCTCCAACTGGGGACCTGGCCAGCAACCCAGGCATGTATCCTGACTGGGAATCAAACCAGCAACCCTTTGGTTCGTGGGCCAGCACTCAACCCACTGAGCCACACCAGCCAGGATATGATGGGGATTTTTGATTCATGTATGGGTAAATACATATCTCTTCTCAGGTATGGGGAAATTTCAACCATTATTTCTTTAAATAAGTTTTCTGCCTCCTTCTCTTTCTAAAGCTCTTGTATTAGAAATGTTAGTTGATGATGTCTCATAAATCTGTAGGTTTTCTCCATTCCTATTCATATTTTTCTTTTTTCTCTTCTGACTGGATAGTTTCAAATCACTTATCTTAAAGTTCACCAGTTCTATTTTCTGCCTGACCACAGATAAAGTCTCTTGTTGAAGCTCTCTATTGCATTTTTTAATTGCAGTCATAGTATTTCCCCAAATTTTTCCATAGTTATTTTTTATGTTGTATATCTCTTTGTTGAACTTCTAATTTTGTACCTGTATTATTTTCTTGATTTTATTAAATTTCGTATCTATTCTCTTTTATAGCTGATTGAATTTCTTTACAATAATTATTTTGAATTCTTTGGCAGGAGTTTATAGATTTTCATTTCTTAGGGGTTGCTTAATGGAAGCTTATTATATTCTTTTGTTTATGTCATGTCATGTCATGTCATGTTTTCCTCATCCTTCATCATTTTTGCAGCCTTGTGCAAGTGTCTTTGCATTTGAAGAAGCAGTCAGCTCTTCTAGGCTTTATGGACTGTCTTCAGTAAGGGAAGACCTTCACCTGGTATGGGAAGGTACGTTGGAACATACTATGGTAACAGATCTAGTGGCTGAGATGCCATGTGTGGTCTCCAGGTCCAGGGGAGGTATGATTTCTCATGAGCTCCATTAGCTGAAGTACATGACATTCATAATTCTGTGGTCCTTGGAGGTAAGAACTTCAGGGGGCCCATGGTGGTTATAATAGCAACATCTCCAGTTCCAGCAGTAGGGACTGGGGCCAGTTGTGTGCATACATCCAGCTTTAGGGGCCAGCTGCAAGCACATGTGCATTGGCAAAGGCTAAGGCCAGTAACAGAGGTTAGGGCTGAGTGTGGGTGTACATGCAGCTTTGGGGGAGGAAGTTGGCAATATTCATGTTCATAGCTACTGGGGCTATCTGTGGCCATATGCATAGAAGTGGGGGACCACTAGGCACAAGTGCACCATGACAATCACCAGGCTGGTGTCATGCATGTGCATGATTTCATGAGCTGCCACCAGATATGGGTGCATGCATGGTTGCTTCATTGTGTCCTAGGGTCCAGGTACCAACAGTGGTACTGGCTGGTATGGCTCCATTGGCAATAAGGAATGAATTCATGTGGCTCTAGTTGCAAAGGCAGGAAACCGTTAAGTCCTCATGAACAATTTTTTAAAATTTGGAGTTATACTATGGATTAAATTCACAAAAGACAAAATAGAGTTTGATATTAATTTTGTGATATCTCTCTAGTGATTATAAAAACTATTTACCATTTGACATAGTAATTAAAAAAGAATAAATTAAACTTTTAAAAGTTAAATACAGCTATTAAGCAAGATATACCCATGACTAACTAATTACCAAAGTAAAAGGATGGTCCCTTCACAGTGTGCATTTTTTTTCATAATTACAGCTTTGGATAAAATTTATCTTAATTAGAAACATTCAGCATATTGAGGGACACTGCACATCATCCCTAATCTTATATTCATAACTATTATGGTTGTTCTTTTGTTTTAGAAATTTTGTATTAAGTGGGAAACTACACAATGAACATAAAAACGTGGGAGATGTGTGTCTATTGATTTTTTTCTATGGTAAAAAATGAGCAGTCTTGAGAAAAACTTTTAAACACTTATTGGCTGATATATAAGTCTTTTTCAAGACATGTTAAATATTTTAATATACTATAATTTAATGTTCATAATGCCATTGATGATATTAGAAAAATCATAATCACTTGTTTAACAATTTTGATGGGATTATGATTACAACAATTCCTGCTACCTGGCTGTTTTAATTTCCCCTTGCTGCTGTAACAAATTACCAAAATCTTTAGTGTCTTAAAACAACACAAATTTGTAATCTCAGTGTTAGGAAAGTCAGAAGTCTACAAAACACTACAATAATTAAATAACATCTCCCCTACATGCATAATACATGACTATAAAATATATGAATGACTAACAAGTTTCTATAGGCATATATGACATTTCACATGGAAATAAGTGTTTACCTTCCACATAATCATCATGTGATGATAAACATTTTCCAGCAGTTAAAACACTTAAGAAATCTTGCTTTGAACTTGTGTTTGTGTTCCCTCATCAGTGTTTCCTAAATGGTGAAATACTTCATATTTTGGGAGAGGGAAAGTTTTATATTTGGAAATATAAAAATAATATTTTGAGTTACAGCCAGATGAAAAGTGGCTGAGTTCCACAAGTTATACTGTTTGCTGTTTTTATTATTGTTAGTTTTTTCCAAAAGAGCATGGCCACAAACTGGTAGTACTGATTCTGAAGGCAATTCCAAAAGAAGAGATACAAAAAAGCAAAATGAAAAGTTAGTAAGTCTTTATGGTAGTAGTTCTATAAGGTCTTAATGTGAAACTATGTATTGAAAACTCCTATTGGTATTCATGAAATTGGCTGTATGTAGTGCTATTACATAATTGAACCATATGCTAAGCATTAAACTAATTAGAGACCTTCTATTGCTTAAAATTTCAAATTATTTAATTACCAATGAGTATATATATTTCAAACTGACACCACTATATGTGTTTTCTTGGTTGTCCTGACTTTAAAGAGTCACTAGCTGATACTTAAAAACAACTAGAAATTACTTTAGGATAAAGATGTGTATGATGAGTGCATTTAAATGAAACATAACACAAGGAAACACTTTTCCTGTGGCCTTCTCTACAGTTTTAATTTATATTTAAACTATTTTTAACTGTTTACAGTAAACTCTTTTGCATCTTTTTCTATAGCTTGGATCCACTGGTGCTGGCACTTGGATTTCTTCTTCTCAAACACATCTAGTGGTAGGAAAGTCACCGTTTCCAGACATAAGCAGCTCTATATTTTAATTACTATAAAGTGTTAGAAAGCTTTTTCTGAGATCAAATCAGTCTCCTTATAGCTTCTCACCACTGGACTTATTTGCTAGTATAGATCAATTCCCTCTTCCATCTGAAAGCCTCATGGGTTCTTACTAAGAACACATCAAAATCACCAAGAGAGCCCTGCTTGTGTGGCTCAGTTGGTTTGAGCGTTGTCACGTGCTTTACATACAGTAACCGCAATCCATAAGCACTGCCATACAGGCCTTAACAAACCCCCTTCGCAAATGCAGAACCTCGGACTCACAGAGTCTGCTAATGTACCTGAGGTCACACAGTGAATAACTGGCAGCGCTGGGACTAGACTCCCTGTTCTGGAGTTGCCCAGAGCTCACACTGGCGCACGCCACCCAGCTGACCTTGGGTGGCTTAATTCACTTAGTTCTCCTACTCCAAAACGTACCTAAAGTGACAGAAAGGAGGACCCTGGGACCAAACATCTGGATTGGTTTACCTAGCAAAGTATAGACTTACCTAAATAAATAAGAGATACGCATGGAGGAGAGAAGAGATCAGTCTCAGGGACAATATGGTCATCTACGCTTGCAAACTCAGAAACCCTAGAAAGATCGGTCGGGTCTCACAAACCTCTAGCTCTGTCCTTCTAGGGAGAAAGTGGATCATTGAGAACTTCCCTAAGCCTGGCCGGTGAAGAGCAAGGATGTATCAACTTTCTTTTCTCTGACAGCACAGCACATTTCCTGGGCTCCGCTTTGTGCTGCCGTTTCCTAGTTTTACATCAGTCATGGAATGCTGGCTCATTCCTGCAAATTTGCATTAAGGAAACTGGTCATGTGTTTGCAGGGAGGCATCATTTCTCAGGAAGTTTTTAATCCAGAGACAGGAGCCAAGTTGACGATTCCCATGACTGAATTTAGGAAACAATCAGTCCAAAATACAGGGGTCAAACAAAACCCGAGGAGTGTTCCTTCGGTTCAGTAGAAGGAATCTGAGGCTCTGACAAGGTGAAGATCTTAGGTAAGGAAGACTAGAGAGAACCAGCCAGAACAGTGAGGAACTGGAGTCGCACCCTTGTTGTGTGTTGT
The DNA here is from genome assembly GCF_987537825.1 of Furipterus horrens. Classification (NCBI taxonomy): domain Eukaryota; kingdom Metazoa; phylum Chordata; class Mammalia; order Chiroptera; family Furipteridae; genus Furipterus; species Furipterus horrens. The sequence continues at coordinate 94,582,675 of NW_028327187.1, read as the reverse complement.
CGTAGGCCTCGAAAGACCATGATCGTATGAGGATCACTCTGATTTTGAACTTGGAATTCTCAGGAAGTGGGGCATTAATGGAAGATGAGCAGAGTTAGGAAAGCAAAGGCCAAAGTTACAGGACTGGTCATCAGTCGAAGTACAGACCCTTCAGTGGACTAAGGGTAGCACCGACAGGCTGAAAGGAGGTCTCACAGAATCTCTGTTGTCATCCCTGGGAAGCCCCTGGCAGAGACGTCAGGCGGATTTGAGCCTGACAAGTGTCAGGGAGCTGAGGGCTTCCGTGTACTGTGTGCGGTTTCTGTTTGGCAGGGGAAGGAGTGGGTCTCAAGCAGAAATCCTTCTGAGCGATATTCTGAGTGTTACGAGGGGACGTGCCAAAACCAGAGGGAGCACCGCAAAAGCCGACAAGCCGCAGAGGCTCCAGGACTTTCCTTAGCTGTGGCGGACCCAGCAGCGCTACCACTGAGGAGTCCGCGCAATCTACGTGGGTGGTCTCAGGGAGGGAAGGGCCTTGCACACTAGGATCCCAGGCCAGCTGTGCAAAGACAAGACCTTGCAATCAACCGAGGGAAAGCGAGGACTCTCAGCGCTAAAGGAGGGGATCGCCGCCACTCCGTGGGAGCCTCACGGGGTCCCGTCTCCCCGGGCAGGCCTCTAAGGCCCAGCGCGCACAGAAGAAGCAGTCCGCCCCAACTGCCGCACTGGAACTCAGCAAAGTGAGGACTTGGTGTGCGGCCAGGCCCACCGGGCTCACAGGAGGGAGGAGCCCGGGCTCTGGACACACAAGAGTGCGGACCGTGAGTGAGGACCTAGGGCCCACCAGCTCATAAACAATGGGGTCCCACGGAACCCGGTACCGGTCTCAGTTTTCAGGCGCCCTGGACAGCCTTGCTGGATAAGACCCACCGATTTCCGATTCAGTGCGGGGGCGTTTCCTGGCAGGCGCGTCCGGCTGCTTTCCGGCTGAGCGTGGGTTCTCGGACGGGCCTCGAGTCAAGGTGAGGACCTGAGTGCAGCCCTGCGAGAGCGAAAGTGGGCCCTTTCCATCCTCCCACCCTGCCGTGCGGCTCCGAGAGGCCCCAGCAGAGCCGTCGGACTGAGCTAGGCCCCAAGTGTGTTTGTGAGAAGGTTTTCCTTGTTCTACGGGCGTAGCCCATTCCGCAGGCGACGCCATGTAGGGCTGCATTGCTCTCAGGATGAGGGCCCTGAGTACTTGAGAGCCCCCGTCTATCCTCAAGTGGGGGCCGCACGCCACATCAGCCCCACTCTCATCTCTAGGAGGCACCAGGCAGAGGAGCCGGAGAAAACACCAAGTACTCTTCCCTCTAGCGAGAACTAAGGGAGGGGAGGGCTGCGGCCGCCAACTCCCAAATTTAGCAGAACGGCCGCCTGTAATTTGTCAGGACGACCTGGGCCCAGTTTCCTCAGGCAGTGGTGTCAGGGATGTGAGGGCCTTGGTTTAGTGGCCGAGCCCACTTCAGAAAAGAGGAGCCAGTCCCTAAGGGCACTCAGGGTTGTGATATTGAAGAGGTTGGGGGAACTTGCCCAGAAACTGGGGACCACTGGACACCTCTGCCCTGTTTCCACATCAGGGAGATGGGGCATGTCGCCACGATGATTTGCACTCATTTCTTCCTAGGCCATCCCAGGGAGGGGACCTATGAGGTCGAAGGGGGCAAACCACCTGTCATGGGTGGCAGGGTTTCATTTATGCCACTTTCCACGGCGAGACCATTATGGATTGTGGTCATGTGCCAAACCGTACAGAGTAGGCACAAAAGAGTGCTCCCTATTTTCCGTGCTAGGTGACGTCAGGGATAGATGCCAAGCCCATCGGTCACCACTTAGGGGAAACAGGGAACTGAGGGAGTCACGTCAGTTTAGCAGAGAAAACGACATCATGACCCTACCAGGAATCTAATTTAGACCTTCAATTGCGGTTTCATTTGGAACCAACATCGGTAGGACCTTAACGTACTTGCAGCAGCCCTCACTCTTGGGGACGTGCTTTGGTGACATAAGTTCAACTTCATATCCTCTTACTGGGTCTCGGGGAGGCCAGATCTTACAGTGTGCAGTCAGGAGCCCCACTGTGGACGTGAGAGAAGGGTGAAGCGACCGAATAACCCTGAATAAAGCAGACCTCAAGGAGTCCCTCCCAGCCTTTAACTGCCAACCCAGGTTATGTCACAGATGGGCTGGCATATTGAGCTTCTTTTCATTTATTTCAGGTCTAAGGGACGTGAGATCCTTAGTCTGTAGGTCCAGCCACCAGTTAAAGGAAGTGGAGACGTGCCAGTTCCTCACAAGGAGCCAAGGTGAGGAGCTTGACTGACAGGCGAGGATCCGCATGAACTCGGGAAAGAGCAGAGCCACTAAACTCTCAGCTACAGATACGAAGATACTGAGGTGGACTTAGGCTCCCTCCGGTTCCTTCTGGGTCCCAGGGAGCAATGAGCTCTCAACTACAGAGTAACAGAGAGGCAGATCCCCAGGGGATGGTAATACTAAAGGTAATACTAGTACTAAATGATAATATGATATGATAATACTAAAAGTGACATGATAATACTAAAGGTAAACTGAGGGGATCCCACATGCCAAAAACAGGGATACAGTGATATTACCTGCAATCACTTGATAAAATCAAAGCACAGCTAGTAGGAGGCAGCATGGGACTCTGTCTAATGGTTTTCTGGCTTTTTTATGGGATTCATAACCGGGGACTGACCTGAATCAGCAGCCTTGCAGGTCTCTGGACTAATACCCTCAAGGAAGCCTACAGAGGCTTCCTTCAAAAAAATAAAAATGAAAACCAAGGTTGAATCTACCTGTTGAAGGTGCTCACTCTTCTCATTTTTCCTCCAGCAGGTGCCTAAATCACCTGTCCATTGGCCCTCACTCTTGTCTGCTGTCCTGAACAACAGCCATCATGCCTCGTGGCCACAAGAGTAAGCTGCGTGCTCGTAAGAAACGCCGCCAGAAGAGAGCTGAGACCCAAAGTCTTAAGGATGCTGGGGCCGCTACAGGGGAGGAAGAAGACGCTGCTTGCTGCTCCTCTTCCGTTCTGGGGGACACGCCCTCTGGCTCCACTGGTGCTGCACCTCTCCAGGCACCTTCGAGTGCCCCAGACACCACCAGTGCCGCTGCACGTGTTTCACGCAGAAGATCTGCTAGAAAAGCCAAAAGCCGTGTTGAGAAAAGTAGAAGTTCCCCCCAGGCCTCACCTTCCTCTGAGAACTTTGCCCTAAATCTCCTAAGTCAGAAGGCGTGTAAGTTAGTCGAGTATCTGCTGTGTCACTATAAATTGGGGGCGCCCATGAAAACGGCAGATATGTTGAAGGTAGTACACAAATGGTACAGGAAGAAGTTTTCTGAGGATATTCTCAGCAAGGCGTCTCAGCAGATGGATATGATCTATGGCCTAAAATTGAAAGAAGAAGAGCCCAATGGAGATTTCTACACCCTCGTCGATGATCAAGATGACGCCGGCGATGGGAATCTGAGCCCAGGCTGGAGATTTCCTATAAAAGGAATTCTGTTGCCTCTTCTGAGTGTGATCCTCTTGAATGGGAACCGCGCCACTGAGGAGGAGATCTGGGATTTCCTGAATATGATAGGCGTCTATCATGGAACATGTCACTTCATTTTTGGGGAACCCCGGAAGCTGATCAACCAAGTTTTGTTGCGGGAAGAATACCTGGTGCAGCAGCGAGTGCCCAATAGCTACCCTCCATGCTACGAGTTCCTATGGGGTCCAAGAGCCCACGCTGAGACCAGCAAGATGAAAGTCCTGGAGTTCATGGCCAAGATTAATGAAACAAAGCTCACGGCGTTCCCAGGACTTTATGAAGAGGCTTTGAAAGATGAGGAAGAGAGAGCTCAAGCCAGAGCCCAAGCCTAACATAAGACTGGCCATCGTTCCAAGGCCGGTGGTCACCCCACAGCCACATCTCACCACTCCCTTCACCCTGAGTGACATCTAGATGGAGTCTTCAGTCTGGTGGGAAAGGCCGGTGAAACAGTTTCTTACTATGCGAATTTTCTTGTTAACTTGCCTGTGTGGGGTTTTTTGCATTTGCAAATGTGCTTTTGACAGAATGTTTCTTTAGGATTCAGAATGTAAGTTTATGAATAGCATTGGTCACACATTTATTGCCGTGTGTCAGGTTAGCAGTAGAAGTTTCCTTTTTGAAATGTAAATTGGGAATCCTTCAATCACTTTTGTGATCCAGAACAAGATAATGCGGCTTTAGGGTAGGACTATCTTTAGCGATGTGAAAGAAGTTTACACTGACCTAATAGGGAACAGTAGGTAGATATACAAAAGGATAGATAGATAAAGTTAGTCTCTTGTTACAGATGTTTATACAATTAATGTTGGCATAGAATGTTAATTTGGATTCAGGTGTACAACATAGTGATAAGACATTTATATAACTTCCAAGGTGTTCACCCTCATTGCTCTACAACCCATTTGAACCATATGTGTTATAACAATACTCTTTGCTGTGTTACCTGTGCTGTACCCAGCTGGTCTGTTACAGCCATGACAAGGACACCAACTGCATGACCGCCTGTAGATGGATGCGTAAGGAGGATGTGGTACATATATAAAGTTGGTCATTTCTTGTTTGCTAACTGCACTTAGTGCATCGTTGTACCAATTGTAACGATATGTACCTGAGTGTGCTTCTGTTTTTCAAGAATGTTTGATAATAGAAATGATAGTGAATCAGACCTCTCGGTTCATGGCTTTTATTTCATACAGTCGTTAACGGAGCATGAGCTCTGTGGACGTCTGCATGCTTGTACTGGGGATGTTTAGGCAAAGAAGACCATACACGGGTCCATGCAATTATAGATTGTAGAAGAAGCTAACATTACCAAAGAGGGTGAGATGCTCTACTTCCTGAGGAGCAACTGAAAACTAAAGCGGGGGTGGAGATAGCATAGCACTTAGGTCTCATTGCTAAGCAGTATTTAGTCCCATTGGAAGATCAGTGGCTGATCCGGGGTCATATCCACTCGCCTGTGTCACCCTGAGTGAGGTCTGATGTGGAGCCTTCACATAGTGATGGGAATTCCTACTGACCAGTATTCCTGATGTGCACGGACATCTTGTTGACTTCTATTTTGAGGTAATTTTCTAGTGGTGTTCTAGCAACACAAAGTCTGTTTAGGTTCAGAGTATACGTGTATGAACGACAGGGCTCACACTCTGACTGCTGTGGATCCAGTTTAAGAGTGAGAGTTTTGTTCCTTGACAGGCATGTTGAAAATCCTGAAATTACTTTTGTTTTCCTGAAGAAGACAACGTGCTATTACATTGGGGGTATTCTTGGGAATGTGAAAGAACTTTATACTAAAAGAAATGGGATCAGAACATAGGGAGAAAAATGTAAAAGTTGGTCAGTTATGTGTATGCCTTACTCCAGTCTTGCTTTTTCTAAGTTAAAAATTTATATACCTGTAAATCCTTATTTTATTTATCCGAGAGTGAGTTGAGAGGAATATAAATTGAGGCAGCCACTGTGCAGAGAGTATAGAAAGGAATTTCTATAAACTACTGTGAGAAACGCTCACAATAAAAACCGGAACACAGGACTTGAGCAGCAAAGCGAGGCGTTTATTCAGAGTCTGCAGAGTCAGGAGCACCCTCAGCCAGGAGAATGTGCTCCCCAAAAGAGGCAACTGGCTGCGTTTATCCCTAATGCCTCTAAAGCCCCCCTCACTCTCCCTTTTATCCCCATTTCTCCATGCTGGATACTCTGGAGTTACAATCTAATGCGATTATCTAAATGCCCGTTTTGTGATTTGTAAATATGCTAATACTGTCAACTTCCTTCTCAGAGATCCTCTAATTACATTTGCCCTTGAGACCCTCTAATTATATTTGCCCTTAAGACCCTCTAATTACATTTGTCCTTTGTTACTAATGGTTTTCTACCGGTTTGGGAGTCACTATTTCCTTGTTTCTTACACTACCACATTCTCCAGCAGTTCCACTATTGGTTATTTACGTAAAAATGAAACCACTAAGGTGAAGAGATTCTGTACCTCCATGTTCACTGCAACATTCTTTACAGTTGCCAATACATAAAAAAACCTACCTAGCCACTGATGAATAAATGGATAAAGGAAATGTGTATACAATTGCACACACACACACACACACATACACACACACAAAGGATGTGCCACTCAGCCACAAACATAAGAAGTCCTTCCGTTTGGGACAGCACGTGACGAACTTGAGGACATTATGCTAAGTGAAATAACTGGTAATTTTTAAAGGGTGTTCTTGCAACTTGCAGTGAAAGACAAATGCTATATAGTATCGTTCATATGTGGAACCTTTAAAATACATAACACACACACAAGCAAGTGAACTGAGGTATGGAGAACCGATGGTGGTTGCCAGAGGTGGGGATGAGAGGTGGCCAAAAGCTACACATTTCCAGTTATGGATTAAATAGGATGGAGCGAGTCATGTACAGGAGGAACAGTAATATTAATACTGTATTACCTGTGTGAAAGCCGCCCTAGAAACACCTTAAAAGTTGTAGTTACAGGAAGGGACAAATAATTTCATAAAAAGTTTGTGTTGATTAACTTTATAAAAAATCATTGCAAATTTCACAGCTTTGAAGCACAGACTTTTAGTATCTCACAGCTCCTTAAGTCAGAATTGAGGGCACATAGAAGCTGGGATTTGTAGGTCAGAAATCTGAATCGCTACAATCAATGAATCAGGCAGCTGGGTTCTCACAAGGACCTCAGAAGCTCCATCCACTTCCACGCGTGTTTGGGGCAGAATTCACTTACTGGAAACTGCAGGACGAAGGTTCGCATTTGCATGCATGCTGTTGGCTAGGGGTCATTCTCGGGTCACCCTTAGGTCTTTGCTCTGCTATGCAGCTCCTTCCATCTTGAAAGCCAGGAAGGGAACCGCCTCCTCACACTTCGGACTTACTTGGCCAGGAAAAACTCCATTCCATGTAAGGACTCACTATGTCTAGATCGTGGAGGATAATATCCCCATTTTAGAAGTATCAGATTTCGGACCTCAATTACATCTCCTAAATTCCTCATAGCAGTACCTCGATTAATGTTTGATAAATAACTGGAAGATGTACACCATGCATCAGGAATCTGGTAGGACCTCTTGGAATTCTGACTGCCGGTGTCCTTGCGGTATTGTGGTTATGTTTTTAATTAGGAGCTTTACCCTCTCAATGTTCGTGGTAGGATAAATATTGTCCCTGATGCTTGCCTCAAAATAATCTAAGTGCTGAGAGTGGATTTAGATGAGATAAGGTTGGTGGTGTGGCGATTTAGCCAGAGCTGGGAAATGAGTGTGTGGAGCGTTGATTACATTATTCTCTCACTACCGCAAATGTATACACTTCGTCGCATGAATTATTCCAACGCACAGAAATTAAAACAAAACTTCCAAACTTTCTTATTAAATAAGTATGACAACATTATTTAGACCAGGTAGAAGTAGATCATAATTAATTTATTATTAGATAGCTTAACAATACTACTCGATTCCAATATTACTTAAGAACATTGAGACAAACATTCTGAAAATGCAAACTTGCGGGTTTGACTATATATTAAGAAAACTATGCATTTATCTGTGACCCAGTAATTTCATGTTTTTAAGATTACCCTGAATACATGCCCCAAACAACAGGAAAATACGTAAATGTTCATCAATATGTTTATTTAAAACACATCATCGTAAATACTGTACTCCACAGTTGTAAATAAGCATGAGTATGATCTTTTTGTTTTCTTATATATACATGTAATTTGTGATTTTTTCGGGCTAATGTCCATGACACCATGCTCGGTGTCTTCCCACTTCCTTATGAGGAGGTTTTAGAGAGAGAGAGAAATGGGAGAGCACGAGTCAGAGCTGAAGCCAGGCCTCCACTACTGCTGCCGTGGCCACTTTTCTGTCCAGAGCATGTCCCGAAACTCCTCCCATCCCTAGTGAACTTCTGAGGTACAATGTCACTTTGCAGTTAAAGAAAGCAGCCATTCTGCAAACAAGTGAAGAGCTAAGACAGTGCATAACATCTCTGTGTTTCTGTACAGAACGGGTTAATTGGAATCTTACCTTCTCTTCTATCTTAAGCGTTCTTAATTTCATGTAGAGGAATACCTACCTTGAAAACTTAAGTTTATAAATGCATTGGATCACACATTTATTGGAGATTATCTGGTTGAAAAATAGGAATTCTGCTGTTATGTAAGAAATGAAAAGCCTTGAATAATTTCCTGTAATTCCATAACATTGGAATATGGATTTTTGTGAAAAAGGAAATTATTTCACCGTAAGGTCTGTGTGATCATGAGATGTGAAAAAATTCAACCTGTAATCAATCCTTGGTTTGTTTTATTCCATTCAGTTCTTTTTTTTTTTTTTTTTTTTTTTTTTTTGTGAAATTGCAGTATATGGACCTGGATTGGCTCAGCTTATTCAAGAATGTAGAAGAAATTAAATCATAGTAAGTTTGAGTTCTTGTACACTCACTCTTTACAGGTCGGGACATAATTTAACATGTGCTGTTTAAAAGGCTTCTGACTACTACTAGGAATGCTCAGAAAAATAGAGCCTACCTGCGCTGCCCATAGGAATTAGAGTCTAAGAGCAGCTGTCATGTAGAAAGCGCGGTGACATATTCAAAAGGATTTAAAGGACCAGTACAATTAGGGGTCAGAAGCAGGGAGGGAGGTTCCAGATCAGGGGTCTAGTTAAAGAGGCTGTAAGGAAAGGAAGCTAGAGAACGGGAAGCTGAAAGTTGTGAGATGAGAGGTGATGTGACATTCACAGCAGGGTGGGCTACAGGAGGCTGCAATAATGGTGAGCAGGGGCCAGACCCTCACAGAGTGGCTATCAAAGGTGAGACACTTGCAGAACGAAAGCTCCCCTTACCAGTTACTGTGTAATGATGAGTAAACCAGAGAGAAGGCAGCACTTGGGACAGCAATGGAAGGCATCCTTTGCTCCTGTCCAGTACAGTTTACCCTATTGTACAGAGTAGGCGTTTCATGCATATGATCTCCAGAGTGTTTCTGTGAAATATAGTGGTAATTTGTGTTTGGAAGCTCAGGTGGCACTGAGTTAGCACACTTTGGCCATGGTAGGGTGTCAGAACCCTTTTTGTAAGAATGGCAATCAAATCTTTTTGAGTGTGTGGTGTTGTTGCTATCATTTGTCAAAGTCCAAGAGAGTTGTAGATTTTAAGTGATGGTGAAATTAACAGAGATGGGGGGGTTAGTAGGAAAAGTCAGCTCTGAGGGAAGAAAGATTCAGACATTGGAACAAATTCTAGCAGGTCTGAGTTATATTCAAAGGGAGAAACTCCCTCATACTCGAAACATAAATTAATGGAAAGAAATTTACTCAGAGTTCCCGGTAAACAAAATTTTGGATGAATTTACTGGTCTGCATACTAAATTGCACACATTCTCTCATATCCCCTGGAAATTTTTTTTTTTTTTTTTAATGCTTTAAGGTGAGTGGTATTTTCTGAGGTTGAAATGATCCTAACCATGGACATCACAGATATTTCGCAAAGTATCAGTGCATTCCAGACACTTTGCCACATGCTTTATATACATTAGCCACAATCTACCAGCTCTAAAAGACAGGGCTTAACAAACCCCTTCAGATGTAGAACCTGGGTTCACTGAGCCTGCTAACGTACCTGAGGTCACAGGGTTCATAAGTGACAAGACTGGGACAACATCCCCTGGACTGTACCTGTCCAAAGCCCACACTAGAGCACTCCTTCCAGCTGATCGTGAGTCAATTTATTCACATATGGCTACTAGTCCAAAGTTTACCTCAAGAGAGAAAAAGGAGAACCTTGTGACCAAAACACTGAATTGGATTCCAAAACTAGAACAATAAGGATACAAAAAGCTAAGAGAGATGAATAAAGGAGAGAAAAGATGAGTCTTAGTGACAATATGATCATCCACATACGCAGTATAAGACACCAAGAGAAGATCAATGCGGGCCTGACAGGTGTGGTTCAATGGGTTGGGCATTGTCTCCCATACCCAAAAGTCCTTGACTCAATTCCCAGTCAACTGACACACCCGGGATGCAGGCCAGGTCCCTTGTAAGGTGCCTGCAACAAGCATCCGATAAATATGTCTGTTGCACATTTACGTTTCTCTCCCTGTCTTTCACCCTCACTCCCCCTCCACCAAAAATAAATAAATAAAGCTTTTAAGAAAAAGAAAAGGCCAATCAGGGCTCAAACATAACTGAGTCTATCCTTCTATGTTCGTTAAGTACGGTTGGTGTGGAGAAATAATATATCAGCTTTCTTTTCTCTGACAGCACAGCACGTGTCCTGGCCTCCGGTTTGTGCTGCGGTTTCCCCGTTTCGCATCAGTCATGGAATAGTGGCGCATTTACTGCAGATTTACAATAGGGGGATTGTCATGTGTCATTTTCCAGGAAGCACTTAATGGAGATGCAGGAGCCGAACTGGAGGACTCCCGTGTCTCAGGGCTGAAGAAACAATCACCCCAAAATACGGGGATCAAACAAAAAGCTCAGGAGGGTTATCTCAGATCCGAAGGAGTCCGAGGCTACAACAGATATGGTGAACATCGTTAGTAAGGAAGAGAGAGGAAGTTACGTGCCAAAACACTAAAGTCCTAGAGTCCCACCTGTGTTCTCTGTTCCTGGAGGGCACGAAATATCATGACCCTATCAAGATCACTCCGATTTCGAACTTGAAATTCTCAGGAAAGTGGGGGCATTCATGAAAGATGAGCAGAGTTAGGAAAGCAAAGGCCAAAGTTACAGGACTGGTCATCAGACGAAGTACGGACCCTTCAGTGGACTAAGGGTAGCACCCACAGCATGAAAGGTCTCACAATCTCCCCTCTGCTGTCGGGAATCCCTGGGAATCCCCTGGCAGAGACGTCAGGCAGATTGAGCCTAAGAAGTCTGAGTAAGATGAGGTCCTCCATGTACTGTGTGTGGTTTCCGTTTGGCAGGAGAATGAGTGGGTGTCTAACAGGAATCCATTTGTGTGAATGTCCTGAGTGTTATGAGGGGACGTGCCAAAACCAGAAGGGACACCGCAAAAGCCAACAGGCCATGTAGTGTCCAGGAAATTTCTTAGCCTTGACAGACCCAGCAGCGCTACCACTGAGGAGTCCACGCATTCCACGTGGGCGGTCTCAGGGAGGGAAGGGCCTTGCACACTAGGATCCCAGGCCAGCTGTGCAAAGACAAGACCTTGCAATCAACCGAGGGAAAGCGAGGACTCTCAGCGCTAAAGGAGGGGATCGCCGCCACTCCGTGGGAGCCTCACGGGGTCCCGTCTCCCCGGGCAGGCCTCTAAGGCCCAGCGTGCACAGAAGAAGCAGTCCGCCCCAACTGCCGCACTGGAACTCAGCAAAGTGAGGACTTGGTGTGCGGCCAGGCCCACCGGGCTCACAGGGGGGAGGAGCCCGGGCTCTGGACACGCAACAGTGGATACCCTGGGTGAGGCCCTAGGGCCTAGCGGCTCCTAAGCAATAGGGTTCCATGGGGCCCCGCGCAGCACTCAGTTTTCAGGCGCCCTGGACAGCCCTCCCAGATAGAACCCACCGACTTCCGCTTTGGAGCAGGGGGCCTTTCCTGGCGGGCACGGACCGCTGCTTTCCGGCTGCGGGTAGATCCTCCAGCGGCTCTAAACTCAAGGTGAGGACCTGAGTGCAGCCCTGCGAGAGTGAGAGTGGGCCCTTTCCATCCTCGCACCCTGCCGTCCGGCTCCGAGAGACCCCAGAAGAGCCGTCAGACTGAATCCGTCCCGAATGCGTTCATGAGAAGGCTGTCCTTGCTCTACGGGTGTAGCCGATTCAGGAGGCCTCGGCCCTGTAGGTCCGAACTGTTCTCAGGACGAGGGCCCGGGGTGCTTAAGAGCCCCCCTCTATCCTGGAAAGGGGCCTGCACAGCACAGCAGCCCCGCCCTCACCCCTAGGAGGCGCTGGGCAGAGGGGACAGATAAAACACAAAGCATCCTCTTCTCTAGCGGCTGCTAAGGGAGGGCTGCACCCGCTAACTCCCAAACTCAGCAACGGCGCCCCCAGCAGAGCTGGCAGACCCAGCCGGCCCCTCCTTTTCTCTGGCAGTGGTGTCAGCGATGTGAGGGCCTCAGTTTAGTGGACTAGGCCCACTTCAGAAAGGAGGAGCCAGTCCCTAAGGGGATTGAGGGTTGTGGCACTGAAGAGCTTGGGGGAACGTGCCAAGAAAGTAGGGACCCCCTGACACGTCAGCCCTGTTTTCAGGTCAGGAAGACTGACCTTCTCGCCACGACGAGTTGCGCTCACTTCTTCCCAGGCCATCCAGGGAGGGGATCGATCAGGTCAAAGGGGGCAAACCACCTGTCATGGGTTGCAGGGTTTCATTTACACCACCTTTCTCGGAGAAACCGTTCAGGACTGTGGTGATGTGCCACAGCATAACGTGGTGACAAAAGAATGCTCCCTATTTCTCGTGCTAGGTGACATGAAGGATAGATGTCAGGCCCATTGGTCACCACCTAAAGGGAACAGGGCAGTGTGGGGAGTCCCCACAGTTTAGCAAAGAGAGAGAGAGAAATTATAACCCCGGCAGGAGTCTAATTTAGACTTGAATTGCGATTCCATTTGGAACCAACCACCATAGGGCCTTAACCTACGTGCAGCAGCCCACACACTTGGGGACGTGCTTTGGTGACATAAGTCCAACTTCATATCCTCTTACTGCGTCTCGGGGAGGCCAGATCCTACTGTGTGCAGTTCTCCATCAGGAGCCCCATTGAGGATGTGGGAGAGGGGTGAGGCGACCGAACGACCCTGAATAAAGCGGCCCTCAAGGAGTCCCTCCCAACCCTTACCTGCCAGCCCAGGTTATGTCAGAGATGGACTGTCAGATTGAGCTTCCTCTTCATTTCTCTATTTCAGGTCTAAGAGAGGTGAGATCCTTAGTCTGGAGGTCCAGCCACCAGTAAAGAAAGTGGAGACGTGCCAGTTCCTCACAAGGAGCCAAGGTGAAGAGCTTGACTGACAGGTGAGGATCCGCATGAGCTCAGGAAACAGTGGAACCACTAAGCTCTCAGCGCTGGCGTCCCCCGATACAAAGGGGGACTGATGCTCCCCTCCAGTTCCTTCTGGGTCGCAGGGAGCGTTGAGGTGTCCACGTCAGAGTAATAGAGAGGCAGACGCCCAGGCTCTGCCCAGAGTTTACATGATAATACTAAAGGTGAACTGAGGGGTCCCACGTGCCAAACAACGGGGGATACACTGATTTCACTTCCTGTCACTTGAATAAAATCAAAGCACAGCTAGTAAGAGGCAGCCTGAGACTCTGTGTAACGGTTCTCTGGCTCCACTATGGGATTCATAACCGGGGACTGAGCTGAAGCAGGAGCCTTGGGGGGGTCTCTGGAGTAATGCCCTCAAGGAAGTCTACAGAGGTTTCCTTCAAAAAAACAAAAAACAAAAAAAACACCTAAGGTTGAATTTACCTGTTGAATGTGCTCACTCCTCTCATCTTCACTCCAACAGGTGCCCAAATCACCTGTCCATTGGCCCACACTCTTGTCTGCTGTCCTGAACAACAGCCATCATGCCTCGTGGTCACAAGAGTAAGCTGCGTGCTCGTGAGAAACGCCGCCAGAAGAGAGCTGAGACCCAAAGTCTTAAGGATGCTGGGGCCGCTACAGGGGAGGAAGAAGACGCTGCTTGCTGCTCCTCTTCCGTTCTGGGGGGCACGCCCTCTGGCTCCACTGGTGCTGCACCTCTCCAGGCACCTTCGAGTGCCCCAGACACCACCAGTGCCGCTGCACGTGTTTCACGCAGAAGATCTGCTAGAAAAGCCAAAAGCCATGTTGAGAAAAGTAGAAGTTCCCCCCAGGCCTCACCTTCCTCTGAGAACTTTGCCCTAAATCTCCTAAGTCAGAAGGCGTGTAAGTTGGTACAGTACCTGCTGTGTCAGTATACACTGGGGGAGCCCATTAAAAAGGCGGATATGCTGAAGATAGTACGCAAATGGTACAGGAAGAACTATTCTGAGGTTCTCAGCAAGGCCTCTGAGCTGATGCATCTGGCCTATGGCCTAAAATTGAAAGAAGTCGAGCCCAATGGAAATTTCTACACCCTTGTCGATGATCAAGATGACACTGGCTATGGGAATCTGAGCCCCGGCTGGAGATTTCCTGTAAGAGGAATTCTGTTGCCTCTTCTGAGTGTGATCCTCTTGAATGGGGACCGTGCCTCTGAGGAGGAGATCTGGGATTCCCTGAATATGATAGGTGTCTATAATGGAACACATCACTTCATTTTTGGGGAGCCCAGGCAGCTAATCAACGAAGTTTTGTTGCAGAAAGAATACCTGGTGTACCAGAGGGTGCCCAACACAGATCCTCCACGCTACGAGTACCTGTGGGGTCCAAGAACCCATGCTGAGATCAGCAAGATGAAAATCCTGGAGTTCATAGCCAAGATGAATGAAAAAGAGCTCACTGTGTTCCCAAGCCTTTATGAAGAGGCTTTGAAAGATGAGGAAGAAAGAGCTCAAGCCAGAGCCCAAGCCAGAGCCCAAGCCAAACGTAAGAGCGGCCGTCATTCCAAGGCCGGTGGTCACCCCACAGCCACATCCCGCCATTCCCCGCACCCTGAGTGACATCGAGATGGAGTCTTCAGTCTGGTGGGAAAGGAAAGGCCGGTGAAATAGTTTCTTAATATGCAAAATTTCTTGTTAGCTTGCCTATGTGGGGCGTTATGCATTTGCAGATGTGCTTTTGACAGAATATTTTTTTTTGATTCAGAATGTAAGTTTACGAATGGCATGGGTCATACATTTATTGCCGTGTGTCAGGTTAGCAGTAGGAGTTTCCGTTTTGAAATGCGAATTGGGAATCTTTCAGTCACAGCTAGAAACAAATGCCTTAAAATGCTAAAGCTGAGAAGAAATGGAAAAGTTTACTGAAACTTCTTCTCACTGAAATCATTATATCTGAAGGTATAACTAACATATATTTGATCTTTCGCTTTCCCACAGAAGGGAAAAAAAAATGAGAGAAATGTGTTCAAGAAGAAAAGAACAGAGGAAATTTGAGGCAAAAAATATTGAGACACAATATAATTTCCCCTTTGTACCTCAACGCTCACACTTGCATGAGAGAATTTTGGTTATCGTGGTGACATGAGTTTACTGATTATTTGGAAGATCTTTTGAATATAATTTTTTACCAATGGGGAGAGATTTATGTACTGACATTTATAAACAGACTTGCTTAAACAGGAGAATGAGCTTGATTAAGTGAGATATATGTAAACATTCATGTTATCCAATAAGGGCCCAATGAATGAATATTTCCATCCTTTATTTTAAAAAACTATTTTCTGTGGAAGCTATGATCTTGAACAGAAAGCACTATTTGGGGTATTAGATAAATTTGTTTTTATATTTTGATTTTACTTTCTTGTAGCTGTATGCTACATGGCAACCCATTTAATTTCTCCAAGCCTCAGTTTATTTATCTGAAAAATGGATTCACAGAGTTATTATTAGGCCTTCATATGACACTATTTAGGGACATACATACTAAAATGCCTGTGATTGGATTACAATAATTCAGTGGCACACCTATCAGTAGGGAAATAGATTTCTAAGAAATGAAGTTACTTTGAACCATTTATTTAGGGCTCCAAGAGGTTGCAGGAAAGATTCAAGGCCCCATAAGAAAACTGAACCAATGAGAACCACCAGTTAGGCCCACTCTCAAACTCCTGACCCACAGACACTGTGGGATAATAAATTTTTCTTGCTTTAAATGACTCGGTTTTGGGGTAATTTGTTACACAGCAATATATAACTAATACAAATCTTTAAAAAGGTATATGTAACATTTCTAAATGTAATTTACTAGAACTTATTAATATGTTAAAGCTGTGAAAGAAAGACCTAAACACCTAGATAATTAATGAAGTGAAATAGATATGAGGAATGGGATGAAAACTTTAGAGTATAAAAAAAAAGACTATCTCCAAGAATATAGATTAATGCCTCTTATTATTGTTTGTGTGTTTTGTTTCAGTAGCATTTCCAAATAAGAATGTTTTCTTGACTTAAGAAAGTGTCTTTTGATAGAAGATATAGTTTATTTTATATAAATTATATTTTTGATTGATTGTCAAAAGGAAGTGTCAAAGCTCAGTAAAGACAGCCAGGAACACACCTGTAGTCAGAGTCAGGTTTATTTGGTAGACTGCAGCAAATGAAAACCTACCCGCTAGGGAACCTTGGGGCATCTCAGTAATGGGGATTGAAGAGGAGCTGTTTATAAGTCTAGGGTTGTGTTGGGTATTCCCAGGGGAGATTATAGAATCGTGTCTTGGACTGGATTTTGTTGAGAAGAAAGAACTTTCAGCAAGTAGATTCTCAGTAATCTTTGTTCACAAGGTAGGGTAATGCTGACCTTGGGATATCCCTGATAATAAGAGCATTAGTCATATTCTCAGCTGTAGTGTGGCCTTGTATGTACACACTGCTTACAAGAACTTGTCCATGTCCCATTGGAAATACTCTTTTACCGTAGTGCTGATTTTCACTTTCTCATAAGGATATGTTACTACAATCATGAAGTGAAGACTTTTAAGAGCTGGCATAGGACCACTGCGTTGGTACACACTTTTACCTCACTTCTGATCCATCAAGAAATAGTTAAAATATTAATGAAGGACAAGATCTTACAATTGTTGTTTCATGGCGGAGAGCCTGAAGTTTAGGGAAATGGTGATTAGATCAGGGTCTTTCAGGTTGTTTGTGCCAGAGAGAGTTAGCACCTCGGTCTCTGTCAATGAGCCCAGAATGCTTCACCAGAAATCAGCCCACCCTTATACTCACAGTGACTGGATCATCAGGGTAAGGTGTGAAGTGCTTGCAAGTGATTTGTTACTGATTAGAGCTAAAATACTGAAGTGGTGCTCTATGACCATTTTCACACTCTAAAATTTTTTGAGCATATAGTCAGAAATATTAATTTCTTCTCTTCAATCCGCTCTCTCATCCCTACCACTATGTAACTATTAGGAGTTCATTTTGTGTGGGTAAAACTTTGCATTTGACTGTTATGTAAATGCAATAATATAGCAGTACATGTTATTTTTCAGTTTGCTTTCCCCCCAACTAATAATATATCTTGGCAACTATTTCATATGAGTCTCCATAAAATTTAGAAACACAGATAGCATTATTTTACTATTTTCCAGAGTGAAGATGTCCTTTATTATAATCTATATAATTTTCTAAATCGCCAGACTTTATGTATACTCTATAAATAAACCTAACTTTTTATTTATTTTTTATTTTAGTTTTTAATATGCTTTATTGATTATGCTGTTACAGTTGTCCCAATTTCTTTTCCCTGTGTTCCCCTCCACCCAGTGACATCCCTCCCTCCAGTTATCCACCGCCCCCCTTAGTCCATGTTCATTGGTTGTGCATATAGTTTTTCTCAACATCTTCCTATCTACTCCACTCCCTCCTACTATGCTTAATTCCTGTACCATCTCCCTCCCTTTCCCCCCTTCCCCTTCCCCACTGACCTCCCACTAAAATGTTCCCCATACCTATAATCCTTTTTCCACTCTCGTTGCCTACTTAGTCTGCCTTTGTTTCAATTCCCTAGCTTCTGTTGTTGGTTGTTGTAATACAGTTTTCATTTTAATGTTCATAGTTTTGATCCTCTTTCTCCTAAACAAGTGCCTTTAACATTTCATATAACAGTGGTTTGGATCTGATGAACTCCTCCAGTTTTACTTTGTCCTAGAAGCACTTTCTCTGCCCTTCTATTCTGAATGACAGCTTTGTTGGATAGAGTAATTGTGGTTGTAGTTTTTGCTTTTCATTACTTTGAATATTTCTTGCCAGTCCCTTCTTACCTGCAGAGTTTCTTTTGAGAAATCAGCTGACAGTCTTATTGAGACCCCTTTGTGTGTAATTCTATTCTTCTTTCTTGCTGCTTTTAAGATTCTCTCTTTAGCCTTAATTTTTGACATTTTGATTATGTGTCTTGGTGTGGTTCTCCCTGGGTCCAGTTCTTTTGGAAGTCTCTTTGCTTCCTGGACCTGTAAGTCTATTAGGGATGTTCTGCTTCATTTTATTTTCACATAATTTTTCAATTTCTAGTTCTTCTTCACCTTTTGGCAGCCCTATGGTTCAGATGTTGGCCCACTTATAGCTCTTCGATAAGTTTCTGAGCCTCTCCTCATTTTCCTCACTTTTTGTTTCCTCTTTCTGCACTGGTTGACTGTTTGTTCCTTCCCTGTGTTCCAGTTTGTTGATTTGATCCCTAGTTTTCTTGCCCTCACCACTAGTTTCATATGTGTTTTTGTTCATTTCAACAGGACTAGCCTTCATTCCTTTCCCATCTTGTTTAAGATCTTCTGTTAGGTCTGTAAGCATTTTTATAACCAAAGCTCTGAACTGTGCCTCAGAAAGATTTCCTATCTGCTGCTTCATTAGATTAGATAGATATTTGCTGTCTGGTCAGTTGCATCACTGGGATCTCTATCATGATCTGTGCCATCCTGACCGTTTTGTGTTTACCTTTGCTTCCTGGGCAGGGCTGTCACACCTCCTACGCTATAGGGGGCGAGCCCCATGCACTTGTCACAGCCAGGTGACCTGTCTCAGCACACTGTGGCATTTTCTGCAGGGGTGGGGTTCCAAGATGGTTTTCTGCCATTCACTCTCCACTGAGAGACTGGGAGCCTCCTCCTTTATCTCCACCCCCTCCAGGACTCACAGTCCAAGGCAATGGAGGTCTGCCTTCCCCAGCTTTGGAATCGCAAGCTGACAGGTCTGGTCTGCAGTCTGGGGTGCTCCCCAGGCACTTCTCGCCTCCCCCTAAATTTGGATGTCTGTGCTTACTGCTGTTCTGCCTCTGTCGCTACTGCTGCCATGGACAGCACAGCTTGTCCTCTCCTCCCAGCTTCACCCCTCCTACCTGTCCAGATGAGCACCACTTCTTTATAACTTAATACATTGGACTTCCATTTATTTTCTGGAACTTCTGGTTATTTCTGGTTTTGCAGTAGTTGTATTCCTTTTTAGTTGTGAAGGGAAACAGAGCATGTCAGCCTAGGCCTCCATTTTGGCTGGACGGAAGTCTCCTGTTCTGTGAGAGCTTTTGCTCCTACTAAGTTGTAAGGGGTGGAGCCTTAGGTATTTGTCAGTAACGAGCGACCTGTTTCACCACGCTGTGGTGCTGTGTGTGGGGGAGGGGTCTGAGAAGGAACAATGCTGCTTGTCCAGCACTCACCCCTTTTCCAGGCACTTCTCCCACTTCCGCACCAGACTGGCGCCCCTCTAGCTGCTGCCCTGGGTGTCGTTCCCAGGGAGAGTGGGTCTATGGATGTTCTAGGTCCATGGGGGCCCTTTAAATGAGCGGACTCTGCTGAGAGACCGGCAGTTTCTGCCTCTGTCCCAACCTCACTGGTTTGCACAGTCTAAAGCAATGAGGCTTGATTTTCTCCAGTGCTGGGACAGTGAGCTATGTGGTCTGGTGAGGGGCTTGGAACGCTCCCCACGTGTCCCTACTGACTTTTTAAAATGTGTAACTGCACTTTCCACTGGACTGCTGCTGTTGCCGCTGCTGCCACCACCACACCGAGTCCTCTCCGCCCCAGCTCCGCCCCTCCTACCTGTCTGGATGAGTATTTCTTCTTTATATCTTTGTTTGCTGAACTTCCATGTAGTTTGATTTTCTGGAACTTCTGATTGTTTCTAGTTTTGAGGTAGTTGTATTTCTTCTTAGTTGTGGAATGAGATGCAGCATGTCTGTGTACGCCTCCATCTTGGCGAGAAGTCATAAACCTACCTTTTTTCTTATATAAAAACATAACTAACCCTTTAATTAAAACACTAAAGTATTTTAAATAAAAAATTACCTTGAATAGTAAAGGTTTTCAGATACATAATCAATGCGAATTTGTAGGCCATTTTTCCCATGAGTCATGGGAAATATGAGAAAAAAAAAAACCTAGTTCGAATACTGCTTGTTCTTAGTCTATTTGGGCTGCTCTAACCAAATACCACAGATTGGGTGGCTTATAAAGAACGGAAATTTATTCCTTACAGTTCTGGAGCCTGAGAAGTCCAAGGTCAAGCTGCCAGCATGATGGGGGCAGGGCCCTCTTCTGGACTGCAGACTTCTGGTTGGATCTTCATATGATAAAATGGGACAGGAAACTCTGGGGAGTCTCTTTTGTAAGGCAATGATCCCATTCATGAGGGCCCAACCCTCATGGCCTAATTATCTCCCAAAGTACCACCTCCTAATACCATCACTTCAGGCATTAGGATCTCAACATGGGAATTTGGGGGAATACATATATTCAGACCATAGCACTGCTATGTTATATCTTTCTGTATTGTTTAAACTTATCTCTGCATGTCCAATTCTTGATCTTCAAGGTACAAAATCCTGCTGATCATAAAGAAATATGATGAGAAATGTATCAAGTAGCAGATGGAGAGATGCAAAACATGATATCCTAGTCCTGATTTCCACAGGCTTTATCCTATATTGAACACAGGCACAGTGAGGGATTTTCCATTTGTTCCTTGAGAGCTCGTTATATCATTGCTATGCTGTTTTGGGTGAAGCAATTTTTTAACCTAATCCATCCTATCATGCAACTGTTTCACAACCCTCTAGGCTTATTGTATTTCACTGACTTTTTTTTTTTTTTTTTGTGAACCTGGAAACAGGAATAAGGCCACCTACAGAACCAAACGTCTACCTTTGGAATCTTTATATCTTTATTTCATTTTTCTTTGTCTATTTTCATGTACTTTATCATTAATCTAAAGTAGATTGTCCTTCCATATGTTTTTCTATTTCTTACAAGATGAGGATTTCATAGAAAGAGATTCTTTATGCAGTATGTGGCACTAATTCCATCATGAGATTTTAATAGTTTCTTCTTCATTTGCTCCCATATCTGGCTCTACATTATGCTTCATTATAAAGCAATTAGGCTTTAAAAATGGATAAAAGATAGATGTAGAGAGTGCAGCATTACTCCATTTAATTTAGGGAGCCTTAATGGAACATTAAACACATGCAAATCGCAATAAACATGTATGTTAAGTAAAAATTGAAATAACTTTTTTGGTAAATATAACAAATGAACCTCTAATCATAGCTACTTTTAATGTGTTCACTGTTCTATAAAACTATAACAACCAATGTCACCCCAATATATTTAATTTTTAAAAAACTATAACAAGGCAATGATCATTGGAAACCTGCTCTATTAAGAACAGTAAATTAAGAGTATTAAATGAGTTTCTTTTGGGTACTGAGATTAAAATAAAAAGTCAAAAGTTCATCCTGCTCATTCAGCTTTTTAATTAAACTATAATTATTATATATCATAAAAAGGCATGTTATGTACTCTATTTAATTTGCCCATGCCACTCCAAGTAAAAGAAATCACCATTGAATTTTCATTCATGAGGTAATGTCTAGTCTTTGTTCCACATGTTTTAAAAAGTATTTTCTAGAGCAGCAAGCAGGTCATTGAATGTTAGGTTACAAAGGCCGTGTGTCCATGCAAAAGCAGTCTACCTTAAGTGACCATCAGTCGCTTATAAACAGACCAGTAACTCACTTTTCAGTACCAAGCTACCTGAGTTGACTAGTTTCTCACAGAATTAAAATGCATTGATTGCATCAAATGATGAACTGACATACTATAGAGTAAGACAGAATTACTAGTTCACTGAACTTTAGAGACAGATAAGAACTTAGATCAAGGTTTCTCAATCTAAGCATTACTGATATTTTGGGCCAAGTAATTTTTACTTTACTTTTTTTTTTAAATTTATTTATTTATTTCCAGAGAGAGGAGAAAGAGGGAGAAAAAGAGGGAGAGAAACATCAATATGAGAAAGAAACATCCATCTGTTGCTTCCTGCACATGCCCTGATGGGGAATTGAACCAGTGACCCTTGGCTCTGCATGACAATGCCCAACCAACTGAGCCACACTTGACCAGTCCGGGCCAAATAATTTTTTTTAAATCAAAATGTGTTTATTGATTTTAGAGAGAGGGTAATGGAGAGAAAAAGAGAGAGAGAGGAAGAAATATTGATGTAAGAGAGAAACATTGATTGGTTGCCCCGACCTCGTATTTAACCCACAACCTAGGTATGTGCCCTGACAGGGAATCGAACCCCAGCATTTTGGTATACAGATGACACTCCACCAAACTGAACCACATTGGCAAGGGCAATTTTGTTGTATGGGGCTGCCTAGGGCATTGTAGGATGTTTAGCAGCATCCCTGGCTTTTACACACTAGAAGCACCAGCAGCACTCCACTTCAGTTGTAACATGTATCCAGATTTTACCAAATGCCTTCTTGGGGACAAAATCACCTCCTTTTGAAGTCCACTGCCTTGAGAATATGTGACCCAATACAGTCATTTGTAAAGGGAGAAAACTTAAAGCCAGGTAGATAAAAGTACTTGGCAAAGATCACTAAAAGAATTATATAAGCATTATTATAATTGAATAATAATTTAACATTATTTCCAATTCCACATTCATACTATATTTTATATAGCTCGTGTAATAAGCATATTCACTTGACTTGGGGATTGCTATATAGATTGTGAATTTGAAGTAAGTATATTTCACAATGTGGGTTTAGTAGGTGATATTCTCCCAGATGAAGCAAAGTTTCAGCTGCAAGTGTTTTATTAAGGATTTGCTCTCAGGAGAAACTATTAAGAGAGTGAAGGAGGCAGGATCAAAAAGAGGAAGAAGTCAAGTAAGTGTATCATTTCAGATGAGGTCTCAGAGTCAGCCTAATCCTACAGGAAGCTCTGGAGCATACAGTACACCCCGAAAGGGTTTTGGTCTTGAGCCAAAGGAGCTTTCCTATTCTTGACTGTGGACCATTCTGGGATTGGATGAGGGAACGTAAAATTCCTAGGCACCTCTAATTCTCTGTACTGGAAAAGAGGCCATGGATTATCTGAGGGCTGGAAGGGGATAGGAGAGATATAAAATTACCAGAGATTTCTGAATCTCTGTGTGAACAAGGAGACTTCAGTGCCTAAGGGTGATCCTCTGAGGGTTAAATAATGACACCTCAGCAGCAAAGCATGCAGAAGTCCAGAAAGAGATGCAAAAAGCTAGTAAGAGATATCTGAGGGTATCTGGGAAAGGTACAAACAGTGTTTACTCCAGTAGTGTTGCAGAAAAGCCCGGGACTTTAAAGATAGAGAAATATATATTCAAGTTCTGCCTTTCTACTTACAACAGGACCTTGGGCCAATTACTTGAACTTACACACCCACAGTTTCTTTATCTTTAAACTTGAGGAAATAACACCTAACTTAACTCATAAGATGTTGTGAGAATTAAAATATAAAATAAATACAAGTTGGAGACCATATAACAAGATTGTTATTGTGTTTTTCAATTCATGAAAAAATACATCTTCCCATTTGCTTACGTCTTTTACATTTTCCTTCATTAAGGCTACACAATTTCTTTGTAAAGGTTATATACCTGTTATATTAACTATATTCAAGGTAATTGACATTTTTAATCCTATTGCAGATGGTATTTCTTAATTTTATATTTCAGCTTTTTTTCCTTACACGTAGAAATGCAATTGATTTTGTTTTAAGGAATTAATACCTTGAAAACTAATTTCTCATAAATTTTTCCTGGGTTATGTTGGATTACTTAGGCACATAATCATATCATTTGTGAATAACACAATTCTGTTTTATCCTGTACAATTTCAGTCTATTTTGTATATACTATTTGTCTTACTTTGGAGGTGAAGAGCTGCAATACACTGCTGAATAGCCATGTAGAACATCATTGTCTCAAATGAAATTCTTTCAAAATTTCACCAATAACATACTCTTTAGCAGGTTAAAGAACTTTCTTCTATTAATAGGCTAAAAGGTTTTTTTCTTTTTCTTTTGTATGCTGAATGTATGTTCAAATCTATCAAGTGCTTTTTTCATTAAAATAATTTCATGAATTTTCTCTCCTATGCTGACCTTCTAATGCTACATTAGCTGCCTCCAGTGTATTAGTTCTTTTTATATGTTGTGGATTAAGTAAACCCTTATCATGTCTAGAATTTATGCATCTGTGTTCATGAGTGAGAGTAACCTATAAGTTGGTCTCCTTGTACTTCTCGGCTTTCTGTGCCAGGGGCCTGGTAGCACAAAACTGAGTTGGGAAGTGTTCCCTTTCCCTGTGCTCTGGAAAAGTGTGTGTGAGATTAGAATAATCTGTTCTCCATCATATGAAAGCACTAGAAGCCTATTTTGCTCATCATCCAGGCAGCATAATTTCTTATAGTTCCATGGGGTGGGTAGGGTATGAGGCTGCTTTACCTTGGGTTCTCCCTAAGTTAGGGCTGCCATACTTAGCAAATAACAATGAAGGGCACCTGATTTTGAATTATTTTAACTTTCTGTATCAGTTTTCTAGGGCTACCATAACAAAGTATCACAGACTCGGTATCTTAAACAGCATAAATTTATTTATTTATGTTTTTATAATTCTGAAGTCTAAAATCAATGTGTTGACAAGGTTGGTTTCTTCTTAGGTCTCTGTTTGGCGTGTAGATAGCCACCTCCTGCTTGTGTTTTTTACATTGCTTCCCCGCTGTGTATAGGTGACCTAACTTCTCTTCTTCTTATAAGGACACCAGTTATATTTAATTAGGGCCCACTCTAAAGATCTTATTTTAACCTAATTGCCTTTCTAAAGACCCTGTCTCCAACTACAGTCATGTTCTGAGGTACTTTCGACATACAAATTTTGAGGAAACACAATCCAGCCTATAATATTTTCTATGCATATAAACTTTTAAATTTAAAAAATATGGTATATACTAACCATTATATCTTGTTTATCTAAATTAAACTATAAAGACCTAAATTATATATCCCTTTCTTTCATAATATTCTTTACCAGTTTTTTGTTTTATAGAATTTGCTTTGAAAATTCCTTGCTCTTTCAGTCTCTGTTCCACTTACACTGTAGCACAGCTATAACAGGGGCCACTGTAACTTGTTTCATTATTTTGTTCTTTGAAAATTCATTGATGAAGAGATCCAAGATGGCTGCGGAGTTGCCGAAAACTACGTCCACTTGCTCCCAGACCCAGACCTGTCTTGCAGCTAAACCACAGAGCAACCAACTCGAAAATGCAGTGGAGAGTGAATGAGAGTGTGTGTGAATGAGTGTGTGTGGACGAGAGTGCAGGGAGTGTGCGTGAGTGGGTAACACCCTGCCCGCCTGCAGGGCCCTTGGAAGCGGGCGGCAGGGCTCTCCTAGTGGAGCAACTGTCACCGCCACAGCCCAACCCACCACTTCTGGCTGCGCAGGTCCTGAGAAGCTGTGGAGTGGCTCAGGACTCACAAGCCCCAGGAGTGGAGAGAGACAGCTGGGGAAGTGCAGGCTTCAGAAACAGTGCAGTGGGAGCAGACTCACCCAAGGCTGAGAACAACTGGAGGGAGTGGTGAGAGCACCCTGCCACTACCTGTGTTGGATCACTGCAGGACCCGCCCCAGTGCCTTCTGGGAGAGATCCAGAGAAAAACTTTATCTAAAACTGTTGGAGACCATGACAGGCTGTGGTCAGCCCTGAGAGAGAGACTTAGTGATTTAGGGGGAGGAGGAGCACATGGAGAACAGGCCCCCAAGGGCTCAGTGCTGCAGCATGGGGTCCACAGAGAAACTCTTTGAAAAGGGGAGTTGAGGCAAGACTCAAGACTCGCCAGGAACCCAGTGCTCTGTGCACATGCAAGTGTGAGTACGGGTCCTGCGAACAAAGAACTCAGAAGAATAGAGTCATGCTAAAGGGACTGTGGGACCCAACCCAGCATGACTCATGAGCATGGGACTATACTGAGTGGAGAGTTCAGGCCTGAGTCTCCAGTGAGAGAGTGCAGGCTGGAGAATGGACTGCCAGGTAAGGAGTTTCCCAGACATAAAAAAAACCCTACATGAATACATCTCCCCAAAACCAGCACAGCAAGAGATCCTAAAGGGGGCTGCTTTAAGAAGATGAAGAAACAGAGAGACAGAGAGGAACACAGGAACAAAGGGAAAATGGCAATGAATAGATACCTATCAATAATAACCTTAAATGTAAATGGATTAAATGCTCCAGTCAAAAGACATAGGGTAGCTGAAAGAATAAGAAAACATGACCCACATATATGCTGTTTACAAGAGACCCACCTTAGAACGAAAGATCTACACAGACTGAAAGTGAAGTGATGGAAAAGCGTATTTCAAGCAAATGGACATGAAAAAAAAGCTGAGGTAGCAATACTTATAACAAAATATATATATAAAACAAAGGCCATAAAAAGAGACAAAGAAGAACACTTACATAATACTTAAGGGAATCATCCATCAAGAAGATATAACCCTTGTAAACATATATGCACCTAACATAGGAGTACCCAAATATATAAGGAAGATCTTGGAGGACTTCAAGCAAGACACAGATAGCAATCCATTCAGCATAGATGGTTTTAACACCCCACTGTTAACAATGGATACATCTTCCAGGCAAAAGATGTTGTGGCATTTACAGAAGCTGTCACCCCAAAAAAGCAAAATATACATTCTTTTCAAATGCACATTGAATATTTTCAAAGATAGACCACATGGTAGGACACAAAACAAGCCTCAACAAATTCAAGAAAATTGAAATTATATCAAGTATCTTCTTGGATCAACATTCAAATAGATGGAGACTGAATAATATGCTAAAAAATAATGAAAAGGTTAACACAAGATCAAGGAAGAAATCAAAAAGTTCTGGAAAAAAATGAAAATGAACACACAACAGCCCAAAACCTACTGGACACAGTTAAGGCAGTCTGAGAGGGAAGTTCATAGTAATACAGGCCTACTTAAAAAAGATAGAAAAATCTCAAATAACACCCTAACTCTACATCTACAAGAACTAGAGGAATAACAACAAATAAAGCCAGAGTATGAGTAGAAGGAAGAAAATAATCAGGATTATAGCACAACTAATTCTGACATAGAGGCAGACTTCTGAGCAAGATGGAGACATAGACAGACATGCTGTGTCTCCATCAACAACTAAGAAGGAATACAACTACCTCAAAACTAGAAACAAACAGAAGTTCCAGAAAATCAAACTGCATGGAAGTCCAACAAAAAAAGATATAAAGAAGAAATACCCATCCAGACAGTTAGGAGGGGTGGAAAGGATGTGGCGTGGTGGCGGCGGCAGCAGGAGCAGCAGCAGTGGCAGGCTGACAGAAAGCACAGTCACGTGTTTTAAAGTCAGGACGGACACCTGGGGAGTCTTTCCAGCTCCTCACCAGACCTAGCAGCTCACAGTCTCAGCACCAGGGAAAATCAAGCCTCTTAGCTTCTGACTGTGCAGACCAGTGGGGGTTGGGGTGGAGGCAGAAGCTGCCAGTTTTTCAGCAGAATCTGCATGTTTAAAGGGCCCCCACAGTCTTAGAATGTCCGCAGACTCACCCGCTCTGGGAAAGATAGCCAAGGCAGCAGCTATGGGGGCACCAGTCCAGTGTGGAATTGTGAGAGGTGCCTGGAAAAGGGGAGAGTGCTGGGCAGGTGGTATTGTTCCCTTTCAGACCCCTCCCCCACATACAGCGCCACAACATGGTGAAACAGGTCGCCCTGTACTGACGGATCCCTAAGGCTCTGCCCCTTACAACATAACAGGAGTGGCAGCTCTACCTGGGACGCAGAGGCAAACAAACACAGGAGCCTGTCAGAATGAGGAGACAGAGAAGTGTGACCCAAAAGGGGGAATGGATCAAGGTTCCAGTGGGAGAACTAAGCGATGAGAAGATAGCCAACCTAACAGATGAGGAGATAGACAACCTAACAGGTGCAGAACTCAAAACACTGGAGATAAAGATGCTCACAGGCTTGAAAGATATGCTTGAGTATGGCAAACACATAAGAGAAGAAGTGAAGGCTATGTTAAGAGAAACGAAGGAAAATCCACACAAAACCAATGGTGAAGAGAAGGAAACTGGGGTTCAAATCAATGATTTGGAACATAAGGAGAAAAAAAAAAACAGTCAACCAGTGCAGAATGAGGAAACAAGAATTGAAAAAAATGAGGAAAACTCCCCAAATCTTGTGAAGGAGATGGACATACAGGTCTGGGAAGCATGGAGGGTCCCGGGAAAGCTGGACCTAGAGGGGACCACACCAGGATGCAACATGATTGAGATGCCAAAGGTGAAAGATAAAGAGAGAGTCCTGGGGGCAGCTAGAGAGAGGTGGAGAGTTACCTACAAAGGGGTGCCTGTAAGACTATCAGCTGATTTCTCAGAGGACACTTTGCAGGCAGGAAGGGACTGGTAAGAAGCATTCAATGTGATGAAAGACAACCTGCAACCAGGATTACTCTATCCATCAAAGCTATCATTTAGAATGGAAGGGCAGATGAAGTGCTTCCCAGACAAGGTAAAGCTAAAGGAGCTCATCATCACCAAGCCATTGTTATATGAAATGTCAAGGGACTTACTTAAGAAAAAGAAGATCAAAACAATGAACACTAAAATGACAACAAACTCACAACTACCAACAACTGAATCTAAGAAATGAAAACAAAATCCAACTAAGCAAACCAGAATAGGAACAGAATCATAGGTGTGGAGATCATTTGGAGGGTCATCAGCTGGGAGGAAGAAGGGGGAGAAATGGGAATGTGGTGCAAGGATTAAGAAACGTAATTGATTGGTACAAAATAGACAGGGGGATGTTAAGAATAATATAGGAAAGGATGAAGCCAAAGAACTTATATTCATGACCCATGGAGATGAACTAAGGGGGGTGGGATTGCTGGAGGCAGGGGCGTACTGGGCAGAGGGGAGCAAAGGGGGAAAAATTGGCACTACTGTAACAACATAATCAATAAAATATACTTTAAAAATGACATAGAGGCTAAAAAACAATATAAAGGATTGATAAATCAAGAAGCTGCTTCTTTGAAGAGATAAACAAAATTGACAAGCCTTTAACCAGACTCATCAAGAAAAAGGTGAGAAAGGACACGAATAAAATAGGAAAAGAAAAATTACAACCAACACCACAGAAATACAAAGGATTATAAGGAATTATTATGAAAAAATATAAGCCAAGAAATTGGACAAACTGAGCAAAATAGACAAATTTCTTTAAACATACAAGCTTCCAAAACAGAATCAAGAAGAAGCAGAAAGCCTGAACAGATCGATAACAAAGATTGAATTTGAAACTGTAATCAAAATCTCCCAGCACACAAAAGCCTTGGAACGGACAGCTCCACAGGTGAATTTTACCAAACATTTAAAGGAGGACTAACTCCAATCCTCAAACTATTCTAAAAAATTCAAGAAGTGGGAAGACTCTTAAACTTTTTAGGAGGCCAGTATTATTCTAATTCCAAAACTATGTAAAGAGACAACAAAGAAAGATAACTACACACCAATATCTGTATAGAACAGTGATGCTAAAATCCTCAACAAAATATTGACAGTCTGGATCCATCCATAGATTAAAAGGATGACATACCATGATTGTGTGGGATTTATCCCAAGGATGTAAGGATGGTACAAAATTCTGAAATCCATAAACATAATACACCACAAAAACAAAATGAAAGACAAAAATCATGATCATATCAATAGATGATGAAAAAGCATTTGATAAAGTACAGCACCCATTTATGATAAAAATTCTCAGCAAAGTGGGAATAGAAGGAAAATACCTCAACATAATAAAGGCCATATATGAGAAACCTACAGCCAACATTATACTCAATGTGTAAAAAATAAAAGCTTTCCCCTTATGGTCAGGAACAAGACAAGAGTGACTGGCTTTCACCACTTTTATTCAACATAGTGTTGGAATTTCTAGCAACAGCAATCAGACAAGAAAAAGAAATGAAAGGCATCCAAATTGGAAAGGAGAAAGTAAAACTTGTTATTAGCAGATAACATGATAGTGTACACAGAGAACCCTATAGGCCTCACCAAAAAACTACTCAATCTAATAAGTGAACTTGGCAAAATAGTGGGATACGAAGTCAATATTTAGAAATCAAATGCATTTTTGTACACCAACAAGGAAATATCAGAAACAGAAACTAGGGGGAAAATCTCATTTACTGTAGCAACAAGAAAAATAATGTACCTAAGGATAAACTTAACCAAGAGGGAAAAGACCTATACTCAGAAAACCACAGAACACTGAAGAAAAAAATTAAGAAAGTTACAAATAAATGGAAGCATATGCCATGTTCATGGGTTGGAAGAATTAACATCACTAAAATGTCTATATCACCTAAAGCAATATATTGATTCAATGCAATTCCTATTAAAATATCAATGACATATTTCACAGCTTTAGAACAAATATTTCAAAAATATGTATGGAACCAAAAGTGACCCCAAGTAGCCTCAGCAATCTTGAGGAAGAAAAACAAAGTAAGAGGGATCACAATACCTGATATTAAAGTATACTACAAGGCCAGTATAATCAAAACAGTCTGGTACTGGCACAAGAAGAGACACATAGATCAATGGAACAGAATAAACAGCCCAGAAATAAACCCATGTCTCTGTGGTCAATTAATCTTTGACAAAGGGGACAGAAGCATAAAATGGAGTAAAAATAGCCTCTTCAATCAATGGTGTTGGGAGATCTGGACAGGTACATGCAAAAAAATGAAACTAGACCACCAAATTACACCATACACCAGAATAAACTCAACATGGATAAAAGGCTTAAATGTAAGCCATGACACCATAAAAGTCCTAGAGGAAAACATAGGCAGTAAAATTTCAGATATCTCATACAGCAATATTTTTTCTGATATATCTCCTAGGGCAAGGGAGATAAATGAAAAATAAACAAATGGGACTACATCAAATTAAAAAGCTTCTGCACAGCTAAACAAAACCTCATCAAAATGAAAAGGGATCCAACCACATGGGAAAACATTTTTGCCTATGATACCATGGGCTAGGGTTTGATCTCCAAAATATATAAGGAACTCATACACCTCAACACCAGGAAGACAATCCAGTTAAAAAAATGGGCAGAGTACCTGAACAGACACTTCTCCGAGGAATACATAGAGATGGCCCATAGACATATGAAAGGATGCTCAACATAACCAGCCATAAGAGAGATACAAATTAAAACCACAGTGAGATACCACCTCACACCTATCAGAATGGCCATCATTAACAAATCAACAAACAACTGGTGCTGGTGAGGATGTGGAGAAAAGGAAACCCTATTGCACTGTTTGTGGGAATGCAGACTGGTGCAGCCACTGTGGAAAACAGTATGGAATTTCCTAAAAAAAAACAAAAAACCTAAAAATGGAGCTGCCTTTTGATTCAGTGATTCCACCGCTAAGATTATACCCGAATATTCCTGAAACACCAATTCAAAAGAACCTATGCACCCCTATGTTCATAGCACTGCTATAAAATAGCCAAGTGCTGGAAACAGTGGAAGTGCCCATCAGTGGTTGAGTCAATCAAAAACCAGTGGTATATTTACACAATGGAACACTACACAGAAGAACGAAGTAATTTCTACCTTTTACAACAGCAGGAGTAGAAGTGGAGACTATTATGCTAAGTGAAATAAGCCAGGAAGTGAAAGATAAATACCATATGAATCTCCCCTATAAGAAGAGCCTAATGAACAAAAGGAACAAATGATCAAATAGAACCAGAGGCGTGGAAACAAGGAACAGAATGACAGTGAACAAAGGGGTGGAAGGAGGATAAGGGTGGAAAGAAGTAGAACGACTAGTCAAAGAATATGTATGAATGACTCATGGATATGAACAACAGGGTGGGATAGACAGTGGGATCAGGGGGAGGGCTGGGTGGAGGAGAGCAAAGGCCGGTAAAATTAGGACAACTGTAATAGAACAATAAAACATACTAAAAAGAAAAAGAAAAGAAAGAAAATTCATTAGTGAGAATATATATTCATCAACAGCATTATGGGCTGGTATACTGAAAATGTACTGACATAGTTAACATTTCTGAGAACTGCTCTTCAAATTTGCTTTGTTGAGTCCCATATTACCATCTTTCCTGGCATAGCTCACCTTTCAATTGCTCAGGATTGTGTTGCCCCTCTTAACTTTTTTTTAAAATGCTGCTCACAGACAAAAGAGGACATTGTCATCTATTGTTATTTTCTTCTTGCTTCCCTGCTGGAATAATGTTCAGTAACATCTATGCTACTATTTCAAATTCTTCAAGTGATGAAATTTATTTCAAACGATAGTCTTGACAAAGCTCATAATAATTAATTATCCACTCCAAGTCAGACTTTCTTTTCCTGTTCATAAGTAATGTTGTTCTTTTTAAGAACAGCCTTAACACATAAAGGGAAACATTTTTTTTTACCAGTTCTTTCTCTAACACATTCAACAAGTTCCTTTAATCAGTGTATCATTTTAACAACACTGCTCTTCTTTCAAAGTACATAGTCTTATTTCTAGAGAAATATTAAAAAGTATGAACAAGAAATAAGTAGACTTTACTCAGTGACCTATTTGAAAAGTCAACAACAATTTTGGGGAATTTTCAGAATTAAAATGTGATATTAGAACTTCAAATAAATTGAAGTTTCTTTCAACTGCATTTGTTAAAAGGAATCAATGGACTTTTGAATGAGAATTAAAGAATTCTAAATACTAAGAAACTCACTAAAATCCTTTAATAACTCCATTCAAAAATATAAATTCTGAAGTAACAATCATTTTGTGATTATCACTTCAGTGTCAACAAAAAGGATATTAGATGCTGTTTGCATTGCATTACACAGAATATAGGTAGATAGTACAGCCAATATCTACCACAGAATCATGCATACTTTATTGATGTCAACATTGACTACTTTAATTCATTAACTCCTAACTAAAAGAAGTCGTGTTCAAAAATGTTCTATTGTCTGAAGCCACATCTGCAAAGAAGTTTACTCACAACAGTCTTATAAGAAAGCCTTTTCTTCTGCAGCCATAGTGTCGAAAAGGTGAGATATTTAAAACTTTGATCATCTCTGTAATAGTAAATTGAGCTACTGTATTTTTTATTATGCAATAGATTTGGTTCTGAGACTTCAAAATTTGCTTCTAACCTGAGGTGAAAAATCGATAATGATATACAGTGTAGAAGGCCATTACAACTTCTGCTGTGATTATTTTTACCTCTGTAAGCTGATTGTCTCTTAAACAAACAAAAAAACTCACTATTTATTTTTTTTTATTTTTTATTTTAAATATGTTTTATTGATTATGCTTTTACAGTTGTCCCAATTTCTTTTCCCTCTGCTCCCCTCTACCCAGTGTCCCCCCTCCCTCCAGTTGTACCCCCTTTTAGTCCATATCCATTGGTCGTACATATAGTTCTTCTCAACATCTTCCAATCTACTCCATTCCCTCCTACTATGCTTCTTAATTCCTGTACCATCTCCCTCCCTTTCCCCATTCACCCTGCCTGCTTACCTCCCCCCCAAAATGTTCCCCATACCTATAGTTCTTTTTCCACTCTCGTTGCCTACTTAGTCTGCCTTTGTTTCGATTCCCTAGCTTCTGTTGTTAGTTGTTGTGATGAAGTTTTCATTTTAATGTTTATAGTTTTGATCCTCCTTCTTCAAAACCAGTTGCTTTATCATCTCATATAACAGTGGTTTGGATTTAATGAACTCCTTCAGTTTTGCTTTGTCCTGGAAGCACTTTCTCTGCCCTTCTATTCTGAATGACAGTTTCACTGGATAGAATATTCGGGGCTGTAGGTTTTTGATTTTTATTATTTTGAATATTTCTTGCCAGTCCCTTCTTACCTGCAGGGTCTCCCTTGAGAAATCAGCTGATAGCCTAATTGGGACCCCTTTGTACATGAGTCTTTTCTTCTCTCTTGCTGCTTTTAAGATTCTCTCTTTATCTTTAACTTTTGACAATTTGATTATAATGTGGCTTGGAGTGGTTCTCCCTGGGTCCAGTTTTTCTGGAACTCTCTGTGCTTCCTGGACCTGTATGTCTACTTTCTTCTCCAAGTTCGGGAAGTTCTGCTTCATTATTTTTTCACATAATTTTTCAATTTCTAGTTCTTCTTCGCCCTCTGACAATCCTATTATTTGAATGTTCATTCGTTTATAGCTGTCCCAGAGGTTTCTGAGCCTCTCCTTGCTTTCCTTACTTTTTGTTTCCTCTTTCTGCACTGGTTGACTGTTTGTTCCTTCCCTATGTTCCAGTTTGTTGATGTGATCTCTGAATTTTATTTCCTCACCACTTGTCTCGTGTTTTCATTTGTTTCAGTATGACTAGCTTTCATTCCTTCCCTGTCTTGTTCCAAATCTTTTTTTAATTCTGTAAGCCACCTTATGACTACAGCTCTGAACTGAGCCTCAGAAAGATTTCCTATTTGTTCTTCTGTCAGGTCCTGCATCTGTTGCCTAGTGAGCTGCGTCACTGGGATTTCAATTGCCTGCTTCATTCTGACAGTCTCGTGTTTAGCTTTGCTTCCTGGGCAGGCTATAGGGGGCGGAGCCCCATGCACTCATCACTACCTGGTGACTGGCGGTGATCGGCAACATTTTTCACTGCACTGTGACGCTTTGTGTGGGGGCGGGGGTCCAAGGTGGATTCCTGCTGTTACTCTCCGCTGAGAGACCGGGATCTGTCCCCCCACCCTCTGGGCCTCACCATCCAAGGCAATGGGGGGGGGGATGCATTTGCCAGCATTGGAATCACGAGCTGCGGGGTCTCTACTGCAGCCGGGATTGCTCCCCTGGTGTTTCTCGCAGTCCCTGCTGCCACTACAAACAGCACCGCAGTTTCTCGCCCCTCCTACTCTCTCGACGAGCACTGCTGGTTTGTAACTTCATATGCTGGGCTTCCATGTAGTTTTATTTTCTGGAATTTCTGGTTATCTTTTGTTTTGAGGTAGTTGTATTCCTACTTAGCTGTAGAGGGAGACTGAGCGTGTCAGTCTAAGCCTCTATCTTGGCCGGAAGTTAAAAATGTACTATTTTTAAATTACTAATTTAAATTATTAGTTAAGGAAATCATATAACGCTTATGCTCAGCTGTTAGTATATGCTGGTTTACATCTGAATTTACACTATTTTCTCTGTTGAATGAAATATTGCAAATGGCACAAAAATTTTTAAAAGGACTTGTTCTTCATTTAATAAATGGTCACCATTCATAAAACTTACCACAATATTTAAACATATGTTTGGGTATTTTGAGGTTCAAGTACACACAAAAATAGATGGAAGCTACCATACAAGGATTTGAAAAGATTGAATTTGAAAATCTCATGAGGACGTCAGCCAGTATGCCTGTCACTCGCAAGTCTGAACTAGTCTGTAAATAGGGTTTGTTGAATGGTTGAAAGGGTTGGGAACTTGTGAACTAAGAATAACTTGAAATCCATATTTGATGCAAAAAGAACTTCTCATTTGCTTGAGGGGAGAATTGTATTATAAGACACATTCTTCCTGAACATTGCCAGAGCTGATCTTGTATGAGATTTTAGTTATTTTGGGTATTCAAGGGTGGGTGGACATTCAGAGGCGGAGTGTTAGGGGTCAGCAGACTTTGGACTGTGTTCCTGTGGTCATTAGAGTATGGTTGCTATAGACATCCTGACTTTCAGAAGCATGGCCCCTGGAGAAAAGAACTTGCTGATGGGATGCTGCCTGGAAGTATGAGGCTGTTGCTGATTAGCTGACTTTCAGGACAGGTGTCTGTGGGGTTATCACTGATTGGCTGATTTTCAGAAGCCTGGCACTTAGTTTCCAGAGACAGTCATTGATGGGTTGATTGCACTGATTATATATTTAGTTAATGGTGGTTACTTGTTCATAACTTGGGACTATGGTCAAAAACCAGGCTTTTTCTTTCTTATTTCCTTTTTCTAATTTTAAATACTACCACCACCACCACCACCTCTGCCAAACCTCTGGAGAGAGCAGACCTTTATTTGTGAAGGCGTGATTTTCTACACAAGTGATTTAATCACAAATCACTATGGTTGAAAAATAGCTCTAACTGCTAAATTTGTCTAACTTATTGAAAAAAGGTGAATACAGGACATTTAGGGTATCCTGAAAAAGTTGATATAGAATTCAGGACAAAATCCCATAGAGTACATGTCCTGTGTGTTCAGGATGGCTGGCAACCCTAGATGAAGTCCATGTCTTTTTTTTTCCCCCCAGTTCTACTTTCTTTTTATTTAAATAACCGAAGCAACAGCCTTGGCACAGCAGAGGGAAGCATGGTTGGGGTGTGTAAGGGGTGGCAGCATTGTGGCCTGATTGGGTAGAAGGGGGTAGGTGGAGTAGTGGGCTCCACACTACCCAAAGTCAGGTTCAGTGTTTTTCTTTTTTTTTTTAAGAAAGTACCAGGTTTTATTGTCTTTTTTTCAAAAAATCAGTAACAGACAACAGTGTGAGGGGCTATAAGAGGTGCTGACTTCCACCATCGCCAGAGGAAAGGACGCGGGGGTTGGGGGTGGATGGTGGAGAAGAGGACTCAGCCAGCTGGGAACTTCTAGCACTGCACTTTCCCATCAGTGTTCGGGGAGCACCCTAGAGTACTGAGAGTATCAGGCTCACTATCCCCAGGTGGATAAGGAAAGGCTGAGACAAGACTCTGGGCTTGCAATCCCCACTTTACCCAGACTGCTCAGCATTTCTTATGTTTACGGCTTCGATTTCAGGGAAAGACATCAGATAGGATATGTAGTCTTATGTCTAAAATTTTGACAATCACCGTCCTCCAGTTAGATAAAGGATATGTCATGAAGTTCTGGCCTCCAGAGCCCCGAATCCAAGATTGGCTCTAGCCCCTTTCTCTGTATGTCATGAAGAACTTGAGTTACTGCAGAGTTGCCAGCTGCCTAGTACAGACACATTAGTCATAGCAGATAAGTGTCTGTGTATTGTGGGTGTAAGCTCAGCCTTGAACAAAGGATATCATGAATAGAAGCCTAAAAGCAACCCAACATCGCAGGCATAGGCAATAGTAGGCAAGAGCACAAGTATATGCTTAAAGAGAGAGCTTAAGGAAACAGGAAAACATCCTCTGATTGGTAGATTTCTGAGTACTTTTATCCCCTTTTAACCTCTTCCCTGGATTTATTAAAGCTTAGTATCATTTGCTTTTCAATAATGTTTGCAGGGGAGGAGACAGAATATAGGCCTCAGTATGCTAAATAATTGATTTTTACCTCCACCCATGGCCTCAAATGACAGCTGCTGATGCAGCCAAACCTAACCTGCAGCTCAGGCACTTCTGATAGCTAGACGTCTGTTTTCTACTTCCCTCTGGACACTTCCACCAGGACAGCCAGCAGAACTTTACCACGTACATGGCCCACACTGTCCTCATCCACCCACCCTTCCTCATCTCTACAACTCATCCTCCTTTTATCCTCAGTCTCAGCTAAGAGGAATAGCCTCGACCTAGTCAGCCAACTTTCAAGACTCAGTCATTACGGAATATCCCCTACCCTTTCACATAGTCCCTAACTTCCCAAAACTCTAATCTGTCTCCTCCTGATCATCCTCACATCCATAACCTGAATCAACTACTTTGCCATTTCCTCTTGCTTTGTTTACCCAGTGTTTGCCCTCAGCATATGTTCAATAACAGCTTGCTGGATGAATGAATGAATGAATGAATCCATCGATCAATCAATCAATCAATCAATCAATCATCCAAAGTACCAGAGCTAACATTCACTAATTCAAAATAAGCCCTGATAAGAGTCTTCTGCCTCCATGAATTCCCATGAGAAAATACCACTGAGAATGCGATCATCGATGTGTCCTTCCCAGACCCTAACACTCTCATCTTGGAGGCGGGTATGCTGGCAACAGTATGGTACATCTTGCTTCCCTCACTGTGTCCCACACATGTCCATCATCCCCTGTCAATTTAACAATGAAGTGTGTCATCTCCATCAGCACACCATATACTCTGCAAATGTCTGCTCCTTGGCTCAGTCCCCTATACCAGAAAGTATCTGGTGACAACACAGGCCAGCAAACAACCCCAGGGCACCCACCTGATGTGCGAGAAAGACAGGAGGTATGAGAAGGCAGTCTGAGTTAAGAACACCATCTGGATTGTTTTTTGAGACATGTCCACACCTAGTCTTTTACCTGCAGCCACTGAGCTAATTAGTTCCTTAAGGCATTCTCCCTCCAATTTCTCCTTCCTCGCGACGGTATATTCCCTTCCAGTACTCATGATACTCGTGGCCTGCTTCAACTGTGTATCATCATTCGTAGCCTCACCCATTCACATAGCCATAACCTAAGTAAAGGTAAGAAATAGCCATCTCCAGGAGACATAAAGATAGCTCCCAGCCCAGGTACATTGTGGGTACACTGGACTCCCAGGGTCATCAAGAGATGTTGCTCAGCCTGAATCCATCAATAGCATCACTAGGTAATACAGAGGAGCCAGCTATATTCTGCCTGACAATATGTTGAGAGCATTCTAAGGTAGGGTGGAATGTCTTACATGTTTTGGGTTCTTTCATCTACCCAGTAGACCTGCCCACTTAAATGACTTGGCAATTTTCAGCCTGCAGAGCTGAGTCAGAAAAGTTCCAAGCCTACTCATGTAAGTGTTCCTGGATGCTCAACCCTGGTCCACCACCTTCTCTCCGTATGGTCAGTTTTCTACATGATGCTGAATTCTAGATTCAGATCCCTGCCTGACAGCCTGCCAGGAGTGCTCTGGACTTGGTTTTGCTGTTGGTTTTTCTCACAGACTCTAGAACTTGCTCTCCCCACAACCCTCCTCATGCCCCTCACTAGCTGAGATTGTCTGTCCCCAATCTCTGGCACCTGTCTATCCTAACTTTTTGCTTCTCAATGTAGAAAGAAAATGTCTTGTTGACATCAGTTTTAAAGCGCATTCAGAGGAATCCTGTGACTCAGAACATCTCTGTAGAAACCAAGCTTTATATGGGCAAGAGAGTAAGTTAATTTTCTGCACAACCTAGTTAGAAAACAAGGAAATACAAATTAATATAACTGTGAGACATTTTTTAATATGTCTGACCAAAAGCTAAATGATTAGAAAAACAAAATATGGAGTGCAGAGTACTTACATACATTAATTTGTGAAACTATGAACTGGTAGATTGGTGGGATGATATTGGTAATATTTATAAAAATTTAAAATTTTCATAACCTCTCTACTTTATCCCAATCTGTTCACTGTCTTTCCTAGGCACATTTCCCCAAGAATTGATGTCCAAAGATGTTGATTTTGGTTCTATTAACCATAGAAACTAATGAGAACTACTTACATATGTATCAGAAGGAGAATAAACTGTTATGGAACATTTGTATTTAGAATCCTAGAGCTAGATTTATATGTGTTGTCATGGAATGATGTTGCATTCATTTTATTAAATGACAAGGTAAATGGGAGAACAATACGTACATTACTACCCATTATATTAAAAAATCACAATATATTTTTATAGCACAACTATGTATTAAAAGCATAAAATTATCTTTAAAATAATACATACTGTATTTTTATTGCAGTTACCTCTGAGAAGAGAGCTTAATTTTGTAAGACCACTGTAATGGGAGGAGATAGATTTATGTATGTCAGAAATATTTGCAACTGGAATCTATGCACCATTATTAGCTTTGTCATTAAAATATTTAAATAACCTTAACAACATAAAAAGCACCTGTTTATTAGTTAGATAAAATAACTGCTAGCTGATGCACAACATAAAACCTAAAATCTGAATGGCTTGACACAGCAAAGGTTTACTTCTTGTGCCTATAAAATTTGATGTCTTTTGGCAGGGGATTTTTCTAGCAGGTGACTCAGGGATCCAGGATGCTTCCCTATTGGAGGATATATTATTTAATATGGGCTTTGGGGAAGGAGGTATTTCCCAACTGGATACAATTCAAAGCTCCTAGAATTCTTGTCAAGGACCACCTCCTTCCCCCCTCCCAGTTGTCCTTGCAACAATACATCTCTCTTTTCATTCCCTCACGCGCTCCAAAAGTCTAGGCCTTGCCTAGTTTGCCAAACTATATTGAACATAACCTATTTAAAAATATCCCTTGAATGATGTGGGTTCAGGATTTCCTAGCCCGGAGCAAAGAGTGCCAGCTTCTGGGTATCTTACCTCAAGAAGGTATCACCCTCCTTTCTCACAAACTCCTTGAAGATGATGGTCAGAAAACACCAAATCTGTGCACTGTATTCAATTGCACTTGGACAAGTAAGCAGGATAGCTTCCATTCTTCAACCAGGTGGGATGTGGTTTACCCACGATCCCAAAACAACTGCTAAGAAATATTTCCCATTCCAGGTCCCTGCTCACCACTCCCACAGGCTCCTCTACTGGACCATGCAGTTGAATTTAAAGTTACCTCCCACTGAAGGACTTGCAGTTGACCAAGGCCTCAGCCTGCTTTGTCTCAGGACCTTTGCACCTGCCTTCCCATGAACCCCTCCCACCACCTCCTGACTTCTTCTGACTTTTTCTTTTGGTGTGAAAGGCCATCCACCTTTGCCTCTACATGACTCCTGCTCCTAGTCTCTCCAATTTTATGGGTTGGTAGGGAGCCTTGTTTATCCTAGCATCCCCAGTACTAACAGAGTGCTTTCCAAAGAACAGGGGCTGGATTAATGTTCAGGGAATAAATGAGCCAGTGTATATAGGGTCTAATTTATTAAGATTTATTTCTCATAGCAAATACATGCATGTGTCATTTAATTTTACAGAACAGCAGATGAAAAGGAATAAGTGAAGCCAAGAATTGTTCTCTCATTGAACCCAACTATTTTACTGCTGAGTTCTCTGACAGTTTCAAGGTAATGCCTATTCAGATGTCATGTTATCTTTTTGAGAATACAAAAGAAGACAGTTTCACTATTTGGTTTACAAACAAACAAAACTTGTGTTCCTAAATTTCATGAACAGCAATACATGTATGACCATCATACTAAAACTTAGATTCTGAAACTAATGGAAAGTTTTCTTAAAAGGAGCAACATTTGAAAACTAATTCCCCCCAAAAGATAAACCTCCCTCTTAACCATACAGAAGTGACACAACGATGTAATGCACTGTATTCCCTACAGCCCACCCCAGCACTCCACTACCTCTCCTGAAGAATCTGCCTCAGACTGTATTAGGGGTGGGAGGAGCTACTGGGTGTGGCCGGGGAACTTGCGCTGGCCACCCCAGTAGCCACTGCCTCGGCTGCTGCTCTAGGTTGAGATCTCTCTACTTCATCTCTCAAAGCCTCTGCATACTGGGATGGGAAGAAAAAGGGTTCAGCCCCATGGAAGTCGGCCAAAAACTCCAGCAATTTCATCTTCCTGACTTCAGCATGGGCCCTTGGACCCCACAGGAACTCGTAGCATGGAGGATCACTGTTGGGCACCTGGCGGTACTCCAGGTATTTTTCCTGCACCAAATCTTGGGTGAGGAGTTTCCTGGGCTCCCCAAACATGAAGTGGCTCAACCCAGGATGTAAGTTCATCGGTTCTAGCAGTTCCCAGATATCCTCCTCAGTGGCGCGATTGCCATTCACGAAGATCGCACCTAGGACCGCTATCAGGATGCTGGTCTTGGGCACGGGGTCATTACTACTCAGCCTTAGATCATAGGTGAGGCCTAATTTGTTAACAATGGCATAGCTGTGGCTGGTGGGGTCTACTTCTTTCACATCAACTCCAAAGATCATCTCCATGTACTGACAGGTTTTCCTGAAGATCTCAGGGAATTCATGCGCATACTCTTTGAAAGCATCAATCATGTCTGCCCTCGTGATCGGCTCAAACATGTGATGCTTTCGCAGCATGAACCGTGACAACAAAGTCACCTTCTGATCTAAAGGGTCTGCAGGCAAGCTCCCAGTGTGCAACAGGGACATTGAAGAAGCTGCACTAACCACCTTCTCTTGGCTGCCAGCGCTCTCATCTGCTTTACTGGGCGAGAGGGGACTGGAGGCGGTGGAAGGGGAACAGGCACTCTGAGGACCCTCTGGGATACCAGCTGGGCCAGCAGCCAGAGCCTCCTCTGGGTTCCCGAGCATTAGAAGACCGCAGGAGGAGGCTGTGGTCTCCTCCTGAGCCTTGGAGACCTGTGCAGCCCCCAGGCCCTGGGTCTCACTCTGGGCCTGTTCTTCTTCCTGTGTGTAATGTGGACTCTCCTGACGCTGAGACATGCCCACTGCAGGCGGTGGGAGCAGGCAGGGATGTGGCAGGAGGACAGATGAAAGGAGTCCACGACCTAGGGAAAAAGGGGGGATGTGAGTGCCCTCATCTGGTAGATTCGACTCAGTCCGACAGAGTCCTCGAGCGCCGCAGTCAGACGGTCACTCCAAGAGCTTCCCAGGATGACAAAAGGGACGGAACTTTTTTCAGGTGTGGCCCTCTCCATTCTGACATAATTGGTCCCCTCACTCAATGTCCTTACCTTGGCACTTGACCAATCCTAGAACTCCTCTTTCCGTCGACTGAGGCCTCGCCTTTCAGTACAGGACTTCACCGACACTGTTCGAGGAAGGGAGGGAGGATGAAAGGGGTCCGACCTTGGGAGGAAACGGGAATGTGAGGGGCCTCATCTGCTAAACTCGACTCAGTCTGACAGGGTCCTAGAGCGCCGCAGTCTGACAGTCACTCGGGAGCTTCCCGGGATGACAAAAGGGACGGAACTCTTTTCAGGGGGACCCCTCTATACTATTTTGGTCCCCTCACTCAATGTCCTTACCTGGGCACTTG
Organism: Furipterus horrens; assembly: GCF_987537825.1. Taxonomy (NCBI): domain Eukaryota; kingdom Metazoa; phylum Chordata; class Mammalia; order Chiroptera; family Furipteridae; genus Furipterus; species Furipterus horrens. The sequence goes on along the minus strand of NW_028327187.1, from coordinate 94,539,771 downwards.
ACCAATCCTAGAACTCCTCTTTCCGTCGACTGAGGCCTCGCCTTTCAGTACAGGACTTCACCGACACTGTTCGAGGGAGGGAGGGAGGATGAAAGGGGTCCGGCCTATGGAGAAAACGGGGATGTGAGGGGCCTCATCTGCTAAACTCGACTCAGTCTGACAGGGTCCTCGAGCGCCGCAGTCTGACAGTCACTCGGGAGCTTCCCAGGATGACAAAAGGGACAGAACTCTTTTCAGGGGGACCCCTCTATACTATTTTGGTCCCCTCGTTCAATGTCCTTACCTGGGCACTCGACCAGTCCTGAACGCCTCTTTCTGCCGACTGAGGCCGTGCCTTCCAGTACAGGACTTCACCGAAGCTTCTCGAAACCGGAAGTTAGAGGGTGTCCCTTCCGTTCCTTCCCCCACGCGCAACTCCTTACGGTGACCGGGTACCTCCCACCCTGAAAGCAGGAGAAAGGTTCTTTGGGTTCTGTATATTCTGGGGTATTTAACCTCGCTGGGCAAGGGATTCCTCCTTCCGCAGAAGTGAGTTGTGCCGTGTGCACCAAGATCCTCATCACCACCGTCAGACTCCCAAGACAACATAGGCAGAGGAAGTCGCTGTCTGAGAGTAACTCTGGAGCTTCTGACCGCCAACAAAGTGGTGGAATTCTTGGAGTTTCTGCCATTCTCCAGTTCATGGTGCTCTCAGTCCCAACCCAGTGTCTGAACTGGGGCTCTTCCCACTGCTAACATGAGGCTGCACCTCCTCAACTCAAGGCCCTCCCCATTTTTAGACGCTTGAGGCCCAAGTCAGGGGATGCCACTTGTAGCCACCTCTGCCAGGAGTCTGCCAGGGTTGAAAGCAGGGGTGCGGCTGTGTGGGGTCCCTCTCTCCTAGGGTAACTGGTTCCCATAGCCCTCACTTAGGGTCTATATCTTGGCTGCAGTCCTTTTCATTAATTACTTCTTAGGCAGTGCCACCTCCCTGAAAATCTTTGTGCCTTTACTACACTGTGACCCTCATAGAGATTGAGTCCAAGTTCCAGATTAGATGCTAGGTGGTGAAGCTGCAGCACAGTGCATAAACACACACACATAATTTCACATGGGGTCCTTTCTCCAGCCAGTGGAGAATCTCTTCTAATAGATTTTCTACAGGGAAGAGGCTACATAGATACATTGTTATGGAGTCTTGCTATTCATGTTGGAAACATTGCATCACTTCTTATAATCATGTAGTGCAAGAGTTCTAAAAGCCAATGTGGGCCCATTAGGTTAATATGTGCCTCCTGACTTCTGATCACTGGATAAGTAATTGAAATAATAAAGCAAGACAGAATTGTTATTTTATGGATGAGGAGCCTGGAGCATGGAGAGGTGTGGAAGTGGTTTGCAAGTGATTTGTTACTGATCAGAGTTAAAATATTAAAGTCATGTTTTATGACTATGTTCTCAGAGAAAACATTTCAAACAATAGATTCAAATCAAAATTCTTTCTTGCCTTTTCAATCTTCTCTGTCACCTGTACTGCCATATAACTTCATTATGAGTTAATTTTGTATGGATATAATTGTGCATTTGATTTACATAAATAAAATTTATATAAATTACAGAAATGGAATAATCAAGTACATATTATTTTGCTGTTTGCTTTTCCCTTTAATTAATAGTCTATCTTGAGGAGAGTTTCATACCAAGCCTCAGAGTGGCCTGAGTGTTTGAAAAACAGGTATTTTATTATTATTTGCAAATTTAAGATGTCTTTGATGAAATTCTATATATTTTCTATATTCCTAGACTTTATAAGCAGCCTATATATAGATATGCCATTTTTTAAATCTAAAAAGTAAAGTAGATGGCTACTTCTATAATTAAAACTCTCATATTTGCTTCACATATATTCACAAATGGAAAGTGTGTTGAGATATATAATTAGGGTGTGAGGTATCGTTCATGAGAATTAGCAGGCCATTCTTTCCCTGGGTAATGAGAAATGTGAGGAACAATCAAATTAAAAGATTGAGTAGGGCTATAACTTTTTTCTTTTATGGGCTTACCTCTGCATTCCCATTTCTTCATCTGCAAGGTCAGCCCACAAATCTTTATTGATCACAGTGATGAAATACTCAGTAGTGTGTTGTGAAGCATATGCAAAATATGATGACCTAATCCTGATGTCCAATGGCCCAAAAACTCTAACACAAGGTTCAATGAGGGGTTTTCCACTTTCTGAGAGTTTATGATTTTATTTCTATTCTGCCTTTGGGTAAAATGATTGCATCACCTAACACATCTCGTTCTAGAATCATTTTAAAGCCCTTTAGATTTATTTTGTTTACTTGTATTCGTTTTCTGAAACTGGGGTAGGAGAGTAGGACAGGATCCACCGTCTGTGCCTGCATTTCATTCCTTTAGCCACTCTCATACTCTATCATTAGCATAAAATAGATTTAATTCCTCTGCTTCTTACATGCTTTGGGGTTTGAAGAAATGGATTACTTATGGACTACATGGAATTCATGCCCTCTAGAATTTCAGTGCTTCCTTCTTCATATTTCCACGATTTGAGTCTATGTTATGTCTCCTTTCAAAGCAAAGGTGCTTTAAAGTGGGTAAAATTCTGAATTATACTGTTTCACATGATGTTTCAATAGCATATTAGACACTTAAAATAGACAATTGCTAGGATATACATTAAGTCAAAAAGCTGAAATAGAAGTATTTTTAATGTAATGACTGGATTTCTAATCATAGGAGTTTTAATGTGTTTGTTGTTCTATTAAAACTTGACAATTGTTATTGGAAATTCACTGTATTTAGAAAAGTAAATTAAAGCATTAAATTACTTTTTCTTGGTTTCTAAAATGAAGATAAAATGTCAAAATGTCAGTGGTGTTCATATAGGCTATTGGTTAAGCAGTTTATGATTGTTTGGTGTCATAAAATAGCCTGGTATATACTATATATAATATGCACATGCCATATGAATAAATAACACTGATCTCTCAAATGAAAATACTGATATCCAAATAAATGCAATGACTTAACCAAGTTCACTAAATTATACACAATTTGACTGATTAAATAATCAACTCAAATGATTAAGTTTAATTCCATAATCATAATATAATCTAAAAATTGTATTAAAAACATATTCTCATGATCCTGTGATTAAAATGTAGATGAACTCACAGTGATGTGTGTGTGTGTGTGTGTGTGTGTGTGTGTATAAAATTTATAGAATAAAATAGGTAACTCAGGATCTCCAAGCAGACCCTGAATGAAAACGTGTGTAGTAGTGATTTATTAAAGAACTATGCTCAAAGTGTCCCTGGCTGGTTTGGCTCAGTGGATTGAGCGTTGGCCTGCGAGCTAAGTGTCGCTGGTTCGATCTTCCAGTCAGGGCACATCAGAGAAGGAAAACTCTGACTCCAAAAAACCTCCGCTGCCTGGCGGCATACTTCTTCAGGGGAAAGGCTAAGGGAGTAAACCCCGACAGAAAATCCGGAGCCGGAGTCCCTAAGGCAGTTTGACGTTGTAGTCAACACCAGCAACTCCTGCGGCGCACCTGAAGCCAAGCTGTATTGACTCCGTCTTTCCCTTGGACCCTTCAGCTGCGAAGAGAGGGGGGGTCTGCTGCATGGGCAACAGCAGACCCTCCATATCACCCTTCCCAGGCTCTGTAGCTTCAGCTTCACTGGAGAGGACACTCCAGCGTCATCGCAAGATGTCAATTCAACACGGGAGGAGACAGATATCGTGTCACTCCCGAGTCGGACTGCACAGCCATTCTCGGCGGTGCAGATAGACTCTTAAGAAGCTACACCATCGTCTCTCGAGACGGACGGCTGCCGATACCGATATGCTCAAAGTAAAACCAGTAAGAAAGTGAAGGCAGCGTGATATAAAAGAAGAAGCCAAGCAAAGATAACATTTTAAGTGCACTTTTAGCCTGATCTTATGAGGAGCTCTGGAACATAAGTTAATCTTCAGAGTTCACCTTACCTTGTGGCAAAGAAGCTGGACTTTTAAACTCCCATACCAGTCAGATATTGGGATTATGGGGTGCCGGAGGAGCAAAGCATGGGGCCTCCAAGAAATTTTTGATTCTCTGTTTAGGCAAGGAGACTCCAATGTCCAAGAGCAATCCTTCAAAGGTCAATCAAAGGTACAGCATTTAGTACCATAATGTGTGGAAGTGAGGAGATTGGTACAGAGAATTAGAAAAGGGGATCTGAGCGGATTATGACTCAACACAGCAGTGCCTGCAACTTGGTATTGTGGGAAAAACATTGGACGTTAGGGACAGAGACTTACATGTTCAAGTTTCGGCCTTGCTCATCAGGCATAACCTTCGGCAAGTTATTTGGGAAATCTTACACAGATGTGTGTGAACAAACTCTTTTTAGTTTTATTCCACAACTTCAGCAAAATGCCTGAAACACTACTGGCATTCAGGAAAAGTGTTGAATAATGAAATCACTAAGCCTATTTTTATGTAGCTCTAGTAAGATTTATTTCATTGGGTTTTATAGTTATTGTTATTTGTTACTTTTTTATTTTTCTCTCTCTTCATTGCACACAACTTTACCTCCATAGTTTTAATTTATATCTTACTGGAACACTGACTAGATCTACCCCAGGATTGACTGGGATTAATTTTCACATCATAAATTTGTTATATATATCATACTTATTTATTTATTTTGAGGGAACTTAGCAGCAAGTCTGCCAGTCAGATTCTAGAAAGCACATTTGAACTTTGGACCTTTAACTAGATTCCCCATAAGTGTATTAAGACCAAAAAATTAAAAATAGATTTGATTAGCTAGTTACTATTAAGACAATCAATGTTGATCTACCAAGTCAGACATAAATGGAAAAGCCATTGAAAATAAAGTAGAGATTCTGAACTTATTGTTAACTGTCTGAAAACATGCGGAAAATTTTAACTTACATTCTGCCGCGACCCGTGCAGCTCGATGTCAGTACCAGAGGGGGGGGCGACCTGGAGATTAAAAGAAAAACACAGACATAAGACATAAGACACAAGATTAATGCAAAGCGGGGCTCAGGTTGTCCATTGCCCTCAGATGGAGAGACAATGACACCGGCCTGAGTCCACCAAGTTTATTTATAATGTTCTATTACATCAGCTACTGACATCAGCAGTCAGGGGGTAAAACTAACGAATGAAACTTCTAAGAAATGAAATTGATGAGAAGCTCCTGAGAAAGTTGTAGGGGGAGTGTTCTGAGATATCTTGCAAGTAGCCTCTGCTCTAATCTAATAGTCAGGACTTTCCCTGCTCCTGCTTTGTTTCCAGCCCCCACGGCTCCAGCTTTCCATATCAAAAGGCTACATGTTGCAGATGTATTCAGTTAGAGAAGACTTTGCAAGTACCTGACCCATCAGCAAATGTAGACAATCAGGCAAGACCTTGCAAATACCTGATCCCGGCCAAGCAAGTTGGCCTTCCTTTTGTAACTTCAGTTTTCACCATCTCATATGACATTCCCTCTGGGGGGCCAAGGGAAAGTCTGTTATAAAATACCCCGTTATTCGGTTGCTTTAAAATCTATTTTTATTGTGTTATTTCTTATACCTCGTGGGGCATTTATTTCTCTTCAGATTTTGATAGCTTCGATATAGCAATTCTCAAACTTATTCAGTGACCCTACTAGGGAAATTCACAAACTTCTATGTCCTTAAATGCACAAAAAGAAACATTTATTGAGGCAGTGTCTGTGCCTGGTGCAGTGATGAAGATTATTGTACTTTACTTCTCAGGTAATCCTCTGTGCAACCCTATGAGTTTGAGACCACAGTCATCCTGCTTTCACAAATGAGCTTCAGGCTGAGAGAGGCTAAGCAATTTGATCATGGCACGTAGAGAGGAAAAGGCAAAATCTGGATTCACACTCAGGTGATCGGAAGCCAGAGACTCAACTCCAAGCTCCAAAAGAGAGAACAAAGTTTGAAAGTCTCTATTAGAACTCAAGGTTCTCTGTGGGTGGGCCAGCCTACTTAAAAACCTGGGAAGTGTAAGATACAGAGAGACGGCTCTGCTCCCCCAATTAATATAGCCCTCATTATCAGCCACACAAACCAGAAAATTCTTTATCCTCCATAACTTTCTCAAGATATCTTAATGACTTATTCTTCACCCCTAACTCCAGTGAACAAAACTGCTTATTGGTGAAATATTATCACAAGAGTTTGCACAATGAAAGCAGTTGAAATCCCTGCTTGGCCTCCTTAGACACAAAAGAAGAGTTAACTTTATCTCAATGACTCCTTGGAGGATTGAGGTTCTCATACGAAAGCTAAAAGTTTTAAAAACAGTTTTCATTTACTTAAAAAAAATGACAGATTTTAGCAATTCCATTTTAGCAGATCGTTCTTATTTCTCTTTTCTTTATTTAGTTCAATTTTATTCATTTTTAGAGGGAGGGGAAGGGAGGGAGAAATAGAGGAGTGAAATATCAATGTGTGGTTGCCTCTTGTACTCCCCCAATGGGGACCTTGCCTGCAACCCAGTCATGTGTCATGACTGGGAATTGAACTGGCAACCCTTTGGTTTGCAGGCTGGCACTCAGTCAACTGAGCCACACTAGCCAGGCAGGTCAGTCTTTTTTCAATAAAAATAAAACATTAAACAGTCCTATTGATGCCATTTTTACTAACAAAGAAAAATTTAAAATAATTTTACTGCCTATAATATGGGTACTGTCATGTCAGGGTGACCATAGCCAGGATCCTTGCCTCCACACATATGTATTTGCATTTGCCTAGGTCACCTTATCTAAGAGAATTCTTTCTGCATAAGCTCAGAGTGGTCATGTGCCACCTTTGTTAACTTCATATATATATGGGTCCCTTCTCTTCAAGTGGTGCGGATGATACCGGACCCCTACATCCTTGCCCACAGTCGTAGCACAAGAGTGAAGGAGGATGATCCTTCGGCCCCTGTTCTAGCTCACTGCTACAAGAATTGTAAGACAGATCCTGTTGTTCCCATCCTCACCTGCAGGAGTGAGATTAAACTGGTATGAATTCCCTATCCAATGCTCCACCGTCATTTTTCAGTCTCGCCAAATCTACAGGTACATAACGATTCAATGAGAAACTCCATGAATTCATAAAAGAAGCATCACCAAGTGCAAGGAGGGCACCAAAGTGAGCAGAGCAACAGGCAAAGTGAGAGGCTGCTGGGTTCACAGAAGAGGTACACATGCAAATTTTCAAATCTGACCTGGGTCTCTGTGGACTAAATTAGAGGTAAAACTGGCTCAGTGCTAGCATTGGGAAATGCTTACTCTTCATTGTCCAAAAGGCCTGAAATGTACTAGGAAGGAACATTAATTAGTCTTGCACAAAGCAGACCTTCACATTGCAAGCGTTACAAATGGATTTGGGTTTAACACCACCTGCATTGGCAGCTGAGAGAATAACACAGGAATTTGGCATGTGAACCTCATTATGTATGTTGCATTATGAGTAGAGTCCACGAATGACAGCTGCCCCAATACTGTAGTTCTGTTATTGGAGAAACCCTGGTTCTTCTCATCAATACAATAAAGAATTACAGATCAGCGAGCCTATTAGCATGTACACAAAGTTTATTAGTGAACGGGAGAGCAAAAGCAAGGGTGGCCAAAGGCCAGGGTGGCAAGCTCACCCTAGGGTGTCTAGAGGCCCTGAGGCCAGAAGGCCAAGAGCGCCAAGAGTACCATGAGACCCAAGAGAGTGAGTTCTTTGTTCTGAGGACTTATATAGTTGGTTGGGTGGGGGTGAAGAAGCTACATATTGATTGATGGGTAAAAGTGGAGCCAGCTTTTCCTGGGGAGACATGACTACCCAAACTTAAGCATGTGGGGTTCTGTTAGCCCAAATCCTTATCTTGTTCCAGATTCCATTTGTTCATCTTGCATGCATGACAGGAAGCAGGTAATTAAAGTTGGGGCAGTTACCCAAAGTTATTTATGGGCTCTTCTGTGAGCATTAGGAACTCTCTATAAAACAGATAATGACCAAAGGTAGGCAATTAACCAAAGTTGTTTTGTGGACCTTTTTCTCTGGGCACTGCAGACCCTCTGTTGCCTTTCTGACCTTGGGATGAAAGCACAGTTTCAAAGGCTTCCTTCCCAGATAGTGGAAAGGACACATAGAATTTCAAGGACTGTCCTCCTCCTGGGCTAACACAGTGTTTCTTGTGATGTTGTAACACCTGGCAATATTATCAGGTCAGGTTCAGGGCTGCTGAGTTAGTGGTTCAGACAGTCTCCCTCACTACTCATTCGACTATACCAGAGAAAAGGCATTGCCCACATCTTGAAAAAAAAATAACTTGAAGTTTCTAGTGGGTGTATATGAGGAATCCATAAAATTCCCATAGGAAAGCAAATTTAACACTGGAAAAGTCATTCTGGATACCCCTGGATTATTTCTGGACCAGTCAAGCAATATTTTTTTTCCTGTCTCTACAATCTATTTATTTTACTGCTGCTGGAGAGCTCAAGTCAGTCATTCTAAAAGGAAGTGGAGCTGAGGTGGAGGTGGGGTGAGGGGAGATAACAGAGTAGTGAAAGCTAAAGGGGACTTCCTGCTATATTACAGGCTTTAGAGTTTAAGGCAGACCTGAACTGGAGGAGGAGAAACATTTCCATTGGATAAGATTAGAGTTTATGTGTTTTATGACACTTGTGTTGACATTTAATTACTGGAATAGGATTTTCATATATAAGACATATGTGGAAATATAGAGATTTTATATTTCCCCTTCATTGATAATTTTAAGCAGAATAACCTCAAAATCAAATGTACATATGTGGTTATGATACAAAAAACTGATTAGATCACTGGGGAGAAGTAGGAGGGGCTGTAGGAGGACTTTGCTGAGGCAATGGAAAGCAGTCTAGGATGGGATTGATTGAGAAGCTGAATGTCTCCAGAGCCAATGGAAATAAAAAGAGAGCTGGCTCTTTGATTCACGAGCTTTTCTGGCTCTTGAGCTGACTCTCAGGCTCTGGCTCTGGCTCTCGGCTCTTTTTCCTTGAGGATGCCTGGATGATTGTGCTGCAGCTGCCTGCATTCCCAACGAACGGTATTTTGCATGGGAAGGAACTCTGGGCACAGCCTAGGATTGGGCTGGCCTGGCAGAGGGTGGCAGGTTTATTCTTTGGGTGTTCTAGAGGGGATATCCTCTGAGACAGAAGCCTGTTATTCTTCCAAAATTGTGCTTTTGTAGCTTATGTTGTTTTAGTTTGTAAACTAACCCTGTAGAAACTAACAGGCGAAAACCTAGGAGAACCCAGATGTTAGAATTTAGCCTAAATTGACAGGCTTAATGATTAAAGCTGTGACTTGATAGGCTTAAGTGACTGCTTTTGAATAAAGACTGCTTTCCTTTGTCACCAAACCTTTGACCCCAATTGTCGTTTGGTAACAGTTATATAAAGACGTTTTTAAAACACTGTATTTTAATACTTTAAAATAGTGAAACATGTAAAACATTTACAAATGTTAAGATATTGAAAATATTTTAAAGTGTAAGAACTAATATGCATAAATAATGGAAAATATATGTTAAAATTGTAAGGGTTTGCAAATTAATGCTTATGTACCTGGAAAACACAAAAGTAGTAAGTGAAAACCAATTAGAACTCAGAATAGAACTTAGTGATGTTGCTATTTATAAACAAACTGGTAAAAATCAATAGCTTCCTATATGTCAGCAATAAACAGATAATTGAATAAAAAGTATTACTTCAGCCCTGGCTGGTGTGGCTCAGTGGATTGAGCACTGGCCTGCAAATCGAAAGGTCGCCGGTTCAATTTCCGGTCAGGGCACATGCCTGGATTTTTGGTTAGGTCCCCAGTTGGGAGCAAGCAAGAACTTGATATTCCTCTCCCTCTCTTCCCTTCTCTCTAAAGATAAATAAATAAAATCTTTTAAAAAACGACTTCAATAGCAAAAACAACTAGAAAAAGCTTAATAACATGGACAAATACTATATGAAAACAACAAACCAAATAACTTTCATATTGATATGAAAGAAAACTTAAATAAATGTAAATACAAAATATTTCACTGTGGGTAAAATCAGATGTGTAAATGTCAGTTGTTTCCAAGGTAATTTAGGAAATTAACCAATAGCAATTTTAAGGACGTTGATAATTTTAAATTTGACTTGAAAAATAAGTGGTGAAAACAAGACAATATTGAGAATAAACAAATAGTGAAGGGGCAGCAAGTTTTTATTAAAAATGGTAAAAAAAATATTATCAGGTGAAAATGATTTAAAGCTTTTGCACGAATAGATACACAAAACAGAACATAATATAAAGCTCTGAGCAATAGAAGTCCATGTAATAGAATGTACAGATCATAGTGCTTCTCCCTGAAATAATTAAACTCCCTGAAATAATTAAACTTTTAAGAACAGTGACATATTTCTAAGGGCAATAGAAGTTTTATTGCTTGTAACATCTTTTGCAAACAAGAGAACAGGGAGTGAGGCAGCCAACGAACAACCACATTCCAGGTGATAAGAATTCTTCTGTGGAAAATGTATCTTTGGATGAGTTCTTTTTATTTTATTTTATTTTATTTTATTTTTAGTTTTTTATTAGTTGTTCCACTTTTTCCCCCATTGCTCCCCCAATCCACCCAGCGCACCTCTTCTCCCACAGTCAATCCCCACCCTGTTGTCCATGTCTATTGGTTATTGGGTGAGTTCTTATAAGTTTATTTTGGTTTTATTACCTACAGTACTTTAATCTTGAAAATTATGAGTTCCTTCCATCAGTCCCAGACAATACGCAACTTATACATATTCTCCAATATTTAGTTTTTACTAAAGATGCTTTAAAAATATTCCAAGTGTCTTTCAGCTCTATAATAGGACGCAGACCCAGTCTTATTTCTAGAATGACAAGTAAGAGCTATTCTACAGCGTTATGGAAGGAAGGGATGTCTGGATAAGAAAAAATAAAGCAGAAATGACCTTATAATCAGTTGTTCAATATAGTTTGCTCTAATTTTGATAGAATGTTCAACAAACCCATGAGTAATAATAATAACCAACACTTGCTTGTGTCAAGAAAGGACTAAGCATTTTACATATAACTTGTTTCATGCAGTCCTCACAACAAACAGCATGATTAGATATTATCACCATTATTATTAAACATATAGAGAAACTGAAACACTGGCTGTTTAAGTTACTATCCTGCAAACATAAATTAATAAAGAGCATGCCTGGGATTTGAATTCAGGCAGTTTGATTCCAGAACCCATGATTTTTATTTTTGTGGGCTACTGCTTCCTTGTAACATTAATGTTAAATTTCTTGAACTTAAATCTCTGAAGTTCTCAGAAACTCTCTTTTTTTTGTTGCCAGGGAGATGTCTCATTTGCTGTTGCAAACACAACAGTTATTTTCAAACCTTGAATAATATTAAAATCACCTATGGATGCCTGGGACTTATTCCAAACCAATTAAGATTGGACCTGTAGGATGTGTTTTGAAAAGCCATCCACGTGATTCTGATGTGCAGTGAGGGTTACAAATCACTGACTTCTGCCGATACAAAAATATAAAATTAAGTGGTCATTTATCTGATACCTTATAATTTACATCTGATACCTTATAATTTACATACACTGTAAATGGCATAAATATATACCTTTTATATTTGTAATGTTATATATTTCTTATCTATTTTTATTAATTTCCCATGATATACAAAGGCCTAAACATTTGTTTCAATTTTGGTAAAATTATATATCCATCAATGTAGCCCTAATGAGCTCCTCCTCCCTTGATCTTCTATGGTAATTTTTGTCTTTACCATTTAGCAGCTAATTATGTAAGGTCTTAGAGCAACTCTTCTATTTCAAATTGGAACAAGGGGTTTTTTGTTTGGTAATTTTAAAAGTTGGAAGAACAAATTTGAAAATATAATGACTGCTCGATATTTAGAATTCAAAGATAGCAGGAAAGTAAAAAGAAGAATGCAAAGAGTCTACAGTGCATGATTAATTAAGTTTTAATATTGAGTGAACATCATTACAGTCCTTTCTTCTGCTTATATATGGATGAGTGGATGGATGGAAAGCTAGATTTTTAAAAATTCAGCTTTATTAAGATATTGACATATAACACTGTGTAAGTATAAAGTGTTCAGCATGATGATTTGAAACATATTGTGAAATTATTACCACATTAAGGTTAGTTAATACATCTATCACCTCTCATAAGTATAATTTGTGTGTGTGTGTGTGTGTGTGGTGAGAGCGTTTAAGATCTAATCTCTTAGCAACTTTTAACTATATAACACAGCATAGTTAACTATAGTTACCATGCTCTGTATTAGATCTGAAGAATTTACTCATCTTACAAGTGGAAGTTTGTACCTTAACCATCACCACATTTCCCTAACCTCCTAGCCCCTGGAAACCTCCATTCTACTCTGTTTCTGAGTTTGACTTTTTTTTTTTCTTTTTTCAGATTCCACGTATGTGAGATCATATGGTATTGATCTTTGACTTATTTCACTTAGTGTAATGCCCTCAAGGTCCATCTATGTTGTCTCAAATGGCAGTGATAGTATTGAGGAAAGATAAAGGGTGAAAGATGTCAGTGGTTCTCAAACTTGGATGTCTACAGAATTGCTTATGACATTTATTGAAGGTGAAGATTCTTATAATATATCCCAGGCTTTGGTGCAAGTAGGTATTTGCAATTTTTTCAACAGTAACCTGGGTAATTCTGATGGAGGTTGTCAGACCACATGAAATGAATCTCAGGAAAGAAGGGAAATAGCACTGGGTATTGCAAAAATACTGATTCCACCTCCTTGATCTGTTCCAGGGGAGGTATGGGGAAAATGGTATCTTTGGATATAGCTGGATTTTAGTTAAGCATAGTTGTTAAAAAATAATAATGTTTCCTGAGTTTCAACATACTATGTCTCCAAGAAACTTGAATTTTAGTGCTTCAAAATCTTACCTTCAAGATTTTTATTTACTCCTTCGTTTGTGTGTTTGTTTCTCATTCTCTCTTTAGTGAGACTAGTAACATTCTTGGTGGAGGTAATGATGAACTGGCCATTCTGAAAATATTACCCCATGGTCAAGTATTGGAACCCACTTTACCTTCCTCCCCAATTGCAACTTTGTGCTGAGGATTCTTCATGGCCCAACCTGATCCCCAGATATGTTGGGTGTAGTTTATCTCAATGTGTCTCCTTTCAAGACAAGCTTTTTGTGCAGTCAGATTTTCATGCTCTATTGTCCTTTTTTAAGTTTGTGTATCCTATCAGTATTGATGATTTTTGAAATATTATACTGTAAGGTTAGGGTGGAGAGAAAATATGTTTGTATTTCTGCAGAGTTGGAGGTTTATGAAAAAAAGTTTCACTTACATTTGAGATCCTAGCGTAAGAGCAAGACTTGGGGAGTTAGAGAGAATTCTATAAAGATATAGCTAAACACAGAGGGATGTATTTGCATTTCAACAGAAAGTGAGACCTTGGAGACATCTCTACTTTGTAGAGTCCTGGGACATCAGAGCTTATCTGGTCCTTGGAAAAATGTATTTATATTCCTGGTAGAGAAGGAAACATCCTAACAAATGTACACATCTCTTAAATCAGGTAACATTTATTCAGTTTTCAGAGCTTCTCCTGTGTGTGCAGTTAAAAAAAAAAACAACTGTACAGTTACTTTAACCTATTCAAAAGGTATTGCCAGTAAATATCTGAGTGTAATAATATTAAAAAAATAATCTGCTCAAAAGAGAATCAGAGGCATAGAAACAGACATCTGTGAGAGGGGATGAAAGAGGTGGAAACTAGTTGAAAGAAGGTGAAGGGTTAGACAAAGAGCATATATGCATGACACATGGATTAAAACAATGGTGTGAGGATTGCCTGTGGTAGTAGGGAGTGCTGGGTGGAGAGAGGCAAAGGGGGAAAAATTTGGACAACTGTAATAGCATAAATAATAACATAAAAAATAATAAGCTGCTCAAAGTAATACTTATGTTAAAAAACATAGTGTGGGATGACAGATTCTACTCCCCTTCCTTTGAGAGTCAACGACATTCCACTTATGGTAGAATAAAAGTCACTGTAGATTAAAGCATCCAATACACAGCAGATATGCATTGAAAGCCTATGAAACCATATGTTATCAGAGAAACCCTGTTCCTTCTCATCAATGCAATAAAGAATTACAGATCAGCGAGCCTATCAGTGTGCACGCAAAGTTTATTAGTGAATGGGAGAGCAAAAACAAGGGTGGCCAAAGGCCAGGGTGGCAAGCTCACCCTAGGGTGGCCAGAGGCCTTGCAGTCAGAAGGCCAAGAGTGCCAAGAGTGTCATGAGACCCATGAGAGCAAGTCCTTTGTACTGAGGACGTACATAGTTGGTGGGCTGGTGGCCAGCTTTTCCTGGGGGGACGTGACTACCCAAACTTAGGTATGTGGGGGTCTGTTAGCATGAATCCTTATCTTGCTCCAGACTCCATTTGTTCATCTTGTTAAAAAAAAAGATACATGGCAGGAAGAAGTTAACTAAAATTGGGGCAGTTACCCAAAGTCATTCATGTGCTCTTTCTGTAAGCACTAGGGACTCCCTGTAAAACAGATAGTGACCAGAGGACCAAAGTTGTTTTATGGGCTTTTTCTTCTTTGGACACTGTGGATCCTCTTCCAACTTTCTGGCCTTAGGATGAAAACACAGTTTCAAAGCCTTTCCTTCCAAGATAGTGGAAAGGATACACAGAATTTCAAGGACTTTCCTCCTCCTGTGCTAAGATAAACAAAATTGAAAAATCTTTAACCAGACTCATCAAGAAAAAATGAGAGACAAACCAAATAAATAAAATCAGAAATGAAAAAGTAGTTACAATCAATACTACAGAAATACAAAGGATTGTAAGAAATTGCTATGAATAACTATATGCCAAGAAATTGGACAACCTGGGCAAAATGGACAGATTTATATAAACATACAGGCTTCCAAAATGGAATAAAGAAGCAGAAAGCCTGAATAGACCAATAACAACTAGTGAGGTTGAAGCAGTAATAAAAAAAGAACTCCTGGCATTCAAAAGCCCTAGACCGGATGGCTTCACAGGCAAATTTTACCAAAATTTGAAGCACTAACTCCTATCCTTAATCTATCCTAAAAAAATTCAAGAAGAAAGAATCCCAAACTCTTTTTACAAGGCCAGTATTATCCTAATTCTAAAACCAGGTAAAGGCACAACAAAGAAAGAAAACTACAGGCCAATACCTCTGATGAACATAGATGCTAAAATCCTCAACAAAATATTGGCAAATAGGATCCAGCAGTACATTAAAAGGATCATACACCATAATCAAGTGGGATGCAAGGATGGTACAAAATTTGCAAATCAATAAACATAATACACCACATAAACAAAATGAAAGACAAAAATCACATGATCATATCAATAGATGCTAAAAGATCATTTGATAAAGTACAGCATCCATTTATGAAAAAAACACTCAGCAAAGTGGGAATAGAGGGAGCATACCTCAACATAGTAAAGGCCATATAGGAGAAGCCAACATCATACTCAATGGGCAAAAACTAAAAGCTTTCCCCTTAAGACCAGGAACAAGACAAGAATGACCTGCCCTCTCCACTTTTATTCAACATAATATTGGAAGTTTTAGCCACAGCAGTCAGAATAGAGAAAGAAATAAAAGGCATCCAAGTTGGAAAGGAAGAAGTAAAACTGTCATTATTTGCAGATGACATGATAGTGTACATAGAAAACCCCGTAGGTCCCAGCAAAAAAAACTACTTGACCTAATAAATAAATTTGGAAAATTAGCGGGATGTAAACTCAATACTCCAAAACTGAAGGCATTTTTGTACATCAACAATGAAATATCAGAAAGAGAAACTAGGGGGAAAATCCCATTTACTATAGCAACAAGAAAAATAATGTACCTAAGAATAAACTTAAACAAGGAGGTAAAAGACCTATACTTGGAGAACTACAGCACACTGAAGAACGATATTAAGTTACAAATAAATGGAAGCATATATCGTGTTCATGGGTTGGAAGAATTAACATCATTAAAATGTCTATACTACCCAAAGCAATATATAGATTCAGTGCAATCCCTATTGAAAGACCAAAGAAATATTTCACAGATTTAGAACAAATACTTCAAAAATTTATATGGAACCTAAAATGACCCCAAACAGCCTCAGTAATCTTGAGAAAGAAGAACAAAATAAGAGGGATCACAATACCTGATATTAAACTATACTATAAGGCCACTACAATTGAAACAGTCTGGTACTGGCACAAGAACAGACACATAGATCAATGGAACAGAATAGAGTGCAAAAATAAAGCCATGTCCCTATGGGCAATTAATAATTGACAACGGGGGCAGGAGCATAAAATGGAGTAAAAATAGCCTTTTCAACAAATGGTGTTGGGAGATCTGGAATGGTACAATGCAAAAAAATAAAAATAAAACTAACCCATCAACCCACACCATACATCAGAATAAACGCAAAATGGATAAGAATTAAATATAAGTCTTGATACCATAAAAGATCTAGAAAAGTATTCAAAGGGACTTCTGGCCAAGATGGAGGTGTAGACAGATATGCTGTGTCTCCCTCCACAACTAAGAAGGAATACAACTACCTCAAAACTAGAGACAACCAGAAGTTCCAGAAAATCGAGCTCCATGGAAGTCCAACAAACAAAGATATAAAGAATAAATACTCATCCAGACAGGTAGGAAGAGCAGAGCTGGGGCAGAGAGGACGTGGTGTGGTGGGGGTAGCGGTGGCGGCAGCAGAAGGCTGCTGGAAAGCACAGTCACATGTTTTAAAAAGTCATGAAGAACACCTGGGGAACATTCCTAGCTCCTGACCAGACCGCACAGCTCACGGTCCCAGCACTGGGGAAAATCAAGCCTGATTGTTTCTGACTGTGCAAACCAGTGGGAGTTGGGGCAGAGGAAGAAACTGCCAGTCTCTCAGCAGAATCTGCTTGTTTAAAGGCCCCCCACAGTCCTAGAACCTCCGCAGACCTACCTACTCTGGGAACAATGGCCAGGGCAACAGCTAGGGAGGCACCAGTCCCATACGAAAGTGAGAGAAGTGCCTGGAAAGAGGGTGAGTGCTGAGCAAGCGGCATTGTTCTTTCTCAGACCCTTCCCCCACATACAGCACCACAACTGATGAATACCTAAGGTTCCACCCCTTACAATGTAACAGCTGCTACCGCTCTACCTAAGACACAGAGGCAAACAAATACAGGAGCTGTCAAGTTGAGGAGACAGAAAAGCATGGCCCAAAAGGGGGAATGGATCAAGGTTTCAGTGGGAGAACTAAGCGATGAGGAGATAGCCAACCTAACAAACAAGGAGATAGCCAACTTAACAGACACAGAGTTCAAAACACTGGTGATAAAGATGCTCACAGACTTGACAGATATCCTTAATTATAGCAAACACATAAGAGAAGTGAAAGTTATGCTAAATGAAACGAAGGAAAATCCACACAAAACCAGTGGTGAAGGGAAGGAAACTGGGGTTCAAATAAATGGTTTGGAACATAAGAAAGAAAGAAAAAAACAGTCAATCAGTACAGAATAAAGAAACAAGAATTGAAAAAAATGAGGAGAGGCTTGGGAACCTCTGGGACAATGTGCAAACATCTGAACCATGGGGGTGCCAGAAAGAGAAGAGGAAGAGCAAGAAATTGAAAGCTTACGTGAGAAAATAATGATGGAAAACTCCCAAAATTTGGTGAAGGAAATAGACATAGAATTTCAGGAAGCACAGAGAGTCCCAAACAAGCTAGATCCAAAAAGGACCACACCAAGACAAATCATAATTAAAATGCGAAAAGTTAAAGATAAAGAAAGAATCTTAAAAGCAGCGAGAGGAAACCAGAGAGCTATCAACAAAGGGGTGCCTATAAGACTTTCAGGTGATTTCTCAAAAGAAACTTTGCAGGCAGGAAGGGATTGGCAAGAAGTATTCAAGGTGTTGAAAAGCAAGGACTTACAACCAAGATTAGTCTATCCAGCAAAGCTATCATTTAGAATGGAAGGGCAAATAAAGCGCTTCCCAGACAAGGTAAAGCTTAAGGAACTCATCATCACCAAACTATTATTATATAAGATGTCAAAAGGATTTACTTAAGAAAAACAAGATAAAAATTATAAACATTAAAATGACAACAAACTCACAACTATCAACAACCGAATCAAAAAGTAAAAACAAAATCCAACTAAGCAAACCAGAATAGGAACAGAATCACAGGTCTGGGGATCATTTGGAGGGTTATCAGCTAGGAGAGGGAAGGGGAGAAATGGGGAAATGGTGCAGGGACCAAGAAGCATAATTGGTTGGTACAAAATAGACAGGGGGAAATTAAGAATAATATAGGAAGCCCTGGCTGCTGTGGCTCAGTGGACTGAGCTTCAGCCTGCGAACCAAGTGTCGCCGGTTCGATTCCCAGTCAGGGCACATTACTAGGTTGCACGTCAGGTCCCCAGTTGTGGGGGGGGTGTGAGGCAACCACACAGTGATGTTTCTCTCCCTCTCTTTCTCCTTTCCCCTCTCTCTAAAAATAAATACATTCATACATAAAATTGTTTTAAAAAAGAGAATAATATAGGAAAGGGTGAAGCCAAAGAACATATATGCACAACCCATGGATATGAACTAAGGGGGATGGGATTGCTGGAGGGTAGGGGGGTACTGGGCAGAGGGAAGCAAAGAGGGAAAAATTGCAATACTGTAACAACATAATCAATAAAATATACTTTAAAAAAAAGAAGTATTCACAGGGATGAAAAGCAAGGACCTACAACCTAGATTACTCTATCCAGCAAAGCTATCATTTAGAATGGAAGGGCAGATAAAGTGCTTCCCAGACAAGATAAAGCTAAAGGAGTTTGTCATCATGAAGGCCTTATTATATGAAATGTTAAAGGGACTTATTTAAGAAGAAGAAGATGAAAATCATGAGCATTAGAAAGACAACAAATTCACAACTATCAACAACTGAATCTAAAAAATAAAAATAAACAAACTGAGCAAACAACCAGAATAGGAACAGAATCATAGATATGAAGATCATTTTGAGGGTTAGCAGCTGGAGGGGAAGGGGAGAATGGAGAAATGATGCAGAGATTAAGAAGGATAATTGGTAGGAAAAGAAATAAATAGGGGGCTGTTAAGAATAATATGGAAAATGGAGAAGATAAAGAATTTATATGCATGACTCATGGATATGAACTAAGGCAGGGGGAGATTGCTGGAGGGAAATTGGGTACCAGCCAGAAGAGGTTAAAAGGGAAATATTAAGATGACTGTAATTGCATTATCCATAAAATATACTTTTAAAAAAGATTGAATTAAACAAGAAAAAAACCTAAAAAGCAAAAAAAAAAAAAAAAAAAAAGTCCTAGAGGAAAACATAGGCAGTAAAATTCCAGATATCCCATGCAACAATATTTCCCCAATATATCTCCTAGGGCAAAGGAGATAAAGTAAAAACAAACAAATGGGACTACATCAAATTAAAAAGCTTCTGCACAGCTAAAGAAAACATCATAAAATGAAGACGGATCCAACCACATGGGAAAAAAATTGTTGCCAATGATACCTTGGACAAGGGTTTCACCTCCAAAATATAAAAATAACTCATACAACTAAACATCAGGAAGACAAACAATTCAATTAAAAAATGGGCAAATGACCTGAACAAACACTTCTTCCAGGAGGACGTAGAGATGGCCCATAGACATTTGAAAGGATGTTAAACATCACCAGCCATCAGAAAGATGGAAATTAAAACTACAATGAAATACCACCTTACATCTATCAGAGTGTCCATCATTAACAAATCAACAAACAAGTGCTGGTGAGGACGTGGAGAAAAGGGAACCTTCATGCACTGCTGGTACGAACGCAGACTGGTGCAACCACTGTAGAAAACAGTATGGAATTACCTCAAAAAAACTAAAAATGGAACTGCTTTTTGACCCAGTGACTCCACTGCCTGGATTAATCTCTAGAATTCTGAAACACCAATTCAAAAGAACATATGCACCCCAATGTTCACAGCAGCCTTATTTACAATATCCAAGTGCTAGAAACAGCCTAAGTGCCCATCAGTAAATGATGAATCAAAAAACTGTGGTACAGGCTAATCTTTATGTGCCATCACTAACACCCCACACATCTGGGAGGCAGGTGACTGCCTTGTCCACATTGCAAGGCCGGGGAAGCTGGGGCTCCCACAGAGGCTGGAGGGGATGGACAGTGGGGATGCAGTCCTCACCTGGATAACCCAGTGTGCAGGGACACGAGAGGAAATGAGCACCCCCATACACCACCCACGACTGTGGGGACCAGAAGCCTTCCGACGGCCTCCGGAATCCCTCTGCAGATCGGACAGCCCAGGTCCCTGGCCAGTGTGCAGGGCCTCAAAGAGCCCCACCCTCGGCACCTAACCTCCTGCAGAGACTCCGTCCGACACGAGTGCAGCCCTTCATTAAAAATAAAAAACAAGTGACTTCCGGCCAAGATGGAGGCCTAGACAGACACGTTGGGTCTCCCTCCACAAGTAAGAAGGAATACAACTATCTCAAAACTAGACACAACCAGAAGTTCCAGAAAATAGAGCTGCTTGGAAATCCAGCCAACAAAGATATAAAGAAGAAATACTCATCCAGACACGTAGGAGGGGCGGAGCTGGGGCGGAGAGGATGTGGTGTGGTGGCGGCGGCAGTGGTGGCAGTAGCAGGCCTGCGGAAAGCGCAGTAACATGTTTTAAAAAGTCAGGAGAGACACCTGGGGAGCGTTCTCAGCTCCTGACCAGACCCCGTAGATCATGGTCCCAGTACCAGTGAAAATCAAGCCTCATTGCTTCTCACTGTTGAACCAGCGGGCGTTGGGGCAGAGGCAGAAACTGCCGGTGTCAGCAGGGTCCACTTGTTTAAACGGTCCCCACTGTCCTAGAATGTCCACAGACCCACTCACTCTGGGAACAACGGCCTAGGCAACAGCTAGAGAGGTGCTAGTCCCATATGGAAGTGGGAGAAGTGCCTGGAAAGGGGGTGAGTGCTGGGCAGGTGGCATAGTTCCCTGTCTGACCCCTCCCCAACTTACGGCGCCACAATGTGGTGAAACAGGTCACCCTACACTGATGAATCCCTAAGGCTCTGTCCCCTATAACGTAAGAGGTGCGATAAACCTTGCCCAAATCACAGAGGCAAACACAGAAAGATGAGGAGACAGAGAAGTACAACCCAGAAGCGGGGGCAGATCAAGGTCCCATTGGCACAACTAAGCAATGAGCAGATAGCACACCTGGCGGATGAGGAGACAGACAACCTAAGAGAAGCACAGTTTAAGGCAGTGGTGATTAGGATGCTCATAACTCTAACAGCAAAGATGAAACAGGACGGGGAAAGAATGAAGGCTATCCTGGCTGAATGAAGGAAAATCCATATGAAACAAGTGGTGAAGGGAAGGAAACCAGGGTTTAAATTAACAAATTGGAAAATAATGAAGAAACAAACAGTCAACCAGTACAGAAGGAGGAAATGAGAATTTTAAAAAATGACGAGAAACTTAGAAACCTCTGGGAAAGCTATAAGTGTGCCAACATCCAAATCATTGGGTTGCCATAAGGTGAAGTGGGAGAGCAAGAAATTGAAAAATTATGTGAAAAAAATAATGAAGGAAAACTTCCCTAATCTGGGGAAGGAAATGGACATATGTGTCCAGGAAGCACAGAGAGTCCCAAACAAACTAGACCCGGGGAGGACCACACCAAGACACATCATAAGAAAAATGCCAAAGGTTAAGGATAAAGAGAGAATCTTAAAAGCAGCAAGAGAGTAGAGTAGAATTACTTACAAAGGAGTATCTATAAGACTGTCAGCTGATTTCTCAAAAGAAACTCTGCAGGCAAGAAAGGACTGGCAAGAAATATTCAAAGTGATGAAAAGCAAGACCCAACTACCAAGATTACTCTATCCAGCAAAGCTATAATTCAGAATGGAAGGACAGATAAAGTGCTTCCCAGACAAGGTAAAGCTGAAGGAGTTTATCATCACCAAACCATTATTATATGAAATGTTAAAGGGACTTATTTAAGAAAAAGGATATCAAAACTATGAACATTAAAATGACAACAGAACCACAACTATCAACAACAAAAGCTAAGGAATGGAACAAGGTAAAGTAAGAGACAACTAGATTGGGAACAGAATCAAAGGTATGGGGAGCATGTGGGAGGAGGGCAGCTGGGAGGGGGAAGGGGAGGAGGGAAGGAAATGGTGCAGAAATTCAGAAGCAAGGTAGGAGGGTGGGGAATAGACAGGGGAATGTTGAGAAGAGCTTTATGCACAACCCATAGACATGGACTAAGGGTGGCAGACTGCTGGAGGGAGGGGGCTTGCTGGGTGGAGGGGAACAAAGGGGAAAGAAATTGGGGCAACTGTAACAGCATAATCAATAAAGCATACAAAAAAAACCACTTAAATACAAAACAAAGCTGTGGTACACTTACAAAACTGAATACATGCAGCAGAAAGAAAGAAGGAATGCCTACCTTTTGCAACAACATGGATGGAACTGGAGAATATTATGCTAAGTGAAATAAGCCAGGCAGTGAAAGACAAATATATTAATCTCATCTATAAGAGGAACCTAATGAACAAAACAACAAACAAGCAAAACAGAACCAGAGGCATGGAAACAAGGAACAGACTGACAGTGACCAGAGGGGTGGAGGGAGAGGGATAAGGGGGAAGAAGGAGAAAGACTAGTCAAGACTATGTATGAATGACCCATGGATATGAACAACAGGGTGGGATTGACAGTGGGAGCAGGCTGGGTTGAGGAGAGCAAAGGGGGAAAAACTGGGACAACTGTAATAAAAGAACAATTAAATATTTATTAAAAAATTAAAAGGAAGAAAAAGAAAATTCATTATTGAGAATATATACTCATCAACAGCATTATGGGCTGGTATACCGAAAATGTACTGACATAGTTAACATTTCTGAGAACTGCTCTTCGAATTTGTTTTGTTGAGTCACATAATACTGTCTTTCCTGACATAGCTCACTTTTCCATTGCTCAGGATTGTGTTGCCCCTCTTAACTTTTTTTTTTTAATGTTGCTCACAGACAAAAGAGGACATTGACATCTATCGTTGTCTTCTTGCTTCCCTGCTGGAAGAATGTTCAGTAACATCTATGCTACTATTTCAAATTCTTTAAGTAATGAAATTCATTTTCAAATGATAGTCTTGACAAGTTTCATGATAATTATCCACTCCAAGTCGGACTTTCTTTTCCTGTTCATAAGTAACATTGTTCTTTTTGAGAACAGCTTTGACATGTAAAGAAAAACATTTTTTTAACCAGTTCTTTCCCCTAACACATTCAACAAGTTCCTTTAATCAATGTAGCACTTTAACAACATTGCTATTCTTTCAAAGTACATAATCTTATTGCTAGAGAAATATTAAAAAGTATGAACAAGAAATAAGTAGACTTTGCTCAGTGGCTTATTTGAAAAGTCAACAATTTGGGGGCATTTTCTTCAGAATTAAAACGTGACATCAGAGCTTCAAATAAATTGGTTTCTTTCAAATGCATTTGTTAAAGTGATTCAGTGGATTTTTGAATGAGAATTAAAGAATTCTAAATGCTAACAAACTCACTAAAATCCTTTAAGAACCCAGTTCAAAAAATATAAATTCTGAAGTAACAATCATTTTGCGATTATCACTTCAGTGTCAACAAAAAGGATATCAGATGCTGCTTGCATTGCATTACACAGAATATGGGTAGGTAGACAGCCAATATCTACCACAGAATCATGCGTACTTTATTGATGTCAACTTTAACAACTTTAACTCATTAACTCCTAACTAAACAAAGAAGAAATCTTCAAAAATGTTCTATTGTCTGAAGCCACATCTGCAAAGGATTTTACTCACAATAGTCTTACAAGAAAGCCTTTTCTTCTGTGGCCATGAAATCAAAAAGATGAGGTATTTAAATCTTTGGTAATCCCTGTAATAGTAAATGTAGCTACTGTATTTTTTATTATCGCAATAGATTTGGTTCTGATACTTCAAAATTTGCTTCCAACTTGAGGTGAAAAATTGATGATATACAGTAGAGAAGGCCATTACATCTTCTGCTGTGATTATTTTACCTTTGTAATCTGAATATCTCTTAATCAGAAAAAACACGCACTGTTTTTTAAATGTCATTGGCAGTAGTTAAGGAAATCGTACAACCCTCATGCTCAGCTGTTAGTATATGCTGGTTTATATTTGAATTTCCACTACTTACTATATTGAATGAAGCATTGCATATGGCCTAACAATCTTTGAAAGGACGTGTTCCTCGTTTAATAAAAGTCCATCATTCATAAACTTTATCATGACATTTAAACTATGTTTGGGCATTTTGAGGTTCAAATATACACAAAAATAGATGAAAGAAACCATACCAGTATTTGAAAAGATTAAATTTGAACATCTCATGACCATGTCAGTCAGTATGCCTGTCACTCACAAATCTGAGCATGTCTGTAAATAGGGATTGCTGAATGGTAGAAAAGGTTGGGAACTTGTGAACTAAGAACTTGAAATCCATATTTGATGCAAAAAGGATAACTTCTCATTTGCTAGAGGGAAGAATTGTAAGACACATCCTTCCTGAACATTGCTGGAGCTGATCTTGTATGAGATTTTAGTTTGGGGATTCAAGGATGGGTGGGCATTCAGAAGCAGAGTGTCGGGTATCAGCAGACTTTGGACTGTGTTCCTGTGGTCATTAGAGTAAGGTTGCTATAGACACACTGAATTTCAGAAGCATGGCCCCTGGACAAAAGAAGCTGCTGACCGGATGCTGCCTGGAAGTGTGAGGCTGTTGCTGACTGGCTGACTTTCAGGACAGGTGTTTGTGAGGGTATCACTGATTGGCTGATTTTCAGAGGCCTGGCACTTAGTTTCTGGAGACAGTCATTGGTGGGTTGATTGCACTGATTATATATTTAGTTAATGGTGGTTACTTGTTCATAATTTAGGACTATGTCCCAAAACCAGGCTTTTTCTTTCATATTTCCTTTTTCTAATTTTAAATACTACCACCACCACCACCACCCCTGCCAAACCTCTGGAGAGAGCAGACCTTTATTTGTGAAGGTATGATTTTCCACCCAAGTGATTTAATCACCCATCACTATGGTTGAAAAATAGCTCTAACTGCTAAATTTGTCTAACTTATTTTAAAAAGCTGAATAAAGGACATCTAGGGTGTCCTGACAAAGTTGACATAGAATGCAGGACAAGATCCCATACAGTACATGTCCTGAGTGTTCAGAATGGTTGGCCACCCTAGATGAAGTCCATGTATGAGGCAGGGTCTTCTAGCACTGCACTTTCCCAGCAGTGTTCAGGAAGCACCCTAGAGTTCTGTGGGTATTAGGGCCCATTGTCCCCAGGGGGAAGAAAGACTGAGGAGACGAGACTCTGGGCTTGCTATCCCCACTTTACTCAGGCCACTAGTATTTCTTAACATTCACGGCTACGATTTCAGGGAAAGACGTCAGCTAGGATATGTAGTTTCATGTCTAAAACTTTGACAATCACTGTCCTCCAGTTAGATTAAAGATGTGTCATGAAGTTCTGGCCTCCAGAGCCCTGAATCCAAGATTGCCTCTAGGCCCTTTCTCTGTATGTCATGAGGAACTTGAGTTACTGCAGAGTTGCCAGCTGCCTAGTACAGACACATTAGTCATAGCAGATAAGTGTCTGTGTATTGTGGGTG
The DNA here is from genome assembly GCF_987537825.1 of Furipterus horrens. Classification (NCBI taxonomy): domain Eukaryota; kingdom Metazoa; phylum Chordata; class Mammalia; order Chiroptera; family Furipteridae; genus Furipterus; species Furipterus horrens. The sequence continues at coordinate 94,513,898 of NW_028327187.1, read as the reverse complement.
TAAGCTCAGCCTTGAACAAAGGATATCATGAATAGAAGCCTAAAAGCAACCCAACATCGCAGGCATAGGCAATAGTAGGCAAAAGCACAAGTATATGCTTAAAGAGAGAGCTTAAGGAAACAGGAAAACATCCTCTGATTGGTAGATTTCTGGGTGAGTACTTTTATCCCCTTTTAACCTCTTCCCTGGATTTATTAAAGCTTAGTATCATTTGCTTTTCAATAATGTTTGCAGGGGAAGAGACAGAATATAGGCCTCAGTATGCAAAATGTTTGATTTTTACCTCCACCCATGGCCTCAAATGACAGCTCCTGATGCAGCCAAACTTAACCTGCAGCTCAGGCACTTCTGACAGCTAGACCTCCCCAACTTCCTAAAATTCTAATATGTCTCCTCCTGATCATCCTCACATCCACAACCTGAATCAAATGCTTTGCCATTTCCTTTTGTTTTGTATACCTAGTGTTTGCCTCAGTATATGTTCAATAACAGCTTGCTAGATGAATGGGTGGATGGATGAATGAATGAATGAATGAATCCATCGATCAATCAATCAATCAATCAATCATCCAAAGTACCAGAGGCAACATTCACTAATTCAAAATAAGCCCTGATAAGAGTCTTCTGCCTCCATGAATTCCCATGAGAAAATACCACTGAGAATGTGATCATCGATGTGTCCTTCCCAGACCCTAACACTCTCATCTTGGAGGCGGGTATGCTGGCAACAGTATGGTACATCTTGCTTCCCTCACTGTGTCCCACACATGTCCATCATCCCCTGTCAATTTAACAATGAAGTGTGTCATCTCCATCAGCACACCATATACTCTGCAAATGTCTGCTCCTTGGCTCAGTCCCCTATACCAGAAAGTATCTGGTGACAACACAGGCCAGCAAACAACCCCAGGGCACCCACCTGATGTGCGAGAAAGACAGGAGGTATGAGAAGGCAGTCTGAGTTAAGAACACCATCTGGATTGTTTTTTGAGACATGTCCACACCTAGTCTTTTACCTGCAGCCACTGAGCTAATTAGTTCCTTAAGGCATTCTCCCTCCAATTTCTCCTTCCTCGCGACGGTATATTCCCTTCCAGTACTCATGATACTCGTGGCCTGCTTCAACTGTGTATCATCATTCGTAGCCTCACGCATTCACATAGCCATAACCTAAGTAAAGGTAAGAAATAGCCATCTCCAGGAGACATAAAGATAGCTCCCAGCCCAGGTACATTGTGGGTACACTGGACTCCCAGGGTCATCAAGAGATGTTGCTCAGCCTGAATCCATCAATAGCATCACTAGGTAACACAGAGGAGCCAGCTATATTCTGCCTGACAATATGTTGAGAGCATTCTAAGGTAGGGTTGAATGTCTTACATGTTTTGGGTTCTTTCATCTACCCAGTAGACCTGCCCACTTAAATGACTTGGCAATTTTCAGCCTGCAGAGCTGAGTCAGAAAAGTTCCAAGCCTACTCATGTAAGTGTTCCTGGATGCTCAACCCTGGTCCACCACCTTCTCTCCGTATGGTCAGTTTTCTACATGATGCTGAATTCTAGATTCAGATCCCTGCCTGACAGCCTGCAAGGAGTGCTCTGGACTTGGTTTTGCTGTTGGTTTTTCTCACAGACTCTAGAACTTGCTCTCCCCACAATCCTCCTCATGCCCCTCACTAGCTGAGATTGTCTGTCCCCAATCTCCGGCACCTGTCTATCCTAACTTTTTGCTTCTCAATGTAGAAAGAAAATGTCTTGTTGACATCAGTTTTAAAGCATGTTCAGAAGAATCCTGTGACTCAGAACATCTCTGTAGAAACCGAGCTTTATATGGACAAGAGAGTAAGTTAATTTTCTGCACATCCTAGTTAGAAAACAAGGAAATAAAAATTAATATAACTGTGAGACATTTTTAATATATGTCTGACCAAAAGTTAAATGATTAGAAAAACAAAATATGGAGTGCAGAGTACTTACATACATTAATTTGTGAAACGATGAACTGGTAGATTGGTGGGATGATACTGGTAATATTTATAAAAATTTTCAATTTTCATAACCTCTCTACTTTATCCCAATCTGTTTGCTGTCTTTCCTAGGCACAATTCCCCAAGAACTGATGCCCGAAGTTGTTGATTTTGGTTCCATTAACCATAGAAACTAATGAGAACTACTTATCTATGCATCAGAAGAAGAATAAATTATTATGGAACATTCGTATTTAGAATCCTAGAGCTAGATTTATATGTGTTGTCATGGAATGACGTTGCATTCACTTTATTAAGTGACAAGGTAAATGGGAGAACAATATATACATTACTATCCATTATTTTTAAAAAGTCACTATTTTTATAGCACAACTATGTATTAAAGGCATAAAATTATCTTTAAAATAATACATACCATATTTTTATTGCAGTTACCTCTGAGAAGAAAGCTTAATTTTGTAAGACCACTGTAATGGGAGGAGATAGATTTATGTATGTCAGAAATATTTGCAACTGGAATCTATGCACCATTATTAGCTTTGTCATTAAAATTTTTAAATAACCTTAACAACATAAAAAGCACCTGTTTATTAGTTAGATAAAATAACCGCTAGCTGATGCACAACATAAAACCTAAAATCTGAATGGCTTGACACAGCAAAGGTTTACTTCTTGTGCCTATAAAATTTGATGTCTTTTGGCAGGGGATTTTTCTAGCAGGTGACTCAGGGATCCAGGATGCTTCCCTATTGGAGGATATATTATTTAATATGGGCTTTGGGGAAGGAGGTATTTCCCAACTGGATACAATTCAAAGCTCCTAGAATTCTTGTCAAGGACCACCTCCTTCCCCCCTCCCAGTTGTCCTTGCAACAATACATCTCTCTTTTCATTCCCTCACGCGCTCCAAAAGTCTAGGCCTTGCCTAGTTTGCCAAACTATATTGAACATAACCTATTTAAAAATATCCCTTGAATGATGTGGGTTCAGGATTTCCTAGCCCGGAGCAAAGAGTGCCAGCTTCTGGGTATCTTACCTCAAGAAGGTATCATCCTCCTTTCTCACAAACTCCTTGAAGATGATGGTCAGAAAACACCAAATCTGTGCACTGTATTCAATTGCACTTGGACAAGTAAGCAGGATAGCTTCCAGTCTTCAACCAGGTGGGATGTGGTTTACCCACGATCCCAAAACAACTGCTAAGAAATATTTCCCATTCCAGGCCCCTGCTCACCACTCCCACAGGCTCCTCTACTGGACCATGCAGTTGAATTTAAAGTTACCTCCCACTGAAGGACTTGCAGTTGACCAAGGCCTCAGCCTGCTTTGTCTCAGGACCTTTGCACCTGACTGCCTTCCCATGAACCCCTCCCACCACCTCCTGACTTCTTCTGACTTTTTCTTTTGGTGTGAAAGGCCATCCACCTTCGCCTCTACATGACTCCTGCTCCTAGTCTCTCCAATTTTATGGGTTGGTAGGGAGCCTTGTTTATCCTAGCATCCCCAGTACTAACAGAGTGCTTTCCAAAGAACAGGGGCTGGATTAATGTTCAGGGAATAAATGAGCCAGTGTATATAGGGTCTAATTTATTAAGATTTATTTCTCATAGCAAATACATGCATGTGTCATTTAATTTTACAGAACAGCAGATGAAAAGGAATAAGTGAAGCCAAGAATTGTTCTCTCATTGAACCCAACTATTTTACTGCTGAGTTCTCTGACAGTTTCAAGGTAATGCCTATTCAGATGTCATGTTATCTTTTTGAGAATACAAAAGAAGACAGTTTCACTATTTGGTTTACAAACAAACAAAACTTGTGTTCCTAAATTTCATGAACAGCAATACATGTATGACCATCATACTAAAACTTAGATTCTGAAACTAATGAAAAGTTTTCTTAAAAGGAGCAACATTTGAAAACTAATTCCCCCCAAAAGATAAACCTCCCTCTTAACCATACAGAAGAGAGGCACAACGATGTAATACACTGTATTCCCTACAGCCCACCCCAGCACTCCACGACCTCTCCTGAAGAATCTGCCTCAGACTGTATTAGGGGTGGGAGGAGCTACTGGGTGTGGCCGGGGAACTTGCGCTGGCCACCCCAGTAGCCACTGCCTCGGCTGCTGCTCTACGTTGAGATCTCTCTACTTCATCTCTCAAAGCCTCTGCATACTGGGATGGGAAGAAAAGGGGTTCAGCCCCATGGACGTCGGCCAAAAACTCCAGCAATTTCATCTTCCTGACTTCAGCATGGGCCCTTGGACCCCACAGGAACTCGTAGCATGGAGGATCACTGTTGGGCACCTGGCGGTACTCCAGGTATTTTTCCTGCACCAAATCTTGGGTGAGGAGTTTCCTGGGCTCCCCAAACATGAAGTGGCTCAACCCAGGATGTAAGTTCATCGGTTCTAGCAGTTCCCAGATATCCTCCTCAGTGGCGCGATTGCCATTCACGAAGATCGCACCTAGGACCGCTATCAGGATGCTGGTCTTGGGCACGGGGTCATTACTACTCAGCCTTAGATCATAGGTGAGGCCTAATTTGTTAACAATGGCATAGCTGTGGCTGGTGGGGTCTACTTCTTTCACATCAACTCCAAAGATCATCTCCATGTACTGACAGGTTTTCCTGAAGATCTCAGGGAATTCATGCGCATACTCTTTGAAAGCATCAATCATGTCTGCCCTCGTGATCGGCTCAAACATGTGATGCTTTCGCAGCATGAACCGTGACAACAAAGTCACCTTCTGATCTAAAGGGTCTGCAGGCAAGCTCCCAGTGTGCAACAGGGACATTGAAGAAGCTGCACTAACCACCTTCTCTTGGCTGCCAGCGCTCTCATCTGCTTTACTGGGCGAGAGGGGACTGGAGGCGGTGGAAGGGGAACAGGCACTCTGAGGACCCTCTGGGATACCAGCTGGGCCAGCAGCCAGAGCCTCCTCTGGGTTCCCGAGCATTAGAAGACCGCAGGAGGAGGCTGTGGTCTCCTCCTGAGCCTTGGAGACCTGTGCAGCCCCCAGGCCCTGGGTCTCACTCTGGGCCTGTTCTTCTTCCTGTGTGTAATGTGGACTCTCCTGACGCTGAGACATGCCCACTGCAGGCGGTGGGAGCAGGCAGGGATGTGGCAGGAGGACAGATGAAAGGAGTCCACGACCTAGGGAAAAAGGGGGGATGTGAGTGCCCTCATCTGGTAGATTCGACTCAGTCCGACAGAGTCCTCGAGCGCCGCAGTCAGACGGTCACTCCAAGAGCTTCCCAGGATGACAAAAGGGACGGAACTTTTTTCAGGTGTGGCCCTCTCCATTCTGACATAATTGGTCCCCTCACTCAATGTCCTTACCTTGGCACTTGACCAATCCTAGAACTCCTCTTTCCGTCGACTGAGGCCTCGCCTTTCAGTACAGGACTTCACCGACACTGTTCGAGGAAGGGAGGGAGGATGAAAGGGGTCTGACCTTGGGAGGAAACGGGAATGTGAGGGGCCTCATCTGCTAAACTCGACTCAGTCTGACAGGGTCCTAGAGCGCCGCAGTCTGACAGTCACTCGGGAGCTTCCCGGGATGACAAAAGGGACGGAACTCTTTTCAGGGGGACCCCTCTATACTATTTTGGTCCCCTCACTCAATGTCCTTACCTGGGCACTTGACCAATCCTAGAACTCCTCTTTCCGTCGACTGAGGCCTCGCCTTTCAGTACAGGACTTCACCGACACTGTTCGAGGGAGGGAGGGAGGATGAAAGGGGTCCGGCCTATGGAGAAAACGGGGATGTGAGGGGCCTCATCTGCTAAACTCGACTCAGTCTGACAGGGTCCTCGAGCGCCGCAGTCTGACAGTCACTCGGGAGCTTCCCAGGATGACAAAAGGGACGGAACTCTTTTCAGGGGGACCCCTCTATACTATTTTGGTCCCCTCGTTCAATGTCCTTACCTGGGCACTCGACCAGTCCTGAATGCCTCTTTCTGCCTACTGAGGCCGTGCCTTCCAGTACAGGACTTCACCGAAGCTTCTCGAAACCGGAAGTTAGAGGGTGTCCCTTCCGTTCCTTCCCCCACGCGCAACTCCTTACGGTGACCGGGTACCTCCCACCCTGAAAGCAGGAGAAAGGTTCTTTGGGTTCCGTATATTCTGGGGTATTTAACCTCGCTGGGCAAGGGATTCCTCCTTCCGCAGAAGTGAGTTGTGCCGTGTGCACCAAGATCCTCATCACCACCGTCAGACTCCCAAGACAACATAGGCAGAGGAAGTCGCTGTCTGAGAGTAACTCTGGAGCTTCTGACCGCCAACAAAGTGGTGGAATTCTTGGAGTTTCTGCCATTCTCCAGTTCATGGTGCTCTCAGTCCCAACCCAGTGTCTGAACTGGGGCTCTTCCCACTGCTAACATGAGGCTGCACCTCCTCAACTCAAGGCCCTCCCCATTTTTAGACGCTTGAGGCCCAAGTAAGGGGATGCCACTTGTAGCCACCTCTGCCAGGAGTCTGCCAGGGTTGAAAGCAGGGGTGCGGCTGTGTGGGGTCCCTCTCTCCTAGGGTAGCTGGTTCCCATAGCCCTCACTTGGGGTCTATATCTTGGCTGCAGTCCTTTTCATTAATTACTTCTTAGGCAGTGCCACCTCCCTGAAAATCTTTGTGCATTTACTACACTGTGACCCTCATAGAGATTGAGTCCAAGTTCCAGATTAGATGCTAGGTGGTGAAGCTGCAGCACAGTGCATAAACACACACACATACTTTCACATGGGGTCCTTTCTCCAGCCAGTGGAGAATCTCTTCTAATAGATTTTCTACAGGGAAGAGGCTACATAGATACACTGTTATGGAGTCTTGCTATTCATGTTGGAAACATTGCATCACTTCTTATAATCATGTAGTGGAAGAGTTCTAAAAGCCAATGTGGGCCCATTAGGTTAATATGTGCCTCCTGACTTCTGATCACTGGGTAAGTAATTGAAATAATAAAGCAAGACAGAACTGTTATTTTATGGATGAGGAGCCTGGAGCATGGAGAGGTGTGGAAGTGGTTTGCAAGTGATTTGTTACTGATCAGAGTTAAAATATTAAAGTCATGTTTTATGACTATGTTCTCAGAGAAAACATTTCAAACAATAGATTCAAATCAAAATTCTTTCTTGCCTTTTCAATCTTCTCTGTCACCTGTACTGCCATATAACTTCATTATGAGTTAATTTTGTATGGATATAATTGTGCATTTGATTTACATAAATCAAGAAGATATTATTTTGCTATTTGCTTTTCCCTTTAATTAATAATCTATCTTGAGGAGTGTTTCATATCAAGTCTCAGACTGGCCTGAAAGTTTGATAAATAGGTATTTTATTATTATCTGCAAAGTTAGGATGTCCTTGATGACTTCCTATATATTGTCTATATTTCTAGACTTATAAGCAGTCTATATGTAGATATCCCATTTTTTAATCTAAAAAGAAAATAGGTGGCTACTTCTATAATTAAAACTCACATATTTCTCTTCAAATATGTTCACGAATGGAAAGTGTGTTGAGATATATAATTAGGGTGTGATGTATCGTTCATGAGAATTAGCAGGCCATTCTTTCCCTGGGTAATGAGAAAGGTGAGGAACAAGCAAATTTAAAGATTGAGTAGGGCTATAACTTTTTTCTTTTATGGGCTTACCTCTGCATTTCCATTTCTTCATCTGCAAGGTCAGCCCACAAATCTTTATTGATCACAGTGATGAAATACTCAGTAGTGTGTTGTGAAGCATATGCAAAATATGATGACCTAATTCTGATGTCCAGTGGCCCAAAAGCTCCAACACAAGGTTCAATGAGGGATTTTCCACTCTTTCAGAGTTTATGACTTTATTTCTGTGCTGTCTTTGAGTAAAATGATTGCATCACCTAACATATCTTGTTATAGAATCATTTTAAAGACCTTTAGATGTATTTTGTTTATTTGTATTCCTTTTCTGAAACTGGGGTAGGAGAGTAAGATGGAATCCAAATTCTGTGCCTGTATTTTATTCCTCTAGCCATACTCATATACTCTATCACTAGCATAAAATAGATTTAATTCCTCTGCTTCTTACATGCTTTGGGGTTTGAAGAAATGGATTATTTATGGACTACATGGAATTCATGCCCTCTAGAATTTCAATGCTTCCTTCTTCATATTTCCACGATTTTAGTCTATGTTATGTCTCTTCTTAAAGTAAAGGTACTTTAAAATAGGTAAAATTATGAATTATACTCTTTAACATTATATTTTAATAGCATATTAAACACTTAAAATAGACAATTGCCATGCTATACATTAAGTCAAAAAGCTGAAATAGAAATATTTTTAATGTTATGACTAGATTTCTAATCACAGGAGTTTTAATGTGTTTGCTGTTCTATTAAGACTTGACCATTGTTATTGGAAATCCACTGTATTGAGAAAAGTAAATTAAAGCATTAAACTACTTCTTGGTTACTGAAATGAAGATAAAACATCAAAATGTCAATAGTGTTCATATAGCCTGTTGGTTAATCAGTATTTGATTGTTTGGTGTCATAAAATAACATGGTATATACTATATTTAATATGCAAATGCCACATGAATAAATAAAACTGATCTTTCAAATGAAATGCTGATATCCAAATAAGTGCAATGACTTGGCCAAGTTCACTAAGTTATACACAATTTGACTGATTAATCAGCTCAAATGATTAATTTTAATTACATAATCATAATATAAACTAAAAATTGTATTAAAAATACATTCTCATGACCCTGGATGAAAATGTGTGTGATAGTGGTTTATTAAAGAACTATCCTTAAAGTAAAACCAGTAAGAAGGTAAAGGCAGCGTTATATAAAAGAAGAAGCCAAGCAAAGATAACATTTTAGGTTAACTTTTAGCCTGATCTTATGAGGAGCTCTGGAATGTAAATTAATCCTGAGAGTTCACCTTACCTTGTGCCAAAGGAACTGGACTTTTAAGCTCCCACACCAGTCAGTCATTGGGATTATGGGGTGGTGAGGGGGCAAAGCATGGGGCCTCTAAGAAATTTCTGATTCTCTGTTTAGGCAAGGAGACTCCAATGTCCAAGAGCAATCCTTCAAAGGTCAATCAAAGCTACAAGCATTTAGTATCATAACGTGCGGAAGTGAGGAGATTGGCAAGAAAATTAGAAAAAAGGATCTGAGAGGATTATGACTCAACACTGCAGTGCCTGCAACTTGGTATTGTGGGAAAAACATTGGACGTAAGGGACAGAAAATGACATATTCAAGTTTTGGCCTTGCTCATCAGGCATAACATTGGGCAAGTTACTTGGGAAATCCTACACAGATGTGTGTGAATCAACTCTTTTTAGTTTTATTCCCAAACTTTAGCAAAATGCCTAAAACACTGTTGAAACTCAGGAAAATTGTTGAATAATGAAATCACTAAACCTATTTTTATGTAGCTCTAGTAGGATTCATCTTGTTGGTTTTATTATTGTTGTTTGTTACTTTTTTATTTTTCTCCCTCTTCATTGCACACAACTTTACTTCCATAGTTTTAACTTATATCTTACTGGAACACTGACTCTCTCTACCCCAGGATTGACTTGGATTAATTTTTACATCATAAATTTGTTATGTATATCATATTTAGTTATTATTTTGATAGTACTTACCAGCAAGTCTGCCAGCGAGATGCTAGGAAGCAGATTTGAGCTCTGGACCTTTGATTAAGTTCCCCATAAGTGTATTAGGACCAAAAATTTAAAATAGGTTTGATTAGCTAATTACTATTAAGATAATCAGTGTTGATCTACCAAGTCAGACTTAAATGGGAAAGCCATGGGAAATAAAGTAGAGATTTTGAACATATTGTTAACTGCCTGAAAAGATGAGGAAGATTTTAACTTACATTCATTCTGGGAGGCCAAGGGAAAGTTTATTATAAAATACCCCAGTATTAGGTTGCTTTAAAGTCTATTTTTATTTTGTTATTTCTTATACCTCATGGGGCATTTATTTTTCTTCAGATTTTGATAGCTCCAGTATAGTGCTTCTCAAAACTTATTAGGTGACCCTAATAGAGAAATTCACAAACTCCTATGTCCTTAAATGCACAAAAAGAAATATTTATTGAGCAGGTGCTAGTGCCTGATGCAGTGATCCTCAGGTAATCCTCAGTGCAACCCTATGAGCTTGGGACCACAGTCATCCTGCTTCCACAAGTGAGCTTCAGGCTGAGAGAGGCTAAGCAATTTCATCATGGCAGACTTTCGGCCAAGATGGAGGCTTAGACGGACATGCTCGGCCTCCCTCTACAGCTAGAGAGGAATAGAACTACTTCAAAACAAAAGATAACTAGAAATTCCAGAAAATAAAACTACACGGAAGCCCAACGTATGAAGTTATAAACCAGCGGTGCCCTTTGGGCAGGTAGGAAGAACAAAAGTGGGTGGTGCTGTTTGCGGTCGCACCAGGGACAGCGGCAGGGAGAACAATCCCAGCAGCAGGGAGGACGATCCCAGCTACAGTCAAACCCCGGCGGCTCACGACCCCAACGCTGGGAGAAGCAGCCACCACATCGCCTCGAACAGTGAAGCCCAGAGGGTGGGAGGACGGATCCCATTCTCCTAGCGGAATAACTGTGTGAATCCATCTTGGACCCCCGCCCCCACACAAAGCGCCACAGGGCTGCGAAATAGGTTGCGGATCGCCACTGGAAGCTGGGCAGTGATGACAAAGTGCTGGCGAGAAAGGTTGTGGATCGGCGCCGGTCGCTGGGTTGTGAGGACAAAGGGCCACAGCGCGGCAAAAAAGGTTGCACATCAGCACCGGTCGCTGGGTTGTGACGAGTACACAGGCACTGCCCCCTATAGCCGACCCAAGAAAGCAAAACACATCTGTCAAAATGAGGCAGACAACTATAGAAATCCCGGTGGTGCAGCTCACCAGGCAACAGATAAAGAATCTGACAGATAAACAAATAAGAAACCTGTCAGAGGCTCAGTTCAGGGCCATTGTTATCAGGTGGCTTACAGAATTAACAAAAGATCTGGAAAAAGATGAGAAAGAATCGAAAAACACTCATACTGAAAGGAACAAAACCACATACGAGACAGATGGTGAGGAAATAAAATCCAGAGTTCAAATCAAGAAACCAGAACATAGAGAAGGAACAAACAGTCAACCAGTGCAGAGAGAAAAAATGGGAAGCAAGGAAAATGATGAGAGGATCAGAAACCTCTGGGACAGCTATAAAAGGCCCAACATAAGAATCATTGGTTTGCCAGAGGGCGAAGAAGATGAACTAGAAATTGAAAAATTAAGTGAAAATATAATAAAGCAGAACTTCCCAAACTTGGGGAAGGAAATAGACTTACGGGTCCAGGAAGCACTGAGAGTTCCAAAAAAACTGGACCCAGGGAGAACCACTCCAAGACACATTATAATCAAAATGTCAAAAGTTAAAGATAAAGAGAGAATCTTAAAAGCAGCAAGAGAGAAGAAAAGAATCATGTACAAAGGGGTCCCAATTAGACTATCAGCTGACTTCTCAAGGGAGACCCTGCAGGCAAGAAGGGACTGGCAAGAAATATTCAAAGTAATGAAAATCCAAAACCTACAACCACGAATACTCTATCCAGCGAAATTGTCATTCAGAATAGAAGGGCAGAGAAAGTGTTTCCAGGAGAAAATAAAACTGAAAGAGTTCATTAGATCCAAACCACTATTATCGGGGGGGGGGGGTTGGCAGCCGTCCGTCTCGAGAGATGATGGTGTAGCTTCTTAAGAGTCTATCTGCACCGCCGAGAATGGCTGTGCAGTCTGACTCGGGAGTGACACGATATCTGTCTCCTCCCGTGTTGAATCGACATCTTGCGATGACACTGGAGTGTCCTCTCCAGTGAAGCTGAAGCTACAGAGCCTGGGCAGGGTGATATGGAGGGTCTGCTGTTGCCCATGCAGCAGACCCCAAACCACTATTATATGAGATGTTAAAAGGACTGGTTTAGAAAAAAGAGGATCAAATCTATGAACACTAAAATGAAAACTGCATCACAAGAAACAACAGAAGCTAGGGAATTGAAACAAAGGCAAACTAAACAGGCAACGAGAGTGGAAAAAGAACTATAGGTATGGGGAGCATATTGGCGGGAGGTCAGCAGGGAGGGAGAAGGGGGAGAGGGAGGGAGATGATATAGGAATTAAGGAGCATGGTAGGAGGGAATGGAATAGACAGAGAGAGGTTGAGAAGAACTATATGCACAACTAATGGACATGGTCTAAAAGTGGGGGACAACTGGAGGGAGGGGGGCCACCGGGTGGAGGGGAGCAGAGGGAAGGGAAATTGGGACAAATGTAACATTATAATCAATAAAACACATTAAAAAAATTTCATCATGGCACATAGCGAGGAAAAGGCAACATCTGGATTCACTCTCAGGTGATCGGAAGCCAGAGACTCAACTCCAAGTTCCAAAAGGGAGAACAAAGTTTGAAAGTCTCTATTAGAACTCAAGGTTCTGTGTGGGTGGGCCAGCCTACTTAAAAACCTGAGAAGTGTAAGATACAGAGAGACGGCTCTGCTCCCCCAATTAATATAGCCCTCATTATCAGCCACACAAACCAGAAAATTCTTTATCCTCCATAACTTTCTCAAGATATCTTAATGACCTATTCTTCACTCCTAACTCCAGTGAACAAAACTGCTTATTGGTGAAATATCATCAGAAGAGTTTACACAATAAAAGCAGTTGAAAGCCCCACTTGGACTCCTTGTACACAAAAGAAGAGTTAACTTAATCTCAGTGACTCCTTAGAGGATTGACTTTCTTATAGGAAAGTAAAAGTTTTAAGAAAGCTTTTCATTTACTTTTTAGAAAACAGATTATAACAATTCCATTTTAGCAGATCAGTCCTATTTCTGTTTTCTTTTTTTGGTTAAATTTTATTTACTTATTTTTAGAGAGAGCAGAAGGGAGTGAGAAAGGGAAGAGAGAAATATCAATGTGTGGTTGCCTCTCGTGGGCCCCCCCAACTGGGGACCTGGCCTGCAACCCAGGCGTGCGCCTGACTGTGAATCGAACCATCAACTCCTAGGTTCTTAGGCCAGTGCTGAATCCACAGAGCCACACTAGCCAGGGCATATTAGTCTCTTTTCCATAAAAATAAAGCATTAGACAGTCCTAATCATGCCATTTTCACTAACAAAGAAAATTTAAAACTATTTTACTGCCTCTAATATGGATACATAATGAGTCAATGAGAAACTCCATGAATTCATGAAGAAAGTGTCACCAAGTGCAAAGAGAGCACCAAAGCGAGCAGAGCAACAGCCAAAGTGAGAGGTTGCTGGGCTCACAGAAGAGGTACACGTGCAAATTCTCAAATCTGTCCTGGGTTTCTGTGGACTAAATTAGAGGTAAAACTGGCTCAGTGCTAGCATTAGGAAAGGCTTACTCTTCATTGGGGAACTCTTCACTTCATCCAAAATGCCCAGAATGTACTAGGAAGGAACATAAGCCTTGCACAAAGCAGACCTTCACATTGCAAGCGTTACAAATGGATTTGGGTTAAACACCACCTGCACTGGCAGCTGAGAGAATGACACAGGGATTTGGCATGTGAACCTCATTCTGTATGTTGCATTATGAGTAGAATCCATGAATGACAGCTGCCCCAACACTGTAGTTCTGTTATCGGAGAAACCCTGGTCCTTCTCATTGATGCAATAATTACAGATCAGCGAGCCTATCAGTGTGCACGCAAAGTTTATTAGCGAGTGGGAGAGCAAAAGCAAGGGTGGCCGAAAGCCGGGGTGGCCAGCTCACCCTAGGGTAGCCAGAGGCCCTGTGGCCAGAAGGCCAAGAGCGCCATTAGGGCCAAGAGGGCCGAGAAGGAGTCCTTTGTTCTGAGGACTATATAGTTGGCAGGATGGGAGTGAAGAAGCTACATCTTGATAGACCAGTAAAAGTGGAGCCAGCTTTTCTTGGGGGGACGTGACTACCCAAACTTAGGTATGTGTGGGGATCTATTAGCCTGAATCCTTATCTTCCTCCAGACTCCATTTATTCATCTTGTTATAAAACACACAAGTGAAGGAAGGCAGTTAAATGAAGTTGGGGCAGTTACCCAAAGTTATTTATCGACTCTTTCTGTAAGCACAAGGGACTCCCTGTAAAACAGATAGGGACCAGAGGACCAAAATATTTTCATGGGCTTTTTTTTTCTTTGGACACTGTAGACCTTCTCCCATCTTTCTGGCCTTGGGATGAAAACGCAGTTTCAAAGGCTTCCTTCCCAGATAGTGGAAAGGATACACAGAATTTCAAGGACTTTCCACCTGGGCTAACATAGTGTTTCTTGTAATGTTGGAACACCTGGCAATGTTATCAGACCAGGCTCAGGACTGCTGAGTTAGTGGGTGAGACATGTCTCCCTATGCTTCTAGCCTACTGTATTAAGTTCTTTGTTAGATTTCAGTGGTGAGGGTTCTGCCTTTATTTCCCTTTTGCTATTCCTTCAACTGTAACAGTTCTCTATTGTTACAAACTATTATGGACAGACCAATTATGGATGGAAAATCACTCATTTATCTAAGCTGAGCCCCAATATGCCCTGTGCAGTATATCATGCCATAATTAAGTTTGTTGAGGCAATCTAACTTCTAATGCTCTGAGTATAATGACAAACATTCACGGTGTGCCCAGTTTTTGTCCACCATCCCTGCCTGGTCATGAAAACGGCATAAAAGCATGTGGGGTAGGAGAGTAGGTGGGACTTGGTAGCATCAGTTACATTTCCTGTTCTCATACATACAAAATTGAGAAGTGGCAACATTATATTCATGGCCATGCTGGGGTGACTGCACAGGAGAATTCTGCTAGTGTGGACAACAACCTTCATGGCTAGAGAAGGGACAGAACAGAAAGCCATGTTTCCTACTGAGATTTGTGATGGAAAATTGTTGCTGCAGAACTTTGGGTTATACTGAGACATTTTCTGAACTTCCTCTGAGTTTTAGGACAAGACCAGCTTTGCAAAGCCTGAGAGCCATAGAATTACTCTTCTGTTTCCTTGGTTAGGAGCAGTTAATCATGATTGGGTGGCACCAATCAATATTTTTCTTTGAGACAGGAAGGAAAATTGGAAAGGAAGTCAGGAAGAGTGTTCCATTCTAAATATATCTTTATTTATTTTATATTCAGTGCAGGATGTTTTTGTTTTATTAGTGCACTTCCAACCTGGTGGCTGAAAACCCTGAGGCCAAGCAGGTTTATTGCACTACAGTCCTGCCACACCCTCTTGCTAATTTAGGGGTGTTGTCAGTGTATTCTTCTCCCAGTTACAATAGACAGGCATTTTACTCCCAGTGGAAAGACACAAGGATTTCCAGCTCTGTGCAATCCATAGATCTGTTCCTAGGTGTATGGTTACATTTGCCTTTTCCCAGCTAATACTTTACACATTCTAGCTGTAGTTCTGCTTGTGAATTTTAACAAAAGAAGATTTCACACAAACAGGTCCTTCAAGTGTGCTTCAAGTGCCTTTCAATAAAAGACGTATGTGATCTTTCTGTTTTGTTCATGGGAAAAATGCACTTTCAAGACTCCATACTTCACTTCTTCCTGGTCCAACTTTGAGGTTGGGCTGAGAACAAACAGCCTCTTAGGAAGAAAGCAAAAGGAGCTTCAGTGCTCTTCAATGCCCGGCTCTATCCTGTATTGTCCCCCCTCGGAAATAGTCACACTGAAAATTGTAGTTAAACTACGAAATTTCCAGCATCTGCAACTTAAAACAAAAGCAAAATAAAAAAAATAATAATAGCAAGCACAGAAACAACCCTTTCCTGGCAACTAACTATGTTTTCTTCAGCACAGTGTGTGAAGCAAAGATCAACACAAGAGTGTTTTATTTACCTATTTTTCAGAAAGAGGGAGAAATATTAAATGAGGTATACAGTAAGTATTATTTTTACTATTACCATTTAATATTATTTTTAATTTTGTGTTATAGCTCACATTGTTCACAGAAATCACTGTAAACTCAAAACGCTGTGCTTAATACTGCTTCCACTCCCCTGCAGTTGCCAGAAAACTTTTACTTACATTTGATTTAATTCATGTATTTATGTAGCATTTCTGCTTTAATGAAGGCTGTCTGAACTGTGGTTAAAAGCAAATGGGAATCAAACTTTAAAACCCATTATTTAAATTGAAATAATCCTTGTGTTCAGTAACTTCCAATGATTTTTTTCCCATCTAAGTGTGTCCCATAAACTTTTTGCCCCCAACAGTCTCATTGCAGATAAAGTAAATTCAAATTTTGCTTTCTGTTTTCCTGTCATGCAACATTTATTAAATATCCATTTTGAGCAAGTCACATAACTTTTCCATGCCTCTGACACCCCATTTCTAAAGGAAGGTACTGGATTAGATAATGTTTATGATACTTTAAACATTAATGTTTCATTTATAATTTTACTATATTTTTAGAATCTTTCTAAACACCAAAAAAGATTATACGTAGGAGTGGATATCATGACAAAGTGGAAAAATAGTGGACTTTATAGTCAATAGACCAAATTCAAATCTAAGTTCTGTCCTGTGACTTTTGAGGGCCATAATTTTCTCACTGTGCAAATGGGTGCACTATCACTATCCTCACGATATTGTCTGGAGAATTAAATCAGAATAAAGTAAAGAACAAAATATGCAACGCATAGTAACTTAATAATACTGGCTGATCTCTTTTGTCTTTGTTCAAATTGCTTACACCCCAAGCACCGAGAGGCAGTGTGTGCAAAAAAAAGAAACATATAGCAATGCAATGTTAGAAAATGCTGTATAAAATAGCAATTTATACATAATGGACATCTTGAATATATTTTGCAAAAGGAAGTTCAAATGAAGTTTAGCTGCCCCAGCCCTGCTTAATTCTAAACTCTGATCCTTACTTATTCCTGATCATTGCCTTGACTTGACATGTATTTTTGGTACTCCTGGTTAACCCTTTGTATAGGAATTAATCAAACCAAGTCTGATTCCAGTTTCTTGTTCTATCATAGTTACAAGTATTTAGATCAGATATAGGAGCTGTGGATAAAATAGGAATAAAGGTTCTGAATTAAGAGGTAGGTCATGGCTAAACAGAGATGCTTGGGGCCTGAACACAGCTAGGAAGCCAACTTCTTCTGCTTTACCTAACTTGATAAATTAATTAATCAATCCCTGCTGGCTGAGGCAGCCTGATTCCCCACTGGGTCCTGACAACTCATTCAAAATAAAAAATAAATAAGTAAAAGGTCAGGAGAGCAGACATCTTTTATCAAAACCTTCTAATGGGTATGTAACAAAAAATTTATAGAGCTTTGAGATGCTTAGACTAAAAGGTATTGAAAATAATACTGATAAAATCCAGAGTTATCAGTAAATGAAACTGATAACTGTTATCAGAATTATCCATAAATCAGACTATATAGTTAGCTCTGCACAATTTTGGATGGCCTCCAAAAATCCTGGAATTATGACCTACTAGAATAACAGGCAATCCAGCCTAACTACCTTCATTTTACAGATGAAGAAACTGAGGTCCACAGAAGTTAAATGACTTGCACATTAGCACACAACTCAGTAGTTAAGAGCAAGAATCTGCTGTCATTTCCTACCAGTGGAACTACTCCAAGTACACAGCCTTTCTAAGATCCAAGGGACTTATATGTAAAATGGGTCTAGAATAGTAAGTAACCCATTTATGTCTGTATATGTAAAATATTTAGCAAAATGCCTGACATCTAGTAATATTATTATTATCATTATTAAAATCAGGACTAAAATATAACATTATAATAATTTCTAATTTGGAATAATGAGTAGGAAGACTCTACTTCATATATTACTTAAATTTAAGAAAATTTAGATCATGTTTATGATCAATCTTTGAACTTGCACATAGAAAAAACTGCAGGGCTGAATATTTTCCCGAATATTTTCCTCAAAGACAAGTGTCTTTTTGCTGAAAGCCTTCTATTATAGCAACATTCAGGGAAATCTCCAGTACAGAATTATTATTTAGAAGAAGTGAAACTTGTTTCCCTATAAATTCATAATAAGTATTTACTCTGGAACATCCAGATATACTGAGTGATCAATCTCCTACCTAAAAGGGAATAAGCCCAATTATAACAGATGAAAGAAGAATAATAAAAGCTCCAAATGTTATTGTTTTATAGCATTGAAGAGTCCTTTTTTGTGGTATTGTGTGGCCCTCAAAAACCTAGGCACATTTTGAGGTTGACTCACAAGGCAGCCCTTACCAAATAAGCAGATATTTAATTATGTAGATCTATGTTACTTAAGCATTTCTTCTTCCTGTAAGTCTTTCCCAGTGGTTAAGCTATTTTGAAACCCAAATGAGGGCTCACAGGGTAAAGGGGTTATATTTTAAACAAATAGGCAAACTGCATTCACACCCATTCTAATTCTGAATTTGCACTGCGTATGCAGTCTTTTCAGAAAAGACATAAGACCCTCTGTGTCATTCCACTTCAACTCTCTCATGCAAATGCAGAAGAGCCTAGGCTTTCTTGGATGAAGGCAAACTTGAACCTTCGCTGGGAGGTTGCCAGAAGCCAGGTCAGTGGCAAGTGGTCCTAAGGCTATGAGCTGTCATAATGGAGCCGTAGATGTCAGAATGCTGAAATTAGAGCACAACCCAGGACACTCAAATGCTGCAAGACCCTATGTTAATCCACTTTGAAATTGTAGAGAGGGATCTGGATTGTGTATCAAAATAGCAGGTGATATTATCTGATCTAACCTTGCCTTTGTAAAGGAGGTAGATATTGTTAGAATAATTACCTTATAGTATAAAGTGAGACTTTTTTCCTGAGTAGAACCAGAAAAAAATGAAATAAAAGACTGGATTATGCCCACTCTTGCATGCATCTATCCATCCTATTTATTTTTTCCTAACTGGGAGTTGGACTTGCCCCACTGTGGAGTACACACTCATATCCCGCAGCGCATCAGTAACCAGTAGTAGGTGCTTTATGGAAGATACCAGCTGAGTCCTCTATAAAAGGTTCCATAATCCAAATCCTTCCCATGGTGATCACTGCTCATTTTACTAATAATATATTTCATGGTCTATGTCATGGTCCATAATATCTTGAAAAAATTTAAATATTTCTATTCCCTCACATAAATATTACACATTTTGTTTTTGATATAATTAATCCCAAGTGAATTATTTCTAATAGCCAGTTATAAAAACTACATGTACCATAGCCAACCTTCATGCAGTGAATAGCATATTCTGTCTCAAAATGTAAGTAGATGCATCAGATAAACTAAGTCCCGAGGAAGGCACATTTGCTTTTCACTTAGTTTCCCAAATGTAAGACCACAAAATGGCTCATAAAATTGTTATACCCAATATTATCAATTATATTATTCAGGATGAAATAAATACTTGAAGCAGTTTTATAGTAGTGCTCATTTTTTTCCTGGCACAGTGATTTTGGAGTAACCATTTGGACTGAATTCCATAAATCACATACGTTTGAGAAAAAAATAAATTGGGAAAAGACTGGATAATATTGAATTTAAAAGGTTGAGTGTTTATGAAGGAAAGTTTTTGTTAGGGGAAATTATATTACATTATGGAAACAATCCAACTGGCATTTATTCTGTGGTCTCTAGAGACTTTCTGCTCACATCAAATAGAAGACTGACTTGGTCCTCAGCCTCAGGGCCTAGCTGTTCTACAGGTTGAACTCCGACTTGTGTCATTACATGATTAATGACATCTGCAATAAGATACTGGTACTTCTACACAAATATGTTCAATGCTAAAAGTTATAAATTATAAGGGAGAAATGTTCTTTTATGGAACTAGGAAAACACTTTTCCTGGTGGGCTTTTAATAACATTGAATTTATCAAAGGATTGACACTTCTGTTATCTCCTCTAGGCTATAAAAAAATAAGCCTTAACTGTTTATCTGCAAGAGCTGGGATATTTTTTTTAAGGAGAAGAAAAATATAAAGTGGTGATATGAATACCACCAGATAGGTGATTCCCAGGATATATCAAATTCTTTCACTGAATTGGTTTACATGAAGCATCAAGGGTGAATGTAAGGGCTTCAAATGCCAAGGTGACTCCTATGATGAAATTGTGCCCTTGAAGATAGATGATAAACTGCAAAGTCATCAGCAGTAGCCAGAAGAGCTTCAGAAAGCTGATTTACATTTCTAGTTCAGGTCTTGGGTATGTCAGAAAAATGTCACCATGGCCTTTTGTGCAGTCCCATAGCATCCTCATGCACAAAGCCACCACAGTCCCAATTGAATGTATTTGTTTAAATGTGTCTCTTCCTCTCTGTATTGGAAAGGTCCTGAGGACACATATTGCAACTTTATATCAGGTCAGTTTTGGAAAATACATGGCATTCACTGAATAATTCTGAAGCAGTAATCAAATCTATCCACCTTGTATAACTTCTAAAAACTTCTTCTAAGGACCTAGGAACATTGACTTGGGAAATATATTGTATGCTGCTGAAGATCACTTACACTTTGGCATTCTAGTGTAATTGTAACATCTTTACCCTTTTATAATTTCAAGAGTAAATATTGCCATAAAGAGCTCCTCTTATAGTTCTATCATCATTTTCATTTTAATGTGTAGAGTAGATTTAGTTTTGAGAAAAAATGAGTCCCAATTAGTTCTCCAAACTGAACTGATGCAGTAATATTTTTAGAATCTGAGTCATGTCATGAGAAGTGGCTCTAAAAGAAAGTCTATACTCCTTAAAACTAAGAATGGTAAGAATTTGGGATGCTTTTTCCTAGTTTTTTAAAAATTAAATCTGTTGGGGTGACATTGGTGCACAAAAGCATACAGGTTTCAAGTGTACAACTCAATAAAACATCATCTGCTCACTGCGTCATGAGCCCATCACCCAAAGCAAAGTCTCTTTCCATCCCCATTTCCTTCCTGCTTTGTCCACCTCCACCTACCCCGGCCCCTTTCCCTCTGGCTTTCACCACACTGTTGTCTGTGTCCAGCCCCCCACCCCTGCCCCTCTGACAGCTGTCAGTCTCTTCCATGTATCCATGCCTCTGCTTCTATTTTGTTCATCAGTTTATTTTGTTCATTAGATTCCACATATAAGTGAGATCATATGGTATTTGTCTTTCTCTGACTGGTTTATTTCACTTAGCATAATAATCTCCAGGTCCATCCATGCTGTCGCAAAAAGTAAGATTTCCTTCTTTTTTATGGCTGAGTAGTATTCCACTGCATAAATGTACCAAGCTTTTTAATCCAGTCATCTACTGACGGACACTTGGGCTGTTTCCAGATGTTGGCTATTGTAAATGTGTTGCAGTTGACACGGGGATACATTTATTCTTTTGAATTAGTGTTTTGGGTTCCTTCAGATATATTCCCAGAAGTGGGATCGCTGGATCAATGGAGTTTCCTGAAGAAATTAAAAATAGAACTGCCTTTTGAACCAGTGATTCCACTTCTGGGAAGAATTGTAGATTTTTATAAATTCTTGATGTATGGGGCACTGATTAAATTCTAACCCTCTCGGTATTTTAGTACTAAATCAAATTTTACATGGTAACTATTTAAGAGAGTTGTCAGTAATAACTCTACTATTCTATCTCCTCCCTTCACTTTCTTTACTTCCTAACACTGACTAAATTAAGTGAAAAATAATGGAGAAAGAGCAAAGAGTACTGGGAAATTCCCTTGGCAAAGTAAGCACCTGGGATGATTCAGTGCTTCGTCTTCAGTTACAGAGATTTCAGAAGTGTATGGGTTTGGGAAATAAAGATTTTGCAGGAGAAATACTCAGGTTCTGGAAGAGTAGAGCTGAACTCTTGTTTAATATTTCAGTTACAGTGACATACATCACCCCATCAGAAATTGGCAATATGAGACCAAGGCCAGTTACAACACTAGGTACTAGAATAGCATGAAAACCACATTGATGGGTTTGTGAGAGCTCTTAAAGGACAGCTGGGCCTCCCCGCTGCCTTTCCACGGAATGCAAATCAATAGAAAATGGCATTTGAGCATTGCACTCCAGCGAATATTAAATATCAAATGCTTCCCAATGCTGTCAGTAAGTGGGGAACATTGATTTTCCCCCTGTCTCTACTGGCATCCTGCTAACGAAGCCTGCCTTCCGGGATTTTACTATACATGCTAATATGCACCATGGGAAGAATGCATCATATCAGAGCCCCAACCCTGTGAGAGCAGTTCGCAAATAAAGAACATTTGCTCTTAGAACCACAGCCCATACTAATGTATCGGGCTTAGGGAAGTCTGATTCCTGCCACATATTTATGTCTTATCAAAGTGCGTTTGCATCTTTGGAGGTCTGCGTGATGTCAAGTCTATGTCTGTTATAGAAACACAAACAGTTGTGATAGAAGATTAAAGGGGTAATCCTCGGCAAGTATAGCACAGAGCCCTTATTCTCAGATGTGCTTGCACATTGGAGTCACCAGGGGAGTTAGTAAAGCAATGGCTGACTGGACCCAATGCCCAGGGACTCTGATTTAATGGTGTGGACTCTGGCCTTAGTGTCCAGATTTTTATCGGCCTTCCAAGTGAGTCTAGTGGGCAGTCAAGGTTGAACACCACTTGATGTGAAGAATACATGCTGTGGTTCAAGTTTAGAAAAGGCATCTTCCACTGAGTTGGTCACTGCTTATATTGTATTTGTATATGCTCTGGCTCCCTCACACTCATGCTCACATGTTTGATATGCTTACTCAGCCTCCAATAGTGATATGTACTGTTGGGGGGGGTTGTGTGTGGTGTTTGTTGTGTGGTGTATGTGTGGTATTGTGTATGTGTAGTATGGTGTTTGTGCCATGTGGTATATGTGGTGTGGTGTGTGTGCTGTGTGGTACGTGTGGTGTGGTGTGTGTGTTTTTAGAGTAGGTGGTACACATTTGGGAAGGATTGAGTCACTTAGAGTGTTTTGTTTCATGATACTTAACTTGCTAATATTTTTTCTAGAAACCTAAAATGAGCATAGAAATTTTCAGAAAATTGTGGGCAACAGCTGGATACCACTTTAGACTATTGGTATAAAACTGAACTTGATTATCAGGTTGAAAAATGAGGAGGCTGAGCCCTTGCTGGTGAGGCCCAGTTTGTTGGAGCATCGTCCCATGCACTGAACAGTTGCTGGTTCAATTCCAAGTCAAGGAACATCCCTAGTTTGTGGGTTGGATCCCTGGTCAGGGCACATATGGGAGGCAACCAACTTATGTTTATCTCTCCTGTTGATGTTTCTGTCTTTCTAAAAGCAATAAACATTTTTTTTAAGTTTTAAAGAAAAATGCATAGGCTGTTTATTTTAAATAAGTGGTTTACGTTAACATGAAGGACTTAGTCTACTTCCTGGAATTCACAATCTGGGTACTCAGCAGACCACAGAGAAAGATGACCCAGAAGTGTGGAGAGACCAACCTATTTCCAATGCTGTCTGCCTTACTTTTCCCAGTATCAAAATATATGCTGACCCTAATGAAGCCATAAGAGGGTCACAACTGAATCAGATGATTGTTCCAAAGCCAAATAGATGGTGATGGCATGCTGTGGGGGAAGAAATGCAGCTGTCTAGCAACACTCCTTGTACTGGACAGATGTGGCTGCATCATCATGAGCCATGGGTGACGGATGGGAGTGGAGAGAGAGGGTCCTCCAGGGATGCTCCTTAGGCCTCCTTGAGCATATGCATGATCCTTCTGGATGCCCTTACCTTGTTCATTCCAACTCCTTTCTCCAGTCCTCTCTTAGTCAACAACTGGCTTTCAGTGACTTCTTTCACTTGCCCCCATACTAAAGGTACTGTATTCAATGAGTGGACTCAGCCATGCAGCATGTTGACAGTTGAGGACATTGCTGACCCACCTTCATTTAATTAAATTACTAATAAATTGCTTGCAATTATATATGTTTATAGGAGCTAAAGGATGAAGAAAAAAACACTGTATGAAATCAAACTGTTCCCAAAACCATCCACATGAATAGTCTTTTCATAAATGAGGTATTTCTGGAGAATATCCACTGATTTTTTTTAAAAAAACCCAATAGTCATTTTAGTAGCTATATTACATGAAATGTACACTGTAGCCCCCTGTATGGAAAAAGAAATGGATATAAGAATATTACTGATAAATTACTGATTAGTTGATACTGGAAAAGCTGGAAGAGTGAAGCACATACCAGGTTACCTATATATGGTACTGACCAAGAAGCCTGAATTTATGATTTAATCTTAATGGAAAGATACATTTCATTAATATGTCTTTATCTCAAAATAACACAGAGAACAGGTTTAGCTTATCAAATGTCTGTTGTTATGACCCCTGCCTTATGTCAGTTACTTGCAACATATTACCAGATACAACTATATCTGAAAGATGTCTGAATTTACCTCCATTGAGATTAAGGAAGTTGCCAATAGGAAACTTATCTGACTTGTGATTGATGTAATTCATCAACATAAAACATAACCCCTACACTCACACACAGAGAGAATGTGAACTAAAAGATAACACATTATTAAGGATGCCAGGACATTGATTGTTGGCCATTAACACTTGATTTCTCATTTTATTCTACCCTATGAGTCACTTCCAATAAATGGCATTGGGTCTCAAAGTTGACTTCAATCATATGTTTCTAGTTTTACTTGAGGAATTATATAATTACAAAAGTGAATTTTATGAAAATTAATTTTCTTCTTGACCAACTTAAATCTAAGAACTAAATCTTCTTTAAGAATTATGAAGCCAGCTAAGGTGGTTCCCGACATTTTAATTTTTTTAATGTTGGAGGGGGTAACCTGTAGGAAAAATATGCAGAAAGGAGTATGTTTGGGACCCTACAAGGGTGATGTGACCTAGGGGTGTTATGAATGTGTCAAACATTAATGGAAAGAGGAAAGTAAACTTGGAGAAAAGTTTATGTTATACCCATGAAATCTGAGAGCACATATAGCAGGAGAAACAGTGATGAAAAAAAAATGATGATACAATGGAAAAAATGAGTTGTTTAGGCAAAAGAAGGAAATAACATGGAGTTAGAAGTGAGGTAGAAACAGATATGAAAATAGTTTGTTCATTTATTCTTTGAATCACTGCTCTGTGTCAAGCTATGTATTAGGTATTTAGCAAAACTAAAGGATAAGAAAATTGTGGTCTCTGTCCACAAATCCTTGAATGAGTCTTTTATTTGGAGTCCTGCTTAGACAATCTCTTAAAATCCAACCTGGACAATGCATTACAGTTACAAGACCTGTTTCTTTCAAGAGACAACATGCTGATGGGTCAGTGTGCAAGAATTTTTCTAAAGGTGACTTGTCAACAGCAGCCTCATTGGTGACATCCCTTCTAGTCATTAGACTTCCTTTTTTTGTTGTGGTGTTTCTATTGATTTTATGTGCCCCTAGAGAACTCACCAAGTGAGAAAGTACAGGAAACAATTTTTCTTTACTACACTGCATCATCCAAGGAGAATTCCCCTGGTATAATCCTGAGGCGGTCTTGCAAAAAGAATTTCTTCAGTAGAAAAAAAAAATATTGTAATGAATAATAAAAAAGAGATACTACATACATTCAAGGTTACAGTGTTCACATCTTTCCAGAAGTTTAGGTGCTTATGAGGTCCCACTATTGTTAATTTTAATAATTTTAGGAAGCTAGTACAAGGAATATGATAAGAATAAAATACTGTGGTTTTGGCTTATTCTTTAATCCATTTCATTAAGTTTCTTATTCTTCCAAACAAATCAAAACAGTGCTCTGCTTGAAAATGAATTTCCATGATGGAGTACGCAGCTTTTAGAAAAATTCAGTAAATTTAGACAATTGGTGATATTACCTGGGTAGTTGGTCAGTCACTGATGAAATTTGGACTTATACTGCATGCAGAGATAACACCAGATGGTCCAATTTTCCATATGGCTAAAGCCACTCAAATTCTTCCCAAAGACAAATACTTAGTGTCCTCAAGATTGACACGCCAAAACACAAAATGTGAGATGAAAGTGGAGAAAAAGTGCCCTTAAGGGTGTATTTCTTAAGTCACCAAAAGTTGAGTTTGCATTGTGAGTAAATTGCTAGTATCCATCTGGGTTACCAATGAGTAAATATTGACCAATCATCATTCTATTCACTGTGTGCTTAGTTTAACAGTGAGTGCCCATCCCTACCTTACCAGAGCTCCACTCAGCCTCACACACTGAGGTTGCTCAAATTGTAGCCTCAGTCACATCTAGCTTCTGCTCTTGGTTAAGATCTGCACCAGGGCTGGTAACATATTAGCTCATACCCAGGTCTGTCAAATATATTACCTCTTTAATTCTTATATCTGATGTGCCAAGGATTGCTAAGCTTTGAGATCCCTTTTTAAAAATTGTTTTATTTATTTATTTTTAGAGAGAGGGGAAGGGGAGGAGAAAGAGAGGGAGAGAAACATTAATATGAGAGCAAAACATAGATTGGTTGCCTCGTATGCACTCCAATTGGGGAGCAAACCCACAACCCAGGTCTGTGGCCTGGCTGGGAATCAAACCAGTGACCTTTTGCTTTGTGGGATGACACCCAGCCAACCGAGCCACACTGGTCAAGTAAGATCCCTACTTTTGAGTTTTGTAGACAAGAATTGGCTTCACTGGTTTCCTATTTTGCATGCTATTTTTTTTTTTTAATAAGGCTAGTTTGCCTTTTTTTTTTTCCATTAAGCCCTGATGGATGTTAGCTCTAAGCTGTCATAGTCCTGCTCCTCTTCACATCCTGCCTACCTCAGTCAGAATTGCTTAGGCAATTCTGGACTCTTGAGGTCTTCTACAATGTTACATAAAGTGACATCCTATAGACCCCCTCCAGCAGTTTTTTGATAGGCATATCTGAAAAAACACTGAGGCAAAAACACTACATGAAAGAGTCATACAAAAGGACAACACCTTTATAGCCCTGCCATCAGTCTATGAAACACATTTGGGCAGTATACAAGATTGAAGTTTTTCTACACTTTACATAAATTGCTTCATGTCCTCACTGCTGAGTCTTTCCCTTCTCCTTTGTCCTGCCTCTGCATAACTCCTCCAAGATATTTTCTAGATTTCTTTTGTACCTCCAAACTTTTACTCTATTTTCCTGATTCCTCAGTTTTGGCTCATTTTGTTCTGGTACAGCACTTCAGGAATTGTAACTACTAGTAGCAACACACAGGCAGCAAGTCCTACTTCTTCCCCTTTATTCCTACCATCGGAGGCCGTTTCCTTCACAGGAAACTCTGGTTTACAAAGTGTGGCTGGAAAACTTGAAACTTCATTGGGGAAAGTTTCATGGAAAAATTAGAAAAAGTTAATGGTTTAGCTAAACTACTATTAATTTGTCCAATGGATTCTAGATTCTATAACTTGCAAGTACAGAATTG
The DNA here is from genome assembly GCF_987537825.1 of Furipterus horrens. Classification (NCBI taxonomy): domain Eukaryota; kingdom Metazoa; phylum Chordata; class Mammalia; order Chiroptera; family Furipteridae; genus Furipterus; species Furipterus horrens. The sequence goes on along the minus strand of NW_028327187.1, from coordinate 94,486,449 downwards.
TATCCTTAAAAGAAATGGATGGCCCTGGCCAGTGTGGCTCAGTTAGTTGGGAGTTGTTCTGCAACCCAAAAGGTCTCAGGTTTGATTCCCAGTCAGGGCACATGCCTGGGTTGTGGGTTCAGTTACGAGCTGGGGCGTGTCCAAGAGGCAACCAATCAAAGTTTCTCTTCTTCTCCCTCCATTTCCCTCTCCCTAGAATCAATTTTAGAAAAAAGAAAAAAGAAATAGATGATGTTTTCTGGAAATGAATTGGGAATTGTATCCATAAATTTGTGATGCTTATTTATTCAGAGTTGAGGACAAATGTGTTATTAAGACTGAATTTTAGGTGGAAATGTTGAAGGTTAGTCAGAAACTTATATCAAACCCAGGGGTGCTCCTGAATTGCTGTGAGTAGCAGCAGAGCCTATCTGAAATGGAAAGTGGAAAATGACTTAAAATTCAGGGCTCCCTATGCTTTGGTTTAGAGAAAGTCAGTCAACAAACACTTAGACAAGGGACTTGGCATAAAATCTAGCATTGCCACAAAGTAGCATGTCTATATATGGCAATTAGCTGTTTGTGTGATTGGAATGACATTAATATAAAGATGATCTGAGGGTTTTAGCACTTAGGACATCTGGTTGCAGATGGTGCCTTGAAGACAGAGAGTGGGACGTATAAAAACAGCAGATTCTAGAGCTGCCATTTTTGTTTAAAGGATTTCCCTCTAAATACATTTAATGTACTCTGTGTGGCAGCTATTAATGAATATCTTAAAATCTATATTCTACTAATTAATGGTAGCTCAGTTTACACAGCTTATATAATGTATTGTCTATTTGCTTATAAATACCTTTGGATTAAAGAGAATATCAGATAGATTCCTAGAAGAGAAAGCCTCTCTCAAAAGGTTAAAGTGACTACAATGAGACATCCCCTCATATCCCTTAGTATGGTTACTATAAATAAATAAATAAATACATAACAAATAAGTGTTGGTGAGAATGTGGATACATAGGAAACCTTGTGCACTGTTGGTGGGAACATAATGGTAGTACAGCAGCTATGGACAACAGTATGGCAGTTCCTCAAAGGATGATAAGTAAATTGCCACATGATCCAGCAATTCTACTTCTGGAAATACATTTTTAAAAGTGAATGCAGGGTCTTGACAAGATATTTGTACATCTGTGCTTATAGCAGCACTATTTACAGTAGTCAAGAGGTGGAGCAAACAAAGTGTCCATCATGGATGCATGAATAAACAAAATGTTCATCCAGTGACAAGGAAAGATTACTTCCACTTAACTTTCTTGTTCTTGACTGGGTTTTGAAACAACTATGAGCTACAAGACTTAAGTTGTTTACTGATCACTTGCACAAGTCGTATGTCCAACACATACACACATACACAAACACACATACAAAAACATGTATGCACACACATTAAGGCAGCTTAAAGTGTTTCAACTCGGGCTGTATTTCTAAATATGGGACTTTAACCATGTTATCTAATCATTCAAGGCCCTTGTTTCCCCACTTGGAGAATGGAGATAATGATGTATCTACATGTGGGGTTGTATGAAGGATAAAATAGTTAATGTATTTTGTACTTAAAAACGATCTGGCATAAAGAGATCACTTAGCCATTATTATTAGTACTAGTAGTATTTATGTGATTACATGCATAAAATGTTAATATTGGTTAACTCTGAGTAATGAAGTGATGAGGTTATAGGTCCATTCTTCAATTTTGTTTTTATGCTTGTAGATTATAAAACGTCCTTAATAATATTGTCTATATAATCATTAAAAAAATCAATATGTTCTTTTTTTTTAATTCTGAGGAGCAACTCATTAAATGGTGAGCCTCCCTTGGCCCCCAACAGACTTAATTGGAGTCTGAATGGTTATCTTAGAAATAATATTTGTATAATTTCCACATTGGGGAATGTGTAGAACAGCACAAAATAAAGAGTAAGATATCACAAAATCCAAAGACAGCCACCATTCCAAATACCTTTGTCATAATATAATTGGGGGGGGTCCTGTGAAGCACCCACACCCAGGTTACGTGTGGTAGTGACTTGATAGAGGCCGAGATGCCCCCTCAGGACTTTCCAGACCCCTCTCCTCAGAAACCCTCCTGCAGGACTTTAAGCAGTAACACTGTGCTAGAGTCTTCAGGCCAAGGAGGGAAAGTCCCTCATGCTGCTCCTTTCTCAGACTTTTTTTTTTTATGTTAAATAATTTTTTTTAAAATGTCAGTATAGTTGACATACAATATTATATTAGTTTCACATGTACAACCCAGTGATTAGACATTTATATAACTCACCAAGTGATCACCCCAACAAATCTAGTACCCACCTGGCACCATACATAGTTACTACAATATCATTGGCTATATTCCCTGTGCCATATTTTACATCCCCGTGACTATTCTGTAACTTTATCATTTTTGCAGTTGCCAGATGGGAGGAGGGATGGAGGGAGGGGTGAAAAGGTAAAGATTTTTTAAAATCAACTTTTCATCATTCCACTTTCCTTCCTTCCCTACCTCTCTCTTTCCTCCACCAGATCTCTCCATTTCTTGATCTCTCTCTCTCATTCTTAATTTCTTGCCCTTTTCTCCCTTCAAGCTAAAGGAATAAGAACCCATTATTAAGTAAATAAATCTTCTCTTCCAGGCATTATTTAAATCAAATTTGAAAAATGTTAATACTACAAAGTATTCACAGGGGTTTGTGTGTGTTTATGAAAGGGAGGGAGGAAGAAGGGGGTAGAGAGGGAGAAAGAGAGAGAGAGAGAGAGAGAGAGAGAGAGAGAATTCATTTCAGAGAATTTTAGGGAAACTACTATTTATTAGCTGTAAAGACTGTGGAAAGAATTGAGATTGATGCTACTCAAGTACATATTTCACAGTTCATATCCTTTGAAAAATCCATTCTCTGTTATAGGGAAATAAAATTCTACCCCGGAAGTGTTACACTACAGAATCTCAAAATATTGAAAGAGGGGATTAATTGCTGCAGATCAGGTCAAAAAAGGGACAGGACACTGCTCTGCTTCTTGAAACTGGAGAGTGTCCAGTCCACTCGGAAGCCAGAGTCATAGTTTCTGTCTACCAGCAATAAAATGTGTGTAATAAGAATTCACATTTATAAAGAAGGGAAAATGCATTAGCACTGTGCTGTCTTGAAAGGTAGAAGAGGCATTTGATTAGATGATTGATTCTCATCTGTCATGAAAAGCTTTCTTATAATGAAACAAAAAGAATCTCACTATGTTTCTAATAGTGAAATGGCCGATTCTCATTTCCTGCCTAATAAATTATTTACATACTGTGCCCAAGGCCATTTATACTCAATTTACTCTCAGGCAATGCTCCAGAAGATGGCGCACTCATTTATAACTCTCCTCTGGTTTCAATATATGCTCTTCATTTACTCTGAAAATGTTGCTGTGCTTCACTTGAAAGATGAATGAAGACCGATGTTATGATACATCTGCTCTTCTATGACCATAGAGCAGAGCTGAAGTGAATTTTTGCAAGGAAGCCATTATTCAATCAATGGAAATAAACAGAATAGATCATTCAAGACCCAGCAAGAAAGAGCCATTATAATCCTAAGGCAAGGCCCAACCCTTTAGTCAGGATGCCTTGAGTCCTGTTGCCATTTCCTGACTCACCCTGCACGATCCTGCTCTCTGACCAGCTCGTCCAGGCCCCAGCATTCCTTGATCTGGCAGATGTTGAAGGGAATTTGGAAGAGGTGGCAGCCTTTAAACAGAGGATCATGCATTAAGTATCTTGGGAAACGTTCCAAATGACAAATTGGTTATTATGTTTAGGCTTCCTCCTTTCCAAAGACATGTATTGACAATACCTTGCTCATGCATATATACAGTAGCAGGTTTTCCTCTCATAAAAAGGCTGTTTTTGATCCACATGGTGTGTAGCAAGAAAGATGAATTTTGAAAGTTCTATAGGTACTTCCAGTCCTCTGTTTTTTTGATGCAGAGATAACCCAGGAGCTTTATGGTAACAGTACTAATACCTGCTCCCCAGCCAGAGGTCCCGGTGCAACAGGGCAAATACCAGTGAAATGGAGACCAGCTGCCTTTCCAAATACATTGTTTCCTATGTCATGGTGCTGGCAGGGTTAATTTTCTCCCCCATTCACATATCAACAGAAAATGTGTTTTTAGTTCCTTGAGTAACTGTGGACAAATTTCCTATTTTTAGAGTGATGTATCAGTTCCAGTTAACAATTTGATATAGATGTTGAAATAAAATGTATCGCTTTGTGTGGAGTAAACATGTGATTGTGAAACTAACAGAGAACTCTGGCAGCAGCATGGATACAAACCAGGACCTCTTTACAGACAAAGTTGGGCACATTTTAATGTGTCTAGAACACTAGCTGTCTCTTGAGAATTTTAAAATTCAGCATTTCATTGTCAAAAATGACCTTTAAATTATTTAACTGGTGGCTTATATCACCAAACATTTTCTGAAGGATAATCGTCCAAATTTTGAGATGGTGTCTATAAAGTTTTGCTTTTTATTATCAATAGTTATTTTAATCATTTTCAAAAATCTCATTTTTAGACTTCCTGGGCTTTATGGGATATTTATTGGAGTATATGCTCTTCATATAGAAAAATGCATATATGTACAGTTAAAAGAATAATTATAAGGTAGAAAATAGTGTGAACCCCATTTGAGTAAGAAAATAGAACACCATTAACACATAAGAAGCCCTTCGTGAGTTTACTGCTTAGTGTATCTATTCTCTTTCCACTAGAGTTAAACTCTTACTCTTGAATTCTCTCCTTGCTTTTCCTTTTGGCAATATATATATAGTGTGTGTGTGTGTGTGTGTGTGTGTATACAGAATAGAACTGGGTGTGTCCTGTGGACCCCAAGAAAGAAAATACCTACTAGGAAGGACCCCTGGTGACTAATTGGGCTAAAATTGAAGAAACAGAGCCTAGCAGCCATTTCTACACAGTGGCCTGTCACACAAACTGTACTCAGTGAGAAGAAGCCTGCACTAAGCTGCCTACCTCCCACACTCAACTGCCTGCCAGCACTGTGTTCCTGCTCCCTGAGCCAGCCCTTATAAAGGAGTTCCTAGAGTCCTATTTCAACCAATAAGACTGAGGCTTTCCCCATCCAATTGGAGCTGTGCAGCTATATCCCCCATCACCATCTTCACCAACCAATCAGAGTGGTTCCATTCTGACCAATGAGGACAATGCCTTTTGGACCAATCAAATTGTGGGGATTTGGAGTCCTCATCTGAAGACAAACTATTTAGGGACCAGGGGCCATGACTCCTGTCTTTATGGCAGCTCCCCTCTGGGTCTGGGAGCACACTTCCTTTTCACTGAAGGCTGAGAGCTGAAACACTGAAGATGTCTCACTAGAGAGAAGTGGAGCAGTGCAAGGCAGAGCAGACCAAAGCAGAGCTGTCTAGCTGGAGAGGGGCCTGGGCTCAGGACCTCCTAACAGCAGAGCTGTTTTTAATACTGTGTTACAATTGAGCTGTTTGCACTGAATAAAATTCCTTTCTTAACTACACCCAAAATCAGGGATTCCTGTTGGTGTTGTATTGATACAAAGGACCTTTGGTTGACAGTCCTTTTGTATTGTTTCTTTATTTCAAAATTGAATAATTTCTAATTCCCTTTGTATATGTATATACATTGAAATAAAAAATACCGTATGGAACATAGTTATTTAAAAAATTGTTGCTTACTTGAAATAAATTACATTAAAGTTGTATATCATTTTTTGGAAGAACCTTTTCACTTTTATTTTTATAAAATATTTTTCCTGTGTATATAGTTCTACATTGACAGTAGTTTTCTTCATTACTATAAGTATGTCAATCCATTATATTCAAGTTTACATAGTTTTTTAAAATGTTTATTGAATTTACTCAGGTGACATTGGTTAATAAAATTATATAGGTTTCAAGTGTACAATTTTATAATACACCATCTGTATATTGTATTGTATGTTCACCATCTACATCTCTTTTTTAAATTATACTTCCCTGATTACTTGCTGCTCTTTAACAATTCCTTATTTTGCAAAATTGACTATAAGATGTCTTACAGTTATAATCTACTTACATTGTCGCATAGCTTCTACACTAGTAACTGCCAACTTATTCATTTCATTCTTTTGTCAATTGAAGAATCATTAATGAGAACACACATTCAGTGTTCACATTATTACCCAGCATAGAAAACATGTACTGGTACAAAGTTAACACTCTGAGAAGTTTTCTTCTAATTTAATTTAAACATGACATGACTTTATTTTTCGAGATTGTGTTGTACTTATCGGTCAACTTTTTTTTTCATTGTCCACTGACAGAACAGAACATAACATTGTTGTCATTATTGTATCCCCTTCTTTAACAAACACATGTGATGATTTCACTTGTTCCCATGGTGAAAGAATCTGTAGTAATATATGTGTGAATGAATCAAATTTTTTAGCAATGAAGTCTGTTTTAAAAGATAGTCATGGCAAGTGTCATAATGATTTTCCACTTTAAGAAGTCAGAGTTTCTTTGCATTCATAGGCAATGTTAACCCTTTTAAGAAAAGCCTTGCCCTGGCCAGGTGGCTCAGTTGGTTGGAGCATCATCCTGAGAGTACACCAAAAAGGTTGCGGGTTTGATCCTCAGTCAGGGCACATACTTAGGTTGTGGGTTCGATCCCCAGTCAGGGAATTACAGGAAGCAATTAGTCAATGTTCTTCATGTCAATGTTTCTCTCTCTCTTTTCCCTTCCTCTTTCTCTAAAATTAATAAACATATCCTCAAGTGGGATTTTTTTTTAAGAAAAAAGTTTTGACACTTAAAGGAATACATTTTTTTCATCAGTTACTTATTTAACATGTTCAGCAAGTTCCTTTAAGCAATGAAATACTTCAATAACACTGTTTGTCTTCCACTTTGCAAAATCCTGTTGCAAAAGAGATAGTGACAAATATGAACAAGAGATAAGGAAGTGTCACTAAATGGATTATTAAAAAGTCAAAGTGAATTTGGGTGGGGCTTCTTCTTCATGTTATATGAATTCGGTGTTTAAAAAAAAAAAAAAAAAAACAACCCTGCAGAGCCATTCAATTGTATTTGTTGAAGAAAGCCAACGGGTTTTTGAATAGGAGAAAATTGAAGAATGTTGGATGCTAATAAAATCACAAAAATCATTTGTTAGGTTCAAACCATGTAAATGCTGAAGTAAGAGAACAATTTTATGCCAGTTACTTCAATGTCAATAGAAAGGACATCACATGCTATTTGAGGAGAATTGTGCTGAATATGAGAAATATAGCCAACATTTTCCATACAATCATTCATGTTCTGCTTCAACTTTGAATAAACTTTGTAACTATATACAAATATCCACCAAACTACAAAGAGTAGTAGATTTTTCTTACACACTGCTAAATCAAAAAGTCTGAAAAAATTTTCTGTTTCTGAAGTTCCATTACTCACTATAGAAAACCTTTTTCAAAAGGAAACTATTGCACAAGAAACGGAAAAGTATTTTCCTGCATTGTCATCAGTTGCCTCTATGGTCATGTCATAAAAACACTTAGATATTTTAGGGTGAATGATTTAGATTCACCATTTTGATTTTTGATAATCTCTGAAATAATAAAGGGGACTATTAAATTTTTTATGATGGCACTTTGAAATTTACTTGCAATTTTGGAATCAGAAAATACTTTTGATAGCAGTGCATTCAAACAGTCATTTGAGCTAAAAGACTGATGTCTTTCATACATAGTGCAGAAGGGCATTACAACCTCCACTGGACTCTTCTATCTTCTTTATGTGTATTTCTCAATAAAAAGTGTTATTTTTTTCACTGTCTTTGGTACTTATTGAGGAAATCATACAACCCTCATGCTCAGCTGTTAGTATATGCTGGTTTACAACTGAATTTCCACTATTTCCTATATTGAATGAAGCATTGCACAAAAAGCACAGAAAGCTTTGAAAGGACTTGTTCTTCATTTAATAAATGTCCACCATTCATAAGATTTACCATGACATTTAAACTTATGTTTGGGCATTTTGAGTTTCAAATATACACAAAAATATATGAAAGCAACCATAGCAAGATTTGAAAAGATTGAATTTGAAAATCTCATGACCATGTCAGTTAGTATGCCTGTCACTCACAAGTCTGAACAAGTCTGTGAATACGGTTTGTTGAATGGTGGAAAGGGTTGGGAACTTGTGAACTAAGAATAACTTGAAATTCATATTTGATGCAAAAAGAACTTCTCATTTTCTTGAAGGGAGAATTGTATTGTAAGGCACATTCTTCCTGAACATTGCCAGAGCGGATCTTCTATGAGATTTTAGTTAAGTATGGGGATTCAAGGATGGGCAGAGACATTCAGAAGCAGAGTGTTAGAGATCAGCAGACTTTCAGCTGTGTTCCTGCTGAAAGTAAGGCTGTTATAGACATGCTGACTTTCATAAGCATGGTCCCTGGGCAAAAGAACTTGCTGACTGGATGCTGCCTGGAAGTGTAAGGCTGTTGCTGATTGGCTGACTTTAAGGAACAGAGTAGAAGGGTGGGTTATGACTGATTAGCAGATTTCAGAAACCTGGAGCTGTCATTGATTTGCTACTTTCAGAAACTTAGTTACCGGAGAGAGGTAGTCATGGACTCTTTCATTATACTTACTGGAAATTACATGAACTTAATGGTGGTGAATTGTTCACAACTCGAGACTATAGCCAAAAATATTCTTTCTTAAATATTTCATTTCTTGAATTTAAATCCCCTCCAACCCTTGATCTTCCCTCAGCCAAACCTCTGGGGAGATCAAACCTTTAATTGTGGAGGTATATGTCAGGGGAAGGCCCTGGCTATATGTGGCCAAAGTTTCAGGTTTCAACATGGAGTTGGGCCTACTTCCAGATATGACTTCCGGTTAGCTGATTCAGCATATGAGTTCCAGTAGCTGATTCAGTGGTTGTTGTGTAACCACTGATGTAACCACTTCCAGTAGCTGCTTCAGCAGGTGATGTCACCACTTGGCTAGAAGCCACCTTTGTGTAACAAATGTATATGAGCCCATGGCACTGTAGAACAAGTGCAGGAGTGTACTGCCAGCACTCTTGGTCATGCCACACCAATAAAGCAAAAGCTTCCAAAGGCTACCCGGGAGTTTTTCTTCACCACCAGACCAGAGCCCACCTTGCTATTTGGGGGTCTTGAACCCGACACTGTAGTTTTCCACATAAGTGATTTAATCACTAATCACTGTGGTTGAAAAATAGCTCTCACTGCTAAATTTGTGTGACTTAGTGAAAAGCGCTAAATAGAGGACATTTAGGGTGTCCTGACCAAGTTGATACAGAATGCAGGACAAAAATCACATAGAGGAGATGTCCTGTGTGTTCACGGCGGCTGACAACCCTAGATGAAGTTCATGTCTGAGCAGTGTTTAGGGATACCCTAGAGTTCGGTGGTTATTGGGGTCCATTGCCCCCGGGGGGAGCAGGAGCTGAATAGACAGGACTCTGGACTTGCGATCCCTAGTTTACACTGACTGTTTAGACTTCCTTATGCTTATGGATTAGATTTCTGAGGAAGACTTCAGCTGAAATAAGAGATCCCACATTTAAATTTTCATGGCCACTGTCTGGCAGTTAGATACAGGATGCATGTAGAGTCTGAGACCTATACTCAGGATTGCCTTCAGCCCCTTGTTTTGGGTGTGGTGAGAACTTGAGTTACAGGAGAGCTACCAGCTGCCTAAAACAAACAGTAATTACAGCAGTTAAGTATCTGAGTATTGGTAGGGTTTCTAATCTCAGCCTTGGACAAAAGCTATCAAGAGTAGAATCCTAGGACTTCCGGCCAAGATGGAAGCATAGACAGACATGCTGCATCTCCATCCACTACTAAGAAGGAATACAGCTATATCAAAACTAGAAACAACCAGAAGTTCCAGAAAATCAAACTGCATGGGAGTCCAACAAACAAAGATATAAAGAAAAAATACTCATCCAGACAGGTTGGAGAGGCGGAGCCGGGACAGAGAGGACACAGTGTGGTGGTGGCAGCAGCGGCAGCAGTGGCAGGCCAGCGGAAAGCATAGTTACAAATTTTAAAAAGTCAGGAGGGACACCTGGGGTGCATTCGCAGCTCCTCACCAGATCGTGCAGCTCACGGTCCCAGCACTGGGGAAAATAGAGCCTTATTACTTTTGACTGTGCAAACCAGTGGGGGTTGGGGTGGAGGCAGAAACTGCCGGTCTCTCAGCGGAGTCCGCTTGTTTAAAGGGCCCCCACAATCCTAGAACGTCCACAGACCCATCCACTCTGGGAACGACAGTCAGGGCAACAGCTAGAGAGGCACCAGTCCCATACAGAAGTGGGAGAAGTGCCTGGAAAAGGGGCGAGTGCTGGGCAAGCAGCATTGTTCCCTCCCTGACCCCTCCCCCCAACACAGTGCCACAATGTGGTGAAACCAGTTGCCTTGTACTGAGGAATTCCTAAGGCTCTGCCCCTTACAACATAACAGGAGCAATAGCTCTACCTAACACACATAAGCAAACACAGACAGGAGACTTCTGGCCAAGATCGAGGCCTAGACTGACACGCTCCATCTCTCTCCACAACTAAGAAGGAATACAACTACCATAGAACCAGAAATAACCAGAACTTCCAGAAAGTAAATGGAAGTCCAACATATGAGGTTATAAAGAAGTGGTGCTCGTCCGGACAGGTAGGAGGGGTAAAGCCAAGGTGGAGAGGTCAGGCTGTGGTGGTGGCGACAGCAGTGGTGACGGCAGCGGGACAGTGGTAAGAACAGACACCTGTATTTAAGGGGAGGTGAGAAGTGCCTGGGGAGCACCCCTGGCTGCAGACCAGACCCGTCAGTTCGCCATTCCAACGCCGGGGAAAGCAGACCCCCTATTGCCTTGGACTGTGAGGGCAGGAGGGGGTGGGGATGGAGGAAGAGGCTCCTGGTCTCTCAGCGGAGAGTGAACGGCAGGAATCCATCTTGGACCTCCACCCCCACAGAAAATGCCACAGCGTGGTGAGAAGGGTCTCCTGGTTGTGATGAGTGCACGGGGCTCCATCCTCTATAGCATAGGAGGTGTGAAAGCCCTGCCCAGGAAGCAAAGGTAAACACAAAATTGTCAGGATGGCACAAATCATGATAGAGATCCCAGTAACGCAGCTGACCAGGCAGCAAATATCTACGTAATCTAACAAAGCAGCAGATAAGAAATCTTTCTGAGGCACAGTTCAGAGCTTTGGTTACAAAAATGCCTACAGACCTAACAGCAGATCTTAAACAAGATGGGAAAGGAATGAAGGCCAGTCTTGCTGATATTAACAAAAACACATATGAAACTAGTGGTGAGGGAAAGAAAACCAGGGATCAAATCAATATATTGGTACATAGGGAAGGAACAAACAGTCAACCAGTGCAGAAAGAGGAAACAAAAACTGAGGAAAATGAGGAGAGGCTCAGAAACCTCTGGGGTAACTATAAGCGGGCCAACATCCAAATCATAGGGTTTCCAGAAGGTGAAGAAGAACTAGAAATTGAAAAATTATGTGAAAAAATAATGAAGCAGAACTTCCCTAACTTGGGGAAGGAAATAGACTTACAGGTCCAGGAAGCATAGAGTTCCAAAACAACTGGACCCAGGGAGAACCACACCAAGACACATTATAATCAAAATGTCAAAAATTAAGGATAGAGAATCTTCAAAGCAGCAACAGAGAAGAAGATAATTACATACAAAGGGGTCCCGATAAGACTATCAGCTGATTTCTCAAAAGAAATTCTGTGAGCAAGTAGAGACTGGCAAGAAATATTCAAAGTAATGAAAAGCAAAGACCTACAACCACAATTACTCTATCCAGCAAAGCTGTCATTCAGAATAGAAGGGCAGAGAAAGTGCTTCCAGGACAAAGTAAAACTGAAGGAGTTCATCAGATCCAAACTACTGTTATATGAGATGTTAAAGGGACTTGTTCAGGAGAAAGAGGATCAAAACTATGAACATTAAAATGAAAACGGCATCACAACAACCAACAACAGAAGCTAGGGAACCAAAACAAAGGCAAACTAAGTAGGCAACGAGAGTGGGAAAAGAACTATAGGTATGGTGAACATTATTGGGGGAGGTCAGCAGGGAGGGGGAAGAGAGGGAGATGGTACAGGAATTAAGAAGTGTAGTAGGAGGGAATGGAGTAGACAGGAAGATGTTGAGAAGAACTATATGCACAACCAATGGGCATGGACTAAGGGGGGGTGACAACTGGAGGGAGGGGTGGTCACTGGGTGGAGGGGAACAAAGGGAGAAGAAATTGGGACAACTGTAACAGCATAATCAATAAAGCATATTAAAATGAAAATTTTTTAAAAACTTGTAGAATCCTAAAAGAAACCCAAAATAGCAGATTTGAGATTGAAAAATTATGGCATATAATCATATATGTATATAAGTCACAAATACGCAGGCATAGGCAATATATTGACAAAGGCACAAGTATATACTTAACACAGGAAACACAGGAAAATGTCCTCTGATTGGTGGATTTCTGGGTAAGTACTTTCCCCTTTTAACCTCTTCCCTGGATTTATTAAAGCTTAGGGTAATTTTGGTTTCCAAATGTATTTTCTGGAGAGAGGATGACATCCTATAGAATGTAGACAACACTTGATTTTACCCAAACTTATGGCCTGAAGTGATCTCTGTTAATGCATCCAAACCTAATCTGCACCCTGGGTCCCTCTCCTGATAGCCATACCCATATTTTCTACTGCCCACTGGAAATCACTTGGACAGCCAGCAGACCCTTCAGTGGTCCACACTGACCTCATGCACCACACCCGTCCTCATCTCTACCTCTAACTCAAACCACCACCAACTGTCCCTCCTCTATTCTCCTCTGTTCTCAATTTCAGCTAAAAGGAATAGCTTCAACCCAAGTAAGCCACGGTTTTCATTATAGAACTCTCCCCTCCCCCAACACACATTACTTTAACAGTCACTGACTACCTAAAACTCTCAAATCTGTCTCCTCCTCACCACCCTCACACACGCAGCTTTAATTAAGTGCTTTGTTATTTCCTCTTGTTTTGTTTATTCAGTGTTTTTCCTCGGTTTTTCAGTCAGGGTTTTAAGCAGAGAAGCAGAAATAATACAAACAGATACTATGTACCCTTTACCCAGTACCCCTGAATAACATCTTGCAAGTGCATAGTAAAGAAACACAACCAGGATATTGACATTGATACAAACAAGGTATGGAACATTTTCATCACCACAAATATCCCTCATATTGTCATTTAATAGCTACAACTAGCCCCCTCCCACCCAAACCCCCCATAATACCACCACTAATCCGTTTTCCATCTCTATAATTTTATCAAGTACAAAGAAGAGCAAGGGAAGGATGCTGAATTTTTTTGTTGTTGTTTTAAAATCAGAGCTATTGTGTCTGGCAAAGAACCTCCTAGAAAGATTCCGGAGCTTTTAGAAATTTAGCTTATTTAATTATTTGCATATACAGTTCTCTTTCCTCATCTACCATTATGGAAAAGTCTTTGATTTTAACCATTTAGCCCTTCTCACTTGTAGGTACATATATTCAGTTTCAAGTAAAATACTCTGTTAAAATCCTAATGCAAATATTAGGGTGGTTTCAGAAAACCCCAGTCTAAGTTTAGAGTTCTATCCCTAAAACCAGTAGGTTCTATGCCAAATCATATTGTACTAACCAGTCCATTTGGAAAACACCTTGAGTGTGGTAAATATGCTCATAGAAGGGGCTGTTGCTATCAGAAGGATTCCATGTTAGGGCCATGGCTGCAGGGAGTTGGAAGACTGTCAGGGGGAGAGCAGGTGATTCTGCACTGTTTGTTCCAGTAGGAGCAGGGCTTGGCCTCTAGAGTAGGGTGCAGTGAAGAACTGATTAGTAGGCCAGGTTCCAAAATTGAGCAACAGCCTGGGGAAGGGACACTGTAATGCAGAGAATAGCTGGAGCTAGACAAAAATGCTGGCCCCTTGGCAGAAGTAGCTCTCAAGGAACCCTGACCCTATGAGCAGCAAACCACTAGGTAAACAAAGCCCACAGGAAAACTCAGTTGGGTTTCTCATTTTCATCTCCCTTTTTCTGGTGTGCTTTTAGTGCTTTGGTTGCAGGGTCATTCTTTTTTTCTTACCCAAGAGACATTTTGGAGTAATGATGTTAGTGTAGGCAACTAGTTAGGTATTAACAAAAGAGAAGGGAGAAAATTGGCTAAGCCTGATTGGGTTGGGAAACTATGGTTTCACAGAAATTCCAGGGCCGCGACATCTGGGCATTCCTGCCCAGAGCTTCTCAGGAGTCACAGCTGGACTGTGGTTCTACAGGACCCCATCCTATGGGGGGACCCCGTCCCTGCACTGTCAGCTCTCATTTGGAGTCCTTGGATCATCTTTTTAAAAAAGATTTAATTTATTTATTTTTAGAGATAAAGGAAGTGAGGGAGAAAGAGAGGGAGAGAAACATTGATCTGTTGGTTGCCTCTTGCATGCTCCCAACTAAGGACCTAGCCTGCAACTTAGGCATGCACCCTGATGGGGAAATCGATCCAGTGAACCTTTTGGTTCACAGGCTGGCGCTCAATCCACTGAGTCATACGAGCCAGGGCTTGAATTGTCTTTTTGATTAATTACTTCTTTGATTGAAATTCCTTGACTGATTAAGGAAGTAATCAATTTGTGTATACTTGTCAGCTCTCCTAGAGATTACAACTGACTCACAGGCTATGTTTTAGTTGGGGGAACTGTAACACAATACACATGTCTAGAACAACTGCTAGACTGTCAGAGAAAACTCACACACCTTCCCATAAGAGGATTCTTCTCCAGTCAGATTTAAATGCTTGGGAATCTTCTGTTCCAAAAGATTTACTTTCTACAGAATAGAGACTCATGTAGACACATTTTTTAAGGTAGTTTTGTCCATATCCTTTGAAACAGTGTATCCTTCTTATAATTATGAAGTGAAAAGTTGTGAAAGCCAGCATAGGCCCACTGGGTGGATATATGCCTGACTTCTGATTTCGAATCACTTGATAAATAATTGAAATGATAAAGTAGGGAATAACCTTAGAAATTGTCATTTTATGGATGGGGAGCCTAGAGCACAGGGACATAGTGATTTGTCCTATCTCTCACACTTTGTGCCAGAAGGAGGATTTCTGCTGACAATAACTATTCCCATCCATTGTTTCACAATGACTGGGGCATCAGACTGAGGGGTGGAGTGGCTTGCAAGTGATTCATTAGTGAGCAGTTAAAATTCTTACTGATCAGTAAAGTAAGCATTCCAAACATACAGTCATAACAAAATTCTCTTTTGACTTATCTTCAGTCCCTTCCCTCACCTCCACCACCATATAACCTTATTATAAATTTATTTTAAATGGATATAAATATGCTTATGAGTATTATATAAATGGAATAATAAAGTACACATTGTTTTTCAATTTCCTCCTCTCCCCCAACTAGTAATATATCTGGAAGCATGTACTATATCAATCTTGAAAGTGGCCCTAAAGTCTGGAAACTCAGATAACATTATTTCATTAATATTTTACAGGCTAAACATGTTCTTGATAATATTTTGTATATTTGTCTATATTTTGAGATGTTACATACTATCTATATGGATTTAGGTTTTTTTTAATTTAAAAAATTACTGGTAGGTACAAAATAGACGGGGATCTTAAGAATAGTAAAGTAAATGGAGAAGTAAAAGAACTTACATACATGACCCATGGACATGAGTTAAGGGGGCAGGTGGCTGGAGGGAAGGGTGGTACCCAGCAGAGCGGGGCAAAGGGGAAAAATTGGGACAACTGTAATAGCATAATCAATAAAATATAGTTTAAAAAATTAAATAAACAACTAAGCCTAAAATTAAAACTTTAATGCATATGTGTCTGAAAAATTCTCTTAAGGTAGCAAGAATGTTCAGATATAGAATGGGCGTTCTAAGTATTGCTCTTGAGAATTAATTGGTCATTCTTTCCTTGGGTCAATAGAAATATGAGAAATAATTAAGTTTTAAAAGGTTTAATATTTCTGTACTATATCTCTCTGCCTTGTATAGACTCACCTTTGCATTTCACTTCTTGATCTGTAAGGTCAGCCCACAAAGCCCTGTTGATCACAGTGATTAAATACCAAGTAGCATATTATGAAGCACAGGTAAAACTTAGTCTCAAACACAAGGTCCAGTGAGGGATTTTTCATTTGTCATTTGAGAGAGTATTCTGTGATGCAGTTTCATCACTTCATCCATCTTGCCTTGGAATTATTTTACAGCTCTTTAGATTTATTTTATTATTTGCATTCCTTTGTTATGACTGGGATACGAGAGTAAGGCACACTTAGGTTTATATCTTGATTTGATTCTTTTTGTCAACTCTCATATACTATGTTATTAGCACAAAATGTTCTTTTTTGTTCATCTGTTCCCTACAGGTTTGGGGGGATGTTTAGAAAGGCATTGAGTGTGTAGAATTAATGTCATCTAGAACTTTAAAGCTTCCTTCTTCATTTCATTCAGAATTTGGATCTATACCATACCTCATTTTAAAGCAAAAGTACTTCAAAATGGGTAAAAGTCTAAGTTACACTAGTGTGGGGTATTTTAATAACACAATAAGCACAATTGTCAATGACCATAATATATGTTAAGTCAAAAGTTGAAATAAAAACACTTTTCTGTAAATGTAACAACTGGACTTCCAATAATACTTTTTTAGTCTTGTATTTCTTTTTTTTAAATTGATTTTAGAGAGAGAGACTGAGAGACAGAGAGAAACCTTGGTTTGTTGTTACACTTATTTATGCATTCATTGATTGATTCTTGTATGTGTCTTGGCCAGGGATTAAACCCACAACCTTGGCATATCGGGATGATGCTCTAACCAACTGAGCTACCTGACCAGGGCCTAATATTGTGTTTCTTTAATATTTTTATTTCATAAGAGTTTTAGATCTATAGAGAAGTTGTAGGCAGGCTACAAAGATATTCTATATACATATACTACATAGGGGGACCCTAAAACTCCCATAATTTGTTTATCAAAAATTGTGTTTTTATTATTACATATTTTAACTTCAGTCTCCTTCAAAGTAGTCTCCATTTGATGCAATACACCTTATTGAGACTTTTTTTTCACTGCTCCAAACAGTTTTGGAACTTGTTGATTTTGATGCCTTTTAGTGTTTCTGTGTTTTTTTTATTTTTTATTTTTTCACCTCTTCCACATCAGCAAATGTTTCCCTTTGTGGGCCTTTTTCATCCAAGGAAACAAACAAACAAAAAAAGTCACTTTGGGCGAGATCAGGTGAATAGGGAAAGTGGAGCATGGGGTCATGCTGTTTTGGGTCTGAAATTGCTGAAATACTCAGTGTGCTGTGTGGTATGAGCAACTTGTGCTTGTAAATCACCCATCATGAAATGGGCAAACGTGTTGAAAGTATCTTTAAAAGAAATTCACTGAAGCTAAACGCAGCCTGTCAGAACAATACCAGCTGGAACACTGATACAGATGGATTTCCTAGAACACTCACCCAGCGGGGGGAGCCTGTACTACAAGGGGCCCTCCCTCCAGATGATAATTTGGGATTTTTGGGTCCCCTCTCATATATATAGTTTCCTCTATTGTTACTATTCCCATTTTTATAGTATATTTGTCACAATTAATGAACCAATATTGATACATTATTATCTACAGTCCATAGTTTTCCCAGATTTCCTTTGTTTTTACATGATGTTCTTCATATATTCCAGGATTCCACCCAGGACACCATGTTAGATTTAGTCGGCATTTCTCCTTAGGCTCTTCACTAGCTGTGATAGTTTCTCATACTTTCCTGGTTTTCGACAATTGACAGTTTTGAAGAGTACTTGTCAAGTATTTTTTACGATATCCCTCATTTGAGATTTGTCTGATATTCTTTACCAATTTTTTTCCATCTTTTTCAAGAATCAGCTTTTGGTTTCATTGATTTTTCTCTATTGTTTTCTCATTTCCAATTATGTTGACTTTTATTCTAATTTTTATTATTTAAGTTCTCCTTACTTAAAACTTAATTTTCTCTTCTTTCTTTTGTTTCCTAAGATAGAGACTTATATTATTTAGATCTTTCTTCTGTTCTTTTTTTTTTTCCACAATAAATTTCAAAAAGTGGGAAATGTAACAAA